>NW_021635049.1:0-742333 GCF_004799145.2 Neltuma alba
ACACTGAGATGATTATTAATCAAGTTATCAAGCAATGAATTATCGATCACGTTATCGATAAAAGTTAATGAGAGAAATGCGTCCTAGTCTGGTTTATCGATCATTTGATCGATTAATAGTTTAGTTTATCAATCATGTTATCGATAATTTTTACCAAATTAAGTGATTTGTCTCAATCCTTGTTGCTCCTGATCGATGTTATCGATAGTTTATCAATCAGCTTATCGATAATTCTCCTTCCAATTTTGTTCTTTTGCTTCACATACTTCATTTATCGATCAGTTGATCAATAAATTAACCCTTCCTGGTAGCATGATTATCGATTTCTTCTTCATCGATCATACCATACTTTGTTTACCTCTGTTTTTCTTTGACAAAACAGAGCTTCCTGCAAAACAAATTTCTATACGCTCTGATGCTTAAGTTAGTCTTTTAATCATTAAAACATTAAATCTAAAGATTCAAACTAGAGAAATAATATGAGATTTCTTACAGCTCATTAGGATTTACCATTCCCAATTCTCTTTTGAAGTAGTTGAACTTTTGTTGATCGAGAGGCTTTTGTGAAAAAATCTGCTATTTGATATTCAGTGGGGATGAATTCTACTTTTACATCTTTCTTTTGAACATGATCTCGAATGAAATGATGTCGAACGTCAATGTGCTTAGTTCAGGCATGATGAACTGGATTCTTGGACAGACTTATTGTACTTGTGTTGTCACACAAGAATTAGAATCTCTCTTAAGTTAATTTCCAAATCTTGTAGTTGTTGTCTTAACCATAGAATCTGAGCACAACAGCTGGCAGTGGCAACATATTCTGATTCTGTGGAGGATATTGCCACAGTATTCTACTTTTTACTTGACCACGAGACAAGGCATCCTCTGAGAATTGACATTGTCCATTGGTACTGTTTCTATTCGTCTTATAACCTCTATGATCAACATCTGAGTATCCCATTAGATATTCTATGCTTTCTTCAGATACCAGATTCCCAAATTGTGTACCGACAAGATATCTAAGAATTCGCTTGACGGCTTCTTCATGTGATTCTTTGTGGCTAATTGATATCTTGCGCATTTTCCATACTAAATTGAATTTTCTGGCCTGCTTCCGTGAGATAGAGTAATGACCCAATCATTCTTGTTTCTTGGTTAGATTCACGTATTTGCCTTCTTGTCTGCGTCTAGTGAGATGGTTGAGCTCATAGGAGTTTTTACACTTTTGCATTTTCTAATCCATATTTCTTTAGTAATTCCTTGAGATACTTTATCTGGGATATAATACGCCATTTTTCTTTTGCTTGATTTGCAATCCCAGAAAGAAGTTTAGTTTTCCCATCATTAACATTTCGAATTCACCCTGCATTAGCTTAGCAAACTCTTGACAGAGATCCTTATTAGTAGCTCTGAAAATAATATCATCCACGTAAATTTGAACAATTAAAAGTTCCTTTCTACTTCTTTTAATGAAAAGAGTAGCATCCACTTTGCCTCTTTTAAAACCTTTTTCTATCAGAAAATTGCTAAGTCGTTCGTACCAAGCTCTAGGAGCTTGTTTTAAAACCATATAAAAGCCTTTTTTAGTTTGTAGACGTGATCAAGGAAGTTTGAGTCATCGAAACCAGGAGGCTGTTTGATAAAAACTTCTTCTAAAATATAACCATTCAAAAATGCACTTTTAACATCCATTTGATATAATTTGAAATCTTTTATGCAAGCAAATGCTAGAAGTACTCATATGGCTTCCAATCTAGCTACTGAAGCATATGTTTCCTCATGATCAATACCTTCTTCCTGATTATAGCCTTTAGCTACTAATCTGGCTTTGTTCCTGATAATTTTGCAGACTCATCGAGCTTATTTTTTAATACCCATTTGGTGCCTATGACCGGATGATCATTAGGTCTAGGTACCAATTCCCAAACTTGATTCCTCTCAAATTGGTTCAGCTCTTCCTGCATTGCAACTATCCAAATTCATCTGATAGAGCCTTGTCAACATTGGTAGGTTCAATATGTGAGATGAATATAGAGAAGCGCACTTCATTGAACACTTGTCTTCGGATTTTGACCCTTTCATTGACTTCACCAATGACTTGTTCCAGAGGATGGTTTCTGTTATACCTCCAAGCCTTAGGCTGTTCTAAGTTTTCTTGTGAAAGAGGTTCATTTGAATCATCTTTGTTTTCTAAAAATTCTTCTGAAGGTACCTTATTTGAAATTTGTGTTTAAATTCAATTTTGGAAATTTTGAATGATCTCAGCATCATCATCTAGAGGTTTTGAAATCGGCTCAGTTTCAGCAAACACGACATGTATTGATTCCTCAATTGTGAAAGTGTGTTTGTTGAAAATTCTATGAGCTTTACTGTGATTAGAGTATCCCAAAAATAAACCTTCATCAGCTTTAGAATCAAATTTACCGAGATTCTCTTTGTTTTTGTTGTGAATATAGCACTTACTCTCCCGAAGATCTTTAGATGAGCCAGGTTAGGCTTTCTTCTTCTTGTATAGCTCATATGGTGTCTTCTCGAGCAGTGTTCTGATGTAAGCTCTATAAGAGATGTAGCAAGCCGTGCTCATTGCTTCAGCCTAGAATACTTGTGAAATCCTTTTCTCATTCAGCATTGCTCTTACCATTTCCGTGAGCATTCTGTTCTTTCGTTCAACAACTCTATTTTGTTGAGGATTTCTTGGTGCTGATAAGTTATGATCTATCCCATGCTCGTCATAGTAGTCTATGAATTTGTTGTTTTCGAATTCTCCTCCATGATCAGACCTGATTGACACAATCAAAATACCTTTCTCATTTTGGACCTTTTTGGCAAAAACAATGAATGCATTAAACGTTTCATCTTTAGAGGAAAGAACAGAGTCCAGGTGAATCTTGAATAGTCATCAACTATCACAAGAGTATATAAATTTCCACTGAAACTTTTAACTCTTGACGAACCAACCAAATCCATATGAAGCATTTGGAGTGGCCTTTCGGTTGAGACTATCTTCTTTGATTTAAACGAAGACTTTGTTTGTTTACCCTCCTGACAAGCATCATAAATAATATCATGTTCGTACTGAATTTTCGGTAAACCAATAACCAAGTCCCTTTTTATTAATTTTGAAAGCTGATTCATGTTAACATGTGCAAGACGTTTATGCCAAACCCAACTTTCCTCCTTTTTGCTAATGAAAAAATTTTAGAAAGTTTTGAATCAATTTGAAGAGTATAACAATTACCGTCCCTTAGAGCTCTCAGCTTTACATTCAATTCTTCCTTCTTCAATGGTAAGTCATCTTTGCTTATGACTAAACATTCTTCTGAATCGAAGATCACCTAGTTGTTTTTTTACTAAGCAGATTGTGACACAGGCCTTCTACATAGTACACATCTTTAACCTTCATCCCTTTGTCACTTCCTATCTCTCTGATTCCAGCAATTCTTCCAGATTGATTGCCAACAAAGCTTACTTTACCTCCTTCTCTTGGTTTGAATGATGTGAATTTCTCGGTATCACCTGTCATATGCCTGGAGCATCCACTGTCGATCTACCATTTGTTCGTTCTGGATGCTTTGAGGCATACCTGTAACAACACAATCATGTTTTAGGTACCCATATCTTCTTGGGTCCTTTTTGGTTAGTATGAATTGTCCTAGGCACATAAGTACCTTTGGGCACCCATTTTAATGTCCCATAAATTCCTTTCTTCTTGTGATAACAAGAAGAGGTTATATGACCTTTACGGTTGCAATAAGAACATAATACAAAAGGATTAGAGGAATGAACAGTATTTCTAAAGAAGGTAAGATACGACTGACCACTACTTTTCTTCTTTCCTTTTGTCTTATCTTGAACAGGATCATATTCTATTCCGGTTTATCCATTGAACAATATTGAGCTCCCAAAATCACTTTAAGCATTTCACTGCTCTTAGTGAACTTTTCCAAGGTTCTTGTGAGATCCTCGGCCTTGCTTCTATTCTGTTCACATTCAGTACATACTGGGGGTGAAACTGTGTTATCTTTTGCTTCTCTTGTTGTTCCTCTAGAAACTTTATTTTTTTCTTAGAGCTTACCAACTCCTTTGTAATTCTTACTAATCCTGAATGTAATGCATTGTATTCAGATTGTAATTCATCAAAGGAGGGTTCAGAAGTGATTACCTTATCTGTCTCTGAATCTTCATCTTCCTGAGCCACGAGACAGATGTTGGCGGTTTCTTTATCGTTGCTTTCTTCTTCCTCTGAGGAGCTATCCCCCCATATTGACGTGATAAAGGCTTTCTTCTTTTTGAACTTTTCTTTCTTTCTTTTCTTTGTCCTTTATTGTGGACAGCTGGGGACACTTTGCTTTGATATGCCCGAGCTTTTTGCATTCGAAGTAGATGATTGGTTCCTTTGGCTTATTCTGAGATGTGGAGATTTTGCGTTTTGATTGAAACCTCCTTCCGGCTTTGCTTCTGTAGAATTTCTTGAACCTTCTGACAATAAGACCCATTTCATCATCTTCCAGGTCCTTTTTGTTGTCATCTTCACTCTCTTGAGTTCTGAGAGCAATGCCTTTGTAGTTTTTCTCATTCATCTCCTTTTTATATTTTTGCTTGCTCTCATATTCTGCAAGACTCTCAAATAACCCTGCAACCAAGCCAATTGATTCTCCCTTCGTTTCCTCAATGGCTGTTACTTTCGGCTCCCATTCTTTTATGAGACCGCTTAAGACTTTCCTCACTTGGTCTTCCAGACTATACTTCTTTCTGAGTGCAATGAGGTGATTTATGAGGTGCGAGAATCTGACTTCCATGTCTCGGATGCTCTCTCCATCCTTCATTATGAATAATTCAAATTCTGTGGTGAGAGTGTTGATTCTGCTTTGTTTTACACCAGTGGTTCCTTTGTGAGCTATCCCCAGTGCTTCCCACATTTCCTTTACAGTTTCCAAACTGGAAACTCAGAAGTATTCTCTTTGGCTTAGTGCACAGGTTAGTATGTTGATAGCTCTGTCATTTAGTGTCACCAACTTTCTGTCTTCTTCATCAAACTCGCTGGGACTCTTACGAACTTGTTGTTCATCTACGGTTTTTATCGGGATATAGTTACCATGTTTGATCACATCCCATAATCCATACTCGATAGCTTTGATGAAGATTTTCATTCTCATCTTCCAGAAGGTATAGTTTTCTCCGTTGAAGCCAGGTGGTTTTGATGTTGAGCACCCTTTGGGTAGCACGCTATCTCCGAATCTTGCCATGGGACCTCTCTTCAGATTGTTAAGTCTTTACAGAAGAGACCTGCTCTTATACCAAATGTTAGTGGCAGTCTCACCCAAGATGGGGGTGAATTGGGTGAGTTATAAAAATCTTGCGTATTAAAATAATAAGCTAAACAGAAACAGAGTGCTTGAGTTAGAGTGATTTCACCATAGAGAGTAGACATAGAATTTATACTGGTTCGGTCTCAACCACTTGACCTATGTCCAGTCCTCAGAACACCTCTGAGTATTTCACTAAGTTCCAAGATTAATCAGGCTCTTGGTGCCGCATTATAGCAATTGATTCGCTCAATCACTCCTCCTTACTATCTGTAAGGTTACAATCCCACTCAAAAGTCCACACTCTTGAGTCTCACTCAGAAATTAATTGAAGATGATAGATAAAGCTCTCTCGCAGAGTAAATAAATGATAAACACTGAAGCTCAGTATAAGCAAGAACAGAGTATTGAATGCAACAGTAAATTATTGGTAGAAAGTAGCTCGCGCATTCAATCCCTACATTCAATGCTTCTTCGCACCTTTTATAGTTAAGGAAGTTTAATAACCATTAAGCAGAAGAACATCTAGCAGTTAAGAGTTCGGTTGCATGTTTTCCCAGTTGCAACGGTTTTCACCATTAATACTTCTGACATAGTAGGCTCCAGGCTACTAAACAACTGTTGGATAACCATTAAGTTTCGTAATCTGTAATAATAATTCAATCTAATATGTTTTTATTGCAGAGAAAAGCTTCAGGAGCATAACTGATCAAATGAAAAAAAAATGAACATTTAGATTGGAAGTGGATTTAATTAGTTTCTAAGTGTATTGAACAAGAATTGGACATCCTTGATTAAAGTAATGATCAATAACTGATTGATCGATTAAGTTATCGATTATTCAAAGTGAGAGCTTTTAAAACAGATAACTATATTTATCGATCAAGTGACAGATTAACCATTGATCAATAAAGTGATCAAAAAGTGAAAAGGATGAGTTCAGAAAAACATGTAAAAAACAGTCTAGAGTTCACTGTCTATCTTGAATTCCTTAGAATAGAGAATTAGGATAATCAAAAAGGCTGAGAAAAGCTCAAAGAGAAATAATCAACATATTTTGAGAGTCACTGTAACTAGTTGATGTTTAACTGAAATAAGTGAAATGATCGATCAAGTGATCAAAAAATATTTGATCAATCATGTTATCGATAAAGCTGAGTGAAGTAAAAATAGATTTTTAACGAGTAATGATCGAGTACTGTATCGATAAAGATGTTTAACAAAGATTTTCTAAAAGTGCACAAAACATATGATGATCAATTAAGTGATCGATAAAGGATTGATCGATCAAGTTGTCGATAAAGATAGTGGAAAGACTTAGTTTTGATATGCTAGGAAAATGTTTGATCGAGCACGTTATGTGAAAACAGAGCACTCAGAAGTTTGGGTGATCGATCAATTGATCGATAAATAGATTATCGATCAAGTGATCCAAAAAGATAACTAAACAAGCACAGCGAGATAATGATGATCGATTATTTTATCGATAAACTATTTATCGATCAAGTGATCGATAAAAAGCTTTGTCAGCACACTTGAACAAAACAATAAACTGGTAAGTTATGATGCAATGATAGAACAAGTTATTGAAAAACCATTGATCGATAATGTGATCGATAAATTGTGATTAAGACAAAATACAAAGTGAGTAGAGAGAGCTTTACCATTTATCTGTCTTCTCATCGATGACTTATTTATCGATCATGTGATCGATAAATACTTACCAGATTTATGGTCAATTATCTGATAGTTATTCGATCATTAGATTATCGATCAATTGATTGATAATTTTCTACAGGCTTCTATACACAACTGTGTTAACAATGATCGATCAATTGATCATCAACACATTATCTATCAAGTTATCGATTAATATTTTTGCTAAGTTACTTGTTTGCACAGGACAGTTATCTATAAAGTGATCGATAAACCCTTGATCGATCAACTTACTGAAACACATATTCCTAAATTTGTTATCATCAAAACCTTAAATCTAACACAAATTTCCCTAGAAATTAACTTCAATAACTTCAAAAATGCCACAGTTGATCAGTTTTAAAGCACCTAAAGAGTCAAAATGGATGCATGATGAAGCATTTGCTGAAATAAAAATGGAGATCCCTCCCCCACACTTAAACATAATATTGTCCTCAATGTTTAAACTGGTACATGCAAACCAATCAACAAATGAACCAGAAGTTGTGAAGTCCAATTTAAATTGAAGCACAACACATTAAATTCACAAAGAGGAGGGAGAACAGTGATAGGTTGGAGGCAAAATAAAAGGATAAGTGAAAATAGCATAGGGGATCAATGCAATTGTAAAGATAACAGAAAAATAAGAAGGCAATCAGTAGCCAAACAGTTAAACTAGCATCTAATCCAACTAGGCAAGTTCAAAGTAATGAAAACACTGAAAAACTTAAAAAATATCCAGCAGCACTGACTCAAAAGAAAAATAAAAACAAGAAACAAAGCAAACAAAGAAAGAACTACTACTGCATCCCAGTATCATCTACCCCAGACCCAGATGGTCCTGCACCAGAAGTGCCTGCTCCAGACGTCTCGGTTCTACTCTGAGGGTCATCCTCCTCGAGAGGTAGGAGAAAGTTCAACCGTTCAGTAGTCAAAGCATCCACACAATGGTGGTAATGCCAGTCTTAATCATAAAGAGCATCGTGGTCCTTCTGCCTCTTCATCTCTCGGAGGAGTGTGACACGCAACTGGTGGACATACTCTGCCATCTCATCAATATCATTAGCCAGGGGGTCCAACATGACAGGTTCAGAGGCTGCCTGATCTTCCTGGCCTTCTTGTCCTTCTTGGGCTGGTACACTAGCTGCAGGGGCTGCTCTGTTACACCTTACTATCGTATCATCTTAGGGTTCAATTACAACCATTTTAGACCACATTGGATGGTCTTGGGCTCAATTTTATCTCAAAAACGCTAAATTTCAGATTTTCAATGTTCATCGGGTAAAAATCCAGTTTTCTGGCCCAACTTCAAAAATTCATAACTTAATCTAGAAAAATCAAAATGGAGTGGTTCAAAATTCTATAAAAAGCTCTTTGAATGCTCTTTCAGGAAAAAATAGTCTTGTGAAACAATTCCATTGGAAAAAGCATCAGGTTTTTGTGAAAGTCACCCCTGTCTATTAGGCAAAAACCCTTTTTCCAGATTCTGAACCTTAACTTTGAAAAATCATTAAAAATTGTGTAGTTGGCCATTTTTAACATGTTAGTATCAAAATGAAGCTCAGAAACATGCCAAATTTTGTAATTAAACACGTTTAGGAACTTAATCAAACATCACGTAAAGTGTCACATCCAGCATTATGATAATTAGAAACAAGAAATGTTCTCAAATTGTTGAGGATTTAAAAATTAATAAGGAGAATTTTGGTGGAAAATAATTATAGTAGTTTCCAAGCCAATCATAGAAATTTTACTAATTAAGGAAAATTGGTCAAAATTTAAATGATGAAAAATATTTCCAAGCCTTGAAAAATTAAGAAAAAATGAGGATAATATCTTTTGAAAGTTATATGAAATTATAAAGTTGGTTTTATGACCAAATTACCCTTAGAGAAATTATAAGAGAATTTAAGGGTGATTTAGGCTAATTAAGGGATTTTATTTGGAAAATTCCAAATAAATATTTTTAAGGGGAATAAAATTCCAAGAAAATTTCTATGAGATCCCAAGGAATTATAAGGAATTATGGAATTAAATGAAGACCCTCAAGTATCCAAGATTTTTCTAAATAATGATGAAAAGTGGAAAAATCCCTAAAGAGAAGGAAATTAATTTTCCTTTTTAATTAATTATTAGGAAATTGATTTTGAGGCAAAGAGGGCAAGTAGGGAAGATAAAAATGAAGAGATCAAATTAAGGATCTGACAGAAAATAATTGCAAAAGCTAGGTTACTGTAATTTTGGAAAAGAAGTTAAACTCAGAGCCTAAGGTATACTGATAAAGCAAGATTGGTGTCTTGCAAATCAAAGGGATTATATTGAGCCATGTGTCAAGCTCTTGAAGGAGAAGATTTGAATTTTTCAAGTGTCATTCCTCAAATGGAGAGGATCTTGACTTTAGTAATTAATTTCATTTGGAATTTTGTTAATTATGAAAGAGGGATCAAGATTTAGTAGGGTAATGACACTTAGACTATCATTAAAGAAGGTGGTTGAGATATTTTGGGACCATTAATCAAGCTCTTCTCTCCACTATTTTCAGATGGGAGTTCAGCCAAGGGAGAAAATAAGAGAAAAAGAGAGAGCTTGAGAGAAAAACAAGAAGAAGCAAGCACCTTTGGTCATATAAGCAAGGATCTAAGGTGAGTTCATGATTCTAGATGTGTCTTACTTTCTTTTCTTCCCTTTTTATGGTTGGAAAATCTGTCCCCTCCCTCTTTTTGTGGTTGGCCGAACTGATTAATAAAAAGGGGAAAGGAGTTTTGCTCATTACACTTATTAAGACACACAACACAAGCTAGATCCTAGTGTTTGCGAGTGACCATAGGTTGTTTTAAAGCATTTTTCATGGTTGTTTTCTTGAGTGATCTTTTTGGCCAAGTGAAGAACTGAAACCTAGGAGGATTTTTTTAATGTTTTAAGGCTTCCATAATGCTTAAAATGAGGAATGGTGTAGGGTAAACTAAAAGGAACAAGTGTTGGAAGCTTAAAAGCAAAGTTGTGATTTTTGGTTTAAAACCTCTAGTGGTTTGGTCAGGTCGTGGCTGGAAGAAGTAATTTTATTTTCATAAATCTAAGCCTATGTTTGGAATCTACATGAAAATCTATGTAAGAACAAGTCAAGAAGTGATTTTTAGGGTTAAAGAGAACCAAGTTTAAAAATAGTGAACAAAGGAGGAAGCTTTATGGTTCAAGAATCATTTTGATTTATGTTCTTGCTTTTTCATGGTTGAATAATGATTCTTGCTGCCCTTTTTGATGGATTACATTGTTAGGGTTTGATATTTGTAAAGGAAAAGAGGAGAAAAAAGAAAAGCTAAAGCTTTTGGAGCAAGGTAGCAAGTTAAACCTAGCTACTACCACTAACTAGCATTGTTGATTATTGTATGGTTAATTGCTATTATTATGGTTGAGCTCTCTTGATTGTTATGTGGCTGCTCTTTATAGTATCTTGCTTTGGCCTTTGCATGATTGAGTTTGACAATTGATAAGCATGTTAGTTCACCAATAGTAGCTAATGTGATCATGCATAATAATGATGCTTGCTTGGTGATATAGTTGGTTAATTTGCTATTAAGATTTCAATGAAATCTCATTCCATAAATGCAATCTAACATTTTAGGGCCTAAATCCTCCAAGGAAAATCTTCAGATTGAAGGCTAATTTATGGGGTTTAGCCACAAAATTTTGTGAACTCATTTTGGTTATGTACATATTAAACTAACAGTGTTGTAAGCACACTAACCCTGACCGGTTCACGTGACTTTTTGATTATGCTCCCGAATGTTTTTAATCATGAAATTTGGTATGATGAAAGATAACGTCTTGAGCATTAATTGGATAGCTAATAAGTTAAAAATGGTCCAGTATACGATTTATAATGATTTTTCAAAGTTAATGGTCAGAATCTGGGAATCAGGGTTTTTGGCAAATGGATAGTGTTGCATTTCTCAAAAATGTGACATTTTCTCATAAGGAATTGGACAATGATATTATTTTTCTTTAAAATAGGACTTAAATATCTTTAAGTAGAATTTTGAACCACCCCAATTGGATTTTTGTTGAATAAGTTATGAATTTTTTAAGTTGGGCCAGAAAAACTGGATTTTTACCATATGAACAGTAAAAATCCGAAATTTAGCGTTTTTATGGTATAAAGTGAGCCCAAGACTATCCAATGTGGTCTAAAATGATTTTGAAAGGAACCTAAGTCAATATAATAGTAAGGTATGACATAAAGGTGGTGGTGTCAGTGAATTTACAGCACTGCCTAGCATAATATTACATAACCCAAATGTCCACGAATTTTTATGATATGATACCATACTTTTAACCCTCAATCTGCAGCTTGCCCTTGGATGTTTCAGGTTCTAAAATGTTAGATTATATTTGGGGAATGAGATTTCATTGAAATCCCAATAGCAAATTAACCAACTATATCATCAACATGCATAATTATATTAACTACTATTGGTGAACTAGCATGCTTATCATTTGGTAAACTCAATCATGCAAAGGCCAAAGCAAGAAAGTGCAAAGAGCAACCACATTACAATCAAGAAAGTTCATCCACATAATAGCAATTAATCATGCAATAATCAATAATGCCAAGTCAATGTTAGTAGTTAGGTTCAACTTGCTACCCTGCTCCAAAAGCTTGAGTTTTCTTTGTTTTTCTTGTTCTCCTTTGCAAATATCAAACCCTAGCATGGAAATCCATCAAAAAAGGCAGCAAAAATCATTAACCAAAACAAGTAAAAGCAAGAAAACAACTTAATATGACTCTTGCTCCTTAAAGCTTCCACCTTTATTCTTTATTTTTGGACTTGTTTCCTTTTAACCTTAAAAAATGCTTCTTGACTTATTCCTACCTGGTTTTTCATGTAGATACCAAATATATGCTTATATTTAAGAAAATAAAACTCCTCTTTTCAGTTGCTCTTGACCGAACCAAGAGGGTTCTTTAACCCAAAATTACAACTTTGGTTTTAATGCTTCCAACACTTGTTCCTTTTAGTTTACCCTACACCATTTTTCATTTTAAGCACCATGGAAGCCTTAAAACATTGAAAAACACATCCTAAGGTCCATTTACTACCTTGGCTAGAATGATCCATATGGTACACAACCAAGAAAACACTTCAAAAATCAACTCACAACCACTTGCAACTACTAGGATCTAACATGTTTTGAAGTGTTCTAGCAAGTGTGATCAACAAAACTTCTTCCCCCACATGAGAAGCATTTTGTCCACACCCAAAGAAGAGAGGAAACAGAAATTTTCAACCACACAAAGAAAGAAAACAAGGCAAGGATCTATTTAGAACCAAGAACTAACCTTGAATCCTTGGTTGTATGATCAAGTTGGTAGCTTTTCCCTTGATTTCCCTTTGAACTCCCTCTTTTCTCTCTTGGTTCCCTCTTGCACAAAATAACATTTGAATATTAGGGGAAATGAGCTTGTTTAATGAGCCAAAATATCCCAACCACCATCATAAATGAAATTCCAAGTGTCATTACCCTCTTTAATCTTACTTTTTCTTTCATAATTAACTAAATCCAAATGAAATTAATTACCAAAAGTCAAAATCCTCTCCATTTGAGGAATGACACTTGGCAAGTTCAAATCCTCTCCATTAGGGGCTTGACACATGGCTATTGTGAACCATTTGAATTGCAAGACTCTAGTCTTGCTTTACCGGTGCACTTCGACTTCGGGTTTAACTCCGTTTCTATAATTACAGTATTTTGGCCTCTGTAATTATTTTCTATCAGATCCTTAATTTATTCTCCTTATTTTTATCTTCCCAAATTGCCCTCTTTGTCTCAAAATTAATTTCCCAATAATTAAATAAAAAGGAAAACTAATTTCCTTTTCTTTAGGGTTTTTCCACTTTCCAAAGGTATTGGGAAAAATCTTGGATACTTGAGGGTCTTCATTTAATTCTATAATCTCTTATAATTCCTTGGGATATCATAGGAATTTTCTTAGGATTTTATTCCCCTTAAAAATATTTATTTGGAATTTTCCAAATAAAATCCCTTAAATTGGCTTAAATCACCCTTAAATTCTTTTGTAATTTCTCTAAGGGTAATTTGGTCATAAAACCAATTTTATAATCTCATATGATTCTCAAAGGATATTATCCTTATTTTTTTCTTAATTTTCTAAGGCTTGAAAATATTATTCCATAATTATATTTGACCAATTTTCCTTAATTAGTCAAATTTCCGTAATTGGTTTGGAAAATCATAAAAATTATTTTCCAATAAAATTCTTCTAATTCTCCTTATCATTTTTGGCCCTTAATTATTTAGGAATATTTCTTATTCCTAATTACTATAATACTGGATGTGACATGCTCCAACGTCATAGACAGGTTGGATGGGTGGAGGTGGTCCAATGACAGGTTGTTTAATGCGGTCATATCAAAACAAGGGGGCTGGCTCGAGTAGCTGTCATTGTTGTACTCAGGGACATTGGCAGCGCGAAAAAGGTCAGTGACTAGGTAGGGGAAAATGATGCTGTAGGTGAGTTTGGGGTGGTTGATGGCATTATAGAGAGCTGGGTAAATGGTGTCGGCTACGTCAAAAGATCAGCTAGACATTAGAAGGTAAATGTATAGGGCTTGGCGCTTAAGAACGTTGGCTAGGTGGGTGGTGGGTACTAAGTTGTTGCAGACAAAGTGCAACCAAGGATGAGCCTCAGGTCGGAACTCGGATCACTTTAGGTATTGTTTTGTAGTGCGAGGGTGATGCCAAGTGGGACCTTCATGACACAGGGTTTGGACAACATCGTCAAAAGGATAGTTATCTCTATATTCAGAATAACCAGAATGGCGACAAGGGGAAAGACGGTAATGGTAGCGAATGCTTTTAGCGGTAAAAGAACAGTGGACACGGACATTGCAAAAGTCAATGATCATAGAACCATGGAATCGGGCATAGGTGTAGAAATGGCGAACAAAAGCGTCATTACCCATGGAACGCTCCTGGACCAAACCGGTCAATTGGGATGCTTAGAGTTGGCAGACAAAAGGGTTATCTGGGGGGTCTAAGGGAAAAGGTCGCTCCTTGAGAAGAGGTCTCTGATCAATCTTTTCATACAACTCCTAAAAAGTATATGCATCCCTAGAATTAGATTCAGACACGGGCGCAGGTTCTTAGCATGAGACATACTCTGAACACAACAAATAAAACACACTAAACAAACACCAAACAGACAACAACTAAAACTACCCCAGAAAAACCAAAGTTAACAACCTAGGCAGTAGCAAATGGCTATGTAATGATTCACATGTTTTCAATTTACCACAAACTTTCATAATTAAGTAAAGGAATCTCATAAAAACAAAATGCACCATGAATCATTAGATAGCCTAAAGGCTACGCAACTGAAACTGAAGATGAAAACAAACCTACCCCACAAGAAACTAAAGGGACTAAGCTAATAACTTATAAACCCTAAACTGAAAATGAAATCAGAACAAAGAAAGAGCAAAGGAATAAAAAGAACAAAGGAAGAGATTTACCACAACAAACGCGATTGTCTGTGCAGAGAGAGTTGAACTAAGCAGCAAAGGAGAAAGCAGGAAAAAGAGATGAATAGGAAAGAAAAAGAGACCAGAGAGATAAGAAGGGTGTTGTGCTGAAATTTGTAGAGAAGGGAAAGGAGGGGGAATGAAGATAAAGAAGAATGTGGAGAAGGGGGGAACTCGATGGTTTTAAGAGTTTTGTAACTGAAGGGAATGTTTGGGGTTGTTAAAGGTTGAAAGGAAGTGAAAAGACGAAAATAGAGTTAAAGAAATTAAATGGGTAGGCAGTTACAAAGGGCAGAATGGTAATTTGACACTGAAAAGTAGGGTTTATGTGAAATGTTCTGCATAGAATCCGGGGTTTCGCTGCGGTAAAGGTAGGGGTTCGCTGTGGCGAAACCTTCTTGAGACGAAGAGAAAGGAAAGAAAAGGGGCCTCACCGAGGCAAAACCAAAAGTTCACCGTGGTGAAAGTGTCCCGAGAGTGATACACAGAACTGGTTGAGCTTCGCCGCAGTAAAAGTTGGAGTTCACCGTGATGAAGGTATACCGAGAGTAACAAACACAAGCTGGGCAACTTTGCCATGGTGAAGGATGAAGTTTGCCACGGCAAAAGTAGCCAGAGACACCTAAAAGCTAAATAGAAATAACACAGCAACAGAGGAACAAGGCACATAAACAAAGGGGGGCAGTTGGATACTCCAGAAACTTTTAAGTGCACAAATGAGATCAGAAGGTGCTCAATAAATGCATGATAAGGCAAAGCAACACACAAAATAGAGTAGCAAACTTTCTCTATCAATCAAAAATAGATAATTTAACAATTTGTTGCACTATAACAATTAAGAACATAACGAGAAAGAGCAGAGATCAAAATCAAGAAAGGAATCTTATTAAACAGGAAAATAACTAACTACACTAAAACTATACTACTGAGATGGTCTCTCCCCAACACTCAATCAGCATACCAATGCACAGAATATATCACAAGCAATAATAGGGCAAAAGTAAGTAAATGAGGAAGGAAAGAAACAATCTGGGAGTTAAGGAGGCTTTTGATTCTCATGGTAGAGCTTCAATAAATGGCCATTGACTTTGAGTCTGGCTCTAGTCTTTTCATGCAAAAGCTCAATCATGCCAAAGTTGTGCACCCTTGTAATCGTGTAGGGCCCGTCCCATCAGGTGTTGAATTTCCCTTGCTTGAAAGTGAACTGGGCCTTATACAGTAGTAGTCAGTCGCCCTCCTTGAAGTGCTTCCGCAGGATCCCCCAGTCATGCACGAACTTTGTTTTCTCCTTGTAAACTCTGGAGTTTTCATACGCTTCAAGTTTAAGCTCCTATAACTCTTGTAGTTGCAACTTCCTTTCCCTTCTAACAGACTCGATATTCATGTTACACTGCTTGACTACCCAATAGACCTTATGCTCGAGCTCCACTGGTAAATGGCAAGCTTTCCCAAAGACCAAACGGTAAGGGGACATACTGATAAGTCTCATTATTTGCATACATTTTTAGCCCTAAACTCATGCTTTTGCCATCTATATTTGCATACTTTGGGCATAATTAGCTTTCATTGTGCATAAGAGTTAGTGAGAAGAATTATGAGGTTTTGCAGGTGTTTTTACATGTTTTTATATGATTTTATATGTGTGTACTTTTGATCCCTGCTTTGGTGTGAATTTCAGGGAGTTTCAATTCCGTCTGAGGCGCCACGGTTGATTTGGGAAGGCGCCGCGGCGGATATCCAAAGTTACTCTCGGTCAAAAGCACCGCGGCGGATGGACGAAGGCGCCATGGTGGACGGAAATTTTCATGAAGCTCAGGATCACTAATCGAAACGACGCCGTACAGGACAGACACCGCGGCGGATTGACAGAGGCGCCGCGGCGGATAACAGAAAATTTCAAATTTAAAACTAGAGTCGCGCGCTTCAGCGAGGGGGACCAGATTTCAGTTTCTCATTCATCTCTAGACGCGATTTTCTTGTTCTCTTCGCCTTCTCTCAATTACTTCTTCCATTATCGTCCAAATTCATCACTTTCCACCGATCAACCATGAATCTTTCATCAATGCTTGCTGTTTCTACCCTAATCCAGAGTATGAGTAGCTGAATTTCCAAGTTCTTCTAGTAATGAAGCTGACCTGAGTTCATGGAGCTGAACAGGGAGTCATTCAGATCTAGTTTCTCCTTTCTATTCTAAGGTTCATTTGTTTCAGTTGAACAATTGTGGTTAGAATGAAGGTTGGATGACTAGATTTATGTTTCTTGGAATTTAGATCTGATTGAACATTCAGATGTGAGTTGTGTCCTTTAATTCAGTTGAATAGAGGATTCTCTGTTGATTTGTAAATCTAATTCGTTTTACTTGGGCTGTTGTTCTGTAAATCTAAATTTTGGTTGAATATATTAATGATTCACAGTTGTGGTCATTCTTAGAGAATTGCAACTTGCTTCTCAAGTGTTCTTGTCAATTGATTTTCCTTCTCACAGATCAAAATGATGAATCTAGTAAGATAGTTGTTTTTTATCTGTGTTAAGAGAGATTTGAGCAGTAGCTGAATCTATCCATTTAATTGACATTAAGAGACTCCAAATTATAAGATTGAACAAGGAAGGTTAGATAAATTGCTAGGGGAACTACTATCTCTTATCTGAATCTTCTTTTGCATTTTACCTTTCATCAAATTTGTTTCTTGTTTCAATTTTTGTTCTTTGAAACTCAAGCTTCCATCTTGGTAATTTGATAATTAAAAGTGAATTGTTAAGAATTGAAATACAACTTAAGGCTCCTTGAGAAGAATGACCTAGGTAGTGCCTCACTTGCTGCATTTCCCTAGTAAAACTTTTATTACCTAGCGACAAGTTTATCAAATTGGCACCGTTGCCGGGGAACCTTACTTGTTGAGGTTCTAAGCAATTCACTGGTGTGCCAAGAAAAAAATTTTATATTTGAAAACCCAAAACTTCATAAAAAGTAACTTTAGTGTTTTTGAGTTGTGTTTGCATTTTCAATCTTGTGCTTTGTTGTGAGTTGTTGGCTTTTAATTATTCTTCCACTAAATCTAATGATGGTTGATTGTTTTTATGCTTTTGAGATCTCTTCCTTGTTGAAAAATTAATACCATTGTGTTAAGGGTTCAATTTACAGGAGTGAAGGTGTGAACAGTGTCAGAAGCTGCTGCAGAATTCGTCCATCTGGTTTATCAGTATCAGGCGCTACGGTGGATATAACCAGGCACTGCAGCCGTAGCAATTCTGCAACAAGCGCCGCGGTGGATTTTACCAGAGGCCGCAGCGCCTGTCCGATTTCAGCTCGGCACTCGTCTCTGTAATAGAGGCCGCGGCGGATAGGAGAAAGTGCCGTGGCGGATTTCACCTGATTCCCTCTTAACTTTTTGTTTTCTCTCTGACTTCTTTCTTTTGGCTAATTGCTTTTTCACATTTATTTTATTAGTCTATTTTCTTGTTTTTTAGTTGCATGTCCCAGGATAAGGCTCTTATACCTTTTGATTGGGAAATCAATAGAACTCTTAGGCAAATCAAGAAAACCAAACAAATAGCTGAGTCTAGTAAGCAACCTATAGTGAGTGAACCTTCTCCTCAAGTTGAAACTTGCTCTTCCTCAGAATCTGAATCTACTTTAGGAGGGTTTATAGACAATCATTTTGTGATGGATCAAAATAATAACAATGCTCAAACTGAGAGAGGTGATACTACAAATAGACCTCAAAATGAAAGGCAAGCTGAAAATGTTCTCCATAATGCTAATCTTCAATTGAATAGAGATGAGGAGAATAGGAGCATTAGAGAAATTAATAACTCAAGTGTTAACTGTGATCCATGTGGTTTTTATAACTTTGAAGCTGATTTTGAGCTTAAAGGTACCTTGATTAATACCTTACCAAGATTTTTTGGTCTTACAGGTGATGATCCATATAGACATCTTCAAAACATGCATGCTGTTTGTTCTTCTATGAAGCCCCATGGTGCTCAATTGGAAGATGTGCTAAGGAGAGCTTTCCACTTCACATTAGAAGGAAATGCTAAGGAATGGTTGCAAAGTCTACCTCAGCACTTCACAACACTCACATGGGAACAACTAAAGAAGGCCTTTTTAGAGAAGTACTTTCCTGCATTAAGGACTTCTAAATTAAGGAAGGCTATCTATGGAGTTCAACAAGATAGTAGAGAAACCTTGTATGAGTATTGGACAAGATTTCTAGCCATGCTTTCTAAATGTCCAAATCATCAAATCAGCAAGTCTAATCTAGTCCAATATTTCTATGAGGGCTTGCTATCTCATCACAAGAACACAATAGATGTTGCAGCCCATGGTTCACTGTTTGATTTGACTCCTCACAATGCTTGGGAATTATTGGAGAAGATGTCTAACAACAACCAACAATTCAGCACAAGGGACAACCAATCTATCAATGAAATTTTGAGGTCAAATCCTACTAACTTTGACTCTCAAATTGCTGCCTTGTTAGAGAAGATGGACAAGAGAATGATTAGGATGGAGCAACTCTTGTCAAGTAAACAATGCGGTGCTATGGGAACATCTCAAGCCTTGGTAGCTCCCTCTTGTGACTCCTGTGGTTCTATGATGCATTGTACTGAATCTTGCCCTTCTCAATTTGAAGAAGTGTCAGCCATGTATCAACAAAAATCCTGTCAATATCAGCAAAGGAACCCTTTCTCCAACACTTATAACAAAGGATGGAAGGATCATCCCAATTTTGGATGGGGAGGAGGAGAGAACAACAAGGAGAGGTTCATGCAGAATAGGTTCCAATAACGTCAACATTTAGAACAAGCTATGGTTCCTTCCCAAACTACTCAAGAAGTTGGTAATTCAAGGAATGATGACATGTCCCTCTTGTTGAAAAGCATGAACAGTATGAATGCTAATCTCAGTGCTACGGCATCTCAAATGGACAGAATTGATAAGCATACCACTGCATTTAATGCAAGAATGGCTGCTATAGAGAATAGGGTTGAACAATAGGAGACTAAGACTGCAAATTTGGCTAACTTTGTTACCCAAATTTCAGATAATCTCAGCAGTTTTCAAGCAAAAAAAAGTGGTGGAGCTTTGCCTTCCAATACTGTGATTAATCCCAAGTCGTTGAATGTCATAAATTTAAGAAGTGGAAGAAAGGTGACATTCAATGATAATGATGAAGAATCTGACTTGGAGGAGGATCATTACACTAAAGGGAACCTTGTCCAGAAAAAGAAACCACCAAGTGTGGAATCTGAGAGCTTAAGAGAGAAGCAACTTCTGTAAGGAAGAAAAGAAGCTGGGATTAGAAGTGTAACTACTGAAGGTTGCACAACTCAAGCAAGCCCCTTAATTCAGGATAATGAAGGAGTCCATAAAGCACCATTAGGAGAGGACTTGGAGCAATCTTCTTCAAGAATTTTAGAGTCTAACCAGGACAAAGAAAAGATAAAGCAAGATAAAGTTGAAAATTTTCACAAGAACAACAAACCGGAAGGACAAGGTAAGGAGGTAAGCTTGAAAGATCTACCCTTCCCTAGAGCTTTTATGTTTGGACAGAAGGTTGCAAAAGAAAAACAAAATAAAGAAGTATTAGATTTCTTTAGTAAAGTAGAAATTAATATTCCCTTGCTGGATTTGTTGAAGAAAGTGCCTGAATATGCAAAATTCTTAAAAGACATTTGCACTAACAAAAGAAAGTTTAAAACTAATGAATTGGTGCAAGTTGGCCCTAATGTTTCAGCTCTTTTTAAAGCTCAATTACCTGTGAAATGCCAAGATCCAGGAGCTTTCTCCATTCCTTGTCAAATTGGTAAGTTTCATATCTCTAAAGCTTTGCTAGATTTGGGTGCTGCTATTAATGTGATACCCAGTTCTGTTTATTATGCTTTGGGAGTTGAAATCATGAAACCTACAAGTGTCTTAGTGCAACTAGCTGATAAGTCTATTAGGAATCCCAAGGGAATCTTAGAAGACATTTTGGTCCAAGTAAAAGACCTTGTATTACCTGCTGATTTTTATGTGCTAGATATGACTAATGAGGCCATAAGTGAAAGCACATTAATTTTGGGTAGACCATTTCTAAGAACTGCCAATACCATGATTTGCATGAAAGAAGGAATTATAAAAATGGAATTTGGTGGTCAAGAAATTCAATTTAATATGTATGAGATGATGAAACATCCACATGAGGATTATTCTCTATTGGGGCTTAATATGATTGATATGTCACTTAAAAATGAGTGTGAATCTATTTTTGAGCATGATAGCAATGATGATACTGAAGATTCTTTCGTTTCTTTCTCTTCCATATATTCTCCTTCATCTTCTTTTTCTTCACACCTTGATGATGTGCCTAGCATTGATTCTAAAATTGATGGCTGGCTTTCCACTTGGAGTGAATTGTCTTTAGTTTCATCCATTAAGTCTTCCATTGATGTTACTTCCACACTGTCAAGTGATGAACAACTTGCAAGAAGATTACTTGTAGATTTCTCAACAGCACAAGAGAGTGAATCAACTTCTATACAAGAGGGAGAAGGTGAAAGGCACAAGAATCATGATTGCAAGACTAGCCCAACTCTCATGACTGAATTCCTATTCAAAGAGCATGAAGCTGAACTTTCTGAACAACAGGATTTGTCTCTAAATTCTTATCACATTTTGTATTCCACCCCTGTTTATAAGTCACTTGATTTTAATTTCTTTAACTATGCAGAACTGGAACACTTCTTGGGAATCATGCGAAGTGTAGCTGCTCCTAACCCTAAGAGATTAAGCATGACACCAACCAAATTTGCTGAAATATACAGCATAGGGAGTGCACTTTTGCAATCTAATTTTACTTGTGAAATTGGAATTCCTCAAGATTATTCTGCATCTAACTTTGAGTTCTCACATGGATTTACAAATGTTTTGAATGCATTGTTGCAGGGACCAATCAAGGAGCGTTACTCACATGAGGATGAATGTACAACTGTAGTTTTTGGTATTGAAGCTTTGAAGAAATTTGAAAATAATTGCACTAACTTGGAGCTCAAGAAACTGATACCCTCAGTAGTTCAACCTCCTGAATTGGAGCTTAAACCCTTGCCATCAACATTAAAGTATGCATATTTAGCTGAGAATGAAAGACTACCGGTGATAATCTCTAACTCTTTGACTGATCTTGAAGAGTCTCAATTACTTGCTGTTTTGAAAAGGTATAAAAGTGCAATTGGGTGGTCTCTAGCAGATATTCCTGGTATTAATGCTTCAATTTGCACTCATAGAATATTATTAAATGAAAATGCAAAACCCATAAGACAACCTCAAAGAAGACTTAACCCACTCATACTTGATGTTGTTAAAAAGGAAGTAACAAAGCTGCTTAGTGCTGGTATCATATACCCTATTTCAGATAGTGAATGGGTAAGTCCAGTTCAAGTTGTTCCTAAGAAAAGTGGGATCACTGTGGTTAGGAATGAGAAAAATGAATTAATCCCCACTAGAATCCAGAATTCTTGGCGTGTTTGCATTGATTATAGGAAGCTTAATGATTCTACAAGAAAAGATCATTTTCCCCTACCCTTTATAGATCAGATGCTTGAAAGATTAGCTTTTAAATCTCACTATTGTTTCCTTGATGGTTTCAGTGGCTATTTTCAGGTTCCCATTGCACCTCAAGATCAAGAGAAGACTACATTCACTTGTCCCTTTGGCACATTTGCATATAGAAGAATGCCATTTGGACTATGCAATGCACCGGGCACATTCCAAAGGTGTATGCTATCCATATTTAGTGATTTACTCGAGAATGGGATTGAGGTGTTTATGGATGATTTTACTATCTATGGAAATAATTTTGAGGAATGCTTAGTGAACTTGGAAAGGGCTCTATCTAAATGTGTTGAAAAGGACCTTATCCTGAATTTTGAAAAATGTCACTTGATGGTTCAACAAGGAATAGTTCTAGGTCACCTAATTTCTGAAAAGGGAATAGAGGTAGACAAAGCAAAAGTTGAAGTAATTTCATCTCTACCCTATCCAACAAATCTTAAGAAGCTTAGATCTTTCCTAGGCCATGCTGGATTTTATAGAAGATTTATAAAAGATTTTAGTAAAGTGACTTTTCCAATGTCCAAATTACTGCAAAAAGATGCTTCCTTTGATTTCACTGATGAGTGTAAAATGCCTTTTGATGAGATTAAATCCAGATTGACTTCTCCACCTATTTTGACTTGCCCTAATTGGAATTTACCATTTGAATTGTGTTGTGATGCCTCTAACAATGCGGTGGGAGCAGTTTTGGGACAAAAGGATGGTAAGGCTTCCAAGGTTATTGCTTATGCTTCAAAGACTCTAGATAAGGCTCAAACTAATTACACAACTACTGAAAAGGAGCTCTTTTCTATTGTTTTGGATTAGACAAGTTTAGACCTTACCTAATTAACTCTAAGGTTACTGTTTTTACTGATCATTCTGCTGTTAAGTATCTTTTCAGCAAGCCACAATCCAAATTAAGGCTCTTAAGGTGGATGTTGTTGATCCAAGAGTTTGATATTGACATCAAAGACAAACCTGGAGCAGAAAATGTGGTGGCCGACCATCTAAGTCACTTACCAGAAACTACAAGGGGAGTAATTGGTTCAGATCCTGTTTGTGATGAGTTTAAGGATTGTTCTGTTTCTACCTTATCTCTCATGGAACCTTGGTATTGTCACATTGTCAACTTTTTAGTTGCTGGTCTAATTCCTCCTTTGTTGTCTCATTTTCAGATGCAGAAGATTAAGAGTGAGTCTAAACACTACATTTGGGACCCTCTAATCCTTTGGAAGGTATGCAGCGACCAAATCATTTGAAGATGTGTACCAAATGAAGAATTTCAAGACATCCTGCATGCGTGCCACTCTCAAACTTGTGGAGGTCATTTTAGTGCTAACAAGACTGCAAGAAAAATATTGGAAGCTGGTTTGTATTGGCCATCACTCTTTAAAGACTCTTATGAGTATTGCAAGAATTGTGATATTTGTCAAAGATTTGGTAGCCTAACTAAGAAACATGAACTACCCCAACACCCAATGCTTTTCTGTGAGGTGTTTGAAGTATGGGGTATTGATTTTATGGGCCCCTTTCTTCCTTCTATGGGTTTTACATACATTCTTCTTGCAGTTGATTACCTTTCACGATGGGTAGAGGCCATAGCAACCAAAAAGAATGATGCTGCCACTGTTTCAAAATTTCTGAAAAATAACATTTTTTCTAGATTTGGCGTTCCTAGAGCAATAGTTAGTGATAATGGCACTCATTTTTGTAATAAATTGCTACAAGGGTTATTCACTAAGTATGGTGTAACACATAAGACATCCACACCTTATCATCCCCAAAGTAATGGGCAAGTTGAAAATGCAAATAGAGAAATCAAGAAGGTGTTGGAACGCATAGTTAAACCATCTAGGAAGGATTGGAGTGCTAGATTAGATGATGCTTTGTGGGCATATAGAACTGCATTTAAAACCCCAATAGGCATGTCTCCTTATAGATTGGTTTATGGTAAGATGTGTCACCTACCGGTTGAGATTGAACATAAGTCTCTTTGGGCTGTAAAAGCATGTAACCTTGATTTTGATTCTGCTGGCATGGAAAGATTATTGCAATTACAGGAACTTGAAGAGTTGAGACTTGAAGCATATGAGAATTCCAGGTTCTACAAGGAGAAGACGAAGATGATTCATGATAAGCAAATCCTAAGGAAGACTTTCAAGGTTGGAGATAAAGTGTTGCTGTACAAAGCACGATTCACATTTAAACCTGGGAAGCTGAGCACTAGATGGGAAGGACCATACTTGGTCACTAAAGTCCACAAGTTTGGCATGATAGAGCTGCTAGATGAGAAGAGCAGTAAGACTTTCAAGGTCAATGGCCACCTGCTCAAAATATATAAGGAAAATTTTGACCCACCATAATCTCAGGTTGTCCCCTTCCTTACATACCTTAGTCTGTGATTAGTTGATTATTTTCATTCTTGAACACCAATTTTGAACAAGTATGGGGGGGACATAAATAGTAGCAAGTGTAGGTTATTTTTAGTTGTTTTTGAGTATTTTGTTCCTTCTTTCCATTCCTTCCCTACCAGTTTTCCTTGCTATCTTTTGTTCAAATTTGCATTGAGGGCAATGCAAGGTTCAAGTGTGGGGGAGTGAATATTGTGCTTTTGTGTGTTTTGTGTCTTTTGTAAAACCTCAGTTTTCAAAAACTTTTTGAAGGTTTAAGCTTGCTTCAGGAATTCTAATGTTACATTTGTGATTGACTTTGAATTGGAAATTAATATCCTGAAGTGAAATTTTCTAATGCATAGAGATTAAGCTTGATGTGTTCTTTAGCTGAAGTAAATGAATATGGAAGACAAAGCCTAGTTGGAAGGATTCTTTGAGCCTTTATATTCATTTCTGATGTGTGCATTCACTTATTTCTTATGCTCTCTAGAATTTGTCTTAGTTCTTAATTAAGACCACATGCAACATTAGTACTCTTGAACATGATTGAGGCATTCATTCAAAGTAGCTACTTAGACCAAATGGCTAAACCCTACATGATTTATCCCTTGTTACCCAATTAAGCCTTTTAGCTAAATTTTTCCATTCATTTCACTCTCATTTATAAAACCTCTTTCCTACAAGGATGCATATTTCATTTCATTAATTCCTTTTAGAATTCACTAGCATTTTGATGGATTCAATTGATGGATTGATATGAGGAGATACATACTTGAGCTTTAAAAAAAAAGAAAAAAAAAGAGAGAAAGAGAATAGAAAAGTTGAAAATAAATGAAAAAGCAAGAAAGGAAAAGAAAGTGGGAATAAAAGCACCTTTATAGCTTAGGAATTCAAGATCAAGAAATCAACCCTTAAATTGAACATTACTAATGCTATTGAATTCTACACATTGATTCACATATTAACTCCATCCTCATATGCATCCTTGTGCATTTCTTTCCCACCCTTACATTACAAGCCACAAAAGTCCTCTTGATTCTTGAGTACTTATGTATTTAAGTGGTGGAGAGGTAGAGCTATTACAAGCATATGGTAGAGCATTTGAATAAGTGATTTGAGTGAAAGAACCTTTGATACTTGTGAGTTGAGTGATACACTAATTCCCATGTGTGGTCTTCTATATCTTATTCACTTAGATTAAATTACATATCATTGCTTGATTCCTTTGCATTAGAATGTTCCATGAATGGATGTTGGTTGAAGAATCATTGTTGGCTGCAGTTGTAACCTGAACTTTTGGGCTTGCTTATTCCTTTCTCTCATCCTTCTCTTTCACAATATGTTTAGACCTGATTTGCCCAGGAGTGCAAAAGCTAAGTGTGGGGGAGTTGATAAGTCTCATTATTTGCATACATTTCTAGCCCTAAACTCATGCTTTTGCCATCTATATTTGCATACTTTAGGCATAATTAGCTTCCATTGTGCATAAGAGTTAGTGAGAAGAATTATGAGGTTTTGCAGGTGTTTTTACATGTTTTTATATGATTTTATATGTGTGTACTTTTGATCCCTGCTTTGGTGTGAATTTCAGGGAGTTTCAATTTTCTAAGGCGCCACGGCTGATTTGGGAAGGTGCTGTCACACCCTGATAATTTTATTCTAATTGATGAATGATTTGTGACTAACTAAGGCCAAATAGTATAGTAGACTGGTAGAGGATCCAGGCTATGAGGAAAAATCAGGATAGGGACATAACGGTCATTTTTGAAAAGATCAGTCAAGAAAGGGCAGTATTGGAAATAATGTCCAAAATTCCTGAAAATTCCCAAAAAATCATGAAAAATAGAAAGGAGGGTACAGAATAATGTTTGAGGCTTAGAAGATGAATATAAGATTAAAAATAATTTATCAGGGAATTATTTGCAATTATTGGAATTTTTGGTTAATTAAGGAAAAATTAGCCAATTTCCATTATTTAAAAATATATAGAGGCCTCAAAAATTTAAGAAAAAAATAGGGATAAATTATGTGACATATTATCCTAATTTATAAAATTATTTCCCACCTTTGGGTGTACAAAGGTTAGCTTAAAGAATATTTATTACCGAATTATTATCGGTAGAATAGTGATTTTTGACAGGATAAAATTTAGAAAATTATAGAGGGAGGTAAAACTTGAGAAAAATTATGGATTACCCTTGGGATGAGGGGAATTTAATGAGGTGTTGAAATCAAAATTTTGTGACAGTAAATTAGACAGGATTGTTGGAAAATCGGACCGAAAATATACAAATAATCAGTGGATTGCACTGATTATTGGATGAGTCATTTTTTTTCCAATATTAAGAGTAATATTTCGGCCAAAAATTAGAAGGGGAGGACAAAGTTGGAATTTTCCAAATTGTTCAAGGGCATAAAGGGAAATAAGAGACAAAACATTAAAATAATATTTTATTTCCACATGAAAATCACATGGTGATTAGGTGTCCATCCATGTGTCAAATTCTTATGGTGTGTGCCCTAAGATTTGTCCATGTGTAAAGTAGAAAAAAATGGACGGCCGAGATCGCATCTTTTTCCCGAAGGGCATTTTTGGCATTTTGAAATATCAAAGCCTATAAATACCCCCCCTTCCATGAACAAATTCGGCCAAGAGGTTTTGTTGAGAGGGAATTTTGTGTTCTTGAGTTCTAGGAGAGAGAAAGGAAGAAAGAAGAGAGAGAAAGGGAGAAAGCAAGCTTAGACACCTCTAATCGCCGATTAAGAGCTAATTAAGGTATGTTTACCTCCCTAAGTGTTAATTATTTTTAGTTAATTATTTATTTGAGGAAGATTAGGATTAATCACCTTGATTAATTATGGTTTAGTGATAGCAAAGATTAATCATGTTATTTGATTAAAGATTAGTAAGAAATTAAGGTTAGCTACCTTGATTAATTAGTAATTAGTGATTAGTTATGCTAGTTGAAGGATGATTAATTAATGGTTAATCATGATTGATTAGAATCATGAAGAATGATTAATGGTTAATCATGTTGACTAGAGAATGATTAATGGTTAATCCATAAGGGATTAGTGACTTAATCTTAGAGGATTATGACTATGTGACTTGAGGACCTTAATTAAATATTGGATTAAGGATTAAGGGTTAGTGATTAACCAAGAAAGCATGATTAATCATGGATTAAGGAAGAATTCCAAGACCTTAATTGAGGATTAAGGCTTGGTCAAACCAAGGTCAAAGGTTTAGGAAAGGTATACAGAAATTATAAATTGAAAGGCACAAGGGTAGCATTATATTGAGAAAGAATGGTATACTGGATATGGAATTTACCATACCCTTACTGTATGGTTGATAGGCAATTTTCTGGAAACCTAAGAGGATCTCAAGCAAGGAAACAAGGAGGAAACATTAAGCGTGGAATTGAGGTAGCGTGAACTGCAATTATTTTGTTGATCTGCATTTGGTGTTTCTGCTATGTGTGTTTATGTGCCATGAGAATGTTTATGTACAGATGATGTGAACTCCTTGCAATGTATGCCTTGGCTCTTGCATGATTGAGTTTTGACCAGAATGATTATATGCTCCATGATATGATGACATGGATACAGAATGGTTATGGCATGGCATAAAGACTAGAAATGTTATTTTACTGCATGTAGCATGACATCTTATGCATGTTGACTTGATGGTTGTATGTTCAATGCTACTGGGATTTCTATGAAATCTCATTCCTCCTATAACATGATATCCTAGGTGCCACTACTGCTAAGGAGAAGGGAAAGGAAATAATCATGGCTTGAGGAAGTTATGAATTATGTATTGTATTATACGGTTTTGAACCTTTCTCTTTCAAGCCATGTAAGCATACTCTGATCATGAACACATGATATGATAACCTTTTTGGAATGTATATTAATGATAGAGTAGCTTTACGTGTAATTATGGTATGATTATAGTGAAAAACGAAATGCTGTTAGAATTAGTGAAAAAGGGGATAAAAATGGTCTAGATTTGTCCAAACTTTGACCAACAAAGACCCTGGTCAAATGGTTGAATTTTTCCCTGAAATTTGGCATGCAAATAGGTCTTATTTTTCCCTTTAAAATGAGTGGTAAAACGTCACAATCAGAGCTCTGTGTAAGAAGTTATGCCCTTCCGAAGTTAGGCAAAAATCCTGAAAAATAGAAAAATGACCAAATGAACAGTGCTTTTTGAAATTAAAAACGGATACGTTTCTGATTAAATTGGAGCCTGAGGTCATTTTTCCTTGATAGATGATGTTAAGAGCTTCGAGTGAGACTTAGAACAACCTTGTTTTGATTTTTCTAGAATTAGTTATGATTTTCCAAAGTTATGCCAAGTTTAATGTTACAGTGAATAGTAATGCGGGAAAAGAAATTTTCAAATTCAGGTTTTTCAACCCGGTAACCTTAAATTGCGCTTCCGAATGTCTTAACTTGGCACAATATAAGGTCGTAAACATAAGGTGTTACAGGTGCCGCGACAGATATCCAAAGTTACACTCGGTCAAAAGCGCCGTGGCGGATGGACGAAGGTGCCACGGCGGACAGAAATTTTCATGAAGCTTAGGATCACTAATCGAAACAACGCCGTACAGGACAGGCACCGTGGCGGATTGACGGAGGCGCCGCGGCGGATTGACGGAGGAGCCGCGGCGGATGATAGAAAATTTCAGATTTAAAACGAGAGTCGCGCGCTTCAGTAAGGGGGACCAGATTTTAGTTTCTCATTCATCTTCAGACGCGATTTTCTTGTTCTCTTCGCCTTCTCTCAATTCCTTCTTCCATTTTCGTCCAAATTCATTACTTTCCACCGATCAACCATGAATCTTTCATCAATGCTTGCTGTTTCTACCCTAATCCAGAGTATGAGTAGCTGAATTTCCAAGTTCTTCTAGTAATGAAGCTGACCTGAGTTCATAGAGCTGAACAGGGAGTCATTCAGATCTAGTTTCTCCTTTCTATTCTAAGGTTCATTTGTTTCAGTTGAACAATTGTGGTTAGAATGAAGGTTGGATGACTAGATTTATGTTTCTTGGAATTTAGATCTGATTGAACATTCAGATGTGAGTTGTGTCCTTTAATTCAGTTGAATAGAGGATTCTCTGTTGATTTGTAAATCTAATTCGTTTTACTTGGGCTGTTGTTCTGTAAATCTAAATTTTGGTTGAATATATTAATGATTCACAGTTGTGGTCATTCTTAGAGAATTGCAACTTGCTTCTCAAGTGTTCTTGTCAATTGATTTTCCTTCTCACAGATCAAAACGATGAATCTAGTAAGATAGTTGTTTTTTATCTGTGTTAAGAGAGATTTGAGTAGTAGCTGAATCTATCCATTTAATTGACATTAAGAGACTCCAAATTATAAGATTGAACAAGGAAGGTTGGATAAATAGCTAGGGGAACTACTGTCTCTTATCTACATCTTCTTTTGCATCTTACCTTTCATCAGATTTGTTTCTTGTTTCAATTTCTGTTCTTTGAAACTCAAGCTTTCATCTTGGTAATTTGATAATTAAAAGTGAATTGTTAAGAATTGAAATACAACTTAAGGCTCCTTGAGAAGAATGACCTAGGTAGTGCCTCACTTGCTGCATTTCCCTAGTAAAACTTTGATTACCTAGCGACAAGGTTTATCACATGCCAATAGGTGATTTGTATGCTGTCCGGTAGGCCTACAATGCTTCTTTTAAGCATAAACTCTAGTCTTTCTTAGAAGGCTTTACTATCTTTTCCACTATATGCTTCACCTCTCTATTTGAAATTTCAGCTTGACGATTGGTTTGGGGGTGGTAGGCAGTGGAGACTTGATGAGTGACACCAAATTTTAAAAACAGATTATCTACAATCCTATTATAGAAATGTGTACCCCTGTCACTTACTACAGCCTTAGGTATCCCATACCTATAGAAAATGTTTGATTTAAGAAATTTTGAAACAGCTTAGGCATCATCTTTTCTAGAAGGTATCACTTTTATCCATTTAGACACATAATCTACAGCTAATAAAACGTATACAAAACCAAAGGATGAAGGAAAGGGTCCCATGAAATCAATACCCCAAACATCAAAGATTTCACAAAACAATAAAGGCTGTTGAGACATCTCATGCCTTTTTCTAACCCTCCAAAACATTGACATTTGTCACAAGACCAACAAAATGCAAAAGAGTCTTTAAAAAGGGTTGACCAATAAAATCCAGAATCTAAGATTTTCCTAGATATTCTCCTTGCACTAAAATGACCCCCACAAACCATGGAATGGCAAGCTGAAATGATGGGCTCAAAATCATTATTTGGCATGCACTTCCTAATAACTTGATCACTACACATTCTCCACAGATGAGGTGCATCCTATATGTAGTGTTGGGACTCACTTCGAAGCTTCTGTGCTTGAAATCTAGGCATAAAAAGAGGGGTGAGTCTAGTCATGAGATAATTGACAATATCAGCATACCAAGGCTCTTTAACAACCATAGCATATAAAGTAGAATCAGGAAAAGAATCACAAGTGAGTTCAAAAAAGTCTACTTCCCTCGTGTCCTTTGGTAGCCTACTTAGGTGATCGGCTACTTGATTCACTACCTCAGCTCGATCTTTTGTCTCAATATTGAACTCTTATAGAAGCAAAGCCTACCTTATCAATCTTGGCTTGGATTGTGGCTTCTTGAGTACTGCCGCATGATCTGTAAACACAACCACTCGAGAATTGATTAGATATTGCCTAGACTTATCTAAGGCAAAAACAATAGTAAACATCTCCTTCTTATTGGTAGTATAGTTGACTTGAGCTGGGTCAAGTGTTTTAGAGGCATAAGCTATGACTCTGGATTGCTTCTCCTCCTTTTGACTAAGCATGTTACCCACTGCAAACTTAGAAGCATCACATGATAGTTCAAAGTGTAAATCCGAGTTAAGTGCAGTTAAAATTGGAGGTGAAACAAGCATAGATTTAAGAGTATCAAAGGCATGTCTACAATTGTCATCAAAGTTAAATTCCATATCTTTTTTCAATAAAGTAGAAAGAGGTAGGGCAACTTTACCAAAATCTTTAATAAATCGCCGGTAAAACCCTGCATGCCCTAAGAAGGATCTTAAATCTTTAAGATAGGTGGGGTAAGAAAGTGAGGAAATAACTTCTATTTTAGCCTTATCAACCTCAATCCCCTTTTGGGAGATTAGGTGGCCTAAAACTATCCCACTATCCACCATAAAATGACATTTCTTAAAACTTAAGACCAACTTCTTATCTATGCACCTCTCAAGGGCCTGCTTTAGGCTATTCAGGCACTGATCAAAGCTCTCCCCATAGACTATGAAGTTATCCATGAAGACTTCTATGTTTTTCTCAAGGAGGTCACTAAAAATCGCCATCATGAACCTTTGAAAGGTGTCTGGAGCGTTACATAACCCAAATGGCATCCTACGATAAGCGAAGGTACTGAAGGGGCATGTAAATGTGGTTTTATCCTGATCCTCTGGGGCTATAGGAACTTGAAAATAACCTGAAAAGCCATCTAAAAAACAATAACGTGACTTACCAGCAAGCCTTTCTAACATTTGATCTATGAAAGGGATAGGGAAGTGATCTTTTCGTGTGGCATCATTAAGTTTTCTATAGTCTATGCATACACGCCATGAATTTTGTACCCTTGTAGGGATAAGCTCATCTCGTTCATTCTTAACCACTATCACCCTACTCTTTTTGGGTACAACGTGTACCAGATTGACCTATTTGCTATCAAAAATGGGATAGATGATCCCTGCACTGAAAACCTTAGTAATCTCCTTCTTAACTACATCAAGGATAAGAGGGTTTAGTCATCTTTGGGGTTGCCTCACTGGTTTTGATTCCTCACTAAGGAGAATTCTGTGTGTGTAAATAGTTGGACTAATTTCAGGAATATTCGCTAAGGCCCACCCTATTGCCCTCTTATGCTCCCTTAAAATAGATAAAAGTCTCTCTTCCTTACCCTCAGACAGCAAGTTAGCAATAATCGTCGGTAATTGTTCATTAAACTCAAGGAAAGCATATTTCAGAGTAAGGGGTAGGGGTTTCAAATCAAGCATAGGTAGTTACACAACAGAAGGGATCAGTTTATGAAGTTCAAGAGAGAACAGATTACTCCCCTCTCCTTCAACCCATGACAGCCGTGGTTGAATATGATTAGCTTTACAGTTTCCTTCCTCTCCAAGCGTTAAACCAACTTCAAGTTGATCTACAGCAGCAACCGCCTTGGAGGGATTCTTCTCCATACCATCATTCTCCATTTCAGCATCAGCTTCTGAATGTTAGGGAATTCTGAAATATTAACAGAAAACCTTTCCCCAAGGGAATCATCACTGATAATAGAGGGATCACAATTCGAATTCGCATAGGTAGATGACACAGAGAATGTATACGGGATGGAAAGCATGCAACTAACTACAGTACAGTCAAGGCATGTCACATCACCACCACATGAACAAGTAGAAAGAGATAAATAAAGAGATGAAAAAGAAGAAACAGATTCATCTTCATCATTAGAATCAGTAGAGTAAAGGTCAGAATAAAAAGGATCATGTTGCAATTCAATTTTAGAGCAAGCATCCTCAACAGCAATGTCTATCATGTAACCACCCAAAAGTGAATAGTCCTCATAAGGATATTGCATTGCTTCATACATGTTAAAGGAAACCTTATTATCACCCACTTCTATTGTAATAGTCCCCTCTTTCATGCTAATCATGGTATTAGCAGTCCTTAAGAAAGGTCGACCAAGGATTAGTGTGGTGTCATTTACAGCAGGAAAAACCACATCCTTAACTTGGACCAAAATATCCTCAATAATGCCCTTAGGATACCTAATAGTCCTATCAGCTAGTTAGAGTACAACAGTAGTAGACTTAAGAGTCTTGACTCCTAGTGAAGTGTAAACGGACTTAGGCATGACATTAATGGCTACTCCTAGATCTAGTAGAGCTCCCCCTATAGTGACTTTTCCTATAATGCAAGGGATAGTGAAGGATCCAGGGTCTTGGCATTTTACTGGGATTTGGGGTTTAAACAAGGCAGACACATTAGAGGGTAATTGTAACATCCAAACTTTTGCGTCTAAAAGTACCAGAAATAGCCTGAATTGGATAGGCTACTAGACTCCTTTTGAGCAGAAGTCCCAAAGATGAGAAAGGAAGTCAAAGCAGTTTCAGGGACTAAACTGCAAAGTGAAAGTTTTCAGGGGCTCAAGTATAATCAAGTTAGAGGCTCCAGTAAAGTCTCAAAGACCCAGAGAGAGAAAAGAGGCTAGATACAGGCCAAAGGTTAAGTTAGAAACCTCAAAGAGAGGATTATATGAAGTTAAGTCCAAGCAGGGACTAAACCGTAAATTCAAAAAGTTATGACCAATAGGGGGTAAAAATAGAAGAGTACACAGAGAATTCTAAGAAAATTCTAGAAAATGGGAAATAATATTCTAAGGCTCTTCTGTGAAGAGAAAAGACGAAAATACCCCTGAGGCAGCTTAAATGGAATTTATGAGGTTATGGCCAGTAAAAAGTATACCGTTTGAGGTAATTATTCAAAATAGCAAGAGCCCTCAAAAATATATACAAAAATGAGCTTAAATGGTTGAAAGGTTGTACTAATTTATAAAATTAGTCCCGTAACCAAAAGGCTAGTGGAGTGGCTTTAATAAATAAAAAGCCGATTATGCCGATAAAAGGGTATTTTAGTAAATGAATTTTTATGCAAGGCTTAAAGGAAGTGTTATGGCCTAAGAAATTTCATAGATACTCTCTATAATTAAAAAGAATTTATGGAGTAGATAGAAGAATTTTCTGAGCTCCGGAAGGCCATAAAGAAAGCAGGAGAAACGTGGGCCAAGTAAATTCGGAGGAATCAAGTTTGATCCAACGGCTAAGATCTAATCTCCCTTCTCCTCTACCACCTTTGTGACACTTGGCACCTTCTAGAAGAATGAGGTAAGCATGATGTAAGAAAGTGATGCAATGATGATGCAAAAGTCCACTTGAACTTCTAAGATTGCCCTTACTTCTTCTTCTTCCTACCAAGGGCATTTTGGTCCATTCAAGCCAAATTTTTGGCTATAAATAGACCCTCCCTCCTTCACATTTTCAGCCAAGCTGAAGAATACTAGGGGAAACTCTTGTAATTTTGATTCTTAAAGCTTAAATCAAGAGGAAGACACCTACTTTGATCAACTAAGTTTAGATCTAAGGTTAGTAAGTTGTTTCCTATTGTTTCTTGCTTCGAATCTTTGGTTTTTATGGTTGAAAAGTTTGGTTTCCCTTAGGGCAAGGTACTGGCTGAAATTAATAAGAGTTAAGGGAGGATGATTTTGATGTTAAACTTGGTTAGAACACATTGATTAAAGGTTGTTTCAAGTGGATCTATGTGGAAATTAGAAGAATTATGTGATGATTTAATGCCTGTTTTGAATAAATTACTCTTTGTATCTGATTCTAAAATTTGGCATGCTTAATGTACACTCTGTAATCTTTAAATCCATGAGTAGAACACTTTATTTGGATATGTGTACGATTTATGGTGATTTTTCAAAGTTAGGATTTGAAATCTGGAAACAATGTTGAACTTTTGGAAGAGTGTTGAGTTCTGTACAATTTCGGTGCTGTTCAGTGTAGAATTGCTTCCTAAAACTATTTTTCCTCTAAATTTAACTTAAGGATATTTCAGTGGGACTTAGAATCACTCAATTTTGATTTTTCTAGATTTAATTATGAATTTACAAAGTTGAGCAAAAATTCTGAAGTTTCTGCGTGAACAGTACCCGCGAACTAAAATTTCCAGATTTGATCTTTTTGAATCTAAGGCCATCTAAAGTGGTCTTAATTGACAAGAAATAGATCTTAAGATGGAAAATGATGAGATTTACGTTAGAAAAGCTAGAAAGAAAACCCTAAAAGTAAGAGAAAGGGTTGAGGTTCAAGAGAGCTAGTCTTGAACTTTATGTAATCTAGAGGTCCTAATGGATTGTATGATCAATATGACTATGTTTAGGACCTTTGGACCATCCAAGAGGATGTTTGGTGATATTGACCGAATACCCACATGGTTGGAAAGTCAAGGGAGTCAAAGGAAAAGTAAGAGGAAAGCTTGAGGTGCAAGGTAGTAAACTTACCTATTGTCATTGCTTGATGTTGTATGCTTGTGTGTTACCGTGTACATGTTATTGAATGTTATTGTGACATGTTTTAGCTGCTGTAATTGCTATTCATGATGAGTAGACTATGTCTCCATGGCCATGCATCAAGAAGTTAGCTTTGAGCATGCTAATATGTCACTAATTAACAAGAGAATAAACAAGTTATGTGTAGTGCATAAGCATCCATCTAGCATGATTAATATGATATTGTTTGCTATTGAGATTCCCCTAAATCTCACCCCTCCCTAATCAACCATTTAGGTCAATCATCAATGGGCAATATTGGCATGAGAAGCAAGGAGAAGAAAGCAGACAAGTATTGATGTTAATGATTGAGATTATGTTCAATGTATAATTCTCCTATGTTGTAAATTTATGTTATGAATGCCATCAATTCAATGTGTGTGTTTATAATGTTTATGAAATGAATAAAAGTACATGAGTATGAATGGGAAATAGTAATCCCATGTTGTGCATGTCAAAGAAATTAAAAGAATTAATGCAAAAGTTAGTTAAGGGATAAAACGTAGGTCCTGCAGCAGTTAGTTTTGGGCTTCAGTTTGACTTATCAAACGAATAATTTAAGTCACAAGTTTTGGTAGACTCATAGTACATATCCCAAGCTTTAAAATGAGAGATAAATCACCTCTTTTGGATGTGTATACAAGGAGATATGAATTTCTAAAGTTTAGGCATAGAATCTGAAAAGTCCAAATTTTAGCAAATAAACAATAATCGTTATGCAATAAACTGTATGAATTGGGCAAGAATAAGTACAATTGGATATTTTTCCCTTAAAGAGAATTGGAAGAGCTTTCAGTAAAATTTTGGAACACCTCCATGTGATTTTTGTAGAATTAGTTATGATTTTTCAAAGTTGGACCTGTAATCTGAAATTTGCACAGTGAACAATAATTTCGGAAAAGTAACATCCTAAAGGAGATTTTGAGCTCAAGACCATTCAATGTGGTCAAAAAGGATTCTAAATGGATTCTAAGATACCATATAAGTAAGGTGTGACAGTAATTAGACTCTTTCATTAGGCTTAAATCTCCTCTTTTGTGTACACAGCTCTTTAAGAACTTTTGCATATTTAGGAATCTTTTTAATCAGGTCAAGCAAGGGAATGTTGACTTCTACCTTCCTAAAAGTTTCAAGCAAGTCATGATCTTTCCTTTCATTGCTTATTTTTACATTTTTCAAGTAAGATTGAGGAAAAGGTAGTTCATTAATGTTTACCTCCTTACCTTCCTTGCTCAAGGCTCTATGCTTGCTTGGTTCAGATTCCTTTGCATTCCCCTGTCCATCATGCTTGATAGTAGACTCCTTCTATCGCAATTTCATCTCCTTGGAGCTTTTGGACTTCTTGACCTCTTGAGGTGATGGTGGCAGTTCATCACAAGTAATCTCCTCATCAACAGCCTCACCCTCCTCTTCATTAAACTTAACTCACTTCCCACTTCAAAGAGTGATAGCATTCAAACCCTTAGGGCTTATAACAGTATTGGAGGGAAAAGTGCCACTGCTCCTAGCTTGTTGCTCACTCATATTATTGGATAGCTGAGTTACATATGAGTTGATGTTCTTAGCCTTTGTCTCCCACTACTCTATTCTTTTCTCTAGGGCACTAAATATGGCATCATTTTTAGAGGAGTCTTGTTGAATTAAGGAAGCCAAAGAGTTGAGCTGATTGGCATTGGATGTCCTTTCTTCTTTCATCAAAGCCATCATATTATGTAGGAGTTGATTTGTGTCTTCTTTAGGTGGAATGGTCAAGGCCTGAGGTTGGTTCTGGAACTGGTTTGAGGATGAACGAGGTCCTCTACTCTTCTGAAATCTGTTTTGAGGTCTACTCTCTTCATTCCTCCAACTAAGTCAAGGGTTCACTTTCTACCCCTCATTATAAGTGTTAGAGTAAGGGTCCCACTTCTGTTTTGGATGACCCTGGAAAACCACAAATACCTCTTCATATCGGCATGGACAGACACTGGAAATATGCATAACCGAACCACAAGTCTTGTAACTAGGGGCAATAATATCCATAGGGGGTGCTGGTCTATGCACATTCATATTCAACTCCACAGTGATAACAGATAATTGAGAAGTCACTTTGCTTTTCAGAGAATCAACCTTTGATTCCAAGTTGTCCATTCTTCTGTTGTGAACTGCTGAAGCTCCCAACTCATGTACCACTCTAGTGTCTCTTACACCATATTGCTGATAATTCAGGGTCATTTTCTTGATCAAATCCCAGGCCTCTTCAGCAGTGGAGTCTATAAAAAATCCTCCTAATGCAACATCTAACATACCCTTCTCTTGGTTCTTTAACCCATCATAAAAATATTGCACCAGTTGTTCATCCGGAATTTGATGGTGTGGGTATCTTGAGAGCAGGTCTTAAAATCTATTCTAGTAGTCATAAAGAGACTCGCTATAATCTTGCTTAGTCGAATAGATCTCCTTTCTCATTGATAAAGTCTGAGAAGTTGAAAAGTATTTCTCCAAGAATGCTTTCCTTAAGTTTCTCCAACTGTGAGTTGTATCAGCCACATGCCTTGGAAGGCTCATGTACAACTCTCGAGCTTTACCCTCCAATGATAAATGGAAAACCTTCCACAGCACTTGATCCAATGATGCTCCCACAGGCTTTATGCTCTGACAAACCATAGAAAGGGATTGCAAATGAAGATAAGGATCTTCTCCTGTCAAGCCATGAAATTTTGGAAGTGAGTTAATCAATAAACCTTTAATTTCAAAGTTAACTTCAAAATTTGGACATATAGCAGTAAAGGGGTCAAAATTGACATCAGATATGGTAGCTTCCCTAATTGTTCTTCTTCTAGAGTGCCCATTATTTTCTCCCACTCTCTCTTGTTCTCTATTCCCTCCACTGCCTCCATTCCTCACTTGGTTAGCATTAGGCTTAGGATTAGGTGGGTTAGGTGGTAAATCAGCCATGATCTCTTCTTCAATAGGTTCACTCTCGCAACTAGATAAGCTAGATTCCACAGAGATGTTTTCTTGTTCAACCACTAATTTACTTGTCTCCTCAACTCTCTTCTCTCTTCTTATCTCTCAAAGACTTCTCTCAATCTCAAGGTTAAAGGGTACAAGATTGGTTTATCGTGGCATACAAGAACAAAATCACAGAGAAAGAGAAAACAAAATTGACTTGCAGCACATAAAGTCAGATAAAAGTATGAATTGTGATGGATGCAAGTGTATGTATGACTATGGGTGTGTATACACAGAAAGAAAGGCAAAAATTTCAAGTTTCAAAACTTTTACAGAAGGGTTCGTCAAGACAAAAGCAGAAGTATGCCACGATGAAGGTAGGTCGAGACGGTCTATGAGTTGAATGTAGCAGATTTGCCGTGGTGAAGGTATCTCGAGAGAGATCCTCATGAATTTTGGCTAGTTGGCCGCTGTGAAAGTAGAAGTATGCCACGGCGAAAGGTCACAGAGAGCAAGATAGAGTTCTGGACGATGCAGATGCAGAGTGAAAATGCTAAAGGTATAGAAAATCAGTATATTTGTTTGTATTTCTAAAAATTTTGATGCTATGCAAAATGAAAACCTTTACTATGAACAAATATGCACCTAAGCTACCTAAAATGTAATCACTAAGAAGACTTAAAACCTCAATTGATAGAAAAATGACACAAGTTAACCTAGAGAACCAATTTCTTGGCTCCCCAGCAATGGCGCCATTTGATTTTCCAAACCTATTCCAGACCATAGAGGTTAAATCAAACTTTTTATCCAAGGATTGCACTATAGGGTGCAACCTCGACTCGTTTCACTTAAATGGAGCCTTAATGAAATGGACCTAAGTTAACTCAAATGTCATGCAATGCAAATTTGAACATAAACAGGGGGTTTTGATTTTTCAAAAGTATTAAGCAAATTGAATGAATGATAAACAAAATATTTTTGGATTTTAAGGAAATGAGTAATGAATACAGGTAAACAGATAACCAAATAATGATTAAGATCCTCTTGAAAGTGTGCTCAAGCTATCATAGTTCAAAAATCAATTGATATGGGAGTAGAAATCACTAAGTTTCGAAATGATAGACCTTAAAGTACTCTTCAAGTCCAGAATCTTAATAAATGAACTCCATTTCTCAAGATCCTGTTAAGTGCTCTTAGTGTGTGTGGAAAGATTGGTTAATACAACAGGTCAAATGCAACTAAAATCAACTCAATATCAAGACACAACCGTGCAAGAGTAGAGAGAATCAAAAGATTACAGCTGACATATATGAAACTTCATATATTTAAGCTCAAGGTTCTACAATAACCAATCTACTACACAAATGAATATCCAAAGTAGATTACAACTATAATCAAGTAGTTCAACTACAAAATACAAATCCTAAACCTAGAAATTCATAAATTCATAGCTGAACTAGGATTAAACTACTCCTTTTCTTAGCTCATCAAACGCCAGCCATTGCTACATGATTGAACTCAATTGTTTATGTTATTTCATATCATTTTAAGGGTATTTATCACAGATTTTGGCTCCTTTTGATGGTAATTATGCTTAATTTAGATTAATAGTCCTTACTTTGAGTTAGTGTCTTTTTGAGGGTAAAATTGTCATAATTGGTTATTATTTGTATTCAATTGATTTCTAGGACAATTGATGCTTCAAATTGTTACTTTTTATTATAGGACACTTGAGAATTAGAGCCAAGATTGAAGAGCAAAGCATTATACAACATGAGAGTTTCCAAGAAAATGCTGTGCTGTGGCAAAAAGTTTGAAAATGTGCATCAGTGACCATTCTGGAATAGTTCGCTGGGCAAACTTTTGAGTTCGCCATGGCAAACTCAACATTTCACTAAAATTCTTCTCTGGAATAGTTCATCGTGGCAAACCTTTTCGTATCAGTAACGTCAGATTCGGATCCAGAATGCAAAAATGGACCCTTTACTCATATGATCCGACCCAGATTGACCTCTTAAACCCTTATAAACCCTATTTTTGACCAATAACTCCATTCTATCATCAAGAACACCTCTATTCTCTCATCTTTTTTCCTCTCCACCTCCATATTCTTCCCCATCTATTTCCTTCACATTTTCTTCATTCCATCTCACTTCCTTCCACTCCCAGCTACCATAGCCGACGGATTCACTTCAGTTGGAGCTTTTCTTGAAGTTATGGAGGGCTAGGGTTTATCAACTCTTGAAGAATAGTGGTGTGGCATGAGTTTTCAAGCTTCAAAGGGGAGTTTCAGTTTCAGTCTTTAGTTTCTAGCTATGTATTTATGATTTCCTAAGTCTAGGATTTGTAAATTCTTAGTGAGACACTTTAGTTGATTCTGCAATCATTGGTTAATGATTTACTTTTGTAGTTTGGATTGGTTAATGTTGAATTCTGTGCTTAAATATATGTGGTCACATATATGCTTCTTTGTAACTCTCTTGATTCTCTCCTATCTTGCATGGTCATGTTTTGATATTGAGTTGATTGTGGGTTACATTGAGCCAATTGCATGATCATTCTCAAATTACACATTAGGGGAGCTTAACAATGTTTTCATTAATGAAGTTCATTGATTTAGACATTGGACTCAATGAGTTATTGAGGTTGTTATTAAGAAAACCTAATGGATTTGTGAAACTCCCAATATCTTAAGTGAACTATGATTGCCATCAAAACTATTCTCAAGAGATTTCCTGTCATTCATTTCCATTCCATCATCATCTTATCAAAAATACCAAAAATATAGTAGCTTATTTTATTTCCATTGCATTTAGTTTAGTCATCATTCATTTAAATCTTAAAACCCAAAACCCCATTTCATTGCATTACATGGCATTTAGTCTAGCTTAGGTAATTAATAAAGGCTCCCAAAAGTGAAACAACCCGAGTTTGCACTATACTGCATAGCTTGGATTTATTTTTGATTGAGAACCCCAAGGCGAACGACAAAGGTCCTCATCAAATGGCGCCGTTGCCGGGGAGCCATTAAGTTGGTGCCTTAGGCTAGTTAACTGTCAACTTTGGTTGATTGGGGTTTTGTGAGCCTGTTAGGTTACATTTTTGCATTGTGCATAATAGATTTTGCATTGCATAAAAATTTTGAGATATACAAACAAAGATCCTGATTTTGATTTCGATTTTTGCATATAGTTTTATACCCTTCATAGCATTCATTACATTTTTTAGTTTCTTCTTATTTTCATTCTCTGTGTTTTTATTATTGTGTTCTAGTTTTCTTACTGTCTGTGACATTTTGTCGCGGCCAACTCCTTGTTTCGCCGTGGCCAACTTGTCAAATTTCTGTGAGAATCCTTCTCGGGACACCTTCGTCGTGGCCAACTTTGTGTTTCACCGCAGCGTAGCATGTTGTACCAGATCACATTTTCTCTTCTGGACAGCTTTGCTGCAGCAAAGGGTCCCTTATTTAAAAAATATATATAAATATTTTGCTTCTTATCCCTGTTTCTTTTTAGATTAGACTGAAAAACTCTTTGGGAACTGATTGTTTAGCTTTCTTATGGCTTGGTTTAATAATAATTTAGGTCCATCTGATCACCCTTCCTCTTTTCTAGGTGACAATACTCTTATGGGTGATAATTCTTCTCAAAGGCTTGATGCTATCGACAGGAACTGGATCTTCTTCTGGCACACATGGATCATAGAGAACAGGATGGGACCTATCAAAGACATGATACCCCTTATCCAAACCATAACCATGGCAATGATTGGATGAATAACCCTCCATATTCCCATTACCATACCTCTTCGTTCCATTCATACACAAACCAACATCCACCATTAGGACAACATTATGACCTACCACCTCCACCATACATCTATACTTTGAACACTTTCCTTCACATCATCCATATCATGAGCCAAGCATCCATCACATGAACCCTACCACTAATACCCTTCCTCATCTCACCAACCATTTCATGAACCATCACCGTCATTCCATCCATGTCCCACTTCATAACTTGAACCATTCTCACCATATAATTCCTCCTTTGAACTATCTCCTTCGCCAAATGACTACCACCACCAGCCCTTATCCCAATCTACGTACCAACCCCTTCCCCAATCTCATGAACATGAATTTAGTGAACCTGACCCATTTCTCACTATTCCTAAGAAGGATCAGATATGATTTTTAAGAGGAGCTTATGACTGTTTGAATTCATACTACCATGGATTACTTGAAGAGGTAGAAATATCTGGAATTTCTAAGGAATTAGAGGAAGAGTTAGAAGAATGTCAAAGTGCATTAGGAAAGTTCTTGAGTGATATACCGCGAATTGAGTCTAAGATTGGGAAAGATGAATCAAAGTGTCCAGATTCACTCATACAAGAGGCCCAGATGAAGCAAGAACATCTACAAACTCACAAGGACTTGTACCCTACATCAGGTAGTATTGCTCCTCTTCTTGAGGAGACTAACCCTTGTGCTATAACTACTATTCCTGTTAAAATTATTGATGATGTGAGTGATGATGAGGTGGATGAGGAAATCATAGTTGAATCCCCTCAAATGCTTAATAATAAAAATTCTCACTTGAACACTTCTAATAGTAGTTGTTTAGTTGATGATATTGCTTACACTGTCACTGCGTCTTTGTGTGAAGAACATGCTTTCCTTTCTAGTACTAGATTAGATGGTGAAACTGGTTCTGATTTGAATGAACCTTTATCTTGTTCTTGCAATGCTCACACTATATGCATGGATTGCATTGATAACAAAAATGATATACTTGTTGAGTGGCAAAAGCAGAACTTTGGTAAAGTGTGTGCATCGCCTTCTAGTACTGAAAGCGCTACAAATATAAAGCATGATATTGATGTAAATTGCTTGGATGATGATCTTGTAGAGAAATGTGAATTTAACCATATCCTTGAAAATTATCTTTCTAAAAATCCCATTGAGTTAGTAGCTTCTAATAATGTTGAGAAAGGCTTTAAAGTTTCAGTCGATAGAATCATGAATATTAATAAGTCTTTCCAACAAGTTTTATCTTGTGATTTGCCTCCTGATTTATCTTGCATTGTAAATAATAGTTTGTCTAAATCTTTTTGTTCTTTCTTTTCTCCCCCTTTAAACATTACCTCTTGTGAATGTGATAGTGATGTACTGTACTCCAACAATTATAGTTGGATTCTTCAGCTTCCACTTCACATGAGCCTGAGTGTTTTAAAATTTTCAATAAAAATTTAACTCCTACTAATAGGAGTGTTATTGACTTTCTTGGGTGTGATGTTTACTTGGAAGAACTAGCTCTTTGCATGTCCTTATGCTACTCTAGATCTATCCAAGTCTCTCTTTTTGGACTAGATACTGCTGCTAGTTCAATGTTTCTCTTACAGGAACCACCACTACCAAGGAAGATCAATACAGGAGAAGTGAGCACACTGAAGAAATGCATGTTTCTCATCCAGGATGAGAACTTCTCCTACAAGAGTTTGAAGAGATTTCGTTCTAAAGGTTGTCCCTTTCCTTCCTTAACTCTTATCTTTTGAATTATTTGCTTGTTTTGTGAGATAAGTGTGGGGGAGGGACATAGCCAGTAGTAAAAGAGTTTGTTTTCTTTTCTCTTCCTCCCCTTTTGATTTTGGTTTCTCTTGTTTAGGGTTGCACTTGAGTTTTGCATTGGGGACAATGCAAAGTTCAAGTGTGGGGGAGGGATTGATATTCACTGATTGTGTTGTGTTTCCCTCTGTTTATTGAAAATCTGGTTTCTAAAAAAAAATTCAAAATTTTGATTGATTTTTGAACTTAATTTGAAGATTTTGAGTCAAAATATTTGAAAATTTTTGCTTCAATTAACTTACACTTGAATTTGTGTATTCTTAGACTTTGGTAAATGTTTTTGAACTCGTATTGATACTCATGAGAATTGCTATTTGTTCAAAGTTGATTGTTTTAGTTTCATTGGTCACAATTCTTCAAGCTTGCTTTTATATTGATTGAGTTAATGCATTTTGATTAATCTGGAGTACAATTAATCTTTGTGCATGAGCATTTGAGATTTAGCCTTGTTGGAAGATTCTTTAAGCCTAATTTTCATTCATAGTGAGTTGCATCCACTTACATTTTCCACTTTCTAGAACTTGTTCCAATTCTTAATCAAGACTTAGTTGCATTAATGTGATGAGTGTGATAAAGGCATTCTTTTCTAAACCCCTACATCCCAAACACAAACCCACATGATTTTCTCCATTGCTAACCATTTGAGCCTTCATCTTTTCTTAAGTGCCAAGAGATGCATTATACATTCAAGTTTCCAATATTTTTGCTATTACATTCATGATGTGTTAAACTTTGTATTCTTGGGTTTTGAATTGCCAAAAAAAAAAAAAGAGAAAAGAGAAATAGGAAAAGGCAAAGAAATAGAAGAAAATGTTTAAGAAAAGACAAAGAAAGAAAGATCAAAATAAATGGTACCAAAAGAATAAAATTTTGAAATAAGGCAGTTCATTGGTGGTTTGAAGAACAAAGTTGTGCTTTTAGAAAAATAGAGTAAATATTAGTTGGAAACCTTTTCTAAAATGCTTGGTGCTTAACCATTCATACCTTTTCACCTCATCTTATTTCATTTAGCCCTTTCCATTATCATAACCTTAAAAGTCTTCTTGATCATTGCATTCATGCATTAGAAGTGGAGAACTAGGATTGTAACAAGCTTATGGTAAAGTGGTTGATTAAGTGGATTTGAGAGAGAATTACCCCAACTTGGTGAGTAGAGTGAAACAGTTTGTATCCTGAGTGTTTTCTCTTTTGTTCATTCCCATTACATTGACTGTACTCTACTTTAATCCCTTCTCATTAAATTAGATCACTATGATTGCTTGTTTAAAGAGTTGGATTAATGGCACTACCGCTTTCTTACTTTGAATTCATATGGGTTCCCATTTGTATCAATACTATTCTCTTGCTTCAGTTTTATTTTGCCTTTATCTAGGAGTACAAAGGTTTAAGTGTGGGGGATTTGATTGAACTCAATTGTTCTATGTTATTTCATATCATTTTAAGGGTATTTATCATAGATTTTGGCTCCTTTTGATGGTAATTATGCTTAATTTAGATTAAGAGTCCTTACTTTGAGTTAGTGTCTTTTTAAGGGTAAAATTGTCATAATTGGTTATTAATTGTATTCAATTGATTTTTAGGACAATTGATGCTTCAAATTGTTGCTTTTTATTGTAGGACACTTGAGAATTAGAGCCAAGATTGAAGACCAAAGCATTACACAACATGAGAGTTTCCAAGAAAATGCTGTGCTGCGGCAAAAAGTCCGAAAATGTGCATCAATGACTATTCTAGAATAGTTCGTCAGGGCAAACTTTTGAGTTCGCCACGGCAAACTCTCAACATTTCACTAAAATTCTTCTCTGGAATAGTTCACCACAACAAACCCTCTCGTATCAGTAACGTCAGATTCGGATCCAGAATGCAAAAATGGACCCTCTACTCATATTATCTAACCCAGATTGACCCCTTAAACCCTTAGAAACTCTATTTTCGACCAATAACTCCATTCTATCATCAAGAACACCTCTATTCTCTCATCTTCTTGCCTCTCCCCCTCCATCTTCTTCCCCATCTATTTCCTTCACCTTTTCTTCATTCCATCTCACTTCCTTCCACTCCCAGCTACTATGGCCGACGGATTCACTTCAGTTGGAGCTTTTCTTGAAGCTATGGAGGGCTAGGGTTTATCAACTCTTGAAGAATGGTGGTGTGGCATGAGTTTCCAAGCTTCAAAGGGGAGTTTCAGTTTCAATCTTTAGTTTCTAGCTATGTATTTATGATTTCCTAAGTCTAGGATTTGTAAATTCTTAGTGAGACACTTTAGTTGATTCTGTAATCATTGGTTAATGATTTACTTTTGTAGTTTGGATTGGTTAATGTTGAATTCTGTGATTAAATATATGTGGTCACATATATGCTTCTTTGTAACTCTCTTAATTCTCTCCTATCTTGTATGGTCATGTTTTGATACTGAGTTGATTGTGGGTTACATTGAGCCAATTGCATGATCATTCTCAAATTACACATTAGGGAAGCCTAACAATGTTTTCATTAATGAAGTTCATTGATTTAGACATTGGACTCAATGAGTTATTGAGGTTGTTATTAAGAAAACCTAATGGATTTGTGAAACTCCCAATATCTTAAGTGAACTATGATTGCCATCAAAACCATTCTCAAGAGATTTCCTATCATTCATTTCCATTCCATTGCATTTAGTTTAGTCATCATTCATTTAAATCTTAAAACCCAAAACCCCATTTCATTGCATTGCATGGCATTTAGTCTAGTTTAGGTAATTAATAAAGGCTCCCAAAAGTGAAACGACCGAGTTTGCACTATACTGCATAGCTTGGATTTATTTTTGATTGAGAACCCAAGGCGAACGACAAAGGTCCTCATCACTACACCTTCAAGAGGAAGGAAAATGCTTAGCCACACATAGAAATTTGAAGCATCTCAACTAGGAATGAATCTGAGCTTCCCATGGTGGAGGTTTAATAGTGGAAAATGGAAGAAATTAGGGTTAGATGAGAAAAAGATGAGAGAGAATGGAGATGGAGGCTATGGTATGAGTGAATGATGTCACTGACATAAAAATAGGGTTTCTAAATCGGTATTGAGGTATACTGGGTCGGTTTGTGAGAGTGGGCAGGTAAAATTTTGAAAATGGTTTAGGTCTGGGTTGCTGATTCGAGGGGTTTGCTGCAGTGAAGGTATGGGTTCGCTGCGTTGAACCATGGCCGAGAAGACTTCTTCTTGATGTGGTGTCTTCGCCGTGGGGAAGACAAAGGTTGGCCGCGGCGAACCTTCCCAGAGGGATCTTCAAGTGGAGAATCCTTGCTTCACTGTGGCGAAACCTGGCAGAGGCGTTATTGCATCTTGTGTGCTGCACTTCCTTAGTCTTTACTCTTGGCTCTTTTTCTCGAGTGTTCTGAAATAAAAGCAAATGGTTTAAGGTATCGATTGTCCCAAAAATCAATTAAATGTGATTAATGAATAAATATGACAATTTTACCCTCAAACAACACTAACTCAGAACAAAGACCCTTAATCTCAATTAAGCATAAATATCATTAAAATGAGCCAAAAAGTGTAGCAACAACATAGAAAATGCTATCAAATAGTATAAACAATTTGAGCTCAATCACCCTTTGAGTACATGTATACTTTTATAAATTGCTGTAAATACCATATGTTTAGTAGCAAAAAAAAAAATTATGGAAGAAAGAAAGAAGAAGAAGGGAAAAGAAATATACAAAAAAAAGGATGATGAAATAGAAATAAATAGCAAATAAAATGTTGCTATGTTAGAATCTTAAAACCATCCTTAGAAAGTTAGAGACTTGTTTCATGAAGAGAGGAACTGCGACGCGTGATACTCATCTTTTTCTTTTATTCCATCCATTTCATTTGACCTTCACTAATCACTATAACCCCATAAGCCCTCTTGATTCACAATTTTTTCTTATAGTGGAGAGGTGGAATTTTCACAAGCTTATGGTAGAGAATGAATTAAGCAGCATTTAGAGGGAAACTATCCTAAACAAGTGAGTTGTGAGCTAAACACACACCCCTGAAAGAAATCTCTTTTGCTCAATCTCTTGGTTTAAGCACTCATAATGATTACTTTCTTGGCATTTCTTCATTTTGCTTTGGTTGACTTTTGAGAAGGTGGTTTAACTAACTATCTACTTTCATTTTTAAACATTATTGGTATCTCCCTATGCACTTGTACCTCTTTGAATATTTTTATAGGCTTTGTCCAGGAGTACAATGGTCTAAGTATGGGGAAATTGATTGAGCCTAATTATTCTGTGTTATTTTGTATTATTTTCATGGCTTTTATGATATTTTTTTTTGTAATAATTGCGCTTAACTGAGATTAAGATTCTTCGCCTTGAATTAGTGTCGTTTGGAGGTAAAATTGTCATAATTGTTTATTAATTGTATTCAATTGATTTCTAGGACAATTGATGCTTCAATTATTGCTTTTTATTATAGGACACTTAAAAGATAGAGCCAAGATTGAGGACTAAGGTTACGACACATAAGATCAAGAGTATCAACATTGGAAGCCTTTGTCGTGGTGCAACCTAAACATCTCACCAGAGACCTCTCGAGCAAAGTTCACCACGGCTAAGAAATTACTTTGCCACAACAACATCACAAACTAAGGTGGAACTCCTCTCAGGAATGTTTTATGGTGGCAAAACCCTCGAAGTAGCAACCCAGACCCAAATCCTATTCACGAAATTAACCTACCCCCTCATGAAATCTAACCCATTCCACTCCTTTACAGATTGAGAAACCCTATTTTCAATCATACACTAAATTCCATTCGTTCATACAGCCCCCATCTCTCATCTTCTCTCACGCTCATCAAACCCTAATCTCCTTCCATTTCTTCTGTCAACCTCCTCCGTAGGTAGCTCAAGATCATTTCCAGTTGTGATGTTTCAGACTCCAATGCTTGACTAAGCATCTTTTCCTCTTAAAGGTGGATTAATGTCATGAGTTCCAAGAGCTTAAAAAGGGAGTAGCTTCATGCATAATTTATTCATGTATTTATGAATTCCTAGGTCTAGGGTTTGTAAATTGTAACTGAACTATTTGATTATAGTTGTAATCAATTCTGGATATTCATTTTATATAGTTTGAATTAGTTAATATAGAATTTTGTGTTTCAATATATGTAGTTACATATATATTTCTTTGTAATCCTCTTGATTCTCCTTTATCTTGCATGGTTATATTTTGATATTGAGCTAATTTTGGGTTGCATTGAACTAATTGCTTTGATTAATCCTAATACACACACTAGGTAAGCTTAATAGGATCTTATGAAATGGGTGCCATTGATTAAGATCCTAGACTTAAAGAGTTCTTTAAGGTTTTTTCTTTTGAAAACTTAGTGATTTCTACTCCTAAAAATTATTGTGAACTATGATTACCAAAAGTCCACTTTCAAGAGGTTTCATCACTGTTTAAACACTTGTTTTTCCAACCTTTCCATTTCTAATCTCCCAAAAATCTAAAAAGAAATATACATTTACATTTCAGCTCATTTCAGTTAATAGTCTCAAATGAAAACCCTAATTTTTCCCATTTTAGCTTAGAGGTTCATGGCATATAGTTAATTTAGAACCAATAAATTAAGGCTCTAATTAAGAGAACAACCCGGGATTGCACCCTATAGTGCAATCCTTGGAAAATTTTTGCATTTGACCTCCAAGGCACTTAACGAAAGGTTGAATCAATGATCTACCTATGAGCAATTGACTAAGGAATCATCTTGAATGTCTATCATATGATTAGAAAGGTTATATGAAACGTCCTACCTTTAACCCCTTAGAGCACGCATTTGTAAGCGTTACGGTTCAAGCAGATCATGGCACAAGCCCGCGGATTTAAAATTTTAACACAATTACTCAGATTACTATTCATTGTTAAATTTTCAGATTACAGGTCCAACTTCAAAAATTCATAACTAATTCCATACAAATCGTATTAGGGTGTTCTAAAATTTTACAAAAAGCTATTTTGATACTCTTTAAGGGGAAAATATCCAATTAGACTTATCCTTGCCCAATTTGTACAGTTTAATCAATAAATATTACTGTTCATTTTAAAAAATCTGGAACTTCCAGATTCTGTGCCTCAACTTTAGAAATTTATATCTCCTTGTGTACATATCCAATTGAGATGATCTACCTCTCATTTTAAATCTTGGGATGTGTACTATAAGTCTACCAAATCTTGTGACTTAACTCATTCATTTGGTAGGTCAAACTAGAACTACAAACTCACTGCTCCAGAACCTACGTTTTATCCCTTAACATCTCTTTACTTTAATTCTTTTTATTTCGTTCGCAAACATAACATGGGCTTACTCTTTCCCATTTATGCTCATACATTTTCATACATGCCATAAATATTATAATTAAATACATGGCATCATATGCATCCATAACATAAATTACATCGTAGGAAAATTACATAATGAATAATAATATCATTCATTAACATGAACAATTCTCCACTTTCTTCTCCTTGCTTCTCATGCCATTATTGCCCATCATTGATTGACCTACATGGTTGGTTAGGGAGGGGGTGAGATTCGAGGGAATCTCAGTAGCAAACAATACCATATTAATCATGCTAGATGGATGCTAATGCACTACACATAACTTGTTTATTCTCTTGTTAATTAGTAACATATTAACATGCTCAAAGCTAACTTCTTGATGCATGGCTATAGAGACATAATCTACTCATCATGAATAGAAATTACAGCAGCTAAAACATGTCACAATAACACTCAATAACATGTACACGGCAACACACAAGCATACAACATCAAGCAATGACAATAGGTAAGTTCACTACCTTGCACCTCAAGCTTTCCTCTTACTTTTCCTTTGACTCCCTTGACTTTCCAACCATGTGGGCATTCGGTCAACATCACCAAACATCCTCTTGGATGTTCCAAAGGTCCTAAACATAACCATAATGATCATACAATCCATTTGGACCACTAGATTACATAAAGTTCAAGGCTAGCTCTATTGAACCTCAACCCTTTCTCTTAGTCTTATGGTTTTCTTTCTAACTTTTCTAACATAAATCTCATCATTTCCCATCCTTATTATCCATTTCTTGTCAATTAGAACTACTTTAGATGGCTTTAGATTCAAGAATATCAAATCTGGAAATTTTGGTTCGCGGGTACTGTTCACGCAGAAACTCAAGAATTTTTTCTCAACTTTGAAAATTCATAATTAATTCTATAAAAATAAAAATGAGTGGTTCCAAGTCTCACTAAATTTCCTTAAGTTAAATTTAAAGGAAAAATAGTCTCAGGAGCCAATTCTATGCCAAACAATACTGGAATTGTACGGAACTCGAAACTCTTCCAAAAGTTCAACACTATTTCCAGATTTCAAACCCTAATTTTGAAAAATCACCATAAATCGTACACATATCCAAATGAAGTGTTCTACCCATTGATTTAAAGCTTACAGAGTGTACTTTAAGCATGCCAAATTTCAAAATCAGATACACATAGTAACTAATTCGAAATAGGCATCAAATCAGATGCTACAACCACTACATACCTTGATCTTGAAGCTTGAACTTAGGTGGACTTTCTCTCATTAGAAATAGCTCTTTCTCTCTCTAGATGCAAGAGCGGCAGAGTTTCCCCTATATTTTCTTGCTTGGCCGAAAATGAAGGAGAGGGAGTGCCTATTTATAGCCAAAAATTTGGCTTGAATGGACCAAAATACCCTTGTGGCTAATAGAAATGGTAAGGGCAATTTTGGAACTTCAAGTTGACTTTTACATCATCATTGCATCATCCTCTTGCATCATGCTTACCTCAACCTTCTAGAAGATGCCAAGTGTCATAAAAGTGGTGAAGGAGAAGGGAGATTAGATCCTAGCCGTTGGATCAAACTTGATTCCTCTGAATTTACTTGGCCCACGTTTCTTTGGCTTCTTTTATGGCCTTCCGGAGCTCAGAAAATTCTTCTGTTTGCTCCATAAATTTCCTTTAGTTCTAAGGAATATCTATAAATTTTCTTAGGCCATAACACTTCTTTTAAACCTTGCATAAAAATTCATTTACTAAAATGCCCTTTTATCGGCACAACTAGCTTTTTAATTTATTAAAGCCACTCCACTGACCTTTTGGTTGCAGGACTAATTTTATAAATTAGTAAAACCTTTCAACCATTTAATCTCATTTTTGTGTATATTTTTGAGGTCTCTTGCTATTTCAAATAATTACCTCAAACCATATACTTTTTACTAGTCATAACCTTATAAATTCCATTTAAGCTGTCTCAGGGGTATTTTTGTCTTTTCTCTTCACAGAAGATCCTCATAATATTATTTCCCATTTTTTAGGATTTTCTTGGAATTCTTTGTATACTCTCCCATTTTTACCCCTGTCACACCTTACTATTACATTGACTTAGGTTCTTTTTAAAACCATTTTTGACCACATTGGATAGTCTTGGGCTCACTTTTTACCACAAAAACGCTAAATTTCGGATTTTTACTGTTCATCAAGTAAAAACCCAGTTTTTCTGGCCTAAATTCAAAAATTCATCACTTATTCTACAAAAATCCAATTGGAGTGGTTCAAAATTCTACTTAAAACTCTTTAAGTCCTCTTTCAAGAAAAAAAATCTCATTATCCAATTCCTTATGAAAAAGCGTCAGGTTTTTTAGAAAAGCAACACTGTCCATTTGCCAAAAACCCTGATTCCCAGATTCTGACCATTAACTTTGAAAAATCATTATAAATCGTATACTGGGCCATTTTTAACGTATTAGCTATCAATTTGAATCTCAGGATGTTATCTTTCATCATGCCAAATTTCATGACTAAACACATTTGGGAGCATAATCAAAAAGTCACGTGAACCAATCAGTGTCAGTGTGCTTCCAACACTGTTAGTTTAATATTTACATAACCAGAATGAGCTCACGAATTTTTGTTGCTAAACCCCACAAATTAGCCTTCAATCTGCAGCTTTCCCTTGGAGGATTCAGGCCCTAAAATGTTACATTATTTTGGGGGGATGAGATTTTTGAAAATCCCAATAGCAAATTAACCAACTATAGCACCAAGCAAGCATCATTATTATGCATGATCACATTAGCTACTATTGATGAACTAACATGCTTATCATTTGGCAAACTCAATCATGCAAAGGCCAAAGCAAGATACTATAAAGAGCAGCCACATAACAATCAAGAGATCTTAACCACAATAATAGCAATTAACCATACAATAATCAACAATGCTAGCTAGTGGTAGTAGCTAGGTTTAACTTGCTACCTTCATCCAAAGATTTGTGCGTTCCTTGATTCTCTTCTTTTTCTTCACAAAGGTCAAACCCTAGCATGATAATCCATAAAAAGGACAACAAGAATCATTATCCATTTCAACCAAAAGCAAGAACATAACTCAAAAATACTCTTACTTCATAAAGGTTCCATCTTTGCTCTTTGCTTTTGAACTTGTTTTCCATAGGGTTTAAAAATCCTTTCTTGCCTTATCCCCACATGTTTTTCCATTTTAAACACCATGGAACCATCAAAACATTGAAAATCTCATCCTAGGGGCCATTTAGTGTCAAAACCGAAATGCTCCTTACAATACACAATAAAGAACACACTTCCAAAACACCCTAAAATCACTTGTAACCACTTGGATCTTTTATGTTTTGAAATGTTTTACCATATTTGAGCAATATAACTCCTTCCCCTACACCATCATCATTTCATCCAGCACCCAAAGAAGAGGAGAAACAAGATTTCCAACCATACAAAGTAAGAAAACAAGGCAAGGAACAACTTAGAACCAAAAACTAACCTTGAATCTCACTTGTGTGCTCCAAGATGCTATCTTTCTCCTTAGTTCTTCCTTGGTTCCACTTGAAACACTCTCTTTTCTCTCTTAGCTATGGCTTGCATGAAATGGAGGTCTGATTTTAGGGGAGGAAGTGCTCATTTAATGCTTCAAAATATCTCAACCACCACCATTAATGCTAAACCAAGTGTCACTACCCCCTGGGTTCCTTCTTTCTCTTTCTTAATTAACTAAATCCAAATGAAATTAATTACCAAAAGTCAAAATCCTCTCCATTTAGAAAATGACACTTGGCAATTTCAAATCCTCTCCATTAAGGGCTTGACACTTGGCTCAATGAGGATCATTCAAAATGCAAAGCTCTTTATCGGTGCACTTTGACTCTGGGTTTGAATCCTTTTCTATAATTACAGTATTCTAACCTCTGTAATTATTTTCTATCAGAGCCCTATTTTATTCTCCTCATTTTTATCTTTCTACATTACCCTCTTTTGTCTCGAAATTAATTTCCCATAATTAACATAAAAGGAAAAATTAATTTCCTTTTCTTACGGATTTTTTCACTTTTCAAAGAAATTAGGGAAAATCTTGGGTACTTGAGGGTTTTCTTTTAATTCCATAATTTCTTATAATTCTTTGAGATATCATAGGAATTTTCTTGAACCTTTATTCTCCTTAAAATATTTATTTGGATTTTTCCAAATAAAAGCCCTTAAATTAGGCTAAATCACCCTTAAATTCCTTTGTAATTTCTCTAAGGGTAATTTGACCTTAAAACTAATTTTATAATCTCATATGATTCTCAAAGGATATTATCCTTATTTTTCTCTCAATTTCTATGACTTGGAATATTTTTCCCATAATTATTCTTGACCAATTTTCCTCAATTAGTCAAATTTTCATAATTGGCTTGGAAAATCATAATAATTATTTTCCACCAAAATCCTTCTATTTCTCCTTATTATTTTTAACCCTCAATTATTTAGGAATATTCCTTATTTCGAATTACCATAATACTGGATGTGACAACCCCTGTTGGTCATAACTTTCTGAATTTACGATTTAGTCCCTGCTTGGACTTAGCTTCATATAATCCTCTCTTTGAGGCTTCTAGCTTAACCTTTGGCCTATATCTAGTCTCTTTTCTCTCTCTGGGCCTTCGAGACTTTACTGGAGCCTCTAACTTTGATTACACTTTAGCCCCTTAAAACTTTTAATTTGCAGTTTAGTCCCTGAAACTGCTTTGCCTTCCTTTCTCATCTTTGGGACTTCTACTCAAAAAGGGTCTAGTAGCCTATTCAATCCAGGCTATTTCTGGTACTTCTAGGCTCAAAAGTTCGGATGTTACATTATATGAAAGGAAAGGAAAAGAGAAACCAAGAATCTCATGAAAAAGGATAAAAGTTGACTTTTTAAGGTTCAAGTTTGACCAATTTGATTGTGAGAATTGGATGAGTCTCAAGCTAAAATTTGGCATCTTATAAATCTCATTTTTAGCTTTAAAACAAGTGATAATTTAGTAAATTTGGAGTCTTATACAAAAAGTTATGCCCTTCCAAAATTGGGCATAAATTCTGAAAAATTAAAAAATGACCAAATGAATAGTACCACTTTGAATAGAATATGAGATTGATGCATGAGTTCTAGATACCAATGAGTATTTTTTTCTTTAAAGAACATGTCAGGAGCTTTCTGTAGAACTTGGAACTATCTTATTTTGATTTTTCAAGAATTATTTATGAATTTTCAAATTTTGGCCTTTGTAAAGGTTATAATGAATAGTAACCTAAATTTAAGAAAATTTAAAAATTGAATTTTTCCAACCGAAGGCCATGATAAGTGATTCCAAATGGTTCCGATTGACATAAAATGAGGTATAAAAGTAAGATGTGACAAAAGGAGCGTTAGGAGGTTAAGAGACTAGTCATCTCACTCTCAATCAACTTCTCTAACACTTCCTTCTCTTATAAGGACCTCTTCACTCATCCATCTACACCACCCTCAATTGAACCTGAACCTTCTCCAGTTCCTTCTCCAAGTCCTCTCACTGCTATGCCTACTTCCACTTCTTTATCCTCAACCATTGTTCCTACCCCAATATCTCTTACCATCATTCCTATCTCTCAACCTCAACCTCTCCCACCTATCTCTCAAGCTCTCTCTCTAATCTCTCAACTTCCTCCCCTTCCCATTCCTTTTACCCTACCTCCTTCATCCTTAATCTCCATCCCATCCATTTCTGATGCTAACAAAAAGGGGGAGAAGAGACCTCAGGATGATGTAAATCTGGATTAGTTTCTTTCTAGTTTCTTTTTGTGTTATCTATGTTTTGACCTTCTGTTACTAACTATTTTAGTATTTGGATTCTACAATTTATTTTGATCTCTATTAATTTTTGTGATTTTATTTTGAGTAATATTTAATTTCTGCAATTTAAGTTCTTTATATATCTTCTGTCATCATAAAAAAGGGGAGAATGTTAGATTTAAAGTTTTGATCATAACAAAGTAAGTAGTTAAGTCTCTCAGCATAACTGTTAAGTTTTTATTCGATCACCTGTTGGATCATTAAGTTGTTCGATCACGTATTGGATAAATAACTGAATAGTTACTATTAAGCTTTTAACCTGTTGTATAACTACATTTTTGGATAACATGTTAGATAAATGGAATGTTCGATCACCTTATCAATCAATGGGTAAACTTGTTATATGATTGTTGTTAAGCAATTCTTGATCACTTGATCGATAAACCAAGTGTTTGATAAGCTATTAGATAAAAAGATAAGCTTCTCTTTGTGTCTGTCATATCCAGTAATATGGTAATTAAGAATAAAAATATTCCTAAATATTCAAGGCCTAAAATAGATAAGGAGAAATAGAAGATTTATAGTGGAAAATAATTATTATGATTTTCCAAGTCAATTATGTAAAGTTTGACTAATTAAGGAAAATTGGTCAAAAATAATTATAGAAAAATATTTCCAAGTCTCAGATATTAAGAAAAAATAAGGATAATATTCCTTGAGGATTATATAAGGTTATATAATTGGTTTTATGACCAAATTACCTTTAGAGAAATTACAAAGGAATTTAAGGTTGATTTAGCCTAATTTAAGGCCTTTTATTTGGAAAATTCCAAATAAATATTTGGAAGGAGAATAAAATTCTAAGAAAATTCTTATGATATTCTAAGGAATTATAAGAGATTATGGGATTAAAAGGACATGCTCAGATATCTAAGATTTTTCCTAATTATTTAAAGAAGTGGGAAAATCAATAATAAGAAGGAAATTAGTTTTCCTTTTTATATAATTAATGGGAATTCAAGTTTGAGCTAAAGAGGGCATTTTGGGAAGAAAAATTGAGAAGAATAAATTATGGATCTGAGAGAAAATAATTACAGAGGCCAGAGTACTGTAATTATAGAAAGGAAATTAAAGTTGGAGTAAAAATGCACCAATAAAGTGTAAATTAGAGCCTTGCACTTTACTTAGCCCACAAGTTGCCACTTGTCAAGCCCCTATTAGAGAGTAATTAAAGTTGCCAAGTGTCAAGCCTTAAGAGAAGAGGATCTTGACTTTGAAAACTAATTACATTTGAATTTACTTAATTAAGAAAGAAGTTTCAAGAAGGAGTAAGGAAGTGTGACCCTTGGCATATCATTAAATGATTGTAGTTGAGATATTTTGGAGCGTTAAGTGAGCTCTTCCTCCCTTATTTTCAGATCTAATGGTTCAGCCAAGGAAAGAAGAGAGTGAAAAAGAGAGAGCTTGAAGTGGAAACAAGGAGAAAGCAACCATCTTGAATCAAGTAAGCTTGGAGTTAAGGTTGGTAGTTGATTCTATGTTGTTTCTTGCTTGATTCTCTCGAGTTTGATAGTCAAAAATTATGCTTTTTCCTCTTTTGGTTGCTAGCTAAAATGAACAATGGTTAGGGGAGGGGAGTTTTGGCCACTTAAGAACCTAACCTAGGATGATATTTTCAATGTTTTGGCACTTCTAATGTGTTCAAAATGGAAAATGGTGTAGGATAAACCTAAAGAACAAGTGTTGGAAACATTAGAAACAAAGTTGTAATTTTTAGATAATGAACCCTATAGGTTCAGTCACTTTGATTCTATAAGAAGGAAGTTTATTTTCTTAAATCCAAGCACATAGTTGGAATCTACATGAAAAATCATGTAAGAATGAGTCAAGAGAGAATTTTTAGAGTTAAGGAAACAAAGCTCTAAAATTAGAGAACAAAAATTGAAGCTTTAAAGGCTGAGGAATTACTTGAGTTTTGTTATTGATTTTATATGGTTTGGTTGGTAACCTTGCTACCCTTTTTATGGATTGTCATGTTAGGATTTGATATTTGTGAAGGAGGAGAAGAAGATCAAAGAAGCAAAGAGCTTTTGGATTAAGGTAGTAGATTTAATTAGCCATTAATGTTGACTTTGCATTAATATTTATGGCATGAATGCTTGCTATTATATGGTTGAAATATGATGTTTGTGATATGGTTGCTCCTTACATTTTGTTGCCTTAGCTATTGCATGTTGAGGTTGCCTATTATAAAAAGATTAGTTCTCCTATGATAGCTAATGTTAAAGTGCTTTATAATGATGCATGTTGATGTTTTGGTTGATTGATCTTGCTACAGGGATTTCATTGAAATCTCATCCCCCATATATAACCTAGCATTTTATGGGCTGAATCATCAAAAGGGAAGCTTCCAATTCAAGGGTAATTGTGGTGGTGAATCATGAGGAAACAATTATATTTTGGTTATGTACAAGTATGAGTGTTTGGTGCTGTAACCCCAAGCAGGACACCAACTTGGAGCTACATTTTTATTAAGTTCCCGAACGAATTTCTTCATAAAATTTGGTATGCTTCAATTTCACGTTATAAGCTTCAAAGCAATAGGTAGCACGTTAAAAATGGACAACTATATCATTTTTAGTGATTTTTCAAAATTAAGGACCAAAATTTGAAAAAAAAAAGGGTTTTTACCAAAATGACAGAGTTGAATTTCACAACAATCTAGCTCTTTCTCATAAGGAATTAATTTCTAAGATTATTTTTTCTTGAAAGGAAATTCAAAGAGCTTTCCACAAAATTTTGAACCACTCTATTTTGATTTTTTTAGATTAAGTTATGATTTTTCAAAATTGGACCAGAAAACTGGATTTTTACCAAATGAACAGTAAAAATTCAAAAATCAGCTTTCTTTTTTCAAAAAGGTGAGCCCAAGACCATCCAATGTGGTCTAAAATGGTTCTAATTGAACTCTAAGTTACTCTAGTAGTAAGCTGTAATATTTTTGGTATCAGAGGAGAGGTTCTGGCATAGGATAGAACACTTTGCTTAGATATATCAGTTAAGGAAAAAAAGAATTGATATATTTTTCAGGAAACAAGATGGAGAACACTATGGATTGGGATGCTAAAACTAAGGGTTCAGTAAACCAGGGAGAGACATCCTACAAGGGTAAATCTTTGAAGAATGACAATAGAGCTGGACCAAGTGAGGCCAACCTACTTCCAATCTTAAAGGAATTTCACACTATAGAAGACCTAGCCAAGGACTTTAGGGAAAAGGGTTGGTACAGTAAGCCTAATGAGAATCAGAATGTCCATGTGTACCTGAGATATCTAGAGGATATCTGAAAGCTCTACTATTATGTGACTAGGGAAGATGCTACCCTAGAGATGATGGACTAGACATTAGTATTGCTTAGAGTACTCCCTAGGATCTGGCTTTGGAAAAATGGTGTGAGAGATATTTGTAATCGCATAGATAGCGCTAGCTTCAACGATCTCATAGATGCCCTTGAGATCTTTATGAGGAATACATTTCCTTGAAGTTAAGATACAGAAGACTGGATCCTGACAACGACGGACAAGATCCCGTTCACACCTTTATGGCAGAATGAGTTCTATCACCTGGATCAGGTATTAGGATCTGATGTGGAGGAGTAGATCTAGAGCCTTGAGGGCTTCACCATTTCCCTGTTTGATTAGTCAGTTGAACCTTTGTAACACTGATGTAGGAATTGTTTTGGTACAGCTAACCAAAGTCGGTTAGTCTGGCATGTTTGATTGCTATGTATGTGTAACACCTTATATTTATACCAAATAACTTTCCTTGCAAAAGCATTTGGAATCACTTTTGAATACTACAAGTGATGAAAACTCAAGTTTGAAACTTTTCGTTTATGGGTTACTATTCATTGTTACCCTAAAATGTGACAAACTTTAAAAATTCATAACTAATTGTAGAAAAATTGAAATTGAGTGATTCTAAGTTCTATGGAAAGCTCGTTGGTTAAAATTTTGAGAAAAAATAGTTTCTGGACTGATTGCCTTGAAATTCAAGCCCAATTTTCTTTGAAAAAGTTACTGTTCGTTTAATCATTTTCCGATTTTTACTTTATTTTTTCCTAACTTTGGAAAAGCATAACTTTCTGGTCAGTTATCAGAATTGAGCAAACTACCCCTCATTTTAAAGAGAAAAATCAGATCTCTTTGCTCGTCAAATTTCATAACCTAACTCATTTGTTTACTCAAATGGTCACTGGTTAAACTTTGATCCTTTTTAGTTGACTTTTTACCCCTTTTAGGCTCTGTTTGGATGTCCCTCCAAACCATGGTTTGGAGACCCAAACCATGGTTTGGGGAAGAAACCAACCAAACAGGGGCAGAAAATGTGAAACCATGGTTTGGGGTCAAACCATGGTTTCGAACCCCAAAACCATGGTTTCGGCAGAAGTGGTTTAAAGTTGCTTCTGGCTCAAATTTTCTAGACATTGGTGTGGGCTCAACAACATAAGACAAAGCAGCCCCCATAATTGATGCCTCACTCTTCATTCCACACTCAGTTCTTCACTATTTAATCTTATAATTTATAAATATATATACACATATTAATTATTTATTAGTTATATTATCTTATATATTATTAATTATGTTAGTAAAAATTATTTTATTAACAATTTTATTTCTTCAAATCAAAATATATTATAAAATCTATCCCTTATATAATTATAATATTAATTTATGCCCTTTTTAGTAATTTGCACATATAAAAAGTGCTTTTGATAACAACTATCCAAACACTCTCACTTCTCAAAATCACTTTTTCATAAAATCTATTCTCTCCAGAATCTATTTTCCAGAAGCTATTCTCCAAACCATGGTTTGGTTTTATCCAAACACACCCTTAGAAGGGTAACTGAACTTAATTGACCACTTAACATCATAACATACTCTCATTAGCTATACTAGCTACCTCTAACATGCTTGGACTATTCTAATCATACTTGTATACTTCTAACCTTAATCATGCTATTGAAAACTTAAAACATGCTTAATATTACATTCTTCCAAAATAGAAAGGTTCAAAGCCATATAAAGTCACTATAGCTTACTACCTCTTCAAGTAAGAGCCAACTCCTTTCCTTTGCCCTTGGTTGTTAAAGGCCCTAGGGTTTGTTTAAATACTGGGGTAAGATTCTTGGAGAATCTTAGTAGCAATTGCATACATTATCAAGGTCACATAATACATTGTAAATCAAGCTACATGTATGCGTACCTTAACTTTATTTCATGCTATGGCAAGGACATGTCATCATCAACATTCATAGCACTCAACATAGCATAAGCCAAGGCATAAATTGCATAGAGGCAACGTCATATAACATAACATTCTCATCCACTTTATAGCATAACAAATGAGCAAAACACATAGCCATAATCATGCAAAGCAAGGTGACACTCTAATACAATGAATTGCAAAAGTTACCTTGATTGCTTTCCTCCCTCTTGAACTTTTTCCTCTTGACTAGATCTTTGCCCTTTTGTTGTGTATAGCGTATTAGGCAACCAATGACACAACATTAAGTATTATTACAACTTCGTAACTTAACATAACCCTTTAAACCCCTTTTTCTTGATTTTTAGGGTTTATTTTTCTAGCAGTGATTCTTGAACTTTCTTGGGCCTATCCTACATAATTTTTCATGTAGAATCCATTTATCATATTAGTTTTATGAAAATCCAATCCCTTCCCATTGAACTTGACTTGGCTGAACCATATATATAATTATAGGGAAAAGGATTTTCAACCAAACTAACATGTAATCACTTAATCCCTAATCCTTTAACCATGCTTAATCTTAACCATACATAACCTAAACCCTTCTTATCCATTTTGAGGAAATTTGGGCAGCACTTCTCCTTAGAAAAATGACTTTCTATCATCATTAAAATAGCCTAAAACCAACATATCATCATTATAACTTGAAATAGAAGAGTTATAGAAGCTTATCTTGGTTCCAAATGACTTCTCTCACTAGAACTCTTCTCTTTCTCTCTCTAAATGAAATTTTGCAAGAGGTTCCCCACTTATTTGGTCTTGCACGAAATGAACATGTGGGAGGGGGTATTTATAGGCTTCAAATTTCAGTAATTCCACACATGCCCTTCTTGCATAAGACTTAATCTTAGCCGTCCAATTTTTACCTCTTTCCACATGTACAAATCTTAGGCTAGGTGGCTTAATATGTTGACACTTGGATGGTGAGTCATTAGGGTTTATGTCATCTCTTCTTATCCATTAAGATTAATTAGGATTTAATCAAGGTTAACTCTTTTAATTCCTTGATTAACTTGGCTAATTATCCTTCTAGAAACTTTTGACTTTTCAAAGATAGATGGGTGAATCCTAGCCATCTAATGAACTATGTTTGCCATGTGTCAAGATCTTATGGAAGATGGCTTAACCTTAATCATCTTACTTATCCCTCATTAGATTTTAATCTAACTTAATTTATTATTTTCTTTTCTTTTTCTTTTTTATTTTCTTTTTCCCTTTCTTGGCCAATTTTGGCATGCCATGTGTCCTTGGCAATATGTAGGAAATTTTATCACCCCTGTTGTCCTGACAGTCGACTGAGTCTTAATATAGTATTGATTTATTTTATCTGATAGCTAAAAAATTCTAGTATCTCAAAATTCTTATATCAGCTCACCATTAATTATATCTCAGTAAAGAGAACTTCCCTAATTAATTTCATAATTTTTCTCCCTCTATAACTCCTTAAATTGCCGTTTCTGTAAAAACAGATAATCTACCAATATTAATTTAGTTCTAAATTCAATTAAAGCTAACATCCTCATCATTTTGGGTTGAAAATAATTTTATAAATTTCCATAATTTCTAAATAAACTTCCATTAATTTTTCATAATTTTCTGAGATCTCTAGATATTTTTAATAATTAATATTGGCTAATTTTTCTTAATTTAGCCAGAATATTAATAATTAAAATAGTTTTTAATAAATTATTTTCAACCTGTATTTACTTTCTAGACCTCAAATACCATTCTACGGCATTAATTCTATTTTTCATGTTTTAGGATTTTCAGACACTAATTATGATAATGCCCTTTATAGACCAATCATTTTGAAAATGACAATTTGGTCCTTTTCCAGTTCTCACTTCAATTGTTATGTTGTTTATCTATCTTTTATCTCACCTGGTCAACCCCAATTCCTTCATTAATCATGCTAAAGATATCAGGGTGTGACATATTTTTCTATTTCTAGGTTAGAAGTTTTGGGATGTTACTGTATGTTTCTAAGATAGCTATGTATGTTTGAACTATATTGTTGTGACTGATGATTGATGCTTGAATGATGTATTATGAATGCATATGTTGTTAAATAAAATCCCAGCATGTTGTTTATTTCTTGTTCCTTAGTTATACTATCCGTTTAGTTAGCATAATGGTTAGAACCCGATGAAACGCTTTGCTAAAGAGACCTTCAAAACATGATGCAAGGGTCCCTCCCAATTTGCTACAGTTAATTTTAGATCACTTAGAACAGCAACAAAGGATTATTGAAGAGGTGAGGGCGACATAAGCTCTTAGGAACAAGAAAGAGACGCCGTAACTGTAACATCCCGACTTTTGAGCCTAGAAGTACCAGAAATAGCCTGAATTGGATAGGATACTAGACCCCTTTTGAGCAGAAGTCCCAAAGATGAGAAAGGAAGTCAAATCAATTTCAGGGACTAAACTGCAAAGTAAAAGTTTTCAGGGGTTCAAGTATAATCAAGGCTAGAGGCTCCAATAAAGTCTTAAGGGCCCAGAAAGAGAAAAGAGAGTAGAAATAGGCCAAGGGTTAAGTCCGAGCAGGGACTAAACCGTAAATTCAGAAAGTTATGACCAACAGGGGTAAAAATGGAAGAGTATACAGAAAATTCCAAGAAAATATCAGAAAATAGGAAATAACATTCTAAGGCTCTTCTGTGAAGAGAAAAGACGAAAATACCCCTGAGGTAGCTTAAATGGAATTTATGAGGTTATGGCCGGTAAAAGTATACCGTTTGAGGTAATTATTTGAAATAGCAAGAGACCTCAAAAATATACGCAAAAATGAGGTTAAATGGTTGAAAGGTTATACTAATTTATAAAATTACTCTCGCAACTAAAAGGCCAGTGGAGTGGCTTTAATAAATTAAAAAGCTGATTATGCTGATAAAAGGGCATTTTAGTAAATGAATTTTTATGCAAGGCTTAAAAGAAGTGTTATGACTTGAAAAAATTCATAGATATTCTTGAGAATTAAAGGGAATTTATGGAGCAAACAGAAGAATATTTTAAGCTCCGGAAGGCCATAAAGAAAGTTGGAGAACTGTGGGCCAAGTAAAGTAAGAGGAAACTTAGGGAACAAGTTTTGATCCAATGGCTACGATCTAATCTCCCTTCTCCTCTATCATATTTGTGATACTTGGCACCTTCTAGAAGAATGAGGTAAGGATGATGCTATGATGATGTAAAAGTCAACTTAAAGTTCCAAGATTGCCCTTACTCTTTCTAGTAGCCACCAAGGGCATTTTGGTCCATTCAAGCTAAAGTTTTGGCTATAAATACCCCACCTTGAAAGAGCATTTTGACAGATATTTGTAGAGGGAAAACTCTACCAAAATTTCGAGAGAAAAGGTAGGGTGAAGGCCAAGAAGAAGGAACAAGATTCAAGCTTTAAAATCAAGGTATGTGATGGTTATAACATCTGACTTGATACCTATTTCGAATAAGTTACTCTTTGTATCTAATTCTAAAATTTGGTATGATTAAATTACACTCTGTAAGCTTTAAATACATGGGTAGAACACTTCATTTGGATATGTGTATTATTTATGGTGATTTTTCAAAATTAGGTTTGAAATCTAGAAACAGTATTTAACCTCTGGAAGAGTAGCAAATTCTGTACAATTATAGTACTGTTCAGCACAGAATTGGTTCCTGAAACTATTTTTCCATTAAATAAAACTTAAGGAGCTTTTAGTTAGACTTAGAACCACTCAGTTTTGATTGTTCTAGAATTAATTATGAATTTTTAAAGTTGAACAAAAATTCTGGAATTTCTGTGTGAACAGTACCCATGAAGCAAAATTTTCAAATTTGATCTTCTTGAATCTAAGACCATCTAAAGTGGTCTTAATTGACAAGAAAGAGATCTTAAGGATGAAATGATGAGATTTATGTTAGAAAAGCTAGAAAGAAAACCCTAAAACCAAGAGAAAGGGTTAAGGTTCAAGAGAGCTAGTCTTGAACATTATGTAATCTAGTGGTTCTAATAGATTGTATGATCATTATGACTATGTTTAGGACCTTGAAACATCTGAGAGGATGTTTGGTGATGTTAACCAAATACCCACATGGTTGGAAAGTCAAGGGAGTCAAAGGAAAAGTAAGAGGAAAGCTTGAGGTGCAAGGTAGTGAACTAACCTATTGTCATTGCTTGATGCTGTATGCTTGTGTGTTGCTGTGTACATGTTATTTGAATGTTAATGTGACATGTTTTAGCTACTGTAATTTCTATTCATGATGAGTAGATTATGTCTCCATGTGCATGCATCAAGAAGTTAGCTTTGAGCATGCTAATATGTCACTAATTAACAAGAGAATAAACAAGTTACGTGTAGGGCATTAGCATCCATCTAGCATGATTAATATGGTATTGTTTGCTACTGAGATTTCCCTAAATCTCACCCCTCCCTAACCAACCATTTAGGTTAATCAATGATGGGCAATAATGGCATGAGAAGCAAGGAGAAGAAAGTGGAGAATTGTTCATGTTAATGAATGATATTATTATTCAATGTGTAATTCTCCTATCATGTAATTTATGTTATGGATGCCTATGATGCCATCTAATTAATTATAATATTTATGGCATGAATGAAAGTGTATGAGCATGAATGGGAAAGAGTAAGCCCATGTTATGTATGCCAAAGAAATAAAAAGAATTAAAGTAAAGAGATGTTAAGGGATAAAATGTAGGTTCTAGAGCAGTGAGCTTGTAGCTCTAGTTTGACCTATCAAGCGAATGAGTTAAGTCACGAGGCTTGGTAGAATCATAATACACATCCCAAGATTTAAAATGAGAGGTAGATCACCTCAATTGGATGTGTACACAAGGAGATACGAATTTTTAAATTTGAGGCACAGAATCTGGAAGTTTTAGATTTTACAAAATAAACAGTAATATTTATTGATTAAAATGTATGAATGGGGGAAGGATAAGTCCAATTGGATATTTTTTCCCTTAAAGAGCATTGAAATATCTTTCCGTAGAATTTTAGAACACCTTAATATAATTTTTATGGAATTAGTTATGAATTTTTGAAGTTGGACCTCTAATCTAGAATTTAAACAGTGATTAGTAACTCGAGTAATTATGTTGAAACTTTAAATCCACGGGCTTATGTCGTGATCTGCTTGAACCATAACATTTACGAATGTGTACTCTGAGAGGTTAAAGGGAGGACGTTTCATTTGGGTATCAGAGTGGAGTTTCTGGCAAGTATATAAATAGAGCAAAGGTTCTGGTAAGTGTTTAAATAGAATAGAAGTTCTGGTAAAGGTTCTGGCTAGGGTATAAGCAGAATATTAGTTCAAGCAAAGCCTGGTATGAGAGAAAATCTAAATTAGAAAAGTAATGGCTTACTAAGATTGGTCCAACTGAGGTTAAAATATTGAGGTGTTTTCTTCAAGGGAAATAGACATAGAAGAGAAGTAAGAAATGATAGAGAGTAACTTGAGAGATAGGTTGTCGCTGCTAAGAGACTTTCCCTCAGGAGAGGAATGGTTGAGCTGAGAGAGCTTGACCAAGGAATGAGTCAAAGTTGAAAGACGTCTCCAGAGGGTAATGGCTAAGGGTATGGTAAGCCAGTAAGGAATAGGAGTCCAGACCCTAATAGGGAAGCAGGGTGACAACCTAAGTCTCGAGTGATTGATTAAGGTACCTGACTGGAATGCCACACAACAGAGATGTTTTAATGGTTAATACCTACTGTGTAATACGGTCACTTTATGATTAGTACTATATGACCATAGAATTGAATGGTTAAGGGTACAGTAAGCCAGTCAGAGATATAAGTCAATATCCTAGCAAGGGAACCGAATGTCAACCTATACCTTAAGTAATCGATGTGACCTTGATAGAGGCAAGGTAACAGGATAATATGCTTGAGGTTTATTCAAATCCCTGTATAGAGATAGAAATCCTAATGGGATAGCGAACTAAGAGAGACAGAGATTAGATGATAATGAATGAAGGGTCAATGGTAACCTAGGTGCCTAACCTAGATACCACATAGCAAGGTGATTAAACATTCGCTGTGTGGTGTGATGAGGGTATAGTGATCAATACCTAACCATAAGAATAATTGGTCAAGAGGTAAAGAAAGTTAGAGAAAGTAAAGTAAGACAAGATCCCTCTTGAGGATAGAGATGAAAGGAAATGAATAAGAACATGATAGTGGATAGTTGCATTGGGAACTAATGCACAGAGAGAGATGAGCAAGTTCCTGGTGATACCTAGAGCTCAATGATGCTTAGATACATGATAATGTTAGGGACTAAACAGTACTCTTTTATGTCCCTAAGGTATCTAAGAGCATGCAACCATGGCACTCAGGCCATTAAGGAATCTAAGAAATGAAATTCCTATAGATAGATGCCACTGCTTATAAGATAGAGTAATCTAATGGAGAGGCTCCCTTCAATAGGGATATGGTATTCAAAGAATATACCCTAGCAGAGATTGCATATGAGGAAAGTCTTGACCATGAAGTACCTTTTTAAGATTGGGAAGTGGTTCTCCGGATCAGATCGACACTGCTCTAGTAAGAGTAAGCTATCCTTTGAAAGAATAAAAGGGAAAGTAAGTGGTTGAGTTGACGATGCTCCAGTCAGAGTAATCTATCCTCCCATAGGAAAAGTAGAAGCAGCCAAGGCAAGGCACAGGACGGACCTTACCCCAGAGAGAGAGTGAAACTGGTTAAGACAACAGAAGTGTGATATGCAAACAAATGCTCTTTGAGCTTAACAAGGTACTATGGAATACTGAAGGATAATGAGAATATGATGATATAAGTCCTCTCCCGATGCTATCCAAATTGTTAAGAGATAGCAAGGACTGCAGAGTCCTAAGACGAGGCAGCCTGGCATTGATGCAATGGCAAGTTAATGGGCTTTAGAGATGAGCTGGTGCCTAGGGATTCAAAAGGCACAAGGAAAGGAAAATAGCCCAAGGAAGCTAAAACTAAGGGCTAAAGAAATATGGAAAGGCTAAGAATTCCAAGAGTTGACGGGAAGGATTGAGTAAGGCCTAAGAAGACAATACTGATGTCTGTGATCAGTCTTGGGGAATAATCAGTCAAGTTACTAGCTGAGTGGAGGTGACTTATTTTATTACTCAACTCTATGGTCAAGAGTCTCCTAGAGATCCTAAGATGACTCAGATTGATGATAGTATTCCAGGGTCACGATGGATCCTGAAGAGGCTTACGGTAGAACGCAGTAGCTCCTGAGGTCATGGTAGACTAAGCATAAGAGAAAATGGCTGAGCCATAAGGGTAAGAGTACAGTACCTCTTTGGGAAGACGATGACTAGAGATGAGTTTAAAATACTAAAATCTCCTTTAGCGGTGGACTAATATAGAGAGAGTACCCTTGACTTATTCCAGACACCTTTATTGTTGATTAGACTAGGCTCAATTTTGTTCTAGTCAATGAAGGAAAGAAAGGAAATATGCCCTTAAAGTAAAGAGGAATGGCAGGGTATACAACAAAGAATAGATAAAGGCCGTATTAAGAGAACCCAAAATGCCATGGTATAGTAAAATACCATGAAAACAGGCATACTGTCGTGGTGTTATTATGAAAGAATAAGCCTAAAGTATAGGAAGAATGTGAGTAGTGGTGACAAAATGCTTAAGAGCAAAGGCCATGCTCATGTAAATGATAGAAAAGTATAAAACAACAAGTTATGTAAGTACGGAGTCTAGGGTTGAAACCCGAAAATGAAGTATAATGAAAAGTTAAAGAGGTCAGAGTTAAGTATCCGTGGGGATATTCTCCTCAGTTAACCTCTCATTAAAGGTAAGAATAGAGGGTTGACTCGAAATTTCGAGGACGAAATTTTTTTGAGAGGGGGAGAATTGTAACATCCTAACTTTTAGGCCTAGAAGTACCAGAAATAGCCTAAATTGGATAGGCTACTAGACCCCTTTTGAGCAGAAGTCCCAAAGATGAGAAAGGAAGTCAAAGTAGTTTCAGGGACTAAACTGCAAAGTAAAAGTTTTCAGGGGCTCAAATATAATCAAGGCTAGAGGCTCCAATAAAGTCTTAAGGCCCAGAAAGAGAAAAGAGAGTAGAAACAGGCCAAGGGTTAAGTTAGAAACCTCAAAGAGAAGATTGTATGAAGTCAAGTATAAGCAGGGACTAAACCGTAAATTCAGAAAGTTATAACCAACAGGGGTAAACATAGAAGAGTATATAGAGAATTCCAAAAAAATCCCAGAAAATAGGAAATAATATTCTAAGGCTCTTCTGTGAAGAAAAAAGATGAAAATACCCCTGAGGTAGCTTCAATGGAATTTATGAGGTTATGGCCGGTAAAAAGTATACCATTTAAGGTAATTATTTGAAATAGCAAGAGACCTCAAAAATGTACACAAAAATGAGGTTAAATGGTTGAAAGGTTGTACTAATTTATAAAATTAGTCCCTCAATCAAAAGGCCAGTGGAGTGGCTTTAATAAATTAAAAAGCTGATTATACCGATAAAAGGGTATTTTAGTAAATGAAGTTTTATGCAAGGCTTAAAGGAAGTGTTATGGCCTAAGAAAATTCATAGATATTCTTGAGAATTAAAGGGAATTTATGGAGTAGACAAAAGAATTTTCTAAGCTCCGGAAGGCCATAAAGAAAGTCAGAGAAACGTGGGCTAAGTAAAGTAAGAGGAAACTTAGGGAACAAGTTTTGATCCAATAGCTACGATCTAATCTCCCTTCTCCTCTATCATATTTGTGACACTTGGAACCTTCTAGAAGAATGAGGTAAGGATGATGCAATGATGATGTAAAAGTCAACTTAAAGTTCCAAGATTGGCCTTACTCTCTCTAGTAGCCACCAAGGGCATTTTGGTCCATTCAAGCCAAAGTTTTGGCTATAAATACCCCACCTTGGAAGAGCATTTTAACAGCCATTTGTAGAGGGAAAACTCTACTAAAATTTAGAGAGAAAATGTAGGGTTGAAGGCCAAGAAGAAGGAACAAGATTCAAGCTTTAAGATCAAGGTATGTGATGGTTATAGCATCTGACTTGATGCCTATTTCGAATAAGTTACTCTTTGTATCTGATTCTAAAATTTGGTATGATTAAAGTACACTCTATAAGCTTTAAATCCATGGGTAGAAAACTTCATTTGTATATTTTTACGATTTATGGTGATTTTTCAAAGTTAGGGTTTGAAATCTGCAAACAGTGTTTAACCTTTGGAAGAGTAGCGAATTCTGTACAATTATGGTACTGTTCAGCATAGAATTGGTTCATGAAACTATTTTTGCTATAAAGAGAACTTAAGGAGATTTCAGTGAGACATGGAATCACTCAGTTTTGATTGTTCTAGAAGTAATTATGAATTTTCAAAGTTGAGCAAAAAATCTGGAATTTTGTGTGAACAGTACCCGTGAAGCAAAATTTTCAGATTTGATCTTCTTGAATCTAAGACCATCTAAAGTGGTCCGAATTGAAAATAAATGGTTCTTAAGGATGGGAAATGATGAGATTTATGTTAGAAAAGCTAGAAAGAAAACCCTAAAACCAAGAGAAAGGGTTGAGGTTTAAGAGAGCTAGTCTTGAACATTATGTAATCTACTGGTTCTAATAGATTGTATGATCATTATGACTATGTTTAGGACCTTGGAACATCCAAGAGGACATTTGGTGATGTGACGAGGACCTTTTTTGTCGTTCGCCTTGGGGTTCTCAATCAAAAATAAATCCAAGCTATGCAGTATAGTGCAAACTCAGGTCGTTTCACTTTTGGGAGCCTTTATTAATTACCTAAGCTAGGCTAAATGCCATGCAATGCAATGAAATGGGGTTTTAGGTTTTTAAGATTTAAATGAATGGTGCCTAAACTAAATGCAATGAAAACAAACCTAAGATACTATATTTTTGGTGTTTTAAGATAATAATGATGGAATGGAAATGAGTGATAGGAAATCTCTTGAAAATGGTTTTGATGGCAATCATAGTTCACTTAAGATATTGGGAGTTTCACAAATCCATTAGGTTTTCTTAATAACAACCTCAATAACTCATTGAGTCTAATGTTTAAATCAATGAACTTCATTAATGAAAACATTGTTAAGCTTCCCTAATGTGTAATTTGAGAATGATCATGCAATTGGCTCAATGTAACCCATAATCAACTCAGTATCAAAACATAACCATGCAAGATAGGAGAGAATCATGAGAGTTACAAAGAAGCATATATGTGACCACATATATTTAAGCACAAAATTCAACATCAACCAATCCAAACTATAAATGTAAATCATTAACCAATGATTACAAAATCAACCAAAGTATCTCACTAAGAATTTACAAATCCTAGACCTAGGAAATCATAAATACATAGGTAGAAACTAAAGATTGAAACTGAAACTCCCCTTTGAAGCTTGGAAACTCATGCTACTCCACCATCTTCAAGAGTTGGAAAACCCTAGCTCACCATAGCCTTGGAATCAGCTCCAACCAGAGTTAAATCTTCAGCCATAGCAGTCAGGAGATGAAGGAAATGAGGTGGGATGAAGAAAGAGTGTAGGAAATAGAAGGGGAAGAAGATGGAGATGGAGAGGCAAGAGGATGGGAGAATAGAGGTGTTGGAGATGATAGAATGGAGTGATTGGTCAAAAATAGGGTTTCTAAGGGTTTTAGGGGTCCATCTGGGTCGGATCATATGAGTAAAGGGTCTATTTTTGCATTCTGGATCCGAATCTAACGTTACTGATACAAGAGGGTTTGTCGCGGCGAACTCAAAAGTTTGCCGCAGCGAACTATTCCAAAGAAGAATTTTGGTGAGATTTTGAGAGTTTGCCGTGGTGAACTCAAAAGTTTGCCCCAGTGAACTATTCCAGAATAGCCACTGATGCACATTTTCAGACTTTTTGCCACAGCACAGCATTTTCTTGGAAACTCTCATATTGTGTAATGCTTTGGTCTTCAATCTTGGCTCTAATTTTCAAGTGTCCTGCAATAAAAAGCATCAATTGTCCTAGAAATCAATTGAATACAATTAATAACCAATTATGACAATTTTACCCTCAAAAAGACACTAACTCAAAGTAAGGACTCTTAATTAAAATTAAGCACAATTATCATCAAAAGGAGCCAAAATCTATGATACATACCCTTAAAATGATATGAAATAACATGGAATAATTGGGTTCAATCATGATGTTAACCAAATGCCCACAAGGTTGGAAAGTCAAGGGAGTCAAAGGAAAAGTAAGAGGAAAGCTTGAGGTGCAAGGTAATAAACTTACCTATTGTCATTGCTTGATGTTGTATGCTTGTGTGTTGCTGTGTACATGTTATTTGAATGTTAATGTGACATGTTTTAGCTACTGTAATTGCTATTCATGATGAGTAGATTATGTCTCCATGGCCATGCATCAAGAAGTTAGCTTTGAGCATGCTAATATGTCACTAATTAACAAGAGAATAAACTAGTTGCATGTAGTGCATTAGCATCCATCTAGCATGATTAATATGGTATTATTTGCTACTAAGATTCCCCCGAATCTCACCCCTCCATTTAGGTCAATTAATGATGGGCAATAATGGCATGAGAAGCAAGGAGAAGAAAGTGGAGAATTGTTCATGTTAATGAATGATATTATTATTCAATGTGTAATTCTCCTATTATGTAATTTATGTTATGGATGCCTATGATGCCATCTAATTAATTATAATATTTATGGCATGAATGAAAGTGTATGAGCATGAATGGGAAAGAGTAAGCCCATGTTATGTATGCCAAAGAAATAAAAAGAATTAAAGTAAAGAGATGTTAAGGGATAAAATGTAGGTTCTAGAGTAGTGAGTTTGTAGCTCCAATTTGACCTATCAAACGAATGAGTTAAGTCACGAGGCTTGGCAGAATCATAATACACATCCCAAGATTTAAAATGAGAGGTAGATCACCTCAATTGGATGTGTACACAAGGAGATAAAATTTTCCAAAATTGAGGTATAGAATCTGGAAGTTCCAGATTTTACGAAATGAACAGTAATATTTATTGATTAAACTGTACGAATTGGGCAAGGATAAGTCCAATTGGATATTTTTCCCTTAAAGAGAATTGAAATAGCTTTTCATAAAATTTTATAACACCTCAATACAATTTTTATGGAATTAGTTATGAATTTTTGAAGTTAGACCTGTAATCTGGAATTTAAACAGTGATTAGTAGCCCGAGTAATTATGTTGAAACTTTAAATCCACAGGCTTGTGTCGTGATCTGCTTGAACCATAATGCTTATGAATGTGTACTATGAGGGGTTAAAGGTAGGACATTTCAGTAATACCAGCAGCAACAACAGTGGTAGTGGCTAACCTCGATGAGAGGTAGCCAGAAGAAGAAATTTCCACAGCTCAAGCATCAAAACAATTGCCTAGATCGGTAACACCAGTTGTAGACCCTGACAGCATCCAGTAGCAGATGACTCACTTTTATAAACACAATCCACTGTCATTCAATAGAGTATTTGACGTTCAAGCAGCTGAACACTGGATTAATCACTTGGAAATGATTCTCAAAGTTTTGGACTATTTGATTGGGTAGAAAGCCCAAATGGTGATCTATAAGCTAGGAAAGGGACAGTATGGAAGAACACCAAACCCATTCTTGATGCTCGAAACATGAGAGTGACATGGGAAGTGTTCCTGGAGTAGTTTCATGAGAAGTACTTCACAAGGTCAATCAAGGACAAAAAGGAAGCAGAATTCTTGACCTTAAAGTAGAAGGATAATAAGCCATTTGATGAGTAATTAGTTAAGTTTAATCCGTCTCTCTCACTACTCCAGCTACCTTTATTACTGAGAGGATGAGAGGTGGATGACTGAGAAAATAGTCAGAGGACTAAAGTAGTCCTTAAGGGAGATGATTATTCCTAGGCAGTTTGAGCACTTCAATCAGGCAGTTGAAGCTTGTGAACTACAGAGAACAGCTTGAACTATCATCTGATGGTTAAGCCTACTCCTAAGTCAGAGAAGGGAGATTAGGGTGGCACCTCTTCTAATGCCAACAGGAAGAAGAAGAGGCTATGGGACAACCAAAAGAGTAAGAAGGAAGGCAAGTCCCCAAATGGCAAGGAATGCCTAATTGTGGCAAGAATCGCAGTAATAGACCGTGTGGGGCCGGACAGGATGTCTATTATACCTGCAGTAAGCCTAGACACTTCTTGAGAGAATGCTCATAGAATACAGAGAAGGTAAGGTCGTACACCTAAGGGCGAGTATTTGCCATCACAGTGGAAAAAACCTGAAAGTCACCAAAATAATCCAACGTATGATCATTATTAACAAGTCCCCAGTGATTGTAATGTTTAATTCAGGTGCTAGTCATTTTCTTATCTCGTATGTTTGTTCTAAAAGACTTGACTTGGTTATGAATACGTTGTCTTATGACATGCATTTGTCTACACTAATATACTCTGGGATAGTACATTTGATATGTGATTATACTGTATAGTTCGTTATGAACACTAGTGTACTGTTTTAGATTTGATATGTATGCCTTCCATACAATTGATGTGGTAATTGGATTGAATTGGTTGTCATCCTATAACGGTAAGGACAAAACCCTGATCCTACCCTCAAGAGAAATGGTGTTAAATCCAGAAGTTAAGTTGAACTTCCTAATGGAAGCCTAGACGGGCAATGGTATGATGAATGAAGCTAAGTAAGACTAGCAGAGGTTAAAAGAAAAGTGTGTTTCATCATGATGAGCCAAGGGAATTGGTGGCAATGAACAAATATAGAAGTGATTACCAGAGAAGGTGGTTACTTTCATCATTGCAAACAAAGATCCTGTCACGTCGACCAGACACCATAACTCTCAGATGTTGAGGTGGTATCTCAATGAGACATAACCACTCTCAGAGGTCACAGGAAGTAAGATTAGTAAAGGGTAGAAAGAGAGAGGTAGCCACTATTTAGGGTTATCAAATTCCCCCACAAGAGGAAGAGTAATGATGAGGAGTTGAACAAGATGGTTAGGGGTTGAATCTATATACCACTAAGAAGGTGTAGTGGCCACCTAAGCTGGATAAACTCTTATAGCCTTGTTAAGACTGGGGCACCATAATAGAGTAGCTATCTCAAGTATTGGAATAGACAAATAGGAACTTGGAGATAGTGAAGTCAAGACAGATAGCCCTACTAAAATTTCTTAATGATCAAAAAGAAGAGAAAGAGACAGATAGCTATACAGGGAACTAGCTTAAGAGGTTGGCATGTTTCCAATGATGTTAAGAGATACTCAGTCACTTGGGGTTAGGTTGAGAGGCACCCTTGTCAGGGGATAAGGTATTGGTTAGGAATCTTCCTAGAAAAAGTGGGAATTGGTCCTCTGAGTCAGAATTGATGTTACTCTAGACAAGGCAAGCAGAGTTGACCTTATCCAATTGAAGCATTACTAGCCAAGAACAAAGCTAGGCTTGGATGTACCTGAGCTTAGCAGAGTACTAGAGCAAGCAGAAAGAAAAAGAACCTCATAAGTCCTCTCCCTATGACTCCCAGAGTTAGCTGCAAACAGAAAGAGAGGCTTCCCTTGTAGGGATGAGATGTCTGCTACAGACATAGCAACCAGTAAGAGCTTATACTCCTTGAATTGAAATGACAGGCATTATGCATGTTAAAATAAGCTCATACTAAAAAGTAAAGTGGAAGAAAGAGAAGTTGCATAAGTCCTCTCTCTGTACCATTCTAAAATAGTAAGAGATGGTAAGAGCAGCTAGAGGAGTAAAAGAACTCATAAGATAGATTGGCTTAAGCACCTAAAGAGGCAATAGGTGGCCTGGGGAATTGACATAAGACTTAAGAGAATGGTATTAGTTCTTGGAACAGTTTCGGGGAATTATCAGTCAGGTGACCAACTGAGTGGAGGTGACTTTACTTAGTCCTATGGTCTAAAGTCTCCCAGAGATTTTAATGTAGCTCAGACTAACAATGATATTCCAGGGTTATAGTGGATCTTGAAGAGGCTTATGGTAGAGTGCAGTAGCTCCCGAGGTCATGGTAGACAAAACCTAAAGGAAGTGACTGAGCTATAAGAGTAAGAGTATAGTATCTCTTTGGAAAGACGAGGACTAAGGACAAGTTGGAGATATGGAAACCTCCTTTAATTGCAAGCCAATACTGAAAGAGTACCCATGACTTCCTTCCAGACAACTTTATCATTAATTAGGCTGGGCTCAATTTCCTTCCGATTAACAAAAGAAAGACAAAGTTAGAAGAATTAGAGCTGTAAGACCTGAGTAGAGGTATTCAGGCCAGCTCTAAACATAGGAAGAACCCTTACGATACGGAGACAGACTGAGCATTGATAGGTAGATCCTTGAGATGAGGCAAGAGACAAGAATGTAACCTAAAAAAGCCTGACTAAAGATATATCAAGAAGGGTCTGAGACAGCAAAGTACAAGGGTTTTAGCCTATCAGAATCAGTGTCTCAGATTCTCGTTAGCATTGTTCAGTTAAGCGTGCTCAGGTAAGAGTAGCTTGATGATAGGTAGCCTGAAACATCCTACCTTTGACCCCTCAAAGTATGCATTTGTAAGCATAATGGTTCAAGCAAATCACGACACAAGCCCGTGGATTTAAAATTTCAACATCATTACTTGGGTTACTATTTACTATTCAAGTTCCAGATTACAGGCCCAATTTCAAAAATTCATAACTAATTCCATAAAAATCGTATTGAGGTGTTTTGAAATTCTACAGAAAGATATTTCGATGCTCTTTAAGGAAAAAAATACCCAATTAGACTTATCTTTGCCCAATTCATACAATTTAATCAATAAATATTACTATTCATTTCGTAAAATCTGGAACTTCCAGATTCTGTGCCTCAATTTTAGAAATTTGTATCTCCTTGTGTACACATCCAATTGAGGTGATCTACCTCTCATTTTAAAGCTCGGATGTGTTCTATGAGTTTGCCAGATCTCGTGACTTAACTCATTCGTTTGATAGGTCAAACTAGAGCTACAAACTCACTGCTCTAGGACCTACGTTTTATCTCTCAACATCTATTTACTTTAGTTCTTTTTATTTCTTTAGCATACATAACATGGGCTTACTGTCACATGCAGCATTATGATAATTAGAAATAAGAAATATTCTCAAATTATTGAGGATTAAAATGATAAGGAGAAGTAGAAGAATTTTGGTGGAAAATAATTACAGTAATTTTCCAAGCCAATTATAGGAATTTGACTAATTAAGGAAAATTAGTCAAATGTAATTATGGAAATATATTTCCAAGCCTTGGAAAATTAAGGAAAGATAAGGATAATATCCCTTGAGAGTTATATGAAATTATAAAGTTGGTTTTATGACCAAATTACCCTTAGAGAAATTATAAGAGAATTTAAAGGGGTGATTTAGGCAAATTAAGGGATTTTATTTGGAAAATTCCAAATAAATATTTTTAAGAGGAATAAAATTCCAAGAAAATTTCTATGAGACCCCAAGGAATTATATGAGATTATGGAATTAAATGAAGACCCTCAAGTATCCAAGATTTTTCCAAATACTTGTGGAGTGGAAAAATCCCTAAAGAGAAGGAAATTAATTTTCCTTTTTATTTAATTATTAGGAAATTAATTTTGAGGCAAAGAGGGTAATTTGGAAAGATAAAAATGAGGAGAATAAGTTATGGATCTGATAGAAAATAATTACAGGGGCCAGAGCACTGTAATTATAGAAAAGAAGTTAAACCCGGAGTAAAAGTGCACCGATAAAGCAAGACTAGAGTCTTGCAATTCAAAGGGTTCACACTTAGCCATGTGTCAAGCCTCTAATGGATGGTAATTAGAGCTTTCCAAGTGTCAAGCCACCAATGGAGAGGATCTTGACTTTGGAATTTAATTATATTATGATTTAAGTTAATTAAGAGAGAGGTTTAAGACTAATTAGGCACTTGACACTTGGCTCCTCATTAATGATGGTTGGTGGGGTATTTTGGTGCATTGAATGAGCTTCTCCTCCCCCTAAATCTGATCCATATTTCGTGCAAGGAATGAAGAGAGAAAAAGAGAGAGTTCAAAGGAAAACCAAGAGAAAGGCATCAACTTTGGTCATTCAATCAAGGATTCAAGGTGAGTTCTTAGTTCTAGATGTGTTCTTGCCTTGTTTTCCTTCTCTTTTATGGTTGAAAAATCTGTTTCCTCTCTCTTTAATGGTTGGCCGAACTGAATAATAAAAAGGGAAGGGAGTTTTGTTCATCACACTTGCTAAGACACAACAACACAAGTTAGATCCTAGTGTTTGCAAGTGATTATAGTTGGTTTTGAAGCATTTTTCATGGTTATTTCCTTGAGTGTTATTTTTGGCCAAAGTAAGGTCTAAACCCTAGGATATGTTTTTCAAATTTTTGAGGCTTCCATTGTGTTCAAAATGAAAAATAGTGTAGGGTAAACCTAAAGAACAAGTGTTGGAAGCCATAAAAGCAAAGTTGCAATTTTTGAGTTTTAAACCCTAAGGGTTCGGCCAAGCTAAAACTGGAAGAGGAAAATTTATTTTGTAAAATCTAAGTAGATATTTGGAATCTACATGAAAAATCATGTGGGGTTGAGTCAAGAGGGAATTTTTAAGGTTTATGGAAACCAACTCTAAAAATCCAAGAACAAAGATGGAAGCTTTAAGGGGTTTAGAAGTTACTTGAGTTATGATAGTGATTTTATGAGGAATGGTTGATGATTCTTGCTACCCTTTTTGTGGATTGCCATGTTAGGGTTTGGCACTTGTGGAAGCAAGAAGGAACAACAAGAAAACAAAAAGTATTGGATTAAGGTAGTAGGATCTAATTAGCCATTAATATTAACTTTGCATTGTTATTTATGGCATGTATGCTTGCTATTATATGGTTGAACTATGATGTTGTGATATGGTTGCTCCTTGCATTTGTTGCCATGGCCTTGCATGTTGAGGTTGCCTATTTATAAAAGATTAGTTCTCCTATGATAGCTAATGTTGAAATGCTTTATAATGATGCATGTTAGTGTTTGGTTGATTGATCTTGCTACTGGGATTTCTTAAAATCTCATCCCCCAAATATAATCTAAGATTTTAGAGCCTAAAACTATTATGAGCAAGCTGCAGATTGGAGGCTAAAGTTTGGTGTTTTGCCATAAATTTGTGGACCCTTTTTGGTTATGTATATATTAAGCTAACAGTGCTGTAAGCACACTGATACTGTCATGTTTGTACAACTTTTTGATTATGCTCCTGAACTTATTTAATCACGAAATTTGGTATGATGAAAGATAACGTCCTGAGCTTCAATTTTATTGCTAATACGTTACAAATGGCCAAGTATACAAATTTTAATGATTTTTCAAAGTTAAAGGTCAGAACCTGGGAAAAAGGGTTTTTGGCAAATGGACAGTGTTGCATTTCACAAAAACTTGACGCTTTTTCATAAGGAATTGGATCATAAGATTATTTTTCCCTGAAAGAGGACTTAAATATATTTAAATAAAATTTTGAACCACCCCAATTAGATTTTTTTGGAATAAGTTATGAATTTTTTAAGTTGGGCTAGAAAAACTGGATTTTTACCTGATGAACAGTAAAAATCCGAAATTTAGCGTTTTTAAGTGAAAATTGAGCCCAAGACCATTCAATGTGGTCTAAAGTAGTTTTAAATGAAACCTAAGTGGATAGAATAGTAAGGTGTGACACTTACTCTTTCCCATTCATGCTCATATACTTTCATTCGTGCCATAAATATTATAATCAATTACATGGTATCATTGGCATCCACAACATAAATTACATAATAGGAGAATTACACATTGAATAATAATATCATTCATTAACATGAACAATTCTCCACTTTCTTCTCCTTGCTTCTCATGCCATTATTGCCCATTGATGATTGACCTAAATGGTTGGTTAGGGAGGGGGTGAGATTCGGGAGAATCTTAGTAGCAAGCAATACCATATTAATCATGCTAGATGGATGCTAATGCACTATACGTAACTTGTTTATTCTCTTGTTAATTAGTGACATTTTAGCATGCTCAAAGCTAACTTCTTGATGCATGGCCATGGAGACATAATCTACTCATCATGAATAGCAATTACAGTAGCTAAAACATGTCACAATAACATTCAGATAACATGCACACAGTAACACACAAGCATACAACATCAAGCAATGACAATAGGTAAGTTCACTACTTTGCACCTCAAGCTTTCCTCTTACTTTTCCTTTGACTCCCTTGACTTTCCAACCATGTGGACATTCGGTTAACATCACCAAACATCCTCTTAGATGTTCCAAGGTCCTAAACATAGTCATAATGATCACACAATCTATCAGGACCACTAGATTACATAATATTCAAAACTAGCTCTCTTGAACCTCAACCCTTTCTCTTGATTTTAAGGTTTTCTTTCTAGCTTTTCTAACATAAATCTCATCATTTTCCATCCTCAAGATCCATTTCTTGTCAATTAGGACCGCTTTAGATGGTCTTAGATTCAAGAAGATCAAATCTAAAAATTTTGCTTCGCGGGTACTGTTTACGCAGAAATTCCTGAATTTTTACTCAACTTTGAAAATTCATTATTAATTCTAGAAAAATCAAAATTTAGTGGTTCTAAATATTACAGAAAGCTCCTTAAGTTCTATTTAAATTAAAAATATTTTTAGGAGCTAATTCTATGTTGAAAGGTACCAAAACTGTACAGAATAGAAGTCAACACTCTTCCAAAGGTTAAATAGTATTTCCAGATTTCAAACCCTAACTTTGAAAAATCACCATAAATCGTAAACATATCCAAATGAAGTGTTCTACCCATGGATTTAAAGCTTACGGAGTCTACTTTAATTATACCAAATTTCAGAATCAGATACAAAGAGCAACTTATTCAAAATAGGCATCAACTCAGATGCTATAACCATCACATACCTTGATCTTGAAGCTTGAATCTTGTTCCTTCTTCTTAGCCTTTATCCCTACGTTTTTCTCTCTAAATTTTAGCAAATTTTTTCCTCTTAAACTCATGTTGGATGAAAATATGAAGGGGGAGAGGCTCTATTTATAGCCAAAAATTTGGCTTGAATGGACTAAAATGCCCTTGGTGGCTAATAGAAAGAGTAAGGGCAATCTTGAAACTTTAAGTTGACTTTTACATCATCATTGCATCATCTTCTTGCATCATCCTTACCTCATTCTTCTAGAAGATGCTAGATGTCACAAAAGTGGTAGAGGAGAAGGGAGATTAGATCCTAGCCGTTGGATCAAAACTTAATCCTTAAGTTTCCTCGGAATTTATTTGGCCCACATTTTTCCGGCTTTCTTTATGGCCTTCCGAAGCTCAGAAAATTCTTCTGTCTACTCCATGAATTTTCTTTAATTCTAGAGAGTATCTATAAATTTTATTAGGCTATAAAACTTCCTTTAAGCCTTGCATAAAATTCATTTTACTAAAATACCCTTTTATCGGCATCATCGGCTTTTTAATTTATTAAAGCCATTCCACTGGCTTTTTGGTTGTGGGACTAATTTTATAAATTAGTACAACCTTTCAACTATTTAATCTCATTTTTGTGTACATTTTTGAGGTCTCTTACTATTTTAAATAATTACCTCGAACCATGTACTTTTTACCGACCATAACCTTATAAATTCCATTTAAGCTACCTCAGGGGTATTTTCATCTTTTCTCTTCATAGAAGAGCCTTAGAATATTATTTTCCATTTTTTGAGATTTTCTTGGAACTCTCTGTATACTCTTCCATTTTTACCCTTGTTGGTCATAACTTTCTGAATTTACGGTTTAGTCTCTGCTTGGACTTAACTTCATACAACCATCTCTTTGAGGCTTCTAACTTAACCCTTGGCCTGTTTCTACTGTCTTTTCTCTTTCTGGGCCCTTAAAACTTTACTGGATCCTCTAGCCTTGATTATACTTGAGCCCCTGAAAACTTTTACTTTGCAGTTTAGTCCCTAAAACTACTTTGACTTCCTTTCTCATCTTTGGGACTTCTACTCAAAAGGGGTCTAGTAGCCTATCCAATTCAGACTATTTCTGGTACTTCTAGGCCTAAAAGTTGGGATGTTACATAGGCTCTCAAAGGTAAGGTAAGAGAGTGCAAAAGCTAGAAATGTTAGCCATTTTTGACAAAAATGCACTAAGTCCAGCGAGACTAAAGTTAAGAAAATTACTAGGCTACATAGTGTTCCAAGTAGTATTGTGATTTGACCAAGTTTTACTGCATTAATTCATGTCCGATTGCTTGTTTTTAGAGGAATTAATTGGTTTAAAATGCATGTTTTGATGTGAATTGTAATAGTCTATATTTGTGGGTTTAAATTCTCATTAAGCACTTTGTAGGGGTAAAATTGTCAAATTGTGCATCATTTTAATTAATCATCATTTGCAAAATTGAATTAGATATTACAAGTGCTTAAATTGATTTTTAGGTCAACAATCAAGCGAAAAATATCTCCAAAGGACCTAAGCTTGAGGAACTTTGCAGTTAAGGCCTAACAGATTTCAAGAAGTCCAGAAAAGGCCCAATTAAATACAGCTGCTCAGTTTGACCATTTAGTCACGACGAACTGTATATTTAGTCTCGACAAAAAGGACGCTGACATAGAATCAGGTTTTAAACCTCAGATTACCATTTTGGAAAATATACCATGCGAGCCAGCCGTCATTCATCGTCCAAACTCTCCCTTTTTCATCTTCTAGGGTTCTTGAGGTTCTCCTACCGATTTTCACCCATTTCTAGCCCTTTTCCACCTTATTCTATCAATTTTTGCATCATCTATCATCCATCTTCATCTTCTATGGCTGGTGCTGTGATTTCAGAGCTTGGAGGAGCTGTTTCTGAGGTCATGAGAGGCTAGACGTTTTGCTCTGAGGAGTTTTGATGAGAGCTTGAGCTTGGAACTTAATTTGGGGAGTTTTACTTCATCTTTTTCATTACTTTAATAACATTTCAGTTGTTCTTGGTTAGAAATTTTGTATTGTTGTTAAAGTTAAACTTTGTTGTTATTATCTTGTTATTTTAGATTGTGTCACACCTTACTTATATAATACCTTAGCATTCATTTAGAACCATTCCAGACCACTTTGGATGGTCTTAAGCTTAAAAATTTCACTTTGGACGTTAATTTTCGGAAAATTACTGTTCACTGTCCAGTTTTCAGATTACAGGTCCAACTTTGAAAAATCATAACTAATTCTAGAAATATCGTATGGAGGTGTTCCAAAATTCTACGGAAAGCTCTTTCAATGCTCTCTAAGGATAAAATACTCAATTGGACTTATTCTTGCCCAATTCGTACAGTTTATTAGATTAAAATTACTATTCATTTGGTAAAATCTGGACTTTCCAGATTCTGCGCCTTAACTTCAAAAATTCATATCTCATTGCATACACACCCAAATGATGTGATTTACCACTCATTTTAAATCTTGGGATATGCATTATAAGTGTACCAAATTATGATAGGTCGAACTGAAGCTTGAAATTAACTGCTTTAGGACCTACGTTTTATCCCTTAATATCTCTTTATTTTAATTCTTTTTATTTCTTTGGCATACCTAACATGGCCTTAATCTTTCTCATTCATACTCATATAATTTCATTCATGCCATAAACATCCTAAGCACATACATTGAATTGATGGCATTCATAACATAACTTACAACATAGGAGAATTATACATTGAATAATAACATCAATCATTAGCATTAATAATTCTCCACTTCTTCTCCTTGCTTCTCATGCCCTTAGTGCCCATCATTGATTTGACCTAAATGGTTGGTTAGGGAGGGGGTGAGATTCGGGGGAATCTCAGTAGCAAACACTACCACATACATGCACAAGATGGATGCTAGTGTATGGTATGTAGTTTTTCATAAATTTAAGTTAACTAGTGACATGCCATCATGCTTTATACTTGGTATAAAAATGCATAGCCATGGGAACATATTAAAAACAACATTTCCAGCAACAATCATCATGTCACAACATCATTCAAACAACAAATACAAACCAACACATAAGCATACCATGTCAAGCACATAAAGGGTAAGTTCACTACCTTGCACCTCAAGCTCTCCTCTTACTTTTCCTTTGACTCCCTTGACTTTCCAACCATGTGGGCATTCGGTCAACATCACTAAACATCCTCTTGGATGTTTCAAAGGTCCTAAACATAACCATAATGATAACACAATCCATTAGGACCATTAGATTATATAAAGTTCAAGACTAGCTTTCTTGAACCTCAACCCCTTTCTCTTAGTCTTAGGGTTTTCTTTCTAACTTTTCTAATATAAATATTATCATTTTACATCTTTATGATCTATTTCCTATCAATTAGGACCACTTTAGATGGCTTTAGATTCAAGAATATCAAATCTGGAAATTTTGGTTCGCGGGTACTGTTCACGCAGAATCTCCAGAATTTTTGCTCAACTTTGAAAATTCATAATTAAATCTAGAAAACTCCAAATTGAGTGCTTCCAAGTCTCACTGAAAGATAATTAAGTTAAATTTAAAGAAAAAATAGTTTCAGGAACCAATTCTACTCAGAACAGTACCAGAATTGTACGGAACTCGACAATCTCCCAAAAGTTCAACACTGTTTCCAGATTTCAAACCTTAACTTTGAAAAATCACCATAAATCGTACACATATCCAAATAAAGTGTTCTACCCATGGATTTAAAGCTCATAGAGTGTACTTTAAGTATGCCAAATTTCAGAACCAGAAATGAACAGTAACTAATTCGAAAAAGCCATTAAATCAGCACGTAATTCTTCCAATTCTCACATAGATCCACTTGGATCTACCATACTTTGAGGTGTTCTAGCAAGATCTAACAACCAAACTCCCCCACTCATCAACCATTTCGACCAGCCATCAAAAGGGAGAGAAGACATATTTTCAACCATAAAAGAGAAAGAAACCAAGGCAAGAACACATCTAGAGCCAAGAACTCACCTTGAACCTTGATTGTATGACCAAAGTTGATGCCTTTCTCTTGGTTTTCCCTCAAAACTCTCTCTTTTTCCCTCTCTTCATGCCTTGCACGAAATTCCCATCTGATTTAGGGGAGAGATGAGCTCATTAATGTGTACAAAATATCCCACCAACCATCATTAATGTTATGCCAAGTGTCATTAGCCTACTTAATCTTAATCCTCTCTCTTAATTAACTTAAATCATAATGTAATTAAATTCCAAAGTCAAGATCCTCTCCATTGGTAGCTTGACACTTGGAAAACTTTAATTACCATCCATTAAAGGCTTGACAAGTGGCTACTTGTGGGCCAAGCAAAGTGCAAGACTCTGATTAACACTTTATCGGTGCACTTTTACTCCGGGTTTAACTTCTTTTCTATAATTACAGTGCTCTGGCCTCTGTAATTATTTTTTTTCAGATCCATAAATTCTCTTTAATTTTAGAGAGTATCTATGAATTTTCTTAGCCCATAACACTTCCTTTAAGCCTTGCATAAAATTCATTTACTAAAATACCCTTTTATCGGCAAAACCGGCTCTTTAATTTCTTAAAGCCACTCTACTGGCCTTTTGGTTGCGGGACTAATTTTATAAATTAGTACAACCTTTCAACCCTTTAACCTCATTTTTGTATACACTTTTGAGGTCTCTTGCTATTTCAAATAATTACCTCACATGGTATACTTTTTACCGGTAATAACCTCATAAATTCCGTTGAAGCTGCCTCAGGGGCATTTTCATCTTTTCTCTTCATATAAGAGCCTTAGAATATTATTTCCCATTTTGTAGGATTTTCTTGGAATTCTCTGCGTACTCTTCCATTTTTACCCTTGTTGGTCATAACTTTGTGAATTTATAGTTTAGTCCCTTCTTGGACTTAGCTTCATATAATCTTCTCTTTGAGGCTTCTAGCTTAACCTTTGGCCTGTATCTAGTCTCTTTTCTCTTTTTGGGCCTTCGAGACTTTACTGGAGCCTCTAACCTTAATTATACTCGAGCCCTTGAAAACTTTTACTTTGCAGTTTAGTCCCTGAAACTGCTTTAACTTCCTTTCTCGTCTTTGGGACTTCTGCTCACAGGGGTCTGGTAACCTATTTAATTTAGGCCACTTTTGATGCTTCTAGGCCCAAAAGTCTGGATGTTACAGATTGAATTCTGAGAATTTATGCCTTGGTATTCCTTTGGTAATGAGAATTCTATATTTAATCTTGTGAATTTGATTTGTTTCAATCCAAGTTCGGTTTTGATTAATTGTGGTACCTTGATAACATAATTGGTTATTGTGTTCAAGTTGTTGTTACCATTGTATCAATCTCACCAATTGTTCATTCATGAGGGTGGTTAGTTTTGTTGTGAGTCTTTGGGTCAAAAGTTTCATTAACATACTAATTTACCTAAGTTTGGAAGGTTTTCTAAACTAGCTAAGATTGGTTTTAAGTAAACTCCCTGCATATTTTGAAGTGATGAAGGCTTTAATCAATTCTCCCAGGGGCATTTTGATCAATTGAATTTTCAAACTATCTATTTGTTGCTTTCTTCATTACTACTTTAATTCATTTTTAAAAGATAAAAAATACTTTACTTCTTTTAATTGCAACTTAATTCAATTTTACAATCCCCCAGATTTTATCTCCTCGCATGGTTTTGTCACTCAGATTACATAGGATCAAGTCAAGCTTCTCAAAGTGAACATGACCCAGATCATACCACTATAGTGCATTCCTATCCAAAATTGAATTCTTTTCGAGAGCCCATAATGACTAAGGCTACATCATATTGTTTCAGACCAAGACCTAAGATTTACTTCGACATTGTGGAGGTCCTTACAGAAAGAGATGGACACTACTCTCAGATTCAGTACAGCCCACCATCTATAGCCAGATGGACAAACAGAGAGAACGATACAGATGTTAGAAGATATGCTATGCGCATATATGCCTGATTTCGGCAGTAACTAGGATACACACTTAACGTTAGCCGAATTCGCTTAAGATGACAGTTTTTATTCAAGTATTCGAATGGCTTCATACAAAGTACTCTATGGGAGGAAGTGTAAATCTCCCTTATGCTGGACAGAGCTCAATGAAAGAAGTATGTATGGTCTTGATATAGTGGATCAGACCTCCCAACAAGTAAGATTTAGTAAAGACTTATAACAGTTCAAAGTAGATAGAAGAGATAAGTAGATACTAAAGAAGACCGTTAGAGTTGAAAGTTGGTGATCACGTTTCCTTAATATGTTGCCAACGATGGGAGATGGTCGATCCCTAAAGATTAAGAAGTTAAGTCCGAAGTACGTTGGACCGTTTCAAATTTTGTCTAAAGCTGGACTAATAGCTTAAAGTTGACCCTTCCCCTAAATTTAAGTCAAATTCATGATGTCTTCCATGCCTCCCAATTAAAGAAGCATCCCCCAAACCTGACACATGTCATAAGCTACGGTGACATTGTGCTCTGAAGGAATCTATTGTTTGAGGTCAGACCAGAGCGAATCATTGATTAGAAGGTCAAACAGCTGAGGAATAAGCAGACTCCACTAATCAAAGTAGTTTGGAATGGTTTTCCTCTGAACAAGTCACATGGGAGATGGAAAGTGAAACGAAGGGAAAGTATCCTAAGAATTTCCATTAAGGTATGCTTCAAATTTCGAGGACGAAATTTATTCAGGGGGAGAAATGTCACATCCAGTAATATAGTAATTAGAAATAAGGATATTCCTAAATATTTAAGGGCTAAAAAGGATAAGGAGAAATAGAAGATTTATGGTGGAAAATAATTATTATGATTTTCCAAGTCAATTATGTAAAGTTTGACTAATTAAGGAAAATTAGTCAAAAATAATTATGGAAAATATTTTCAAGTCTCAGAAAATTAAGAAAAAATAAGGATAATATTCCTTGAGAATTATATGAGGTTATATAATTGGTTTTATGATCAAATTGCCCTTAGACAAATTACAAAGGAATTTATGGTTTATTAGCCTAATTTAAGGCCTTTTATTTGGAAAATTCCAAATAAATATTTGGAAGGAGAATAAAATTTCAAGAAAATTCCTATGATGTCCTAAGGAATTATAAGAGATTATGGGATTAAAAGAACATGCTCAGATATCCAATATTTTTTCTAATTATTTAAACAAGTAGGAAAATCAATAATAAGAAGGAAATTAGTTTTTCTTTTTATATAATTGATGGGAATTCAAGTTTGAGCTAAAAAGGGCATTTTGGGAAGATAAAATTGAGGAGAATAAATTATGGATCTAACAAAAAATAATTACAGAGGACAAAGTACTGTAATTATAGAAAGGAAATTAAACTCAGAGTAAAAGTACACCAATAAAGTGTAGATTAGAGTCTTGTACTTTACTTGGCCTACAAGTTACAACTTGTCACGGTGCTATTAGAGAGTAATTAAAGTTTCCAAGTGTCAAACCTTAAGAGGAGAAGATCTTGACTTTGGAAATTAATTATATTTGGATTTACTTAATTAAGAAAGAAGTTTCAAGAAGGAGTAGGGAAGTGACACTTGGCATATCATTAAATGATGGTAGTTGAGATATTTTGGAGCATCAAGTGAGCTCTTCCTCTCCCATTTTTAGATCTAATGGTTCAGCTAAGGGAAGAAGAGAGTGAAAAAGAGAGAGCTTGAAGTGGAAACAACAAGAAAGTAACCATCTTAGATCAAGTAAGCTTGGAGTTAAGGTTGGTAGTTGATTCTATGTTGTTTCTTACTTAATTCTCTTGAGTTTCATGGTCAAAAATTCTGCTTTTCCATCTTTTGGTTGCTGGCCAAAATGAACAATGGTTAGGGAGGGGAGTTTTATTGTCAAATATAGTTAGAACACTATGATTTAAGGTGGTTTCAAGTGGTTGGTGTTGTTTTTGAAAAGATTTCATGGTTGAACTTTAAGGAGTATATTTTGTCCACTTCAAGAACCCTAATCTAGGATGAGATTTTCAATGTTTTGATGCTTCCAATGTGTTCAAAATAGAAAATGGTGTAGGATAAATCCTAAAGAACAAGTGTTGGAAGCATTAAAACCAAAGTTGTAATTTTTGAATAATAAACCCTATAGGTTAAGTCACTTTGATTCTGCAAGAAGGAAGTTGTTCTCCTTAAATCCAAGCACATATTTGGAATCTACGTGAAAAATCATGTAGGAATGAGTCAAGAGATAATTTTCAGAGTTAAGGAAACAAAGCTCTAAAATTAAAGAACAAAGATTGAAGCTTTAAAGGCTAAGGAATTACTTGAGTTTTGTTATTGATTTTATATGGTTTGGTTGGTAACCTTGCTGTCCCTTTTATGGATTGTCATGTTAGGGTTTGATATTTGTGGAGGAGTAGAAGAAGATCAAAGAAGCAAAGAGCTTTTAGATTAAGGTAGTAGGATTTAATTAGCCATTAATGTTAACTTTGCATTGTTATTTATGGCATGAATGTTTGCTATTATATGCTTGAACTATGATGTTTGTGATATGGTTGCTCCTTGCATTTTGTTGCCTTGGCTATTGGATGTTAAGGTTGCCTATTATAAAAAGATTAGTTCTCCTATGATAGCTAATGTTAAAGTGCTTTATAATGATGCATGTTGATGTTTTGGTTGATTGATCTTGCTACTGGGATTTCTTTGAAATCTCATCCCCATATGTAACCTAACATTTTAGGGGCTGAATCATCAAAAGGGAAGCTGCCAATTCAAGGTAATTGTGGTGGTGAACCATGAGGAAATAATTATATTTTGGTTATGTATAAGTATGAGTGTTTGGTGTTGTAACCCTATGCAGGATGCCAACTTAGAGCTGCGTTTTCATTAAGTTCCTGAAGGAATTTCTTCACAAAATTTGGTATGCTTTGTGTTCATGTCATAAGCTTCAAATCAATAGTAGCACATTAAAAATGGACAATTATATGATTTTTGCTGGTTTTTCAAAGTCAAGGACCAAAATCTGGAAAAGAAAGGGGTTTTACCAAAATGATAGAGTTGACTTTCACAAAACTCTAGCACTTTCTCATAAGGAATTAATTTCTAAGATTATTTTTTCTTGAATGGGCATTCAAGGATCTTTCCACAGAATTTTGAACCACTCTATTTTGATTTTTCTAGATTAAGATATGATTTTTCGAAGTTGGACCAGAAAATTAGATTTTTACCAAATGAGCAGAAAAATATGAAAATCAACATTTTTTTTTTTGAAAGGTAAGCCCAAGACCATCCAATATGGTCTAAATGGTTCTAATTGAACTCTAAGTTGCTCTAGTAGTAAGGTGTAACAATGTTAATAAGTTTTTATCAATGACCTTATGGATAAATGAGGTTATTGGTCATGTGTCAGATAATTAGTAAGTTTCTTTCAAACCATATCTGTTTAGAACACTGTATGAGTTATCAATCACCCTATCAATGTTCACACTTATCAATAACTTGTTCTAAAACTGAGTAAGTCTGACTTGTTAAACTTCTTTGGATGTTTGATCATCTACTCGATCAAGCTACACTGAGTATCTGTCAACTTCAAGTTTTATTCGTGATCATTTTATTGATAATTACAATTATTGATCATCTAATCGATAAATGCACTTATTGATTACTTTATCGGTTAAAGTCATATTTTCTTATCTTACTCTGGCTAAGTGTTTCAAATAGCTTTTCAGATAACATGTTCAATCAAGTCACTTATCGATAATCTTTTAGACAAATCTGTTTATAGTAGATTTCTATAGTTACATCAATTATCGATAAGCTCTTGGATAAAGTGAATTATCAATAACTTGTTCCATAAAGCTCAATTACATTTCTTGAAACTGTTCTTCATGATATTTTTCAAAGAATATGACATTATGTTATCTTTAAGCTTTTCTCAACCTTCATTGATCAACTTATCTTATAAAAGCAGAGAAGACACTTGATTCAAGTTTCAAGTCTTTCAAGTGATTCAGAAGTATTTTCATAATAAAATTCACAGTGACCATAATTCACTCTTTATCGATAACCTGTTCAATAAAGTGCATGTTACTTTCAAGCCTTACTTTTTCAATTAATCGATAACAATTAATCGATAACTTTATTGATTAAGCTACTTATTGATCAGATCTTCGATAAAATTGATTCCTTGATTCTTTGATCTTTGATTTATGATTTTCACTTCTTGTATTAAAGTTCAAGGATCACCATCTATTTTGCTGCTCACTTATATTCCTTGATGAAGAAAACTTATTTCTCTACCAAGACATTTTGCAAGATATGAGGCTCAACGAATATATTATAGGCTCAAGCTACCTGTGTCAAAAGTGTATTTATTACGAACAATCGTTGCAACTGCCAATACATACAAGCGATATCTTAATAATTACAAACTCTTGTGTGTTGAAAGTCTCTAGCTATAAATGATGCGAAGAGCATTGAATAAAGTATGAATGAGCTGAACTACCAACTATCAAATTAACTTTCTGCATTTAATACTCTGTTTCTTGTTCTGAGCTTCAATGCTTATCTTATATACTCTTAAGACAGAGTCTGTAATCTTTTACTCAATTTAGTGAGAGACTCAAGAGTCTGGGACTCTTAAGGGGATTGTAACCTTACGTGAAGTAAGGGAGAGTGATTGAGAGTGAGCTTTATTATTGTACTGTGGCACCAAGAGCCTATTGAATCTTGGAATATAGTGAAAAGCTCAGAGGTGTTTTGAGGACTAGACCAGTATAAATTCTTGTGTGTTCTTCTTCTACTCATCTTCTTTGAAATCTTTCTAAACTTGTTTCCCTTGTATTATTCTATTATTTATTTTAAAAAGTCAATTCTTTTGTATCATCCAATTCACCTCCCTCTTGGGTGAAATTGCCATTAACATTTATATATAGGCCTCAATTCGGCCTCCCTTACTTCCACGTCCCTTAAAAAATGAGATAATAAGGTTATGTGTCCCCCTTAATAGGCTACTGAAAACTTGATGGAGCCAAATGTCCCAAGTGTCATGATGTTTAGGATAAAATCATGTGTTAATTTGTAATATTTTATTTCTTAATCATATGGACCACTTGGATCACAAATTTACTATTTATTTCTGGCCCAAAATAATGCCTAATAAGCTGGAGAAATAAGGAAGGAGTATTACCTTTCATCTCCAAATATTTTTCCACCCGATTTTATCGTATCGACTAAAATTTCTGTCTAATTTCTAATAATATTTTTGGACCTCCAAAAATTCATTTCTGCCTATCTAAAATCATATTTTAATATATAAAGGTCCCCTGAACTTTTTTAGAATTTATCTCGACTTCTAGCTACCTGTATTGAATTTTCTCTGAAATAAAGCTTTACCAATAAGATTTTGGTAATAAATATTCTAAAATTAATCCTTTCACTTTCAGGGCCTAGAAATGATTTTATAAACTCAAATAAATCCTTAAATAATTTTTTTAATCTTTTTCCTAGAATTATTGAGGCCTTTACATAATTAAAATAATTATTTCCAGTTAATTTTTCACTGTTTTACACAAAAAACCTCTGTTTACAAAATTTTTGCAATAAATTATTTTCATGTTATTTCCACCTCTAAAGCCTCAAATAAGGTTCCAAACTTTCTAATTTATCTTTTTACTATTTTCTGGAAATTGTTTAAAATTTTCTTTAATTTTTCTATTTTGCCCTTCCTAGACTGATAAAATATCAGCCTAGACAAGAGTCAAATCTCAACTCAAAAGTTACTCCGACTTTGAGTCTACTTTACTACTTGACCCTTTATCTAATTTATTATTCACATTCCCAGGGATAAAATTAGTGGAATGTGAGAGAATGGCATTGTGTGCTAAAGTGTTTAGGGTCATGAGACATCAAAGAAGAGAAATGCAAAGGTTAAGCAAGCTACTTAACTGGTTGGAAGCAAAGAGAGCAAGGGGGAGCAAAAGAGAAAGCTTAAAGACACAAGGTAGTGAACTTGCTCTTATTGTGTACTTGATATATATGCTTAAGTGTTGATGGTGATTTAGAATATAAAAGATTGAATGTTGCTATATTTCTTGTATGTTCCATGACCATATGTGAATGAAATATGGAGCATTAAAGCATGTAATTTTATAAGCATGAAGGCATGAAAGCATAAGACCAAGTATGTCATCTACTTAGCATTTGTCTTACATACATGTGGGTAATATCTGCTTCTGAGATTCTCTCAAATATCACCTCCCTTAACCAACCTTATAAGCATTAATGAGTAAATAAGAGGACGTATGAAGAAAAAGAACAAAGAAAGAAGAGAAAGAAGTGATAATTATGCTATGTATTTAATGTAATCTTTATGTTAATGTATATATGAACATGCCTCTTATAACATCTTCATTTCATACCAAATAACTAACCAATTAGAGGTAAATGGAATCACATTTGATGGTCAGAAGTTTGAAAAACTTGACTTTGAAAAATTTGGTTCTTGGCTTATTATTCACAACCACCTATAATTTGGTCAAACTTTAAAAAATCATAACTAATTTTAGAAAAACCAAAATTAAGTGATTCCAAGTTCTATTAGAAGCTCTTTGGACTATATTTTGAGAAAAATAATTTCTAGATGGATTATCTTCAAATTCGAGACGTGTTACCCGTCATTTTAAAGATAAAAATAAGATCTATCTGACTAGAAAATTTCACAATCTAACTCACTTGATTGCTCATATTCACGTTGGTCAAAGTTGAATCCTAAAATGTTGACTCCCATAACTAAGCTCTAACTTCACATACAATTCATTCATTCATATGACTGGTTATAATATCATACTTTGACATGGGTTTGCATAAAAACATCACACATAGTCATCCAAAATATTAATTTTACAATTATCTACATAGTTGTAACAAAGGTTCAAAGCCATATAGTTTCATTGCATTAATTGTTTCCTCAAGCATTGAGCATGTCCTTGCCCTTTCCTCTTGATATTATAGGCCCTAGGGTTTGTTGAACATGGAAGGGGTAAGATTTATAGGAATCTTAGTAGTATAGTAATAGAACCCAATCTTTACATGGCTTTCTTGATTGTTTTCTGGTATTTTGCAACACTTTTGCCCTCATTTTGCATGCATTTATACCTTTTTGATTATGTCAATTTATGCATTGTATTTTGCTAATTTAGGGGTAAAAAGGGTCAATTATCTCATCCAAACTGTAAAGGCCTTGATCTTTAATTTGTTTAATTTTTACAAATCTCTTCGCTTTTATTTTTTTAGGTATTTGGAGGAGGTTTAAAGACCTAAGATGGAGCATTTAATGAGCCACAAGTTCAAAAGAGCCAAAACGCAAGACTAGAAGTGCCTTTATGTCCCCATGTTGCGACATAGACTTCCCAAGTCATGACTTGGATGCTTTTTTAGTGAAATTGCATGTTTTGGAGCGAGGTCATTCTATAGTGCCTCTGTGTTCCTAGGTCGTGATATAGACTATCCCAGGTTATGACCTGAATGCATTTTTAGTGAAACTGTGTGTTTTGGAATAGGCCATTCTGTATTCAGACAAAAAGGAACAACAACCACGAAAAGAAGAGAGCTCATTCTGCAGATTTGTATGAACAGAAGTCTCAACCATTCTCTCTCAAGCCTCCACTCAACTCCAATCATAGTCTTCTATTTTTTCCATTTCTCCACCATTTCCTTCATTTCTACACCAATTAAATCACTTCTATCATCTTCTTCTCTACATTTTCAACCTTCTTTTTGGCATTCCTCATGGCAGAACACTCTTGGAGTGATTGTGGCAAGGTTAAAGCTATAAGAGGCTAAATCCTTAGTCTCTTGGTGATGGAGGACAAGGCTTGAGCTTATGGACACATTAGGGTAGTTTTCTTAGTCTAATTTTGTGCTTGTACATATGTTAGAAATTTCTAGATTTAGGAATTTCTACTCCTTGTGTAAGACTTAATTATCGATTAGTAAATCTTGTGATTATACTATTGTAATTGAATTAGATGATGCTTGTACATTTGTTAGAAATTTCTAGATTTAGGAATTTCTACTCTTTGTGTAAGACTTAATTACCAATTAGTAAATCTTGTGATTATACTATTGTAATTGAATTAGATGATGTTTTATGTTGGATTATATATATTTCAGATTTCATTGCCTATTGGTTAGTTGGTTGTCAATGACTATTGATAGTTAATTCGCTTGCTTGGTTTCTATGGTTGTTGATTGACAATCATTGAGGGCATTTGTATCACACCTCCTTTATTGCCTCATTACATAATAATTGGCACCACTCGGAATCATCATACAAGCCTTAAGTGTGAGAAAATTTTAGTTTCACAATTTCCATTTTCGATTTCCATACACTATTCACAGCCATTTAGGCCAACTTTAAAAATTCATAATTAATTATAGAAAAATCAAAATGAAGTAGTTCCAAGTTCTATTGAAACCTCTTGACATGTTCTTTAAAGAAAAAATACTCATTTCTATCCAGATCTCATGCATCAGTCCCAGATTTTGCTCAAAGTGGTACTGTTCATTTGGTCATTTTTTAATTTTCCAGGATTATACCCAACTTTAGAAGGGTATAACTTTCTGCACAAAACTCCAAGTTTAATGAATTACCACTTGTTTTAAAGCTAAAAATGAGATCTATGAGCATATCAAATTTCAAATCTAGATTCGTTCAATTGCTCAAAATCATATTGGTCAAACTTTACTCCTAAAAAATCAACTTTTATCCTTTTTTTTTCATACCATTCTTGCCTTTTCTTTTTCGTTTCTTTCATCTAGCTTTTCTCAACGATATGGCATGTACTCAGATAATCTTTGATCAATTACTCACATGTACTTATCCCTAAACATTGACATAATAATTTAATATGGTTTACAACCATACATGACAACATATAATTACAAAACATTGTTTTAATAACATAAACTCCCTCATCCTCTAAGTGAATCCCTTTCCTTTCTCCTTGCCCTTAGTGACACCACCTATGATTCCTATTACTATTTATACATTGAGGGGAGTGAGATTTCATTGAAATCTCAGTAGCAATGAATTGCAATCATCATGTAAATCAAGCGAGTATAATGTGACATGTTATAAAACTTCAAAACATTCTCAAGTCACAGTTAGTGGTACTTTTTGCTCATCAGAACAATTCATATTTTAAAAAGTTATCTTCAAGTTCCTAAACCATTCCTCCACAATCTGCATATTAGTGCTTCCTTCACACAAAGGAGGATTATATCTATAGAATTTTGAAATCCATCGTTGCCTTCCATCTTGTTACGCAGTTATTCTAGCTTGTCTTGATGAAGGGATTTGGAATCGCATAAGCATTTTAGAGAATCCTGCAATCCCTAGTTTTAGGTGTGATGGATGAGTACCAACCACCCCTGTTGCTATTGCAGCTTCCCCATCTTGTCTAGCCTGGGTTGCCATTAAATATGCCATCATCTTTTGTTGTTCCCCTAGGCAATTTACTAGGGCCTCTAATGGATTCACAAAGGATCTGGCATGCTCCTCTTGTTGCATTCCAATCTAAATATTAGTGTTGAATCTGTACATCTTGATGTCTCCCTTAGCATTGAAACAAATACCGAGGTCACATGTTTAACATTATATACCTTTCTATTTATTATTATCATAGCATAGCAATCATAAGAGTTTCACCTTTATATCAGAATAAATAGCCAATAAATTGGTACTATTGGCGCCTTAAATAAATTTTTGACTGTCCTTTAAAAATTTTGAATTAATCTCTTTTCCTTTTGCTTTACCTCTATCGGGATCTCATTATTCTGTTAGGATATCGAAACATAAGCTACTATTCCTCTTACCTGTTTGGCTCTACTAATGCCATCTCTTTTCGAAGAAAATCTCTTGACTTTGCTCATCTTATTCAAGACTTTTAATTTAATCATTATTTTTCTAAAGGGAAGTTTCTCAATATTCCCCTGTTATTCTTTACTTCTTTTCTGTGTCTACTTCTCCTGAAGTAGTCACCTCACCCTTTCAATCTTCATGGGACCCCATCTGAGCAACCATCATTTTTAATTTTAACCCTTTCCTCATAATGCATCAACCAAATAACTAAATGTAAATCCAGTCGCACACAACAATCCATCATCACATAGACACAATCCAATTCCCAGACCATAACAACAACCAATCACATTTGGTGTCATACAACAATCAATACAATACAGCTATACAAAGCTAGAACCGTTGCTCTGATACCAAAAAGTGTAACACCTCCTTTATTACCCCATTATACATCAATTGAAATCATTATAACATATTTCCAAATGTTTTCGAGAAAAAAATTTCAGTTTCAAATTTTCACATTTTATTCTGTCCGTACACTGTTCATCTGAAATTGGGCCAACTTTGAAAATTCATAATTAATTCTAGAAAAATCAAAACGGGATGGTTCCAATTTTCACGTGAAGCTTGCTAAGAGTTATATAGAAAAAAAATATGCGTTAGACTCAATTCCATCCTAAAAAATTCAACAAGTTGCATTGTTCATATGTATTTGGCCAAAGCATATCAAATGTCATAAAATCAACAATGCCACAAAATAAATTCCTTACTTCAAGCAGTCCACATAAACACATTACACAAGCAAGATAAACAATCAAATTACAATTCAATGCTACCTTTTATCACTTGATTAACTTGGTCTCCTCAAGCAACAATGATTCTCTTGATTCCTCCTCACAAAGCCTATTAATTCAAGGATAAACATAGGCTATTTTAATAACTAAACAACTTAAACATAACACTTTATTTTTAACTTAACAATTTCTCCCTTTTTCTTGGATTTTTATCAACATAATTCCTCATTTAGAATCAATAACCTCATGACTCAATCCCATACAATTTTTCATGAGGAATCCAGATATGAAATCAAATTTTCAAAAGTCAAACTCCTTCCCCTTCAAGTTGAGTTGGCCAAATAGGGGGTCTTTATTTTCCAAAATTCTATCTTTGATTCCAATGATTTTAAACACTTTCTAACAATATATCCCTACACAAAAACACATTCTAAACCCATTAGAATCATCAAATTGAGCCAAAACAATTTCCTTCTATATGAATAGTGCTAGGCTAAAACACCCATATATAACCCTAGGTGGATTTTCTTCTAAAAATCAATCCATGCACCACTTATGCATGCTTATTCTACTTGGTATTTAAGGTCTCTATCCTTCCCTAAACCTGCCATGGTCCACCAAAAATTTGGCAGTATATACCCTTAATTTTTCAAGCCAAAAACTCTTACTAATCAAGCTTGAAACTTAGGAATAAGAGGGCTTAAGCATACCTTAATGTTTCATTGGTGTAAGTTGGATGATTCCCTGTCTAAAACCCTTTAAATGTTTGGTTGGTTAGTGCTGGAAACAAAGTGACAGAACCTCCCCTTGTTTTTCCTATTTTCTAACATTTTTTTGTATTTTAGGAGGGGGTATTTATAGAAAAGTTAATCTGCCATTTTCCCCCTGATTTGCATGCCCAAAATGATAGATAAGAGGGTGTGTTGGCAGCCATCAAATGCAAGGGAAGTTCAGATTTGAACAAGTGTCCAATCTCTAGATTTTTCCAAGCATTTATCTCTTAATTTTGCATTTATTTTAATTAATTCTTGGGGTAGCTAGTAAGCAACAAAATTTGGCTCAATGTGGGCCCCAAAAATGGCTTAGGCTAGTCTAAAAAGATGGCCTACAATCCAAATCAAAATCCTAAACCAATTTGGAACTTTATCAGTTACTATTCACTAGTAACATTCCATAATTTTTTCAGACCTCCAAAACTTTATTTCTCTACATGATAATTCACCTTTTAATATAAAAACATGATCTAGAAATTTTCAGAATTTTTCACCACCTCTAGGTATTTATTTTGAATGTTCTCCGATTAGGCCTCTATTGGTGTCACTGCAGAAAAATAAATTTTCTAAAATTAATTCCTAAGCTTTTAAGGCCTAAAACCAATTTTATAAATTCAAATAAATATTTAGATGATTTATCCATTTTTTTTCCAAAATTTATTGAGGCCTTTAACTAATTAAAATAATTATTTTTCTCTGATTTCCTAATATTTTCCCCAAAAACCTCTGTTTACTGGAAATTTCATAATAATTTATTTTCTTCATAATTCCACCTCTTAGGCCTTAACCAAGTTTCCAAAACCTCTACCTATACTTTTCCCATTTTTCAGGAATTTTCTAGAATTTTTCTCAAATTTTCCTGTTTTGTCTTTCCTAGACATAATTACAAAAATGCCATCCCAGACCTTATCTGGGTTTCACATCAAAGTTGTTTCGTCTCTTTATCTAGTTCCTACATTGGCCCTCATTCAAATTTTTAATCCCTTATATCCAAGTGAAAATTTTTCGAGATGTAACACTAGGTCACTTGATTTTGATAAAGGAATAGAGGTAGATAAAGCAAAGATTGAGGTGATTTCTTCGTTGCCCTATCCTACCAACATGAAAGAGTTGAGATCCTTTTTAGGACATGTGGGGTTTTATAGAAGATTTATCAAAGACTTCTGCAAAATTGCTCTACCTCTATCTAAACTATTGCAAAAAGATGTTGAATTTCAATTTGACCAAGAATGTGAGCTAGCTTTTGATGAACTGAGGAGCAGGCTAGTTACTCCTTCTATTTTGACCTCTCCCAATTGGTAATTACCTTTTAAAATTTCATGGGATGCTTCAAGTTTAAGTGTGGGGACAATGTTGAGTTAAAGGGATAGTTCTACTTCTAAAGTAATTGCCCATACTTCTAAAACCCTAGATGCAGCTTAAAGAATTTACACCACTACTAAAAAGAAATTATTTGCTATTGTCTTTGTGTCACATCCTGAAACCTCGATAAGGTTTGGGTTGGCATTTCGTAATTATCAGTCTAGGAAGGGCAAAACGGGAAAATTCGAGAAAAATTCCAGAAAATTCTTGAAAAATGGGAAAAATATAAATTAGAGGTTTTGAAATCTCAACTGAGACCTGAAAGGTGAAATTATTATGAATATAGATTGTTATGGAATTTCCCGTAAATAAAGGTTTTTTGGGAAAATATTGGAAAAATCGAAGGAAAGCAATTATTTTAATTAGTTAGAGACCTCAATAATTCTAGAAAAAAATATGGATAAATTGTCTAAATATTTATTTGAGTTTATAAAATTGGTTTTAGGCCTTGAAAACTCAGGAATTAATTTTAGGAAATTTATTGTTCCAGCAGTTGCTCCCACAGAGGCCCAATCGGAGAAAATTCAAAATAAATAGTTAGAGGTAGAGAAAAATTTTGAAAACTTTCAGATCATATCCTTATATGAAAAAGGGATTTTTCATGGAGTGAAAAGAATTTTTGGAGGCCTGGGAAAATTATGGTATGCTACTAGTGAATAGTAACTGATAAAGTTTCCAAATGGTTTGGGATTGTGATTTGGTTTGTAGGCCATTTTTTTGGACCATCCTAAACCATTTGTGGACTCCATATTGAGCCCAATTGGGGCCCAATTTTGTGTATCTTTTGGATCCTACTATTTAATTAAAATAAAATCCAATTTTCATATGATAATCTAGGAATATTCTAGTGAAAAGCTACTTGGACAAATCTGAATGTGTCTTGCATTGAATGGCAGCCAAGTAACCTCCTTAAGTGGCATTTTGAGTGCCTAAAATTGGGGGAAAATGGTAGGAAATTTTGTCCATAAATACCCCCTAAATACAAGAAAAAGGTGTCAAATTGGAAAACTAAGGGGAGGTTCTACTCAACTATTTTCTAGACCTATTGACCAAATTTCTTGAGCATTTTGGGGGCAAGGAAACAACAAGCTATTGTCAAGGAAGCATCAGGGTATGTCTAATGTAACATACTATTTTAAAAAGAATGTAATTAATATATATAATAATATTTTATTACTTTTTACCGAAAAAAAACAAACAACTTTCCACCGAATTTGATGAAAAGTTGTGGCTTTTGACTTAGGAATAGAATTTAGGGGAGAGGGTAGTAAATGAGGTTGGAAAAAATGGAATGTAGTACATGAAAGAAGAATGTTAGGATGGAGTATTAAATGAAGAGAAGAAAAAGGAAAAGAAGGAACGGATGAAGGAAGAATGTTGAGGAAGAGTAGTAAATGAAGGTGAAAAAATTGGCAATAGTATTAATTGAAGAAGGAAAAAGGGAGGACGCAGGTTGGAAAAAAATTATAGGGGACAATATAGGATGAAGAAAATAGGAAGGGGCGGTGGAAAGAATTGAATATGGGGCTATTAAATACCTTCACCCCAGTTGATTTTCAAGCCAGAGGAAGAGAGACGGAAGAGGAAGAGAGAGCGAGAGAAGAGAAAAGAGAGTGAGAAGCAGAGGAAGAGAGAGAGAGCTGAGTTACAGAGTACGTGACATGTTTTGGGGATCATTTAGGTACACAAAACTACTTCTTTTCATCAAATTTTCTTTATGAATATTTTCTATACATTTACAGCTTCATATTATTAGTATCATTATAATGTTTAGAGAAAAATTTACCGTTTGAATATGGAGTATATGTAGAGTTTTGAAAATATATGACCATAGAGATTTAAACATATATTATTAAGGAATTTTAATCGATTTACATTTGTTCAATGACTTTTAGGAACTTTAAATTAAGATTTTAGTTGAAAAATTTGTTACCCAGAGATATAGAATATTTTTACCAATTAAATTTAAGTTAAATAATTTATTTGATTTATTTAACATACTATTAAGATTTTAATTGGTTTGAATATTAAATATGTGAAAGATATATTGTTAAAATAATTTTTGAAGTCTTGAAAAATTGTAAATTGAGAATTTTGTGAAATTAGATAAAATCACAGTTTGTTTATAATTCAAAGAAGTTGTTTGGTTTGAGAAAAATTTTTAAAGGAGACTATAATAAATAATTCAGAATTTTAATATAAAATATTTAGATTTTGGGTAATAAAAATATATTTACTTAAGTTGTTAAATTTAAATAGCCTTATATGTAAATTATATTTTTCAAAATAATATTATATCTATTATAAATGGATAGATTTGGGAGAGTTAATATATTTATGTTATTTTGGTTTAGAGGGTAGTTTTAGAATTTTAGAGTAGTTTTAGAGTAGTTTTGAGTTTTACATTAATAAATATTTATATGCAATTTTGTAGACTCTTGAGAATTTTAGAGTAATCTTTGTGTGGTTATTTGTAAGCTAAAGAGTACTAGGTAACTCTGAAAATTCTTTCTTGTACATGTGAATTGTGTATGATTATATTGTGGATTTATTAATTTTTATATCATATTGAAATATAATGTAATGTTATGATTTTTTTAATAAATGTTTTGGTATGTTACTTGATTTTATTAAGATTTATTGCTAGTAATTATGATCAATATTTAAATATTTTAATAGCTATGAAATTATCATGAGTTGCTGTTAAATGGTACATGAATTTTATTTCTCTCTTATTTTTAATAATATATTTGAGAACATATTTATGATGTACCATTATTTGCATATGACATGCATTGTTGGGCTAAGGATAGAAGGAGATTTGTATGGATATAAATTACCACGTGGTATGCCATCACTCGGTGCACAGTGGATAGCACTTGTCAAGGCCCCTTCTTCCATATTTTCCTTTAGCTGGGAACTCGTTGGAGCTGTGCGACATGTGACACCTCCCTATTCGTAAAGGAGGGGAGTTATAGTCTAAGCTTGAGCTCTATATCTTTGGCCGGATATATCTCTAGATCAATAAGCTTGGAATAATTCGGTAAAATGGATTAATTCCTATCGAACTATATGTTAGCCTATGGCTCTAGCTAGCAGTATGAGAGTAGACGGTGATATAAGGGAGGCAGCATATTGCATTATTTTTTAGATATATTGGAAATATGATATTAGTATATTGTTGAATCAAAAATGAAATTGAGTTGAATGTATCAAATCCGTGATTTTCATATATATATATATACACACATAAATAGATTTTTGTTTATCATATATGGTTTGCCTGTATAGGTTAGAATTTCAGTAGTTACTGAGACGTTTGATCTCACTCTTTATATTAACAATTTTCAGGCGAGGGATCTAGTAGGAATCAAGGGAAGGCACCAATAGAGTGAGCCGTGAAGGCTTCTATACTCCTCGGACACATGCTATGTTATATTTTTAATTTCCATAACTAGAAGACTTTAATAGTTTATTTTGTTGTTATGTTAGAAACATTTTGAAATTATGACTTGTTTGAAGTGTCAGTAACGTATGGATTTTTATATGAAATATTTTATTGGGTATATGGATATAATTATATGAGGTGTTACATTTTTTGTATCAGAGCTACAACGTTCCATGGCTTTTTATTTGAGTATAGTGAAATAATTTTTTAAAAAAGGTTTTGGGAAAAAAATTGGCTACAAGTCATGGCAATTTAAATATAATAACATGTGCACTTCCTTTTAGTTTTTAGATTAAAAGTTTATTTTAATAACTCTGTTTAGTTTACCTAGTGTCCATCTGCTACTCTTCATAGGAGGGAAGAATGGTGAACATTAACCTATGTCGTGAGTATTGATCGGAGAGTGAGGAGACATGAGGACGAGCTAGTGGCAATCAAAGGTCAGTGTGATAGCCATCAAGAAGAAAATGGCCCAGTTAATGATGAAGCTCCCAGTGACCACCAGTCCATAGGTGATACTCTTAGAGGCACTGAATCAAAAGTTGATAGCAGGGCACATTCTCAACACGACCTTGCATGTATCACACTGCTCTGGGAAAGTTTTAGGAAGTTTGATCCTCCTAAGTTTGAGGACAGGTTGAATCCATCTAAAGCTAAAGAATGGATCGAAAGGGTGGAGACTATATTCAGAATAGTAATCTGCACCTCGTAGGAAAAAGTGCAAGTTGCTGAGTAGCTGTTACAAAAGGCAGTAAGGAAGTGGTGGGACAGCATTAAACCTTTTGAGAGTGCAGAAATGACTTCGGAAAGGTTCAAGGAGAAATTCTTCCAACATTATTATCCTAATGCCCTTAGAGCTGATCAAGAAGCAGAATTCTATGCTTTCAACCAAGGGAACTTAAATGAGGAAGACTTCATCGCTCGATTCCTTGAGTTAGTCAAATATACTACTTATCCATAGATGTAACATAACTTGAAGTGGATGGCTGATAGGCTACTGGAAAAGGCCAAACCAGAATTAAGAACAACTCTAGCACTCTTGGAGATTAATGATTTTGAAAATACGTGCACCAAATTACGTATCATTGCTAGAAGAACGAGAGAAGAAGAAGCTGAGAAGAGGAAGGACTCTTATATAAGGTCCATTCCATGCATGAAACCTACGAGAGGAATCGGTAAGAAGAATACTTACAGCTTCAACAACTCCAAGAAGCAATTTAATCAGCCCTCAAGGAATCAATTTGGTGGACCTTCGAGGAGTCAATTCAGTAGACCCTTGAGGAATCAATTTAATGGACCTTTGAGAAGTCAGGTTAGTGGGGGACAGAGCTCTTACAGGAGTTATACAGCTCCTATCACTAGCACTGCCAATAGTCAAAAGTGTGCCAAGTATGGGAAGATGCATCAAGAAAATTGTATAATCTGCTTCAAGTGCAAGAAACTGGGCCACATTTTCAAATTCTGTAAGGAAGGCTCACGAGGGGTCAATAATACTAGAGCTGCAGTCCCAGGAAGAGTGTTCGCACTATCTCAACAAGAAGCTGACACTTCCCCCAATTTGATCAAAGGTATTCTTAAACTCGAAGGCTTTAAAACTCAAGCTTTATTTGATTCTGGTGCAACACACTCATTTATATCTGATGATTATGTGTCTCGTTTAAGTATTCATATGTATGAATTGCCTTGTGATGTGATTGTCTCTACACCAGCAGGAGTCTCAGTGAAAACTTCTAAAGCATGCTTGAATTGTATGATTGAATTTGAGGGTAGGACTTCTACTATAGACCTTGTTTGTCTACCCTTAAAGGGTATTGATCTGATTGTAGGAATGGATTGGTTATCAACAAATGGCACCACCCTAGATTGTAGAAGGAAGACCATTTCTTTGCCGGTCTCCTTTGCAAGTTCTAGTGGGCAACAACTGTTGTCTTTTATGCAAGTTGAAAAGTGTATTTGAAAGGGTTGTCAAGCCTATATAGTGTTCTTCTTTGTTTAGACAGAAGCTGAAAAGGCGTAGATGAGATTGCAGTGGTGAGTGAATTCCTGGATGTGTTTCTGATTTAGCCTAATTATTCTATGTTATTTCATATCATTTTAAGGGTATTTATCATAGATTTTGGCTCCTTTTGATGATAATTGTGCTTAATTTAGATTAAGAGTCCTTGCTTTGAGTTAGTGTCTTTTTGAGGTTAAGATTGTCATAATTGGTTATTAATTGTATTCAGTTGATTTCTAGGACAATTGATGCTTCAAATTGTTGCTTTTTATTGTAGGACAATTGAGAATTGGAGCCAAGACCAAAGACCAAAGGATGACACAACACAAGATCAGAGTATCAGCACTAATAGAGTTCGCCGCGGCGAAGATTCTCTTCGCCGCGGCGCCAAATTGAAATCTCACCAGTAATCTCTCGGGCAGAGTTCACCGCGGCCAACTTACAGCTTCGCCGCGGCGAAATCACAAGATTAGGCGGAGCTCCTCTCGGGCATGCTTCGCCGCGGCGAACTCTTCGTATCAGCAACGCCAGATCCGGATCAGAACGCGAAAATGGAGCTTCTAATCATATGATCCGACCCAGATGGACCCCTAAAACCCTTAGAAACCCTATTTTCGACAAAAAAACACTCCATTCCATCTCCTACAACACCTCTATTCTCCCATCCTCTTGCCTCTCCATCTCCATCTTCTTCCCCATCCATTTCCTTCATCTTTCCTTCACTCCATCTCATTTCCTTCCACTCCCAGCTACCATGACCGATGGATTCACTTCAGTTGGAGCTTTTCTTGAAGTTATGGAGGGCTAGGGTTTATCAACTCTTGAAGATGGTGGAGTAGCATGAGTTCCTAAGCTTCAAAGGGGAGTTTTAGTTTTAATCTTCAGTTTTTAGCTAGGCATTTATGATTTCCTAGGTCTAGGAATTGTAAACTCTTAGTTAGATACTTTGATTAATTCTGTAATCAGTGGTTATTGATTATCTTTTGTATATTGGATTGATTGATGTTGAACTTTGAGCTTAAATATATGTAGTTGCATGTATGCTTAATGTCTCTCTCATGATTCTCTCTTATCTTGCCTAGTTGTGTTTGGGTATTGAGTTGATTGTGTGTTTCATTAAGCCATTTGCATGATCATTCCAATTTACACATTAGGGAAGCTAAACAAAGCTTACATTAATGAGTTCATTAATGTAAGCTTTGGACTCATTGAGTTAATGAGGTTCTTATTAAGAAAACCTAATGGATTTGTGAAACTCCCAATATTTAAGTGAACTATGATTGCCATCAAAACCATTTTCAAGAGATTTCCTATCAATCATTTCCATTCCATCATTATCATCTTAAAACACCAAAAATATAGTATCTTAGGTTTGTTTTCATTGCATTCAGTTTTGGATCAATTCATTTAAATCTTAAAAACCCAAAACCCCATTTCATTGCATTGCATGGCATTTAGTCTAGCTTAGGTAATTAATAAAGGCTCCCAAAAGTGAAACGACCTGAGTTTGCACTATACTGCATAGCTTGGATTTATTTTTGATTGAGAACCCCAAGGCGAATGACAAGAAAGGCTCTCTTTCAGTTTCCAAAGGAGGTAACAAGTTTGCCTCCAGAAAGAGAAGTAAAGTTCTCCATTGATCTTGTACCAGGAACCGAGCCTATCTCTAAAGCTCCTTATCGGATGTCTCCATCAGAATTAGCAGAGTTAAAGAAACAGATCGAGGAGTTGCTAGAAAAGGGCTTCATTAGGCTGAGTGTATCCCTTAGGGGCTCGCCTATGATCTTTGTGAAGAACAAGGATAGGAGCATGAGACTGTGCTTGATTACCGCCAATTGAATAAGGTAACCATAAAGAACAAGTACCCTTTGCCTAGGATCCATTATTTACTTGACTAGCTATCTGGAACATCAATATTCTCTAAGATTGACTTAAGGTCAGGTTATCACCAATTAAGGCTTCGATCTGAGGATATCCCAAAAACTGCATTTCGAACCAGATATGGTCACTATGAATTCCTTGTTATGCTGTTTGGGCTAACTAATGCTTTGGCCATCTTTATGGACTACATGAATAGAATCTTCTAACCTTATTGGATAAATTTGTAGTGATCTTTATTAATGACATCCTTATTTACTCCAAGAATAAGGAAGAGCATAAACGGCATCTTAGAATTGTGCTACAAGTGTTAAGGGAACACAAACTCTATGCAAAGTTGTCAAAGTGTGAGTTTTAGCTTAAAGAAGTAAAATTCTTAGATCATGTCGTATTAGCTGAAGGCATGTCAGTAGACCCTAGTAAGATTGATGCAATGTTGAAATAGGACAAGCCACATAGTGTCACAGAAATCAGAAGCCTTTTAGGATTGGCAGGCTACTACAGGAGATTCATTAAAGGCTTTTCACAAATAGCAATGCCATTAACCATACTAACTAAAAAGGACCAACTATTTGTTTGGACTGAGAAATGTGAAGCAGCCTTTTAGACTTTGAAGACCAAGTTGACCACTACATCGGTACTTGTGATTCCAGACCCTACACAGTCTTTCACTTTGTATATTGATGCTTCTAAGAAGGGTCTTGGGGCTGTATTAATGCAAAATGGTAAGGTAGTTGCTTATGCTTCTCGACAATTGAGGCCGTATGAGGAAAACTACCCTACTCACGACTTGGAATTGGCAGCAATCGTGTTTACGTTAAACATTTGGAGGCACTATCTCTACGGTTCGCAGTTTGAGATTTTCAGCGACCACAAGAGTTTGAAGTATTTGTTTGGTCAAAAAGAACTTAATATGAGACAAAGAAGGTGGATAGAGTTCCTTAAGGATTATGATTATGAGTTAAAGTATCACCCAGGGAAGGCAAACATTGTAGCAGATGCCTTAAGTAGAAAATCTATCCATGCAGTCCAGTTGATGGTCAAGGATGTAAGAATGGCTGATCACCCAAGAGGGGGGTGAATAGGGTGTTAATTAAAATTAAAAACCTTTTCACAATTTAATAAAATTCATAAGAAATTCTGGGTATAAAAATAATGAATTGACATAAGCATAATCACAATAGTAAAATAGTTTAGCTAGAAATATAAAGAGGTAAGGGAAGAGAAGATGCAAACTATGATTTATCCTGACTCGGTCCTCATTGACTATGTCCAGTCCCCAGGCTCCCCCTGCGATTTTCAATCTACTATCTCCCTCAAGTTTAACATGGGTACTTGAGAACCACTACAACTACAAGTTTGATCCAGCCACTTATGTCGCCACTTACAATCCTTAGACTAACCAGTTTATTCAACAACAACCTCTCACTGAGATAAGTACTCCCCCTTACACACCATAAGGATACAATCTGATAATGATAAAGAAGATTGAACATTTCTTCTCTCAAAGAAGTGATAAATGAATCTTAAGCATGCCTGGGAAACTCTCCTCTCTATCTTACGAATACATAAGTTTTAGTCTATGAAGTACAGAGACAGGGAGTTTTCTCTCGGAGCTCTAAATGATAATATATTGATTCGACATTTTAGCATTTGATGTTGTAAGCTCAGACTCTTCTTTTTTCTTGTTTTGAATGCTCTTCTATTTATAGATGATGTTGGGCATTTGACCGTTGAGCATCTTCTTCCCTTTTGGCTCGAAGAATATGATCGTTGAAACTAGCCGTTGGAAGCTTCTGACAAAAGTTGATTCTTCACATCATAAATTTATTGCGGCTCTTTACCTGAAATAATCTTCCTCAAATCAAGTGATAAGTATATGATAATCTTAGAAACAATAAGTTGGAAAACATGGAATCAATCATCAAATATTCAGAAAGTAAGATGAACTTACTTAATCGATGCCTTGATTGATAATCCTTTGATCGATCATATTATCGATTAATTATATGACGAAAAGATATAGCAGATATATGCAATTATCGAATAGATTATGGATCATATGATGATCGAACAAGTGATCGATAAATGATGAAGCATGTATGCAGCGAGCTTTAAATGGATTATGCAAGGATAATCTTTTTCAAGTTATGTTTGCTATCGTATCCTTTTAATAGAGAGTTATGTGTAAAAAGAATGCTGAGAAAAGCTTAAAGATAAAAAGATAAAATATTTCAAAATCATCGTGAAATGCTGTTATGAAATGAACTGGTACAATGATCGAACATGTGATCAAAAACTGTTTGATCGATCAGGTTATCGATAAAGCTAAGTATGAGAGAAATAGATTTTCAAAGAGCGTTGATCAAATATTTTATCGATAAATGGTTGATAGGAGAAATGATCGATAAAAAGTTTCAAAGAGATTTTCATAGTGAAGTTACCGAATATAAGATGATCGAGTAAATGATCGATTAATGATTAATCGATTAAGTGATCGATAAAATATCATCACAAACTTATTTCAAAAATACTAGGAAAAACCTTGATCGATCATATTATGTGAAAACAGATGTTTCAGAAGATTGGATGATCGATCAATTTATCGATAATTAGATTATTGATCAGGTGATCGAAAAATACAACTTAAAAAGTAACTCAGTGAAATAGTGATGATCGATCATTTGATCGATAAATCACGGATCGATTAAGTGATCGATAAAACAACCAAATAACAACCTTGAATAGAAACAAATTGAGTGGGTTATTAAACAATGTTCGATCAGGTTATCGATAAATATCTTATCAATAAAGTGATTGATAAATGATGAAAGAAACAGAATATAACTTAAGTGGAAGAGTTTTACCATTTATCTGTCTTCTTATCGATGACCTATTTATCGATCAGGTGATTGATAAATCTTATGTTATGAGGGAGGAAGTTCAACCTTTTTGCTGATAGCTTATCGAACAACCAATAATCGATTAAGTGATCAATTATTTCCTGCATCATCATTTATCTGATGGCTTATCGAAAACCTCATTTATCAATCAAGTGATCGATAAATACATTTATCCATAACATTATCCGAAAACCATTTATCCAACAAGTTATTGATAAAACTTTAATAATGCATATGAAGATAAAAGAGAAGAATCAAAAAGATAGTACGAGGAACTAGATAAAGTGATCGAGTATGTAGTTGCTTGATCAGGCTCTAGTAACATCTGATAATGGCTTTTCATTTTCTCATTTCTTCTAATGCTTTTACTCAATAACATGTTTGAGTAGCATGTTGCTCGAGAGCTTAATCAATCAATGTATAACTTCTGGTCTTTGCCTCAATAAATTCGAATTCTGATTCAAGCAAAACGAAGGTCAACTTTGAGTGATCATAAATCTTCCAATTCAACTCCAAATTTTGCAAATGACCTATCCCCGGAGAGCTCTTTGAGTCTACTTTATAATACCACAAGAATCACCCTAAAGGTCATCGTTATTACAAAGTTATCTTCATCAAAGTGACAAAAGGTCAGAATAAAGGCGGTAATCCTTACTGTAATGTTTCGAATAGCATATCTCCCTCATATAAAACTCTTTAGAGTAGATCTTGATGTCTGTGAACCGTGTTTTGAGTCTAGTTTCATATGAATCAAGTTTCACCTTAAATGAATTTGTTGTTTAAGAGATATTAGAGAAATACCAAACCTAAGTCAGAGCTGAACGAAGAACAGAGCATAACAGAGTATGTGTTTTATCGGTAAATTGATTGATAAGTGGATAATCGATCAATTGATCAATAAATGCCCATGAAAATCATTTTTGAAGCTTATTTTCAATGTTTATATGAAGGGTGACTCAATATATGATTATATAACTTCCGGTTTGTAACTTCTGGTTTGTGCATTTTAGCTTCCGATTGAGCCATTCAAACTTCTGACTAAGCATAGCAACCTTTAACATCAAATCTATGAACTTGAATCTTGATATTTCCATTTGGTCTTGCAAGTTCTTCTTTTCTCAATCTCTCTTCTTCTTCTTCCTCTTGATCATTCTCCATAACTCAAAGTTCAACATAATAACTCTTTTCTTTTCTTGAGAAAACTACACAAGATATTAAGTATGATAGTTAGTCAAAATATGAGGTAAATAATTTATGCAAACTTTTTATTCTATTATTTAACATCATCAAAACTAATCATATCTAACAAAGGAGTGGAACCTGCCGCAAGATGTACAAAGTACACCTATTGATATAATGTCTGGATTAGTCGCTACCATGAAAGCACTAACCATTGAGAGTACAACTTGGAAGGAAATAAAAATTGCCCAGTTGGAGGATGAGCATCTACTAGGACTTAAGGAAGAAGTTAAACAAGGAAAAGAGTCAAAGTTTAATATTAGTGAAGATAGGATACTAAGATATAAAGCAAGGGTGTGCCTCCCTAGTGACAAAGAGCTAAAGAAGCTATTACTTGATGAAGCTCATAGGAGCAAATATACTATCCATCCTGGAACGACCAAAATGTACCATGATCTAAAGCGAAACTGGTGGTGGCCTAGTATGAAGAAAGATGTAATTGAGTTTGTTCCTCATTGCCTAACTTTCCAAAAGGTCAAGATTGAATGCCAAAAACCCCTAGGACTATTGCAAAATCTAGAGATTCCAGAATGGAAGTGGGATAGTATTTCCATGGACTTTATCACAGGTCTTCTTAGAACTCAATATGGGCATGACGCTGTTTGGGTAATTGTGGACAGATTGACTAAATCAACTCATTTCCTAGCCATCAAGACAAATTACTCTTTGGAAAAGCTAGCACAAATCTATGTGAAGGAGATCGTTTAGTTACATAGCACACTAAAGAGTATTATATCAGATCGAGATCCACGATTTACTTTAGGGTTTTGGAGATTGTTGCAGGATGCCATGGGGACACAGTTGAGGTTTAGTACTGCCTATCATCCCCAAACTAATGGACAAACAGAGAGAACTATCCAAACTCTTGAGGACATGTTAAGTGCTTGCGCAATTGAATTAAAAGGAAATTGGGATAATCACCTTCCTTTAGCAGAGTTTGCCTACAATAATAGCTTCTACTCAAGTATTCAGATGGCACCGTATGAAGCATTGTACAGAAGAAAGTATAGATCTCCACTTTGTTGGATAGAGTTGAGCGAGAAAAGTTTGATAGGTCCAGAACTGGTGGATTACACAACTCAAAAGATTAAGATGATATAACAGAAGCTGCTTACTGCCCAAAGCAGATAGAAAAGTTATGCAGATAGGAGAAGGTTACCATTGGAATTCATAGTAGGAGATCATGTATTTCTAAGAGTCACACCGATGACAAGTATTGGAAGATCAATCCGAGCAAAGAAACTCACTCCCCGTTTTATAGGTCCTTATGAAATTTTGGAAAGAGTAGGACCAGTGGCTTGCAGAATTGCCCTACCTCCATAATTGGAAAACATTCATAATGTATTCCATGTGTCACAACTCAAGAAGTACCACCCAGATCTATCTCATGTGATCGAGCCTGAAGACATCTAGTTGCAAGAGAATCTTACTTTCAAGGCTGAGGCCGAACACATTCTAGACGCTAAGGATAAGAAACTTTAGAATAAAACTATTCGGTTGCTTAAGGTTTTCTGGAAAGGAATGTCTCCTAGGGATGCCACTTGGGAAACTGAAGAGTGAATGCGGCATGATTTTCTTAACTTGTTTGATTAGGAAGAGTTAGTATTGCATTGGTTTTGGTAATTGTGTTATGTTGTATTTATACCTATTATACTTGTGTTGTGCTATGTTGATGTCTGGTATGGATAATTGTGAGCGTGTATGTGGCTTGAAGTAATTTTACTCTTTTTGTATCTTGAATTTTGAGGACAAAATTCCTTTTAGGTGGGAAGCATTGTAACCTAGTATTTTAAAAAAGAATTGTAATTAATATATATAATAATATTTTATTATTTTTTTCACAAAAAAAAAAGAAACAACTTTCCATTGAATTTGGTGGAAAGTTGTGGCTTTTGACTTAGGAATAGAATTTAGGAGAGAGGGTAGTAAATGAGGTTGGAAAAAATAGAGTGTAGTACATGAAAGAAGAATGTTGGGATGGAGTATTAAATGAAGAGAAGAAAAAGGAAAAGAAGGAACGGATGAAGGAAGAATGTTGAGGAAGAGTAGTAAATGAAGGTGGAAAAATTAGCAATAGTATTAATTGAAGAAGGAAAAAGGGAGGATGCAGGTTGGAAAAAAATTATAGGGGACAATATAGGATGAAGAAAATAGGAAGGGGCGGTGGAAAGAATTATATGGGGCTATTAAATACCTTCAGCCCAGTTGATTTTCAAGTGAGAGGAAGAGAGATGAAAGAGGAAGAGAGAGCGAGAGAAGAGAAAAGAGAGTGAGAAGCAGAGGAAGAGAGAGAGAGCTGAGTTGCAGAGTACGTGACAAGTTTGGGGATCATTTAGGTACACAATTTCTTCAAATTTTCTTTATGAATATTTTCTATATATTTATAGCTTCATATTATTAGTATTATTATAATGTTTAGAGAAAAATTTATCGTTTAAATATGGAGTAGATGTAGAGTTTTGACAATATATGACCGTAGAGATTTAAAGATACATTATTAAGGAATTTTAATCGGTTTATATTTGTTCAATGACTTTTGAGAATTTTAAATTAAGATTTCAGTTGAAAAGTTTGTTATCCGGAGATATAGAATATTTTTACCGATTAAATTTAAGTTAAATAATTTATTCGAGTTATTTAATATACTATTCAGATTTTAATCGGTTTGAATATTAAATATGTTAAAGATATATTTTAAAAATAATTTTTGAAGGCTTGAAAAATTGTAAATTGAGGATTTTGTGAAATTAGATAAAATTAAGTTTGTTTATTATTCAAAGAAGTTGTTTGGTTTGAGGAAAAATTTTAAAGGAGACTATAATAAATAATTCAAAATTTTAATATAAAATATTTAGATTTTGGGTAATAAAAATATATTTAATTAAGTTGTTAAATTTTGTGAAATTATATTTTTCAAAATAATATTATATCTATTATAAATGGCTAGATTTAGGAGAGTTACTATATTTATGTAATTTTGGTTTAGAGGGTAGTTTTAGAATTTTAGAGTAGTTTTGGAGTAGTTTTGAGTTTTACATTAATAAATATTTATGTGCAATTTTGTGGACTCTTGAGAATTTTGGAGTAATCTTTGTGTGGTTATTTGTAAGCTAAAGAGTACCAAGTAACTCTGAAAATTCATTCTTGTACATGTGAATTGTGTATGATTATATTATGGATTTATTAATTTTTATATCATATTGAAATATAATATAATATTATGATTTTTTTTAAATAAATGTTTTGGCATGTTACATGATTTTATTAAGATTTATTGCTAGTAATTATGATCAATATTTAAATATATTAATAGCTATGAAATTATCATGAGTTGCTGTTAAATAGTACATGAATTTTATTACTCTCTTATTTTTAATAATATATTTGAGAACATATTTATGATATACCCTTATTTGCGTATGACATGCATTGTTGGGCTAAGGATAGAAGGAGATTTGCATGGATACAAATTACCACGTGGTATGCCATCACTCGGTGCACAGCAGATGGCACTTGTGAGGGCCTCTTCTTCCATGTTTTCATTTGGCCGGGAATTCATTGGAGTAGTGGGACATGTGACACCTCCCTATTCGCGAAAGAGGGGAGCCATAGTCCGAGCTTGAGCTCTATATCTTTGGCCGGATATATCTCTAGTATCGGTGAGTTTGGAATAATTCAGCAAAATGGATTAGTTCCTATCGAACTATATGTTAGCCTATGGCTCCAGTCAGTGGTATAATGGTGGACGGTGATATAAGGGAGGCAGCATATTGCATTATTTTTTGGATATATTGGAAAAATGATATTGGTATATTGTTGAATCAAAAATGAAATTTAGTTGAATGTATCAAATCTATGATTTTCATACACACACACACACACATAAATAGATTTTTGTTTATCATATATGGTTTGCTTGTATATGTTAGAATTTCAGTAGTTACTGAGATGTTTAATCTCACCCCTTATATTAACAATTTTCAGGCGAGGGATTTAGTAGGAATCAAGGGAAGACACCAATAGAGTGAGCCGTGAGGGCTTCTGTACTCCTTGGACACATGCTATGTTATATTTTTAATTGCCATGACTATAAGACTTTAATAGTTTATTTTGTTGTTATGTCAGAAATATTTTGAAATTATGACTTGTTTGGAGTGTTAGTAACGTATGGATTTTTATATGAAATATTTTATCGGGTATATGGATATAACTATGTGAGGTGCTACATCTAGGCCTTGCTATAGCCAAGATTAAGGTTAGTTTTGGTTAGGTTTTGCATGAATTTTCATGATGACATGCTGTTCCATTTTCGGTCTGAATATGTGACCTTTTAGAAAGGATAGAAACCTTAATAATGAAGTGGAATAAGTATGTTTAAGTGGTGTATGGATCGATTTTTGGAAGAAAACCAACTTAGGGTTTCTATGACAAGTTTAGGGTGGAGGAGTTTGTTTTCCATTAGTTTGATTATTCCAATGGGTTTAAAATGTGTTTTTATGTAGGGATATACTAAAGGCGAGTGTATAAAATCATTGGAATCAAAAATAGAATTTTTGAAAAACCTATACCCCTGTTCAGCCAAGGCTGTTTGATAAGGAACGAGTTTGATTTTTGTAAAACTAATTGGGTATTTGAATTCTACATAAAAATTGTATAGGAATGACCCAAAGATTATTGACTCCAAAGGAAGAACAATTTTGTTAAAAATCAAAGAAAAAGGAAGAAATTAAGTAGGTTTATGGCTATATATATAATGTGTTCAAGTTGTATAGCTGTTAATATAGCTTGTATTTATACTTGGATTAATAGGCTTTGAGGGAAAGAAACAAGGAGAAGCATATTACCTTAAGGAGACCGAATTGATTCAAGCAAAGAAAGGTAGCATTGAATTATAATTTGAATGTTTATCTTGCTTGTTTAATGTGATTAAGTTGATTGCTTTGATTAAGGAACTTGTGTTGTGCTTTAGCCAAATGCATGGAAATATGTTAATATAAAAGTGTTGATGTTCCTCTTTTGTTATAATGCAAAACATGATTTTTTGTGACTTAAGGTGTCACACCTTACTATTGGATCTACTTAGAATTTAATTAAAACCATTTTAGACCACATTTGATGGTCTTAGGCTCAAAAATCCATGAAAAACGTTGATTTTCGGATTTTTACTGTTTATTGGGTAAAAATCTAGTTTTCTGGCTCAACATCAAAAATTCATAACTTAATCTAGAGAAATCAAAATAGAGTGGTTCAAAATTCTATAAAACATTATTTGAATGCTCTTTCAAGGAAAAATAATCTTATGAACCAATTTCATTGGAAAAAGTGTCAGGTTTTTGTGAAATTCACCTCTGTCTATTTGGCAAAAATCCTTTTTCCAGATTCTGAACCTTAAATTTGAAAAATCATTAAAAATCATGTAGTTGGCCATTTTTAACGGGCTGCCTATCAATTTGAAGCTCACGATGTGAAATTTAAGCATACTAAATTTCGTGTGGAAATTCATTTGGTAACTTAATAAAACGTGGCTCTAAACTAACATCCTGCTTAGAGATTACAGCACCAACCATTGATACTTATACATAACCAAATGTCCATGAATTTTTATAGTGTGTGTAACATCCAAACTTTTAGGCCTAGAAGTACCAAAAATAGCCTGAATTGGATAGGTTACTAGACTCCTTTTGAGTAGAAGTCCCAAAGATGAGAAAGGAAGTCAAAGCAGTTTCAGGGACTAAACTGCAAAGTGAAAGTTTTCAGGGGCTCAAGTATAATCAAGTTAGAGGCTCCATTAAAGTCTCGAAGGCCCAAAGAGAGCAAAGAGGCTAGATACAAGCCAAAGGTTAAGTTAGAAACCTCAAAGACAAAATTGTATAAAGCTAAGTCCAAGCAGGGACTAAACTGTAAATTTCGACAGTTATGACCCACAGGGGTAAAAATAGAAGAGTATACAGAAAATTCTAAGAAAATTTCAGAAAAATGGGAAATAATATTCTAAGGCTCTTCTATGAAGATAAATGACAAAAATACCCCTGAGACAGCTTAAATGGAATTTATGAGGTTAAGGCCGATAAAAAGTACACTGTTTGAGGTAATTATTTAAAATAGCAAGAGACCTCAAAAATATATACAAAAATGAGGTTAAATGGTCGAAAGGTTGTACTAATTTATAAAATTAGTCTCACAACCAAAAGGCCAGTGGAATGGCTTTAATAAATTAAAAAGCTGATTATGCCAATAAAAAGGTATTTTGGTAAATGAATTTTATGCAAGGCTTAAAGGGAGTGTTGTGGCCTAAGAAAATTCATGAATATTCTTGAGAATTAAAGAGAATTTATGGAGTAGACAAAAGAATTTTCTGAGCTCCAGAAGGCCATAAAGAAAGCCAAAGAAATGTGGGCCAAGTAAATTCGGAGGAAACTTAGGAAACAAGTTTGATCCAACGGCTAGGATTTAATCTCCTTTCTCCTCCACCACCTTTGTGACACTTGGCACCTTCTAGAAGAATGAGATAAGCATGATGTAAGAAAGTGATGCAATGATGATGTAAAAGTCCACTTGAACTTCCAAGATTGCCCTTACTCCTTCTTCTAGCTACCAAGGGCATTTTGATCCATTCAAACCAAATTTTTGGCTATAAATAGACCCTCCCTCCTTCACATTTTCAGCCAAGCTGAAGAATACTAGGGCAAACTCTTGCAATTTTGATTCTTGAAGCTTAAATCAAGAGGAAGACACCTACTTTGATCAACCAAGTTTAGATCTAAGGTTAGTAAGTTGTTTCCTCTTGTTTCTTGCTTCGAATCTTTGGTTTTTATGGTTGAAAAGTTTGGTTTCCCTTAGGGCAAGGTGCTGGCCAAAATTAATAAGAGTTAAGGGAGGATGATTTTGATGTTAAACTTGGTTAGAACACATTGATTAAAGGTTGTTTCAAGTGGATCTATGTGGAAATTGGAAGAATTATGTGATGATTTGATACCTGTTTCAAATAAGTTACTCTTTGTATCTAATTCTAAAAGTTGGCATGCTTAAAGTACACTTTGTAAGCTTTAAATCCATGGGTAGAAAACTTCATTTGGATATGTGTATGATTTATGGTGATTTTTCAAAGTTAGGGTTTGAAATATGGAAACAGTGTTGAACTTTTGGAAGAGTGTCGAGTTCCGTACAATTCCGATACTGCACAGAATTGGCTCCTGAAACTATTTTTCCTTTAAATTTAACTTAAGAATATTTCAGTGGGACTTGGAACCACTCAATTTTGATTTTTCTAGATTTAATTATGAATTTTCAAAGTTGAGCAAAAATTCTGGAGTTTCTGCGTGAACAGTACCCGCGAACCAAAATTTCCAGATTTGATCTTCTTGAATCTAAGGCCATCTAAAGTGGTCCTAATTGACAAGAAATAGATCTTAAGGATGGGAAATGATGAGATTTATGTTAGAAAAGCTAGAAAGGAAACCCTAAAAGTAAGAGAAAGGGTTGAGGTTGAAGAGAGCTAGTCTTGAATTTTATGTAATCTAGAGGTCCTAATGGATTGTATGATCAATGTGACTATGTTTAGGACCTTTGGAACATCCAAGAGGATGTTTGGTGATGTTGACCGAATACCCACATGGTTGGAAAGTCAAGGGAGTCAAAGGAAAGTAAGAGGAAAGCTTGAGGTGCAAGGTAGTGAACTTACCTATTGTCATTGGTTGATGTTATATGATTGTGTGTTGCTGTGTACATGTTATTGAATGTTATTGTGACATGTTTTAGCTGTTGTAATTGCTATTCATGATGAGTAGACTATGTCTCCATGGCCACGCATCAAGAAGTTAGCTTTGAGCATGCTAATATGTTACTAATTAACAAGAGAATAAACAAGTTACGTGTAGCGCATTAGCATCCATCTAGCATGATTAATATGGTATTATTTGCTACTGAGATTCCCCCAAATCTCACCCCTCCCTAACCAACCATTTAGGTCAATCATCAATGGGCAATATTGGCATGAGAAGCAAGGAGAAGAAAGCGGACAAGTATTGACGTTAATGATTGAGATTATGTTCAATGTATAATTCTCCTATGTTGTAAATTTATGTTATGAATGCAATCAATTCAATGTGTGTGTTTATAATGTTTATGGCATGAATAAAAGTGCATGAGTATGAATGGAAAAGAGTAAGCCCATGTTGTGCATGTCAAAGAAATTAAAAGAATTAATGCAAAAGTTAGTTAAGGGATAAAACTTAGGTCCTGCAGTAGTTAGTTTTGGGCTTCAGTTTGACCTATCAAATGAATGAGTTGAGTCACGAGTTTTGGCAGACTCATAGTACATATCCCAAGATTTAAAATGAGAGGTAAATCACCTCTTTTGGATGTGTATACAAGGAGATATGAATTTCCAAAGTTTAGACACAGAATCTGAAAAGTCCAAATTTTACCAAATAAACAGTAATTGTTATGCAATAAACTGTATGAATTGGGCAAGAATAAGTACAATTGGATATTTTTCCTTAAAGAGCATTGGAAGAGCTTTCTGTATAATTTTGGAACACCTCCATATGATTTTTGTAGAATTAGTTATGATTTTTCAAAGTTGGACCTGTAATATGAAATTTGCACAGTAAACAGTAATTTCGGAAAAGTAACGTTCTAAAGGAGATTTTGAGCTCAAGACCATTCAATGTGGTCAAAAAGGATTCTAAATGGATTCTAAGATATTATATAAGTAAGGTGTGATAGTGTGACACCATAATTTAGCCTCCAATCTACAGCTTGCTCTTGGGAGTTTCAGGCCCTAAAATGTTAGATTATATTTGGGGGATGAGATTTTAAGAAATCCCAGTAGCAAGATCAATCAACCAAAACATTAAATGCATCAATTACAAGCATTTCAACCTTTTGCTATTAATGGGGAACTACTTTACCTCATACATGTAGCACTCTAACATGCAATAGCCAAGGCACATAAAGTGAAGAGTATAGCTACACAATCATCATCATCATCATCATTTAGTTCAACCACATAATAGCACATGAAATTGCATAGCAATCAATGCAACACTCAACGTTAAGGTCAATTAAATCTTACTACCTTAATCCAATGCTCTTTGATTTTCTTGTTCTTCTTTCTTGCTTCCACAAATGCCAAATCCTAGTATGCCAATCCACAAAAAGGGCAGCAAGAATCATCAACCATTCCTCATAAAAATCAACAACATAAATCAAGTAATTCCTAAACCCCTTAAAGCTTCAATCTTTATTCTTGAATTTTTAGAGTTTATTTCCTTTAACTCTAAAAATTGCCTCTTGACTCATTCCTACATGATTTTTCATGTAGATTCTAAATATCTACTTAGATTTAACAAAATAAATTTCCTCCTTTCAGTTTTAACTTGAATGAACCATTAGGGTTCCTTATCCAAAAATTTCAACTTTGATTCTATGGCTTCCAACACTTGTTCTTTAGGTTTACCCTACACTATTTTCCATTTTGAGCACAATGGAAGCCTCAAAAATTTAAAAAACTCATCCTAGGGTTCAGATCTTGCCTTGGCCAAAATGGGTCTCAAGCAACACAACCAAGAAAGCACTCCAAAATCAACCTTCAACCACTTGTAACCACTAGGATCTACCATACTTTGAAGTGTTCTAGTATGATTGAACCATAAAACTTCCTCCCCTACCCCATAAGCATTTTGGCCAGCTCCAAATTAAGAGGGAAAACCAGAAATTTCAACCATACAAAGCAATAAAACAAAGCAAGGAACATCTTAAGACAACTTACCAAGCTTGGATCTTAGTTGAAAGATCAAATATGCTTGCTTTTTGCTTGATTTCCCTTCAAACTCTCTCTTTTTCCCTCTCTTCATGCCTTGAACAAAATATGATCTGATTTAGGGGAAGGAAAAGCTCATTAATGTGTACAAATATCCCACCAACCATCATTAATGATTTGCCAAGTGTCATAAGCCTACTTAATCTTAATCCTCTCTCTTAATTAACTTAAATCATAATGTAATTTAATTCCAAAGTCAAGATCCTCTCCATTGGTGGCTTGACAGTTGGAAAGCTTTAATTACCATCCATTAGAGGTTTGACACATGGCTAAATGTGAACCATTTGAATTGCAAGACTCTAGTCTTGCTTTATCGGTGCACTTTAACTCCGGGTTTAATTTCTTTTCTATAATTACAGTGCTCTGGCCTCTGTAATTATTTTCTATCAGATCCATAAATTATTCTCCTCATTTTTATCTTCCCAAATTGCCCTCTTTGTGTCAAATTTAATTTCCCAATAATTAAATAAAAGGAAAACTAATTTCCTGCTCTTTAGTGATTTTTCCACTTTTCAAAGGAATTGAGAAAAATCTTGGATACTTGAGGGTCTTCTTTTAATTCCATAATCTCTTATAATTCCTTGGGATATCATAGGAATTTTTTTGGGATTTTATTCTTCTTAAAAATGTTTATTTGGAATTTTCCAAATAAAGGACCTTAAACTAGCTTAAATCGCCCTTAAATTCCTTTGTAATTTCTCTGAGGGCAATTTGATCATAAAACCAATTTTATAATCCCATATAATTCTCAAAGAATATTTTTATTATTTTTCCTTAATTTTCTGAGACTTGGGAATATTTTTCCATAATTATTCTTGACCAATTTTCCTTAATTAGTCAAACTTTTCATAATTGGCTTGGAAAACTATAATAATTATTTTCCACCAAAATTCTTCTATTTATCCTTGTCATTTTTGACCCTTAGTTATTTAGGAATATCCCTATTCCTAAATGCCATATTACTGGATGTGACATAAGGATGTCTTGAAGTTCTAAAGCATGTCACATTATAACTTGCTTGATTTTTATGAGGATTATAGTTCATTGCTATTGAGATTTCTATAAAATCTCATTCCTCCTATGTTAAATTATGCATTAATTAGGAAGTGGCTCATCCATGGACAAGGGCCAGAAATTGGTGTTGAGTTAAAGGAATGATATGAATTATGTGATGCTTACATGATGTTATGTAATATATATTGACAAACTTTAGGACAATGTTGTAATGGATTATGGTTTGTATTACCTTATATCCATATTTATACAATGTGTTACGTATTGTCAAGATTTAGGTAGATCACCTCAATTGGATGTGTATACTAAGAGATAGGAATTTCTAAAGTTGGGGCAAGAAACCTGAAAATTCCATGATTTACCAAATGAATAGTAATCTTTACGAATTAAATTGTATGAATTGGCTTAAGATAACTCTAGTATGATATTTTTTTCCTTGAAGAGCATTGAAAGACCTTCAAATAAAAATTTGGAACACCTCTATATGATATTTGTAGAATTAGTTATGATTTTTCAAAGTTGGACCAAAAATCTAAAATTTAACTGGTGAACAGTAACCTGAGAACTAATTGCCAATTTTGATCTACGGGCTTGTTTCGTGAATTGCTTGAAATGTAACACTTCCAAATACGTACTCTGAGGGATTAAAGAAGGATGTTTCATTTTGGTATCAGAGCAACGTCACTCAACTAAGCACCCCTATTTTGACCAGTGATTAGAGTGGCATAGCGGAAGCATGGTGGGCCCATAACCCAAATTATCACATCCCGAGAAATTTCATCAGGACATAGGGAATTAAAAATTGGGATAAGGGCTAATGTAGAAACTAGACAGGGAGGTGAAACAACTTTTGAGGTGAAACCCTGATAAGGTCCATGCTAGTATTTTCGTAATTACCAGTGGATGAAGGGTAAAATGGGAATTTTCTTTTGGGCCTAAAAATACTAGAATTAGCTTGAAATGGGAAGACTACTAGACCCTTTTTGGTAGAGGTCCCAAAGGTTCCCCTGGAGGGTAGAGGGATTCTCAGGGACTAAATCGCAAAGTAAAAATTTTCTGGGACTGAGGAAAGAGGAAGATAGAGACTCTAGTGAAGTCTCAAGGCCTAGGAAAGAGAAGTGGAGATAAATGTAGGCCATCATGACAGTACTAAGACAACATGCTGAGTTGCTGAGTTGTCAAGTGCAATTATGACACCTCTGAGTCAGCATGCTGAGTCATTAGGGGATATTTATGAACAGTGCACTTTGTCAAATTGTTTAGTGCTATTCTGGATGGAATTAAGTTCAACGAATACTTTTCATCTAAGGAACTCTTAGCAAGCTTCAAGTGAAAATTAAAACCACTCAATTTCAATTTTTCTAAATTTAGTTATGAATTTATAAAATTGACCTAAATTCGAATGAATAGTGTATGGACAGATTAAAATGGAAAATTTTGGAATTGAAATTTTTCACTCAAAAATGTTGGGAAATGCGTTGTAGTGGTTCCAATTGACATATAATGGGGTTTTAAAGGAGGTGTCACACTTTTTGGTATGCTTCCAACTTCATTCTTTCATCTTATCCTTTCATTACTCATGGCTTATTTTGCTCTTATTGGGGTAAAGTTAACTCAGCAAGCTTTCCTTGACCGCTGTTACTCCTTCTTGTAAGAGGACATATTGCTCACACCAAAGCACATCAATTAACCACTTTCCCTACCTTGATGGAGGACTAATAAAACCCTATCTTTATATGGTTTTGTTAAGTATTTTCTAATGTTTTGCAACACTTTTACCCTCATTATGCATGCATTTATAGCTTTTTGGTTACATTGATTCGCGCATTGCATTTTGCTGTTTAAAGGGTAAAAAGGGTCAATTCTCCTTCCTTAATTGTAATTGTCTTGATCTGTAATTTGTTAGTCTTTACAAAGCTTTTTGTTATGATTTTCAGGCAATTAGAGAAGGACCTAAGACCCAAGATAAAGAATTGATAGAGCCACAATGCTATAAGAACCAAAATATAAGAGTTTGGAGTGTTTTTCCTTCTCAAGTCGTGACATGGATTGCTGAGGTCACGACTTGGATGCCCTTTTAATGAAACGACACGTTTTGGAGCTAAGTTAAGACTGAATGCTCTCTTTCTTCCCAGGTCACAACATGAAACTTCTGAGGTCGTGACCTGGACCCCCAAGTCACGACCTGACACTCCTGAGGTTGTGACCTGAGTGTATTAAGTGAAGCTGTGCATTTTGGAATATATTTTTGAGCTTCTACACCTAAAAGGGGCAGCTACCATGAAGTGAGACTCTCCTATTCTATAGATTTGCATAGGGTTAAGCTACCATCATCTCCTCTGAAACCTCTATTGATTCCATATCCAAAACCTTTATTTTTCTTCACTTATTCACCATTTTCTACAATTCTAAACTGATCAAACCACTCCAACCACCTTCTTCTCCATTTTTCCAACCCCATTTTTAGCTTCCCTCATGGTTGTTCATACTTGGAGCGATTGCATTTAGTTTGAAGATATGAGAGGCTAAATCTTTAGCCTCTTGGTGATGGAAGACAAACCTTGAGCTCAAGGACTTAGTAGGGGAGTTATCAATTTAAACCTATGCTTAATTCTATGTTAGAGATTTCTAGATAAAAGGATTTCTGCATTTGTATCAGACTTGGTTTATGATTGTAAATCTTATGTTTAGATTACTAAATGTGTTTGGATTAGATGTCGTTGATTTTGGATCATTTATATAAATATTTCAATTGGGAATCTGATGCCCAATTAATGATCAGTGATTATTGATGATTAATCTGTGTGCTTGGTATTCTTTGATTGGCGATTGACATTCCAAGGGCATTGCATCATCCATTCATTTGCACTCGAAATGGTTTTCAATAATGTTTTAAAAGATGTTAATTAACTTTGATTAAAGTGATTTTTCATTAATTAAGACATTAGACTTAAGTGATTACTTAAGGTTTCCCTTTAGACTTAGAGATTTCTAAAAGTCCCATTCATTTTGAGAGCAGTGGTAGCTGAGTTTTCATCATCAAGAGACTAGTTTACCATAATTTCCCATTAATCTAAGACATTTCTTCATTCATTTAAAATCCCAAAAACATTTAATTCTCTGCACTTTACATTTATTGTACCATCTTTAAAACAATTGAAACCCTTTTTGTATTTACCCAAATCATGTTTTTTTATTACCAATTTAGACTAGGTTGTTTTCCAATAAAGAACTCCTCGAGAAGAACAATTGGTTGCACTCTATATTACATTGTCTAGTGCAATCACAATTTTTGATGACCCGAAAGGCGACATTCCAGTCCAATCAATGGCGTCCTTACCGGGGAGCCAAGAAATTGGTTCCCTAGTAATTGGTTTTCTATACCATTGTGATTTGGGTCGATTCTCGTTGAGTTTTAGTTTTTGAACTTAGCTTTTACATTTTATAGCATAAAAATTTTTGCAAATAGAAACAAATATCTTGCTTTTCCATACTTTGGCATTTACATTCTTGCACAGCATTTTGCATTTTGTTCTGACTAGATCCTGAGTGTTTTGGCTAATTGCTTGAAGTTATGAACTCTGTGCATAGTTTGCTGAGCATCTGGTTAAAGAACTTATTTAATTTTTCAAAGCTTTTGTGAAGGTAGCTCTCTGTAACTTGAAGTCGCAAGCTCAGATTCTTGAAGTTGTGACTTAGCCTTCTGTTTTCCAGTGTTGCTCTCAGTTTGTTCAAGTCATGGCTTGGACTATTCCAAGTCATGACCTCAGCTCCTACTTTATTTAGGGTTGCTCTTTGTGCACTCAAGTCGTGACTTGGATTACTCAAGTCGCGACCTGAGCTGTTTTTCCATTGAAACTTTTTTGAGTGTCCAGACTTACTCTTTTTTTTCCCATAGCTTTGCTTCCTACATATACTTTGAGAGTGTATAGCACTTCATACACCTCAAACTCACTGAATATTACTTGAAATCATTGAGTCTGCCTCAGTTTTGAAATATATACTTGGTAAATACCAAAGTTTTGACACTACTTTTCTCTTTTACTCTGTTTGTGCTTGATTTTGAGTAATTGTGCATGCATAGGGCACGTAGAGACAGGAGAGGTAGACATACAAGATGTCATAGCCCACTTCTTTTATGAGATCAATGCCATTCATCTAGTGAGAGTGAGGAAGTAGAAGAGAAAATCATGGCTGAAGTACCTCTTAATGGTGGGAATGGGAATTGCAATCATAATAGACCTAATAATGGTGATAATAAGGGGTAGGGAGAGAATAATAGCCAAAATAGGATCCTGGAATTACAATCTGACTCTACCTTAGACCCTATCATGACTAGGTGTTATGCCGCCTCCAAATCCAACAGAGAAAGAAAGAGGGGAAGAGATGGAAGAGGGTGATAAAGGAAGGTCCAAAAGAGGAGGCAGCTGAGGGTGGCTCTAGTTTCAACCTCGCTTTCTTGAGTGAGTAGATTACTGAGCTTGGTCAGCAAGTGATGAATCTAAGCAAGGAGTTCAATGCATACAAAGCTATCTCCATGTGTCATGAGTTTAGAAGGCAGAGATTTGTGGATCCTTTGATGTTGGAGATGGCCAAAGCTCTTAAGGTCAACTTTCCTATAGAGTATGAACAGGCCTTCCGAGAAGTACCGCTCCTACCACAAGCTACTTTAGTAAGGATCTAGGATAGTCCTTTAGTACTGCTACTAATGCTGAGATAGGAGAAGGGGATGTTTAAGGAGGAGAAGGTACTGGTAAAAAGGAGAGAAGAGAAGTAGAAGACTGAGAATAGTCTTTAGTTTTTTTATTTTTTTTCTTTTGTTTCTATTGTTCTTTCATACAACTGTGTAATTGAAGGTTTAACTTTGATGTTTTTTATTTCAATTGCTATGAATAGTTGGTTTTAATTGCGGTGGCTGTTTTTCTTTTTCCCTTTTTCTTCGACAATGAGGACACTATCAAGTTTAAGTGTAGGGAAGGGATTCATTTCCTCTTTGTTCTTGTGGTTGCTTCAAATTTTTGGCAATTTTTTCAAAAATCCAATCTTTCATCATCATTCTTTGTCTTTGAATTGATTGTGAATGGTGAATTGTTGTGAATTGGATCATCTCTGACTGTTTTGATGCTTGCTGAAAACGTTTTACTTGTTAAAATTTGGCCAGGCTTTGAAAACAATTTTCATTGGTAGTTTATGTGACCTCAGGTTGTGGCCTCACTAACTTTAGGTTACGAATTGAGTTGTGGTTTTGACAGGGAAGGGTTTCTGTGACTTCAGGTCAGACCTAACAAACTTCAGGTAGCAACCTTAACCCCCCCTATGTCACATCCAGTAATATGGCAATTAGGAATAAAGATATTCCTAAATATTCAAAGGCCAAAAAGGACAAGGAGAAATAGAAGAATTTTGGTGGAAAATAATTATTATGATTTTCCAAGGCAATTATGGAAATTTGACTAATTAAGGAAAATTGGTAAAAAATAATTATGGAAAAATATTTTGAAGTCTTGAAAAATTAAGAAAAAATAAGGATAATATCCTTTGACAATTATATGGGATTATAAAATTAGTTTTATGACCAAATTACCCTTAGAGAAATTACAAAGCAATTTAAGGGTGATTTGAGCTAGTTTAAGGCCATTTATTTGGAAAATTCCAAATAAATATTGGGAAGGAGAATAAAATCCCGAGAAAATTCCTATGATGTTTCAAGAAGTTATAAGAAATTATGAGATTAAAAGAAGACCCTCAAGTATCCAAGATTTTTTCTAATTCCTTTGAAAAGTGGAAAAATCACTAAAGAGAAGTAAAATAGTTTTCCTTTTTATTTAATTATTGGAAATTCAATTTTGAGACAAAGAGGGCAATTTGGGAAGATAAAAATGAGGAGAATAAATTATGGATCTGACAGAAAAAAATTACAGAGGCCAGAATACTGTAATTATAGAAAAGAAATTAAACTTGGAGTCAAAGTGCACCGATAAAGCAAGACTAGAGTCTTACAATTCAAATGGTTCACATTTGGCTATGTGTCAAGCCACCAATGGAGAGGATTTAAAGTTGCCAAGTGTCAAGCCACCAATGGAGAGGATCTTGACTTTTGAAATTAATTTCATTTGGCATTAAGTTAATTAAGAGAGAGGATTAAGATTGAGTAAGCATTTGACACATGGCATAGCATTAAATGTTGGTGGTTGGGATATTTTGTGCACTTAATGAGCTCCTCCTCCCCCATTTTTCTGAATATGTTTCGGCCAAGAGAGAGCTAGAGAGGAAAAGGAAGAACTTCAAAGGGAAACCAAGGAGAAAGGCATTAACTTTAAGCATATAAGTAAGAATCAAGGTTAGTTTATGGTTCCAAATGGTTTCTTGTCTTGATTTCTTGCCTTGTATGGTTAGAATATTTGATTTTCCTTTGTTAATAGAGCTGGCTGAAATGTAGATATGATAGGGGAAGAAGTTTTGTTGTTCAAACATATTAGAACACTTCAAAGCATAATAGATCCTAGTGGTTACAAGTGGTTGTAGGTTTTTTGGAGTGTTTTCTTTGATGTTTCTTTTGAGGTTCATTTTGTTCAAAGCAAGAAATAGACCCTAGGATGAGTTTTTCAATATTTTGATGCTTCCATTGTGTTCAAAATGGAAAATGGTGTAGGATAAACCTAAAGAACAAGTGTTGGAAGCATTAGAATTAAAGTTGTAATTTTTGGTTAAGGAACCCTATTGGTTCGGTCAAGAGAAAACTGAAAGGAGGAATTTTATTTTCCTAAATCTATGCATATATTTGAATTCTACATGAAAAATTATGTAGGAAAAGGTCAAGAGGGAATTTTTAGGATTTATAGAAACAAACTCTAAAATTTAAAGAACAAAGGTGGAAGCTTTAAGGGACAAAGGTTGTCTTTGAGTTATGTTGTTGATTTTTATGTGGAATGATTGATGATTCTTGCTACCCTTTTTATGAATTGCCATATTAGGATTTGGCATTTGTGGAAGCAAGAAAGAAGAACAAGAAAATTAAAGAGCATTGGAGCAAGGTAGTGGGATTTAATTAGCCATTAATGTTAACTTTGCATTGTTATTTATGGCATGAATGCTTGCTATTATATGGTTAAACTATGATGTTTGTGATATGGTTGCTCCTTGCATTTGTTGCCATGGCCTTGCATGTTGAAGTTACCTATTTATAAGAAGATTAGTTCTCCTATGATAGCTAATGTTGAAATGCTTTATAATGATGCATGTTGATGTTCTGGTTGATTGATCTTGCTATTGGGATTTCTTAAAATCTCATCCCCCAAATACAATGCAAAATTTTAGGGCCTAAAACTTCCAAGGGAAAGCTGCAGATGGAAGGTTAAATTATGGTGTCAAACCATAAAAAATTCATGCACTTTTAGTTATGTAAATATTCAGTTGGACAGTGTTGTAAACCTACTGACACTGCCAACTTTCGATTAAGTTCCTGAAGGTTTTTAATCATGAAATTTGGCATGATTGTAGATCATGTTCGGAGCTTTATTTTGATAGCTAACACGCTAAAAATGGCCAACTAGAAGATTTTTAATGATTTTTCAAAGTTAAGGTTCAGAATCTGAAAAAAGGATTTTTGCCAAATAGACAGAGGTGACTTCCACAAAAACCTAACACTCTTTCAAAGAGAATTGGTTCACAAGATTTTTTTTTTGAAATAACATTCAAAGATCTTTTTATAGAATTTTGAACTACTCCATTTTAATTTTTCTAGATTAAGTTATGAATTTTTGAAGTTGGGCCAAAAACTGGATTTTTACCAGATGAATAGTGAAAATCCAAAAATCAGTGTTTTTGGGATAAAATTGAGTCCAAGACCATCCAATGTGGTCTAAAATGGTTTTAATTAAACTCTAAGATGATACGATAGTAAGGTGTAACACCCTACCTGACTTAGTGCTCTCTGTGTACTCAGGTCGCAACCTTACTATTTTCAGGTAGCGACCTGGTCCTTTTTTCTATGCACCACCTTCCTTCTCTCTGTGTAACACCTTAATTTTATGCCAATTAACTTGCTTTACAGAAGCATTTGGAATCACTTTTGAAGACTACAAGTTATGAAAAATCACGTTTGAAAATTTATATGACCCTTGAGTATGAGAAAATGCTTAAAAATTTGAAACTTTTTTATTTTCCCAGTTCAGGTCACGACTTAGTGCTTCAAGGTCGTGACTTAGGGCCATAAAGGCCATTTTTTCCTCCAGGTCACGACCTCAAATTCTCAGATTGCGACCTCAAGTCACAAAATACTTCTGCGCACTATTCACATTTCACTGAAATCTTTACCAACTTTAAAAATTCATAACTAATTGTAGAAAAATCAAAATCAAGTGATTCCAAGTTCTATGAAAGCCCTTTGGATAAAATTTCGAGGAAAGATAGTTTTTGGACTGGTTGCCTTGAAATTTGAGCCTATGTGTCTTTGAAAACCTTACTGTTCATTTGGTAAAATCTCGAACTTCTAGATTCTGTGCCTCAACTTTAAAAATTTGTATCTCCTTGTGTACAAATCCAATTGAAGCAATCTACCTCTCATGTTAAAGCTTGGGATGTGTACTATAAATATTCCAAATCTCATGGCTAAACTCATTCATTTGATAGGTCAAACTGGAGCTACAAACTCACTGCTCTAGCACCTATGTTTTACCCCTTAACTACTCTTTACTTTAATTCTTTTTATTTCCTTGACATACATAACTTGGGCTTACTCTTTCCCATTCATTCTCATACATTTCTATTCATGCCATAAACATTATAATTAAATACATAGCATCATTGGCATCCATAACATAGTTTATAAAATAAGAGAATTATACATTCATCAACAGTCTCATCCATTAACAAGAATAATTCTCCACTTACTTCTCCTTGCTTCTCATGCCATTATTGCCCATCGTTGATTGACCTAAATGGTTGGTTAGGGAGGGGTGAGATTCAGAGAAATCTCAGTAGCAAACATTACCACGTACATGCACGAGATGGATGCTAGTGTATAGTATGTAGTTTTCTATAAACTTAAGTTAACTAGTGACATGCCATCATGCTTGGTATAAAAATGCATGGCCATGGGAACATATTAAAAACAGCATTTCCAGTAACAATCATTATGTCACAACATCATTCAAACAACAAATACAAACCAACACATGAGTATACCACATCAAGCACATAAAGGGTAAGTTTACTACCTTACACCTCAAGCTTTTCTCTTGCTTTTCTTTTGATTCCCTTGACTTCTCAACCATAAGGGCTTTCAGTCAACATCATCAAACATCCTCTTGGATGTTCCAAGGTCCTAAACATAATCACATTGGTCATACAATCCATTAGGACCAAGAGATTATATAAAGTTCAAGACTAACCTTCTTGAACCTAACCCTTTTCTCTTAATTTTGGATTGATGTTCTAGCTTTGTAAAATTATTCCCTATCATTTTGATAAAATTTAGACAGCACTTCTCCTTAGGAAAATGAATTCCCAATATCATCAAACTATCATACAATCAACATATAACTACCATAAACTAACATAGAGAAGTTTGGAAGCCTTACCTTGGTTCCAAGTCACTTCCCCTCTCTAGAATTCTCTTCTTTCTCTCTCTAGTTTTGATTTTGCAAGAGTTTCCCCTCTTAAAATGGTCTTGCATGAAAATGAACTATGGATAGGGGGTATTTATAAGCTTCATACTTTTCATAATGCCACACATGCCCTTCTTGAATAAAAGCTCATCTTAGCCCTCCATTCAACCACCCTTCCATGTGTACACATCTTAAGCAACATAGCCTAAGAAGCTTGTAGATGCTTCTAGAGATTTCTAGTTCCCTTTAGGTTCTTTTATACTCTTCTTGATTGCTCTAGATTCTTCTAACAACTTGAACAATTCCTTTCATGCCCATTCATTAACTTGGCATTAAAATAGGGAGGAAATAAATGGAAAATTCGTGCAAAAATATTTCCTTAATTATTTCTCCACCTATCAAGCCAATCTTGCACCGTATCGGATACTTTTCAGGTCCTGACTTACCCTGTACCACCGGTACAACTTCTTAAAATTCTGGCCAATAAAAGGTACATATATAGTGCCATCTTAGAGGAGAATAGATGAAAATAATTAGCTCTACTGACAGGCTACTTAACCTTACTGAGTCACACAGTAGAGATTTCACTATAACGGGTAGACAAAGGACTGTCAAAAATATTCCCTTACTGCGTTCTGATTTTTATGCTGTCCATAAATATCTTCTGCTGACTCAGCATGATGGCTCGTAGGTATCATGATTGCATTTGGTGACTCAGCATGATGAGTCATAGGTGTCATGATTACGCTTGGCGACTCAGCATGCTGACTCAGTACCGTCATGATAGCCCTTAGATATTTTCTTTGGTTTTATCTCCTATTTAGGGGACAAAAATTATTTAATATTTGACTGGAGCATTTTATTCAATCCAGAGCTCCAAAAATTCATCCAAAAATATCATAAAATTCCTCATATTCTAGAGAAAATCTGTGAATTTTCTTAGATCATAACTCAACCTGTAGCCCCACTTAAAAATCACTCTTTAAAATGCCCTTTTTCGGTATAACTGGATTTTAAGTATTCTTAAAGCCATTTTGCTGGTCTTCTAGGGATGAGACTAATTTTATAATTTTCTACAGTGTTTTAGATCATACATCCCCATTTTACCATAATTTTCTGAGGTTTCCTTATGACTCAAACAATTAAATCTACCTCTACATCTCAAACTGAGCTATAAACTTATAAATTCCTTTTAAGTTATCTCAGGGGTATTTTCATCATCTCTCTTTACAAAAGAGCCTTAGAATATAATTTCCTATTTTCTGGGATTTTCTTAGAATTTTCTATATGCTTTCCATTTTTACCCCTGATGGTCATAACTTTCTGAATTTATGGTTTTACCCCTACTTAGGCTCAACCTCATAAAACCATCTTTTTAAGACTTCTAATTTAACCTTTGGTCTGTATCTAGCCTCTTTTCTCTTTCTGGACTTTTGAGACTTTACTGGAGCCTCTAACTTTGATTACACTTTAGCCCCTTAAAACTTTGACTTTGCAGTTTAGTCCCTGAAACTACTTTAACTTCCTTTCTCATCTTTGAAACTTTTGCTAAAAAGAGGGTCAGGTAGCCTATCCAATTCAGGCTATTTCTGGTACTTCTAGGCCTAAAAATCGGGATGTTACACTTCGCCTTATGCAATGCTCTATAGAAAGAACCTTTTTAAGCTACCTTTACATGTTTTTCAAGCAAAATAATTGCCTTTTAATCTATCTTCATTACATCAAATAGTTTTTCTCGAAAACCATGCCCCCATCCTTGAACTTTTAAGCATACTTTATTTTGAAAATGATTTCTCTAAGACTTTATAGGTACTTTTAAGATCTAAGCATGTTCCTAAGTGATTATTTTGATCTTTTTAATTATCATCATATGGGTTGTTTTTGTGATAAGTGTCCTAATGCCTCGTGACTAATGCATATTGATTGAAGCTTCTTGTATAAGCAATTGAGATATGAAACCCTTATTGGAAGGATATCCTTGAGCCTTAATCCCTATTTTGAGTGATTATTCATGTGGTTTACATTCTCTAGAACTTGTTTTAGCTCATGGTCAAAATTACTTGTGCATTTATGGTTTTGAATATGATAGAGGCATTCTTTTCTACACCTTTCCACCCAGACACAACCCACAACCATCTATCCATTGCTTAACCCTTTTGATCCTTCACTTCCTTCATTTCGTCCATCATTTCGAGTGTTTGAACCATAATGTTAATTAAGTTAATTTCATCTTGATAAATACGACTTACTAACCTTCGTGGATTTTTATTGGGAATTTTAATTTTTTTTTCCCTAAAAGAAAGGGAACAAAGAAATGTTATGGAAAAAAAATGCAAAAAGAACAAAAAGAGTAAACAACTACTTTTTATATACATAAATAATAGTAACAAAATAAAGTTGAATAAAGTATTCCCATAATGGTAGAAGGTTAGGATCTGAACTTCCTTGTTTAAGATTAGATGATATTTAACTCACTTTTCTTTAATTCTTGACACTCGATTTCATCATCTTCTATTCCATCTAGCCTTTCCATCACTATAATCTTAAAAATCCTCTTGATTCTTTACATGAATGCTAAGTAGTAGTGAAGATTTTAGAGTTATTATAAGCTTATGGTAGAATGTTTAGTGTCACATCCATTAATATGGCATTTAGGAATAAAGATATTCCTAAATATTTAAAGGCCAAAAAGGATAAGGAGAAATAGAAAATTTATGGTGGAAAATAATTATTATAATTTTCCAAGTTGATTATGAAAAGTTTGACTAATTAAGAAAAATTGGTCAAGAATAATTATGAAAAAATATTTCCAACCCTTAGAAAATTAAGAAAAAATAAGGAAAATGTTCCTTGAGAATTATATGGGATTATAAAATTGGTTTTATGACCAAATTACCCTTAGAGAAATTACAAAGGAATTTAAGGGTGATTTAAGCCAGTTTAAGGTCCTTTATTTAGAAAATTCCAAATAAATATTTGGAAGGAGAATAAAATCCAAAGAAAATTTTTATGATATCCCAAGGAATTATAAGAGATTATGAAATTAAAATAAGACCCTCAAGTATCCAAGATTTTTCCCAATTCCTTTGAAAAGTGGAAAAATCACTAAAGAGAAGGAAAATAGTTTTCTTTTTATTTAATTATTGGGAAATTAAATTTGAGACAAAGAGGGTAATTTGGGAAGATAAAAATAAGGAGAATAAATTATGGATCTAAAAGAAAATAATTACAGAGGTCAGAATACTGTAATTATAGAAAAGAAGTTAACCCCGGAGTCAAAGTGCACCGATAAAGCAAGACTAGAGTCTTGCAATTCAAATGGTTCACAATTGGCCATATGTCAAGCCACTAATGGAAAGAATTTAAAGTTTCCAAGTGTCAAGCCACCAATGGAGAGGATCTTGACTTTTGAAATTAATTTCATTTGGCATTAAGTTAATTAAGAGAAAGGATTAAGATTAAGTAAGCATTTGACACATGGCATAGCATTAAATATTGGTGGTTGGGATATTTTGTGCACTTAATGAGCTCCTCCTCCCCCATTTTTCTGAATATGTTTCGGCCAAGAGAGAGCTAGAGAGGAAAAGGAAGAACTTCAAAGGGAAACCAAGGAGAAAGGCATCAACTTTAAGCATACAAGTGAGAATCAAGGTTAGTTTATGGTTCCAAATGGTTCCTTGCTTGTTTCTCTTGAGTTGTATGGTTGAAATTTCTGGTTTTCTTCCTTCTTTAGTGCTAGCTGACATCTATAATAAGTAAGGGAGGAAGTTTTATTGTTCAATCTTGCTAGAACACTTCAAAGCATGATAGATCATAGTGGTTACAGGTGGTTGTAGGTTGATTTTGGAGTGTTTTCTTTGTTGTGTTGCATGAGGTCCATTTAGGCCAAAGCAAGAGCTGAACCCTAGGATGTGTTTTTCAAAGTTTTGAGGCTTCCATTGTGTTCAAAATGAAAAATGGTGTAGGGTAAACCTAAAGAACAAGTGTTAGAAGCCATAGAATCAAAGTTGAAATTTTTGGATAATGAACCCTTTTGGTTCGGCCAAGCAGAAACTGGAAGAAGGGATTTTATTTTGTTAAATCCAAGTAGATAATTGGAATCTACATGAAAAATCATGTAGGAATGAGTCAAGATGGAATTTTTAGGGTTAAGGAAATAAACTCTAAAATTTAAAGAACAAAGGTGGAAGCTTTAAGGGACAAAGGTTGTCCTTGAGTTATGTTATTGATTTTTATGTGGAATGGTTGATGATTCTTGCTACCCTTTTTATGGATTGCCATGTTAGAGTTTGGCATTTGTGGAAGCAAGAAAGAAGAACAAGAAAATCAAAGAGCATTGGATCAAGATAGTAAGATTTAATTGACCTTAATGTTGAGTGTTGCATTGATTGCTATGCAATTTCATGTGCTATTATGTGGTTGAACTAAATGATGATGATGATGATTGTGTAGCTATACTCCTTGCTTTATGTGCCTTAGCTATTGCATGTTAGAGTGCTACATATATGAGGTAAAGTAGTTCTTCATTAATAGCAAAAGGTTGGAATGCTTGTAATTGATGCATGTTGATGTTTTGGTTGATTGATCTTGCTACTGGGATTTCATTGAAATCTCATCCTCCATATGTAACCTAATATTTTAAGGACTGAATCATCAAAAGGGAGGCTATAAATCCAAGGATAAATATGGTGATGAACCATAAGGAAATATTTGTATTTGGTTATGTATAAGTATCTATGGTTGGTGCTGTAATCCCTAAGCAGGATGCCAAATTAGGGCCACGTTTTAGTAAGTTACCAAACGAATTTCTACACGAAATTTGATATGCTTAAAGTTGACATCATGAGATTCAGATTGATTGGAAGCACGTTAACAATAGCTAACTACACGATTTTTAATGATTTTTCAAAGTTAAGGTTCAGAATCTGAAAAAAGGATTTTTGCCAAATGGACAAAGGTGACTTTCACAAAAACCTGACACTTTTTAAAATCAAATTGCTTCATAAGATTATTTTTTATTGAAAAAGAATTCAAAGATATTTTTATAGAATTCTAAACCACTCTATTTTGATTTTTCTAGATTAAGTTATGAATTTTTTAAGTTGAGCCAGAAAACAGGATTTTTACTCGATGAACAGTAAAAATATGAAAATCAGTGTTTTTCATGGATTTTTGAGTCCAAGACCATCCAAGGTGGTCTAAAATGGTTTTAATTAAACCCTAAGTGGATCCAATAGTAAGGTGTGACATTTTTGGTATCAGAGCGGAGGTTTTGGCATAGGATAGAACGCTCTGCTTAGTTAATATGTCAGTTAAAAGGAAAATTGACATATTATTGCAGGAGAATACTACCGTCTATTTATTGGATGGTTCGGTTATTATAATATAGGACGGAGGAGAATGGCTTGTTGTGGCCGTAATAGTGACTCAAAGGGTTCAATTAACCAGAGGACACCAGGAGAACCTTTCCCTCAATGGTTCGATGAGGATGAGGACTATAGCCTTGTAGCAGATTTCTACTATGATACCTTATGGGAGAGTAACCCTCCACCTAATATAGTCACAGTTGCTTCCAATGATCCTCAAAGGATTGAGGTCATTGAAATATCTGATGATGATGAAGCTGGACCTAGTAAAGTCAAACTACTTCTAATTATAAAAGAATTTCACACCATAAAGGACCTAGACAGGGATTTTAAGGAGAGGGGCTAGTACATTAAGACTGATGAGAATCAGAATGCCCATGTATACCTGAGATATCTGGAGGATGTCTGGAAGCTCTACCATTATGTAACTAGGGAAGATGCTACCCCTAGAGATGATGGACTAGATATTAGCATTGCTTAGAGTACTCCCTCAGACCCGGCTTTAGAAAAATGGTGTGAGAGACATTTGTAGTCGCATGAATAGTGCTAGCTTCAACGATCTCATTGATGCCCTTGAGATCTTTGTAAGGAATACATTTCCTTGAGTAGATGCAAAAGACTAGATCCTGATAATGACAGATATGCTCCTGTTTATACCCTGATGGAAGAATGAATTCTATCGTTTGTATCAGACATTAGGACCTGATATTGAGTTAATGGACCCAGAGCCTTAAGAGCTTCACTATTTCCCATTTTGGGTAGTCAGTTGGACTTTTATAGCATTGATATAGGACTTGTATTGTTACAGCTAACCATAGTAGGTTAGCTTGGCATGTTTGATGGCTATGTACATTTGTAAGATGGCTATGTATGTTGAACTATATTGCTATGACTGATGATTGATGCTTGAATGCTATTTTGTGAATGCATAGGTTGTTAAATGAAATCCAAGGATGTTGTTTATTTCTTGTTCCTTAGATATGCTATTCGTTTAGTTAGCGAATTGGTTAGAACCCAATGAAACGCTTTGCCGGAGAGACCCTCAGGACACGATGTAAAGGTCCCTCCCGATCTGCTACGATTAATTTTGGATCACTTAGAATCGTAATAAAAGGCTATTGAAGGGATGAGGGTAGCACAGGCTAGCCAGGAACAAGAAAAAGACGCCGTAATAGTAGCAGCGGTAGTAGTGGCAGTGGCTAACCTTGATAGGAGGCAACCAGAGGAAGAAACCTCGGCAGCACAAGCAACAGAGCATTGGCCAGATCAGCAATGCCAGCAGTAGACCCTGACAGCATCCAACAGTGGATGACTAGCTTTTGCAAGCACAATCCACCATCCTTCGATGGAGTGATTGACATCCAAGTAGCAGAGGATTGGATTAATCGCTTGAAAAAGATTTTCAAAGTTCTGGACTGTCCAACTAAGCAGAAAGCCCAAATGGCTATTTACCAGCTAGAAAAGGATGTCGATCACTGGTGGAAGAATACCGAGATTCTTCTGGATGCTCGGAACACGAGAGTGACATGGGAAGTGTTCCTAGAGCAATTCCATGAGAAATATTTTTCTTTTGGATGCTCGGAACACGAGAGCAACATGGGAAGTGTTCCTAGAGCAATTCCATGAGAAATATTTTTCAAGGCCAGTCAGGGATGAAAAGGAAGCAGAATTCCTAACCCTGAAGCAGAAGGATAACGAGTCATTTGATGAGTACTTAGCTAAGTTTAGATGTATTTCTCACTACTTCATTTACCTGCGTTACCGAGATGATGAGAGGTGGATAACCAAAAAGGTGGTCAGAGGACTAAAGTAGTCCTTAAGGGAGATGATTGCTCCTAGGCAGTTTGAGCACTTCAACATTGAGGATTGCCGAATTACGAAGAACAGCCTAAATCATCATTTGATGATTGAGCCTACTCCTAAGTTAGAGAAGGGAGATCAGGGTGGCACTTCTTATAATGCCAACAGGAAGAGGAAGAGGCTTTGGGGCAACCAAAAGAGTAAGAAGGGAGGCAAGCCACTAAATAGCAAGGAATGCCCAATTGCGGCAAGAGTCACGGTGATAGAACGTTTATGGTCGAGAAAAATGTTTGCTGTATGTAACATCCAGACTTTTAGGCCTAGAAGTATCAAAAGTAGCCTGACTTGGATAGGCTACCAGACCCTTTTTGAGCATAAGTCCCAAAGATGAGAAAGGAAGTCAAAGTAGCTTCAAGGACTAAACTGCAAAGTAAAAGTTTTTCAGGGGCTTCAGTATAATCAAGGTCAGCGACTCCAGTAAAGTCTCGAAGGTCTAGAGAGAGAAAAGAGACTAGATATAGGCCAAAGGTTAAGTTAGAAGCCTCAAATAGAGGATTATATGAAGTTAAGTCCAAGCAGGGACTAAACTGTAAATTCTGAAAGTTATGACCAACAGGGATAAAAATGGAAGAGTACACAGAGAATTCCAAGAAAATCCCAAAAAAAAAGGGAAATAATATTCTAAGGCTCTTTTGTGAAGAGAAAAGACGAAATACCCCTGAGGCAGCTTCAATGGAATTTATGAGGTTATTAGCGGTAAAAAGTATACCATTTGAGGTAATTATTTAAAATAGCAAGAGACCTAAAAAAAATGTATATAAAAATGAGATTAAATGGTTAGAAGGTTGTACTAATTTATAAAATTAGTCCCGCAACCAAAAGGCCAGTGGAGTGGCTTTAATAAATTAAAGAGCCGGTTTTGCCGATAAAAGGGTATTTTAGTAAATGAATTTTATGCAAGGCTTAAAGGAAGTGTTATGGCCTAAAAAAATTTTATAGATACTCTCTAGAATTAAAGGGAATTTATGGATCTGACAGAAAATAATTACATAGGCCAGAGCACTGTAATTATAGAAAAGAAGTTAAGCCCGGAGTAAAAGTGCACCGATAAAGTGTTAATCAGAGTCTTGCCTTTTACTTGGCCCACAAGTCGCCACTTGTCAAGCCTTTAATGGATGGTAATTAAAGCTTTCCAAGTGTCAAGCTACCAATGGAGAGAATCTTGACTTTGGAATGTAATTATATTATGAATTAAGTTAATTAAGAGAGAGATTTCAAGAAGGCTTAGGCATTTGACACTTGGACTTTCATTAAATGTGGTAGATGAGATATTTTGAGAGCACTAAGGAGCTCATCTCTCCCCTAAATCAGATGGGAATTTCGTCCAAGGCAAAGAGAGGGTTTTGGAAGGAGAACCAAGGAAAGCTATCAACTTTGGTCATCAATCAAGGATTCAAGGTGAGATCTTGGTTCTAGATGTGTTCTTGTCTTGTTTTCCTTCTCTTTTAAGGTTGAAAAATCTGTCTTCTCTCCCTTTTGATGGCTGGTTGAAATGGTTGATAAGTGGGGAAGGGAGTTTGGTTGTTAGATCTTGCTAGAACACCTCAAAGCATGGTAGATCCAAGTGGATCTATGTGAAAATTGGAAGAATTACGTGCTGATTTGATACCTATTTTGAATTAGTTACTGTTCATATCTGGTTCTAAAATTTTGCATGCTTAAAGTACACTCTGTGAGCTTTAAATACATGGGTATCACACTTCATTTGGATATGTGTACGATTTATGGTGATTTTTCAAAGTTAGGGTTTGAAATCTGGAAACAGTGTTGAACTTTTGGGAGAGTTTCAATTTCCGTACAATTATGGTACTGTTAGGCATAGAATTGGTTTCTGAAACTATTTTTCCTTTAAAGTTTACTTATGGAGATTTCAGTGAGACTTGGAAGCACTCAATTTGGATTTTTATAGATTTAATTATGAATTTTCAAAGTTGAGCAAAAATTCTGGAGTTTCTGCGTGAACAGTACCGCGAACCAAAATTTCCAGATTTGGTATTGTTGAATCTAAGGCCATCTAAAGTGGCCCTAATTGACAAGAAATGAATCTTAAGGATGGGAAATGATAAGATTTATATTAGAAAAGTTAGAAAGAAAACCCTAAGACTAAGAGAAAGGGTTGAGGTTCAAGAAAGCTAGTCTTGAACTTTATGTAATCGAATGGTCCTAATATATTGTGTGATCATTATGGTTATGTTTAGGACCTTTGGAACATCCAAGAGGATGTTTGGTGATGTTGACCGAATGCCCACATGGTTGGAAAGACAAGGGAGTCAAAGGAAAAGTAAGAGGAAAGCTTGAGGTGCAAGGTAGTGAACTTACCCTTTATGTGCTTGACATGGTATGCTCATGTGTTGGTTTGTATTTGTTGTTTGAATGATGTTGTGACATGATGATTGTTACTGGAAATGTTGTTTTTAATAGTTAACTTAACTTTATGAAAAACTACATGCCATACACTAGCATCCATCTTGTGCATGTATGGGGTAATGTTTGCTACTGAGATTCTCCTGAATCTCACCCCTCCTTAACCAACCATTTAGGTCAATCAATGATGGGCACTAATGGCATGAGAAGCAAGGAGAAGAAGTGGAGAATTATTGATGCTAATGATTGAGATTATGTTTAATGTATAATTCTCCTATGTTATAATTATGTTGTGAATGCCATGTATTTAATTATAAAGCTTATGGCATGTATAGGAATGTATGAGCATGAATGGGAAAAAGTAAGCCCATGTTAGGTATGCCAAAGAAATAAAAAAAATTAAAGTAAAGAGATGTTAAGGGATAAAAAGTAGGTCATGGAGCAGTTAGTTTCAAGCTTTAGTTTGATCTATCATATGAATGAGTTAAGCTACAAAATTTGGTATACTTATAGTGCACATCCCAAGCTTTAAAATGAGTAGTGAATTACCTTATTTGGATGTATATACGAAGAGATATGAATTTTCAAAGTTAAGGCGCAGAATCTGGAAAGTCCAGATTTTACCAAACGAATAGTAATCTTAATCCAATAAACTGTACGTTTTCAATGAGGATGAGTTTAGTTGAATGTTTTTCCCTTAAAGAGCATTGAAATAGCTTTCTGTAGAATTTTTGAATACCTCCATACGATTTTTCTAGAATTAGTTATGATTTTTCAAAATTGCACCTGTAATCTGAAAACTGGACAGTGAAAATGGTGAATAAGTGAAACATGAGAAGCAAGGAGAAGAAAGTAGAGAATTGTTCATGTTAATGAATGATATTATTATTCAATGTGTAATTCTCCTATTATGTAATTTATGTTGTAGATGCCAATGATGCCATGTAATTAATTATAATAGTTATGGCATGAATGAGAGTGTATGAGCATGAATAGGAAAGAGTAAGCCCATGTTATGTATGCCAAAGAAATAAAAAGAATTAAAGTAAAGAGATGTTAAGGGATAAAACGTAGATCCTGGAGCAGTGAGTTTGTAGCTCCAGTTTGACCTATCAAACGAATGTGCTAAGTCATTAGATTTGACAGACTCATAGTACACATTCCAAGCTTTAAAATGAGAGGTAGATCACCTCAATTGGTTGTGTACATAAGGAGATATGAATTTCTAAATTTGAGGCATAGAATCTGGAAGTTCCAGATTTTATGAAATGAACAGTAATATTTATTGATCAAACTATACAAATTGAGCAAAGATAAGTCCAATTGGATATTTTTCCCTTAAAGAGCATCGAAATAGCTTTCTGTAGAATTTTAGAACACCTTAATACGATTTTTATGGAATTAGTTATGAATTTTTGAAATTAGACCTGTAATCTGGAAATTAAATAGTAAATAGTAACCTGAGTAATTATGTTGAAATTTTAAATCCGCGGGCTTGTGTCGTGATCTGCTTGAACCATAATGGTTATGAATACATACTCTAAGAAAAGCAAGACATTTTAGTAAGGATTACAATGAATAAGAACCTGAATTTAAGATATTTTAAGGTTTAAATTTTTCTAAGTTAATGCCATAAGATATGATTCCAAATGGTTCCAATTGAGGTAACATATAGTCTAAAGGTAAGGTGTGACAAACATAATGGTGAGTTGAGATGTTATGTATGTGGATACTTGATCAAGAAATCATGTTTAAGCATGTGATATCGGATTGAAATAGTCCTATGAGGTTAAAACGGGAGAAAAGTCAAGAAAATGCATGAAAAAGGGATAAAATGACCCTAATGGTGCCTCATTATCACACCAGCGAAATTCTGGCCAAGTGGTTAAGATTGTGGCTAAAACTTGGCAGACTTGTAGATTATATTTTTTAGCTTTAAAACAAGTGGTATTTCATCAAATTTAGAGTTTGGTACAAAAAGTTATGTCTATCCAAAGTTAGGCATAAATTCTGAAAAATTAAAAAAATTACCATATGAATAGTACAACTTTGTGTTAATTCTGGGACTGATTTACAAGGCTGGATACCAGTGAGTATTTTTTTTCTCTAAAGATCATATTAATAGTTTTGAACAGAACTTAGAACTACTATATTTTGATTTTTCTAGAATTAGTTATGATTTTTCAAATTTTGACCTTGGTTAGGGTTATATGAATAATAACCCAAATTCAATAAAATGTAAATTTCAAGTTTTTCCAACCTAATACAATAAAAATTAGTTCCAAATGATCCTAATTGAGATATCATATGGTCTAAAAGGAAAGTATGACACACGACCTCTCCCCCTCTAAACTTTCGTCTCGACATACATACTCTAAAGAAGATTTACGAGCATCAACAGTGAAGGCCAAATGGGGAGATGAAGTTGAAGGTTACTGGTTCATTGTGGTCAACAGGTTCTACAAGGCCTGCTCCTCATTCTTTAGTCAGGTTATGGTGGTGAAAGGTGGAGGAAGATGATGATTTTGAAAGATGGAGTCATGATTGTGGATTGATGGAGGAGAGAGTGAAGTCAAGAGAGTAGGAGTGGATGGATTAGAGACAAAGTTCACATACAGAAGTAAAATTCAAAACCCAAACATCACCATGTCACAAATGCTTCTTGCTCTTTGATTCTCACCCCCTTTCTGTTATATTGATTTTTGGTATTTCTTAGGAACTAAATACTTTCTATTTCCTTACGATTGTTTCCTAAAATTAATTGGATTTTGCCTTTTTGTTAACTAACAAAGATCACGAACACTAAGATGGTACGGTTCTTGCTTTATAAGACTCGATTTAAGCAATGGATTTCTTTGGCAGCCTTGGAAACTTGTGCATAGTGAAGATTAATGGATTCCTTATGTGATTTTGACTAAACTTTGACAAGAAAACGGTTATCCGTGCTAAATAAATGATGCATGATTTTCTATCATGAATGATCGATGGGTTTGCTTGAAAGGAAAAAGATTCATTGACAGCATTGATTATTATGCAGCTTTATCTGATGGATAACTCGAACACTTGAAGGAGCTATATATAGGTGATATTGAATTAGATAGCTCCTTCCTTTGAATGGAAAAATTTCGGATGCGGCTATGCTCTGTGGTTATATGAACGTTGTAATTATTTATTCAAGACTTGAAGATCATTTTCATATATTGAATGCGTGCCTAAAGCTTTTCATTAGTGGATAGAGCATCTGTCACATCTCAAAAATTTCAATAGGGAGTTAAAAATTAGGATGAGTGCCAATATAGAAAGTAGACAGATGAATGAAACAACTTTTGATATGAAACCCCAACAGGACTTAGGCCAGTAGTTTTAAAATTATCAGTCTAAAAAGGTAAAAACAGAAAAATATGAGAAAATTTCTAGAAAATTTTCAAAAAAATAATAAAAGTGTGAATTAGAGGTTTTAGGTCCTTGATGGAGGCCCTAAAGGTGAAAATCATGTAAAAATGAATTATTATGAAATTTCCTGAATACGAAGGTTTTTTTAAAAAATAGAGGAAAATCAGAGAAAAATAATTATTCTAATTAGTTTGAAGCTTCAATAATTCCAGAAAAAATATGGATTAATTATCTAAATATTTTTTTTAATTTATAAAATTATTTTTGGACCTTGAAAGCACAATAATTAATTTTAGAAAATTTATTTTCTCGTAGTTATACTGATAGAAGCCCAATCGGAGAAAATTCAAAATAAATAGTTAGAGGTGGAGAAAAATTCTAAAAATTTTCAAATCATATCCTTATATTAAAAAGGGATTTTTCATGAAGAGAAATAAATTTTTGGAGGCCTAAAAAAATTATGGAATGTTACTAGTGAATAGTAACCGATAAAGTTTCAAAATTGTTTGGGATTGTGATTTGATTTGTGAGCTATTTTTTTTGGGCCATCCTAAACCATAAGTGGGCCCCACATTGGGCCTAGGAGAGGCCTAATTTTGTGCAGTTTCTAGACCCTTCAATTAAATTGAAATAAAGCCCAATTTTCATGTAAAAATCTTGAAATATTCTAGCAAATGGACACATGGCTTGATCTAAATGTTTCTTACACTTAATGGCAGCCAAGTGCCCCTCTTAGGTGGCACTTTGGTCATCCAAAATGAGGGAAAAATGAAAGAATATTTTGCCTATAAATTCCCCCTCAAAATACCAAAGATAAGTAGAAATTGGGAAAACTAAAGGGAGGTTCAGTCCATTTGAATTCTAGACTTGTAAACCAAAATTCTTGAGTGATTTGGGGCAAGGAATTAGCAAGCTTTTGTCAAGGAATCATCTGAGATTAAAGCTTGTTTTGCTTAGGTTTTTGCCTAAAAATCCAATGAGAAATGTCGCCCCAATTTGTTCTAAATGCTTGGCCGTTAAGAAAATAGAAACCTTAAATATGATGTGGAATAAGCATGCTTAAGTGTTGTATGGATTAATTTTTGGAAGAAAACCAACTTAGGGTTTCGTATACACAAATTCGGCCAAAGGGGGTTTGTGGTGTAGGAGTTTGTTTTGCTATGATTTGATGATTCCAATGGTTTTAAAATGTGTTTTTGTGTGGGAATATACTAAAGGAAAGTGTTTAAAATCGTTAGAATCAAAAATAGAATTTTAGGAACACCTATGCCCCCTATTCAGCCAAAATAATTTGAAAGGGAAGGAGTTTGATTTTTAAAAATCTAATTAGATATTTGAATTCTACATGAAAAATTGTGTAGGAATGAGCCAAGAGATTATTGAAATCAAAGGAGGAACAATTTTGTTAAAAATCAAAGAAAAAGGAAGGAATTAAGTAGGTTTAATGTGAAGTATTGTATTCAAGTTGTATAATTGTTAATATAGCTTGTATTTATGCTTGGATTAATAGGCTTTGAGAAGAGAAAACAAGGAGAATCATATTTCCTTAAGGAGACCAAATTGTTCAAGTATTGAAAGGTAGCATTAAATTATAATTTGAGTATTTATCTTGCTTGTTTAATGTGATTATGTTAGTTGCTTAAATTGAGGAACTTGTGTTGTGATAATGGTTGATTTGATGACCTTTGATTGTGCTTTGGCCAAATGCATGTAAATATGTTAATATGAAAGTGTTGATATTCCTCTTTGGGTATGATGCAAGACATAATTTTATGTGATTTGAGGATGTCTTGAAGTTCTAAAGCAAGTCACATTATATCTTGCTTGATTTACATGAGAATTATAGTTCATTGCTACTAAGATTTCTATGAAATCTCATTCCCTTCCATGTTAAATTATGCATCAAATAAGAAGTGGCTCATCATTGGATAAGGGCAAGGAATTGGTGTTGGGCTAAAGGAGCATTATGGATTTTGTGATGACATATGAACAAATGTAATATTTTGGTGAACTTTATGATGATGTTGTAATGAATTTTAGACAATGCCCTTTTTGTATCTATGTTAATATAATGTTCTGTGATGCTAGAAATATGAATGATGGAATGCTTGATTGGTATAGTACATGGAAAAAGGAAAAGAAATTCAAGAAATAATGAATTAGGGGAATAACAATGCCTAAAACAAGGGCAATCTTGTGTCACATCAAATAATGAGCAAATGGACGAATTTGGACTTGAAATTTGGTAGGATTATAGACCTCATTTTTAGCTTTAAAACAAAAGGTAGATCACTAAATTTAAAGTTTTATGGCAAGAGATATGCCCTTTCAAAGTTGGGCTAAAATACTGAAAATTCAAAAATTGACCAAATAAACAGTGCAACTTATCAAATTTTTTAGCTTTGTTTCAGAAAGATATGAGGCCAATGAGTATTTTTTTTTCCTTATAGAAGGCATGACAAGCTTCAAATAGAAATTGGAACCACTTAGTTTTGATTTTTCTATATTTAGTTATGAATTTTCAAAATTGGCCCAAAATGCTGTGAACAGTGAATAGTAAACCGAAAATAAAATTTTAGATTTGAATTTTTCTCATACCTAAGGCCTATATAATAATCCTAAAGGGTTCCAATTACTATATAATAAGGTAATAAAGGAGGTATGATAGCATCTACCCCAAATTTAGAAACCCATTAAGTGCATTAATAATCATGCTCATGAATGCAGTAAAATAAAAGCTTTCAAAAGTTGGTGTCATCAGATGTGTGGGCATCATTATATTTTGTTGGGGGGAACTACTGGAAACTATTTTTTCTGTGAAAATGACATGTTTGCTAAATGCATGGTGTCATTCATTTTGCAGCTTCTGATTTTTTTCCCTCTATTCCTCACCAATTAGAATATTTCAGTTTTTGGTTTTTTTTTTTTTAATTTCTTGTGCTTACTAACTGCTTAAGAATTCCCTCTTAGTTTACTAAATTGTCTACTTTTGATGATATGATTGGATGGTCAAAATTGAAAATAAAAGGGAAGTTTCTGTCTACAGTAGCACCTAGCAAATATTCATGATTTAAAGTCTTGATAGCTAAAAATCCTCAAATCTATTTATTCAATTACATTGGTTCTATATTATCTAGTTTAATTTAGCTATTGTTTTCCTTTTGCTCTTTGATCTTTTACACATCTATTTTCCATTGGATTTTTTATACATTAAATTGTAAAAACTAAATATCTATCATCCTGAACTTGATTTGTTAAGAAAATGTTCAAAAGACTATACAAGATAATGTAAAAACTATGCAAACTTACTGATGAATCTAAAGCGTGTTTCTAGTTAGATTTATACACTCTCATGAAAGTAAACTTATTAAAGGTAAAATATTCCATTGAAGTAAAATTGAATTCTCTTATAAAATAAGAATGAAGTTTCCATGTCTTCTTATCTTACAGATCCTTATTATTTTGAATGGAGTGGGCTTTTTATTGGCTAAGGGACGACGATGATATCAAGGGCTGGAGCGCTTCGTGTTTCTATAGGAGCGGCTATAGATATGAAGGATAGAGTATATGAACTTCTATCTTTTCATAACAAGACTCACCTCTTTTCTATGCATAATATTGTATTGCATTAGTTTTTTTTTTTTTTTTTGGGTAACTTTTCTATTGTTGCTTCACATATTGTGATTGTTGTGGCATGTTGGCATGCTAAAGTCTTGATATTCATAATTCATTCCAGGACTCTGTAAAAGATTCATCCTTTATTTGTTCTTTTTAGTAAGTATATTTTAGTAATTTAATATGTTCTTTTGCCCTCCTTTCATCCCTTCTTTTGCCTACAAGAATAATATTACTAGGATAAAAGAGATAATAGGGAGGAAGGAACAAAACAATATTATTTTTCTTGTATTTTGAAGATGACCTCTTCACCTCTGATCCTATAGGTTTCATAATGTCATACATGTTTAGATTGAGATCAACATCATCTTATAGATTGATGTTGCTTATTTAATTTATACAAGATCTTATTGGATAGTGGTATGGCCTTGATTGTAACTAATTAGTGGGGTTGAGAAGCCATAGGATTTTACATGGAGGTTGTTGAAATTTCTTCAACTTCTTTTGGATTCTTAGTTTTAGTCTATCTCTTTTTCTGTCGGGGTGAAAATAAAGAATAGTGGCTATTGATTTGATAATTAGTTCTCTAACTTTATGGAAGATTGATGCTTGGATCTTTTCACCATTGGTTAAGACAAGATAAAGAAAAGGCTTTTACATTGGTTGACTAACAGGACAATAGGAATGCTATTGCATGTTAATTTTCCCTAGCACAACATTAAACATTTTAAGTGATGCAACATTCAATACCAGCGGCTAGGATGAGCATGAAGAGTATTGACCTTTCTTCTTTGGTGATAAGTATTGGCCTTTTTAGAAGCCTTTTGTTTGGCTTTGATTTCTGCTTCACTCATTTTAAATGATTTGTATGACATGATGTCAATTTGAATCTGTTTCATGTTGGAATGCTTGTTCTTTTAGCATCTAATAGCCAATATGCTAGTTCCCCTTGTTTGTTTCTTAATTTAAAACATGAGTTTGGTTTGGTGACAAAATTCTTTAGGGTCCGTTTGGATTAGTAGTATAAAAAGTAGCTTATTTTTAATTGATTTTTAGAAAAGTAAGATTGGGTAAAAGTTAAATTGAATAAGGTGAATTATGTTTGTATTGGAGTTTAAAAAATTTAGTTTGTAAAAATTAGATTGGGTAAAAAAGTTGTTTGGATTATGATTGAATAAAAGTAATTTTGTTTGTAAAATTACCAAAAATGGGTAAGAGTTTTAATAAATAATGAAACATGATAAAAAAATAAATTTACATAATATAATAAATTTAGATTAATTTAATATGAAGAACTGAAATTTAATGAGTAAACTAAATTTTAAAACATTAGAGAAATGATAAAAAAAATATTGTAAATATAAAGTGAAACATGCATAATTCACATTCATAAATAAATCTGACAAATAAAAATTTAAAAAAATTATGATAAAAGGCAATTAAATTAAAATTAACTCAAGTCTTAAATTAGAAATGAAAAATACCACCCAGGATCTCAAACTATGATTCAAGATTTTGGCAAAAAAAAAAAAACTATGATTCAAGATAAGACAATGGAAGATATCAAGATGACAAAAACAGCAAGAACAACTAAAGCCTCCACGAGGCACTGGCAGCCTTTTCCTGAGTGCCATCGTCTATAAGCTACTTCTTCAAAAAAGCTCCCTCCCTCAACTTATTTTCAATCGTGCGTTTTCACTCTTTTTAGCCCTTAGGCATGGTAGCCCACAAGCTGTCCCAAACAAGCACAAATTTTTGAATCAGGCTTCTCGTCAAAATAAGCTACTTATGGCCCATCAGAAGCTCTCTTAAACATGCACTTATTTGCAGGTGGTCATTAATCAATGGAGCCTCAAGATGAGATAGGATGCCAAACTCTAGAAAAGCCAATGCTTTGCATCAATAACTATCGCTTTGTCAAAAGAGCTACTATCATGAATATATGTTCAAAGTGTTACAAGGACATATTGTTGAAACATGAAAAATTGTATGCATTTCACTAATCAATATGCATTTTGCTAGTTCCAGTTAAGTGAGGATGGTTTGTTGTCTTGTTTAACTTGTATTGTTATAGTCCTCTTGGTATACTTCACTTCTCTTAGTTGTTTCTTAATATTATAATTGATATTGGATGATTTCGTTTATTGATTTTTTATATTGTTTCCAATCCAAAACAAGCCTTATTGCCAAAACAGAGGTAAAAAGTCCTAAATTTTACCTTTGTTTTGGGTAAAATAGACATTAAAATTAAAGTAAGACTTTTTACTTCTATTTTGAGTAAAACAAACATTAAAAATATGTTTTTTTATGCCTATTTTGAGCAAAACAGATGATAAAAGTGCCTCTTTTCACGTCTGTTCGAAATAGACGTAAAAAAATGATATGTTAGATATGATTAGTTTTGATGATGTCAAATAATAGAGCAAAAAGTTTACATAAATTATTTATCTCATATTTTGACTAACTATCATACTTACTATCTTGTGTAGTTTCCTCAAGAAAAGAAAGGAGTTATTATGTTGCACTTTGAGTTATGGAGAATGATCAAGAGGAAGAAGAAGAAGAGAGATTGAGAAAAGAAGAACTTGCAAGATCAAATGAAAATATCAAGATTCAAGTTCATAGATTTGATGTTAAATGTTGCTATACTCAATCAGAAGTTTGAATGGCTCAGTCGGAAGCTAAAATATACAACCGGGAAGTTATATCATCATATATTGAGTCACCCTTCATATAAACATGGAAAATAAGCTTCAGAGGTGATTTTCATGGGCAATTATCGATCACTTGATCGATCATCCATTTATCGATCAAGTTATCGATAAAATACATCCTCTGTTATGCTCTGTTCTTCATTCAGCTCTGACATAGGTTCGGTATTTCTTCAATATCTCTCAAATCACAAATCCGTTTGAGGTGAAACTTGATTCCTATGAAACTAGACTCAGAACACGGTTCATGACACCAAATTCACCTTTAAAGAGTTTCATATGAGGGAGATATGTTGTTCGAAAGATTGCAGTAAGGATTAACGCCTTTATTCCGACCTTTAGTCATTGTGATGAAGATAACTTTGCAACCACAATGAATTTTGGGGTGATTCTTATTTCATTAGAAATTAGACTCAAAGAGCTTTCTGGGGATAGGTCATTTGCAAAATTTGGAGTAGAATTGGAAGATTTATGATCACTCAAAGTTGACATTCGTTCTGCTTGAATCAGAATTCGAATTTATTGAGGCAAAGACCAGAAGTTCTACATTGATTGATTAAGCTCTCGAGCAACATGTTACTCAAACATGTTATTGAGTAAAAGCACTAGAAGAAATGAGGAAATGAAAAGCCATTATCAGATGTTACTCGAGCCTGATCAAGCAACTACATTCTCGATCACTTTATCGAGTTCCTGGTACTATCTCTTCAATTCTTCTCTTTTATCTTCATATGCATTATTGAGATTTTATAACCTGTTGGATAAATGGTTTTCGGATAACGTTATGGATAAATGTATTTATCGATCACTTGATCGATAAACAAGGTTAATGTTATGGATAAATAGGCATTTATCGATAACATGATCGATAAATAGATTATCGATGAGAAGACAGATAAATGGTAATGCGTTCTACTCATTCTATGTTTTGCTTTAGTCTCCATTTATCGATTACCTTATCGATCAGTCATTTATCGATAATATGATCGAACATTGCGTCATAACTCTGCGTGCAGGTAATTATTTCAGTAGCTTATCGATCACCTGATCGATCAGCAAATTATCGATCACATGATCGATAATCAGCGCATCGCTTTTAAATCATGGTTCTTCGATCACCGGATCGATAATCACATTATCGATAATATGATCGATCACAGCACTTCATGCTTGCCTTGTTTTTCACATAACGTGATCGATAATTCAGTTCTTTGACTATGCAGGATTAAACCTCTTTATCGATCACTTGATCGATCATTACTTAATCGATCACCTATTCGATTAACCTGTGTTTTCACTGAATATACTTTTGCTTATTGTTTATCGATAAGGTTATCCATCATCTAGTTATCGATAATATGTTCGAAAATTATTACTTTAAACTATGTTCTATAACACTTTGTTTATCGATAACCTGATCGATCAACAAGTGTTCGATCACTTGTTTGATCATTATACAAGTTCATTTCATAACAGCATTTCACGATGATTTCGAAATATTTTATCTTTTTATCTTTAAGCTTTTCTCAGCCTTCTTTTTACACATAACTCTCTACTAAAAGGATACGAAGGCAAACGTAACTTGAAAAAGATTATCCTTGCATAATCCATTTAAAGCTCGCTGCATACATGTTTCATCATTTATCGATCATTTGTTCGATCATCATATGATCCATAATCTATTCGATAATTGCATATATCTGCTATATCTTTTCTTCATATAATTAATCGATAATATAATCGATCAAAGGATTATCGATCAAGGCATCGATTAAGTAAGTTCATCTTACTTTCTGAATATCTGAAGATCTGATGATTGATTCCATGTTTTCCAACTTATTGTTTCAAAGATTATCATATACTTATCACTTGATCTGAGGAAGATTATTTCAGGTAAAGAGCCACAATGAATTTATGATGTGAAGAATCAACTTTTGTTAGAAGCTTCCAACGGCTAGTTTCAACGGTCATATTCTTCAAGCCAAATGGGAAGAAAGTGCTCAACGGTCAAGTACCCAATATCATCTATAAATAGAAGAGCATTCAAAACAAGAAAAAGGAGAAGAGTCTGAGCTTACAACATCAAATGGTAAAATGCCGAATCAACATATTCTCGTTTAGAGCTCCTAAAGAAAACTCCCTGTCTTTGTACTTCATAGACTAAAACATATGTATTCGTAAGATAGAGAGGAGAGTTTCCCAAACGTGCTTAAGATTCATCTATCACTTCTTTGAGAGAAGAAATATTCAATCTTCTTTATCATTATCAGATTGTAACCTTACGGTGTGTAAGGGGGAGTATTACCTCAGTGAGAGGTTGTTGTTGAATTAGACTGGTTAGTCTAAGGATTGTAAGTGGCAACACAAGTGCCCGAATCAAACTTGTGGTTGTAGTGGTTCTCAAGTACCCGTGTTAAACTTGAGGGAGATAGTCGATTGAGAATCTCAGGGGGAGCCTGGGGACTGGACGTAGGTCAGTGAGGACCGAACCAGGATAAATCACAGTTTGCATCTTCTCTTCCCTTACTTCTTATATTTCCAGCTAAACCATTTTACTACTGTAATTATGCTTATGTCGATTCATTGTTTTTATACTCAGAATTTCTTATGAATTTTATTACATTGTGAAGAGGTTTTTAATTTTAATTAACACCCAATTCACCCCCTCTTGGGTGATCAGCCATTCTTACATGATATACTTACTACGTCCCTCATTTTTATGTCCCCTAAAAAGAAGACATAAAAAGGCTTATAGAACAGAGGTAAAAAGTGTTTATTGTGGTAGTGTGGATCATCCAAGGAGAAGGGCAAAGGGATCATGATGGAATAAGGATGTCTATGCCTATCTTATTCATGGATTTATGTAAACTTTGTTATGCAAGTTTGTAATAATTTTGTATGTAGTTTGAATACTTGTATTTGTGACCTTTAGTAATTGTAAAGAGCTAGAAATACTGTACTTGAACTTGCTCTATGTGAATGGAACAATTATATGATGTTAAGGAAGAGAATTTGTAAGAAAAGGCATGGAAATGGTATGAAATAGCCCTAATAATAGCCAATTTTCATGTCAATATGAACAATTATATAGATCATATTTTTAGCTTTAAAACAAGAGGTAAATCATCATCATTGGAGTTTTGTACAAAAAGTTATGCTTATACAAAATTAGGCATAAATTCTAAAAAATTAGAAATTTACCAAACGAACAATGCTTCTTTGCATGAATTCTGGGAATAATTGACAAGGGCTTGATACTAGAGAGTATTTTTTTCCTCTGAAGACCATATTAAGAGCTTTAAGTAGAACTTAGAATCACCTCATTTCAATTTTTCTAGAATTAGTTAAGATTTTTTAAAGTTTGGCCTAAGTTTAGGATTACATAAATAGTAACCTGAATTCACATAATTTTAAAGTTTGAATTTTTTCTAACTTAAGGCCTTGAGAAGTGGTTCCAAATGGTTCTATTTGAAAGATTAGGCGGTCTAAAAGGAAGTTGTTACATAGCAGTTTGCTAAAAACTGTCAGAACTATCAGAATCTGACTAGGGCAACCCTGAGGATTGAAAGAGCACTTATGAGAACTACATAGGAAGGAACCTCTGGTAGTGGTAGGAAGAAGAAGAGGCTTGGCTTTAATAGAATGCCCAGGAGAGGAGGTAGCCAGGAAGGTTTTGACATAACTAGGACATCCAAAGTATTTGAATGATATGGAAAGGATCATAGAGATTGACCATGCTTGATACGTCAGAACGTGTGCTATAGATGCAGTAGAGCTAGACATTTTGCAAGGGAGTACCCACAAAGTGGAGATAGTTAAAGACCCTAAACACAGGGAAGAGTATTCACCCTAACACAAGAGGAGGCTCTTAAGTCATCCAAAATGATACAAGGTATAATTAATTTCAATAATTATTTTGTTAATGTAATGTTTCACTCAAACACAAGCCATTCATTTATATCATATAACTCTGTTGGGCATTTGGGTCTCACTATCGATATTATGATTTGATTATGTCAACTCCTACTGGCACTAGGGTTATAACCTTTAGCATATATTTGAACTGTATTGTCTAGTGTAAGCATTGTCACACTACTTTAGACCTAATATACATGCCATTTTGTGATATAAATGTTATTATTGGCCTTAACTAGTTGTCTTCCCATGATATACTACTTGACTATAGAAATTAAATCCTTATCCTTCCTTTAAAAGAAATGGTCCCATATACAGAAGTAAAGTTAAATTTCATGACCGAGGCTCAAGCTGACAGATATTTGAGAAAGGACTGCCAAAGATATTTGGTATTCTTCTTAGTACAGGCAGAAGTGGAAGAAGGAATAGAAGAGATTCTGGTAGTGAGAAATTTTTTGGAAGTCTTTACAAAAGAAATTAAAAGACTACCACTAGAAAGACAAGTAGAGTTTGTAATCGACATTACACTGAGAGTAAGACCTATATCTAAAGCCACATACTAGATGGCTCTTAATGAAATGGCAAAGTTAAGAAGAAGATTGAGGAACTATTGGAGGTGTTTATATGACCTAGTGTCTCTCCACGGGGTGCTCCGATATTGTTCATTAAGAAGAAAGACAATAGCCTTAGACTATGCATAGATTATCGGGAGCTAAACAAAGTAATGATCAAGAACAAGTATCCTCTCTCCTGAATTGATAATTTGCTAGATCAATTAGTTAGTGCAACCATATTTTCCAAGATTGATATGAGATCAGGATATCACCAGCTTAGGATTAAGGCAGGAGATATTTTGAAGACTGCCTTCTAGACTAGATATGGACATTACAAATTCTTAGTATATGCCATTTGATTTGACCAATGCACCATCTATCTTCATGGACTTACTTAGACCAAAATTTTTTACCATACCTAGATTAGTTTGTTGTAGTCTTTATAAATGATATCTTGGTGTACTCTAGAACTCTTGAAGAACATGAAGAACACTTTAGGATTGTTTTGAGTATGCTAAAAGAGAACTACTTTTTCACCAAACTCAGTAAGTGTGAGTCTTGGTTGGATAAAGTAAAATTTCTAGGCTACATGATTTTATAAAATGGAGTAGCTATTGATTCTAGTAAGATAGAAGCAATGTTACAATAGGAAAGTCTTAGATAATTATGGAAATTAGAAGCTTCTTAAGATTTGCAAGCTATTATCAAAGGTTTATTTGAGACTTTTCTCATACTATCCAACTGCTGACTAAACTTACTAGAAAGAACCTACCCTTTATGTGGGATGAGAAATGTGAGATTAGTTTTTAAGAGCTAAAAAGGAGGTTGACCTCAACTCCCATGCTGATTATCCCTGATCCTACATAAAATGTATACTCATGCAACAACGTCGAGTGGTCACCTATGTCTCACGACAGCTTAAGCCATCTGAAGAGAACTATTCCTGACACGATCTAGAGCTAGTAACTATAGTATATGCCTTAAAAATATGCAAGCATTACCTGCACGGGGTATCCATTGAATTACAATATGATTATAAAGGTCTCAAGTACCTTTAGGATCAGAAATAGTTAAACATGAGATAGAGAAGGTGGATGGAGCTACTTAAGGATTATGATTACCAAATCAAGTACCATCCAGGTAAAGCAAATGTTGTGGCTGATCCTTTAAGTAGAAAGGCAGTATAGGTAGTATCACCAATGATCAAAGAATATGAGCTAATAAAAGTTGTGAAGGATTGGGATCCTATCTATTAAATGTAGTTGACAATGGAAGAAGATGAAACACTGTAGGTAGATACTTTAATAATGGACCAGATATAGAAAACATAAAGGCAAGATCAATGATCAAAATTCTTTTAAGAAAAGATTTTGAAAGGGGAGAGTAAAAACTTTGAGATGCCATTAGAAGGGCTATTAAAATTTAGAGGAGAATACCATATGTCCCTTCAGTTAGTGATCTCAAAGAGAGAGATTCTAGATGAGGCATATAAAAGCAAATGCACAATTCATCCGGAAATGACCAAAATATATCATGATCTTAAGACATTATTTTGGTGGCCTGAGATGAAAAACGATACCACAGGGTATGTTTCAAAATGCCTTACATCATCAAGTTAGGTGTCTTTAGCATATTTATCATGTGCCTTATAATCTATTATTTTAATCATTTTTCAAGTTGTGCCTTTGGTAAAAAGCATAATCCCAACCTTGTCCTCTTCATTAAATTATTAACCAAATGAATATTGCAACTTTATGTGTAATTCTAGAATAAATGAGTAATGAAATAAACTAATGAGTATTTTTTTCCCCTGTAGAACATTGAAAGATCTCTAAATAAAGGCTTAAACTGTTTCAATACGATTTTTTTATAATTAGTTATGAATTTTCAAATTGGACCAAAAATCTAGAATTGCCAATGAATAGTAAGCCCAAAATCAAATTTCAAATTTTAAATTAGCTTAAATGTAAAGATTATATAGAGTTGATGTTCTATTTCTCTTTCTTTCATTCAATTGCAATAGTGTGTATGATTGTTTGATTGTCTTAGATTCTAAATTATATTTTTGATTTAGTTAGAACTTCAATTCTGATTAAGTATGATTAGTGATGAGTCTCATTATTTGCATTTTTTTGTCCTAAACTTATACTTTTGTAGTTCATAATTGTATATTTTGGGCATAATTGGAGTCTATTGTGCATAAGGGTGAGGCTTTATGTGTGTTTTTGTGTATTTTGTGTGATTTTATATGTTTATGCTTTTGATCCTTTAGGTTGGTTCACATTGCAAGTAGCTTGTATCAACATTTTACATATTTTGGATATGTGATTGTGGCAAAACCATCATTAAAAGGGATCAAACCACTTATTTATATGGTGTCATTTTTTACTATCTTCATGGCAAAGATGGCTTGTCACTGTGGCAACATTGTCAAGACTTAAATTTAAATAGCAAACACATGTGCTTGTTTTGGAGATCACAATTTGGACATTTCATCCCAGAATCACCTTAGCTTCGTTTTCTACACCCCTCCTTCATCCAACCCACCATTCCATATCCTTTCTTACCTCACTCTCTCAATTCCACCAATCATTGCTTCTCTTCTTCTATCACACCTTACTTCTATTACACCTTAGAGTCCACTTAGCACCAATTTCGACCACCTTGGATGGTCTTAAACTCAAGAATCCTTAAGTTGGACGTTGATTTCGTAAAATTACTGTTCACTTGGTAGATCCAAATTTTCTATCCAATTTTGAAAATTTATAACTAAATCTAGTAAAATCAAAACGAAGTGCTTCCAAATTCTGTGAAAAGCTCTTTGAATTCTCTTTCAAGGAAAAATAATCTCATGACCCAATTCCTTAAGGATCAGTACCAGATTTTTGTGGAAGTTACCATTGTTCCAATTGGTAAATACTGTTTTCCAGAATTTTAACCCTAAATTTGAAAAATCACCAAAAATTATACACACATCCATTCAAGACGTGCTACTTATCAATTTGAAGCTCATGGAGTGTACTTTAATCATACAAAATATCATGATTGTCACACCATACTTATATAACACCTTAGAGTCTATTTAGAGCCATTTCAGATGACTTTGGATGGCCTTAAGCTCATAAAAACGTAACTTGATGCTGATTTATGGAAATTACTGTTCACTACACATTTTCATATTACAGGTTCAACTTTGAAAAATCATAACTAATTTTAGAAAAATCGTATGGAGGTATTCTAAAATTCCACAGAAATCTCTTTCAATGTTCTTTAAGAGAAAAATATCCAATTGGACTTGTTCTTGCCCAATTCATACAGTTTATTGGATAAATATTACTATTCATTTGGTAAAATCTAGAACTTTTAGATTCTGTGCCTTAAATTTGGAAATTCTTATCTCCTTGTGTACACATCCAATTGAGGTGATTTACCTCTCATTTTAAAGCTTAAGATTGTACTATAAGTTTGCTAAAGTTTGTAGCTTAACTCATTCATATGATAGGTCAAACTGAAGCTTGAAACTAACTGCTTTAAGACCTACGTTTTATCCCTTAACTGACTTTTGCTTTAATTCTTTTTATTTCTTTGGGATGTAAAACTTGGGCTTGATCTTTGCCATTCATACTCATACACTTTCAATCATGCCATACATATTCTAAGTACATACATTGCATTGATGACATTCATAATATAATTTATAATGTAGGAGAATTATACAGTGAACATAATCTCAATTATTAACGTCAATAATTCTCCACTTTCTTCTCCTTGTTTCTCATGCCATTAGTGCCCCCCATTGATTGACCTAAATTGTTGGTTAGGGAGGGGTGAGATTTGGGAGAATCTCAGTAGCAAACAATATCATATTCATCATGATAGATGGATGCTAATGCACTATACACAACTTGTTTATTCTCTTGTTAATTAGTGACATATTAGCATGCTCAAAGCTAACTTCTCGATGCATGGCCATAGAGACATAATCTACTCATCATGAATAGCAATTACAGCAGCTAAAACATGTCACAATAACATTCAAATAACATGTACACAGCAACACACAAGCATACAACATCAAGCAATGACAATAGGTAAGTTCACTACCTTGCACCTCAAGCTTTCCTCTTACTTTTTCTTTGACTCCCTTGACTTTCCAACCATGTGGGCATTCGGTCAACATCCCTAAACATCCTCTTAGATGTTTCAAGGTCCTAAATATAGTTACATTAATTATACAATCTATTAGGACCAAGAGATTAAATAAAGTTTAAGACTAATCTTCTTGAACTTAACCCTTTTCTCTTAATTTTTGGATTTATGTTCTAGCCTTGTAAAAATTATTCTCTTAGGCTAATCCTACACAATTTTGCCCAAGGAATCCAAATATCCACTTAGATTTATGAAAATCCAACTTTTTTCCCAAAAATCAGTTTGGCCGAATAGTACCCTTGGAATTCCTAAAATTCCACTTTTGATTCTAATGCTTCGAACTTCACTTTCTCAAATTGTTTCCACATAATTTTCCATTCTAAATCTATTGGAAGCCTTAGAATCATCAAAAACTCATCCTAAGGTACAGATTCATACTTGGCCGAATTGATTCTCAAGCATCCATACCATGAAATCTTTCAAATGTCAACACAATTCCACTTGAAACAACCTCTAATCATTGTGTTTTAACTAGATATAACATCAAAACTTCCTTCTACTAATCCTATACATTTCGGTCAGTATCATGTCTTAAGGGAACCAAACTTTTCAACCATAAAAACCAAAGATTCAAAGCAAGAAACAAGAGGGAACAACTTACTAACCTTAGATCTAAACTTGGTTGATCAAAGTAGGTGTCTTCCTCTTGATTTAAGCTTCAAGAATCAAAATGGCAAGAGTTTTCCCTCTTATTCTCCATCTTGGCCAAAATGAAGGGGGAGGGAATGTCTATTTATAGCCAAAAATTTGGCTTGAATGGACTAAAATGCCCTTGGTGGCTAATAGAAAGGGTAAGGGCAATTTTGGAACTTTAAGTTGACTTTTACGATCATCATTGCATCATCCTTACCTAATTCTTCTAAAAGATGCCAAGTGTCACAAAAGTGGTGGAGGAGAAGGGAGATTAGATCCTAGCCATTGGATCAAAACTTGTTCCTTAAGTTTCCTATTATTTTACGTGTCCCACGTTTCTCTGACTTTCTTTATGGCCTTCCGAAGCTCAGAAAATTCTTCTGTCTACTGTAACATCCCGATTTTTGGGCCTAGAAGTACTAGAAATAGCCTGAATGGGATAGGCTACCAGACCCCTTTTTAGTAGAGGTCCTAAAGATGAGAAAGGAAGTTAAAGCAGTTTCAGGGACTAAACTGCAAAGTGAAAGTTTTAAGGGGCTAAAGGGTAATCAAAGTTAGAGGCTCTAGTAAAGTCTCAAAGGCCCAGAAAGAGAAAAGAGGCTAGATACAGACCAAAGGTTAAGTTAGAAGCCTCAAAGAGATAGTTTTATGAGGTTGAGCCTAAGCAGGGATAAAACCGTAAAGTCAAAAAGTTACGGCAATCAGGGGTAAAAATGAAAGTACTTAGAAAATTCTAAGAAAATCCCAGAAAATGGGAAATAATATTCTAAGGCTCTTTTGTGAAGAGAGATGATGAAAATACCCCTGAGGTAACTTAAAAGGAATTTATAAGTTTATGGCTCAATTTGAGATATAGAGGTAGATTTAGTTGTTTGAGTTATAAGGAAACCTTTGAAAATTATGGTAAAATGGGGATGTATGATCTAAGAGACTGGAGAAAATTATAAAATTAGTCTCATCCAGAAGACCAGTAAAATGGCTTTAAGAATACTTAAAAGCCAGTTGTGCCGAAAAAGGGCATTTTAAAGAATGATTTTTAAGTGGGGCTACAGGTCGAGTTATGACCTGAGAAAATTCACAGATTTTCTCTAGAATATGAGAAATTTTATGATATTTTTGGATGAATTTTTAGAGCTCTGGATTGAATAAAATGCTCCAGTCAAATATTAAATAATTTTGTCCCCTAAATAAGAGACAAAACCAAAGAAAATATCTAAGGGCCATCATGACAATGCTAAGTCAGCATGCTGAGTCATCAAGCGTAATCATGACACCGACGAGTCATTATGCTGAGTCAGCAGAAGATATTTATGGACAACATAAAAATCAGAACGCAGTATGGGAATATTTTAGACAATCCTTTATCTACCCGCTATAGTGAAATCTCTACTACGTGACTCAGTAAGGTCAAATAGCCTGTCAGCAAAGCTAATTATTTTCATCTATGCTCCTCTAAGATGGTGCCATATGTGTACCTTTTATTGGCTAGAATTTTAAGAAGAAGTTGTCCCGGTGATACAGGGTAAGTTAGTACCCGAAAAATATCCGATACGGTGCAAGATTGGCTTGATAAGTGGAGAAATAATTAAGGAAATATTTTTACACGAATTTTCCATTTATTTCCTCCCTATTTTAATGCCAAGTTGATGAATGGGCATGAAAGGAATTCTTCAAGTTGTTAGAAGAATCTAGAGTAATCAAGAAGAGTATAGAAGAACCTAGAGGGAACTAGAAATCTCTAGAAGCATCTACAAGCTTCTTGAAGTCATGACTCACCAAGACACTTGTCATCTTCTTAGGCTATGTTGCTTAAGATGTGTACACGTGGAAAGGGTGGTTGAATGGAGGGCTAAGATCAAGTCTTATGCAAGAAGGGCATATATGGAATTATGGAAAGTATGAAGCCTATAAACACCCCCCATCCATAGTTCATTTTTGTGCAAGCCCATTTTAAGAGGAGAAACTCTTGCAAAATCAAATCTAGAGAGAGAGAAAGAGCCATTTTTAGTGAGAGAAAGTCCACCTAAGTTCAAGCTTCAAGATCAAGGTATGTGATGGTTATAGCACCTGATTTTATGCCTATTTCAGATTAGTTATTGTGTGTATCTGATTCTTGCATGCTTAAAGTACACTCTGTGAGCTTTAAATCCATAGGTAGAACACTTCATTTGGATATGTGTACCATTTATGGTGATTTTTCAAAGTTAGGGTTTGAAATTTGGAAACAGTGTTGAACTTTTGGAAGAGTATCGAGTTCCATATTCTGGTGCTGTTTGGCATAGAATTGGTTCCTGAAATTAATTTTCGTGTAAAGTTAACTTAAGGAGCTTTCAGTGAGACTTGGAACCACTCAATTTGGATTTTTTGAGAATTAATTATAAATTTTTAAAATTGAGAAAAAATTCTGGAAAATTCTGCGTGAACAGTACCCTTGAAGCATAATTTCCAGATTTGATCTTCTTGAATCTAAGGCCATCTGAAGTGGTCCTAATTGATAAGAAATAGATCTTAAGGATAGAAAATAATGAGGTTTATGTTAGAAGAGCTAGAAAGAAAACCCTAAAAGGAAGAGAAAGGGTTGAGGTTCAAGAGAGCTAGTCTTGAACTTTATGTAACCTAGTGGTTCTAATAGATTGTATGATCATTATGATTATGTTTAGAACCTTGGAACATCCAAGAGGATGTTTGATGATGTTGACCAAAAGTCCTTGTGGTTGGGAAGTCAAGGGAATCAAAAGAAAAGCAAGAGGAAAGCTTGAGGTGCAAGGTAGTGAACTTACCCTTTATGTGCTTGATGTGGTATGCTCATGTGTTGGTTGTATTTGTTGTTTGAATAATGTTGTGACATGATGATTGTTGCTGGAAATGCTATTTTTAATATGTTTCCCATGGCCATGCATTTTTATACCAAGCATAAAGCATGATGGCATGTCACTAGTTAACTTAAGTTTATGAAAAACTACATACCATACACTAGCATCCATCTTGTGCATGTATGTGGTAATGTTTGCTACTGAGATTCCCCCGAATCTCACCCCTTTGTAACCAACCATTTAGATCAATCAACAATGGGCAATAATGGCATGAGAAGCAAGAAAAAGTAAGCGGAGAATTATTCTTGTTAATAGAAGAGACTGTTGATGAATGTATAATTCTCCTATTTTGTAAACTATGTTATGGATGCCAATGATGCCATGTATTTAATTATAATATTTATGGCATGAATAGAAATGTATGAGAATGAATGGGAAAGAGTAGTCCCAAGTTATGTATGTCAAAGAAATAAAAAGAATTAAAGTAAAGAGTAGTTAAGGGGCAAAACGTAGGTCCTGGGATAGTGAGTTTGTAGCTCCAGTTTGACCTAGCAAATGAATGAGTTTAGCCACAAGATTCGGCATACTTATAGTACACATCCCAAGATTTAAAATGAGAGATAGATCACCTCAATTGGACGTATACATAAGGAGATACGAATTTTCAAAGTTGAGGCACAGAATCTCAAAGTTCCAGATTTTACCAAATGAACAGTAATATTTATTGATTAAATTGTACGAATTGGGCAAGGACAAGTCCAATTGGATATTTTTCTCTTAAATATATTTCAAAGAGCTTCCTGTAGAATTTTAGAACACTCCAATACGATTTTTATGGATTTAGTTATGAATTTTTGAAGTTGGACCTATAATCTGTAAATTTAACAGTGAATAGTAACCCAAGTAATTATGTCAAAATTTTTAATCCACAGACTTGTGTCGTGATCCGCTTGAACCATAACGCTTACAAATGCGCACTCTGAGGGGTTAAAGGTAGGATGTTTCATCTACTCCATAAATCCCCTTTAATTCTAGAGAATATCTATGAATTTTCTCATGCCATAACACTTCCTTTAAGCCTTGCATAAAAATTCATTTACTAAAATGTCTTTTTATCATCATAATCAGCTTTTTAATTTATTAAAGCCATTCTATCACACCCTGATAATTTTATCCTAATTGATGAATGATTTGAGACTGACTAAGGTCAAGTAGTATAGTAGAGTGGTAGAGGATCCAGGCTATGAGGAAAAATCAGGATAGGGACATAACGGTCATTTTTTAAAAGATCGATCAAGAAAGGGCAGTATTGGAAATAATGTCCGAAATTCCTGAAAATTCCCAAAAAATCATAAAAAATAGAAAGGAGGGTACAAAATAATGTTTGAGGCTTAGAAGGTGAATATAGGATAAAAATAATTTATTAGGGAATTATTTGTAATTATTGGAATTTTTGGTTAATTAAGGAAAATTAGCCAATTTTCATTATTTAAAATATATGGAGATCTCAAAAATTCAAGTAAAAATAGGGATAAATTATGCGACATATTATCCTAATTTATAAAATTACTTCCCACCTTTGGAAGTACAGAGGTTAGCTTAAAGAATATTTATTACCGAATTATTATCGGTAGAATATTGATTTTTGATGGAATAAAATTTAGAAAATTATAGATCGAGGTAAAATTTGAAAAAATTCATGGAATATCCTTGGAATGAGAGGGATTTAAGGAGGTGCTTAAATCAAAATTTTGTGATAGTAAATTGGACAGGGTTGTTGGAAAATTGGACTGAAAATACACAAATAATCAGTGGATTGCACTGAATATTGGATGAGTCATTTTTCTCCCAATATTTAGAGTAATAATTCGGCCAAAATAAGGGGGAAGGACAAGGTTGGAATTTTTCAAATTGTTCAAGGGCAAAAAGGGAAATAAGAGACAAAACATTAAAATAATATTTTTCTACCACATGAAAATCACATGGTGAATAGGTTTCCTTCCATGTGTCATGATCTCAAGGCTTGTGCTCTAAGATTTGTCCATATGTAAAGTGGAAAAAAATGGACGGCCGAGATCGCATCTTTTTCTTCAAGGGCATTCTTGGTATTTTGAAAAATTCAAGCCTATAAATACCCCCCTTACCCTTCATAATTTCGGCCAAGATGGTTTCCTAGAGAGGGAATGTTTTGCTCTTAAGTTTTAGGAGAGAGAAAGAAAGAAAGAAGAGAGAGAAAGGGAGAAAAAAAGGTTAAACGACTCTAATCGCCGATTAAGAGCTAATTAAGGTATGTTTACCTCCCTAAGTGTTAATTATTTTTAGTTAATGATTTATTTGAGGAAGATTAGGATTAATTATGGTTTAGTGATAGCTAAGATTAATCATGTTATTTAATTAAAGATTAATAAGTAATTAAGGTTAGTTACCTTGATTAATTAATGACTAGTGATTAGTTATGTTAATTAAAGGACAATTAATTATGATTAATCATGTTGATTAAGGAATGATTAAGGGTTAATCATGTTGATTAGAGAATAATTAATGGTTAATCCATAAAGGATTAGTGGCTTAATCTTAGAGGATTATGTTGTATTAATAACTATGTGACTTGAGGACCTTAATTAAATATTGGATTAAGGATTAAGGGTTAGTGATTAACCAAGAAAGCATGATTAATTATGGATTAAGGAAGAATTCCAAGACCTTAATTGAGGATTCAGGCTTGGTCAAACCAAAGTCAAAGGATTAGGAAAGGTATACAGAAGTTATAAATTGAAAGGCACAAGGATAACTTCTTAAGCTTTAGGGATCGACCGACTTCCATTGTTGGTTACACTTTAATCACCAACCTCAATCTTTAACGATCTCCTTTAATGTCTAAGTAGCTCTTTTGTCTATTTTGAGTCGTTAGATGTCTTTGCTGAATAACTTTAATCTATTGGGAAGTCTAATCCACTAAATCAGGATCATACTTCTTTCATTGAACTCTATCCACCACAAGGGAGATCTACACTTCCTCCCATAAAGTACTTCATATGGCGCCATTCAGATACTGAATGGAAATGGTTATCTTAACCAAATTTGGCTTACAGTAAGTACGTATCCTAGTTACCGCCGAAATTAAGCGCATATGTGTGTAGCATATCTTCTAACATCTGTATCATTCTCTGTGTCTGCCCATCGTCTTAGGATGGTAGGTTGTATTGAATCTGAGAGTAGTGTCCACTTCTTTCATAAGGACCTCCAAAACTTCAAGTAAATCTTAGGTCTTAGTCTGAAACAATACTGCTTAGGACACTCGGTAGCTTAACAGCTTCCTTAACTTTCATCTCCCATTTTCTGTTGGACTTAGTGCATTCTTGCCAAAATGGTTAACATGTCTAGCTTTTGCACTTTCTCACATTACTTCCTAGGATCACACTTTCTTGGGCTACTTTTGCCTAAAACACTTAGCTAAACAATGCTAATGGGAAACTAAGGCACTGATTCTGATAGGCTCAACCCTGGTACTTTACTGTCTTAGACCCCTTTCTTAATTTATCTTTAGTTGGGTCTTCTCAACTTACATTCTTGTCTCTTACCTCATCTTAAGGATTTATCCGTCAATACTTCGTCTGTCTTTGTATCACATCGGTTCCTGTATCTAGGACTAGCCTGAATGTCTCTTTTTCAGGTCTTATGGCTCTAATTCTTCTAACTTTGGCTTTTCGCTGTTAATCAGAAGGAAATTAAGCCCAGCCTAATTAATGATAAGGTTATCTGGAAGGAAGTCATGGGTACTCTCTTAGTATCGGTTTACAACCGAAGAAGGTTTCCACATCCTCAACTCATCCCTGGTCCTTATCTTCCCAAAGTGGTACCATACTCTTAAGATCTCTATGAGACTTTTGATTATAGGACTAAGTATAGTCACCTCCTCTCAGTTGGTCACCTAACTGATAATTCCCCAAAACTATTCCAAGAACCAATACCATTCTCTTAGACTTCATGTCGATTCCCTAGGCTACCTATTTGTCTCTTTAGGTGCCTAAGCCAATTTGTCTTAGGAGTTCTCTTATTCCTCCAGCTGCTCTTACCGTCTCTTACTATTTTAGAACGCTATAGAGAGAGGACTTTGCAACTTCTCTTCCCTCTACTTTCCTTTTCAGTAGGAGCATACTCTAACATGCATAAAGCCTGGCATTTCAAATACAATGAGTGCAAGCTCTTACCGGTTGCTATGTTTGTAGTGTGCCAACCAGACATTTCATCCCTAAAAAGGGAACCTCTCTTTCTGTTCGTAGTTGCTTTTAGAAGTCATAGGGAGAGGACTTTGAGGTTTTTCTTCTTTCTACTTGCTCTAGTACTCTGCTAAGCTCAAATACATCTAAGCCTAGCTTCGTTCTTGGCTAGTCATACTTGTATTGGGTAAGGTCAACTCTACTTGCCTTGCCTCGGCTGCTTCCCTTTCTTGCTCAGATAGGGTATCTTGCTCCAACTTAAGCAATGTAAATTCTAATCTGGAGGACCAATTCCCACCCTCTCTAGGAAAACTCCTAGCCAAGACCTTATCCCCTGAAAAGGGGTGCCTTTCAACCTAAACCCCAAGCGACTGAGTATCTTTTAACATTAAGAGGAACATGCCAACCTCTAAGCTAGTTCCCTGTATAGCTATCTGTCTCGTCCTCTTCTTCTTGATCCTTAAGACATCTCACTAGGGCTCTCTATCTTGACTTTGCTATCTCAAAGTTCCTATTCATCTATTCTAGGACTTGAGATACCTACTCTATCAGGGTGTCCTAGCCCTAACAAGGCTGTAAGAGTTTGCCTAGCTTAGGTGTCCACTTACACCTTTGTAATGGTGTAAAGACTCAACCCCTAACTGTCTTATTTAACTTCTTATTATTACTTTTCTTTTGAGGGGGAATCTAGTAACTCTAAATAGTGGCTACTGCTCTCTTCCTGACTTCTACTTATCTTACTCTCTGTGACCTCTAAAAGTTGTTATGTCTCGTTGAGATACCACCTCAACATCTGAGAGTTATTGTGTCTGTTCGTCATGACTAGAATCCTTATTTGCAATGATAGAAGTTACCATCTCCTTTGGTAATCACTCTGTATTCGTCTATTGCCACTAATTCCCTTGGTTTATCATAACGAAATACACTTTTCTCTTAACCTCTGCTAGTCTTACGTAACTTCATTCATCGTACCATTACCTGTCTAGGCTTCCATTACGAAGTTTAACTCAACTTTCGGATTTACTCCATTTCTTTTGGGGGTAGGATCAGGGTTTTGTCCTTGCCATTAAGGGACGACAACTAACTCAATCTAATTACCCCATCAACTTCATAGAAGGCATATATATCAAGTCTAAGGCAATATAATAGTGCTTATAACCAACTATACAGTTTAAGCACCCATCATATGTAATTGTCCTCTTTTGTGTTGGTATAGACACATGCATGTCATAAGGCAACGTATTCATAATCAAGCCAAGTCTTTTAGCTCAGGCATACAAAATAAAAGAATGACTAGCACCCTAATTAAACATTGCAATAACTGGGGAGTTGTTAAGAATGATCGTTCCTTGGATTATTTCCAGAGACTTCCGGGCTTCTTCCCCTGTGATGGCAAATACTCGTCGTCAGGTGCGTGACCTTGCCTTCTCTTTATTCTACGGGCATTCTCTCGAGAAGTGTCTGGACTTGCCGTAAGTGCAGCAAACATTTTGCTCGACCATATACATTCTATCATCGTGACTCTTGTCGTAATTGGGCATTCCTTGCTATTTAGGGGCCTACCTCCCTTCTTACTCTTTTGGTTGTCCCGTAGCCTCTTCGTCTTCCTATTCGCATCAGAAGAGGTGCCACCCTGATCTCCATTCTCTAACTTGGGAATAGGCTCAATCATCAAATGATGGTTCAAGCTGTTCTCCATAATTCGGCAGGCCTCAATGTTAAAGTGCTCGAACTGCCAGGGAGCAATCATCTCCCTTAAGGACTGCTTTAGTCCTCTAACCATCTTTTTGGTCATCTACCTTTCATCATCTCGGTAACGCAAGTAACTGAAGTAGTGAGAAAGACATCTAAACTTAGCTAAGTAATCATCAAATGACTCGTTATCCTTCTGCTTCAGGGTTAGGAATTCTGCTTCATTTTCGTCCCTGATTGACCGCAGAAGTACATTTCATAAAACTGCTCTAGGAACACTTCCTATGTCGCTCTTGTGATCTGAGCATCCAGAAGAATCTTGGTATTCTTCCACTAATGATCAGCGTCCTTTTCTAGCTAGTAAATAGCCATTTGGGCTTTTTGCTTAGTCGGACAGTCCAAAACTTTGAAAATCTTTTCCAAGTGATTAATCCAATTCTCTACTACTTGGACGTCAACCTGGAAGGATGGTGGATTGTGGTTACAAAAGCGAGTCATCCACTACTGGATGCTATCGGGGTCTACTGCTGGCGTCACTGATCTGGCAAATGTTCTGTTGCTTGTGCTACTGAGGTTTCTTCCTCTGGCTACCTCCTGTCGAGGTTAGCCACTGCCATTGCTACCGCTGCTACTATTACAGAGTCTCTTTCTTATTCTTGGCTAGCTTGTGCCACTCTCAACCCTTCAATAGCCTTTTATTACGGTTCTAAGCATTCCAAAATTAATCGTATTAGATTGGGAGGGACCTTTACATCGTGTCCTGAGGGTCTCTCCGGCAAAGCGTTTCATTGGGTTTTAACCAATACGCTAACTAAACGGATAACATATCCAAGGAACAAGAAAATAAACAACATGCTTGGATTTCATTTAACAACATATGCATTCATAATACATCATTCAAGCATCAGTCATCAGTCACATCATTCAAACATATATAGCCATCAAACATGCCAGACTAACCTACTCAGGTTAGCTATATCAAAACAAGTCCTATCTCAGTTTTACGAGGATTTGAATATCTAAAAATAGTGAATCTTAACAAAGTTTTCAAGGTGCTCGATGTAATCCTCAACACCTAAATCCACTATATGATTCAGACGACAAAACTCATATACCCAGAAGGGTAAATATGGAAGCATATCCTCATCGTATAGATCTAGTCCTTGGTGTCTAGATAAGGGTTACCTAGTCCATGAGTCTAATATAACACCTTTACTCCCTGAAGGTATTCTAGATAAATGTTTGAGTCTTGCTGATCCTCATCTTTCCTGGTATGTCGACCTAAGAATTCCAACTTCTCTCTCAACTGATCCTCCCTATTGATCTTAGGCTCAGTCAGAACAGGGATAGGTACTGTGGGTGTCAGGGGTATCCCTGGCTTGGTACTAGATCCGGGGATATCGCTTGAGTGCACACTTGGGGTAACAAGCCGTGTGCAAGACTGAATGTCAAAACTAGGGTCCACTGGTTTCTGATACAATTCAGTTCTGGGATCCACCGAGTCATTGGGTACAGGAAGGTGCATTAAATCCTCAACAGTAACCCCTAAAAGGTTGGCCCCATGCTCTGGATAATTGTTGGACTCCCTTGTTGAGTATCATGTGCTAGCAGTCCCCATAGTCCATCCCACCGGATCCTCTTTGGTGAGATCGGTCATGTTAACATCCCAATCATTGACTAACTTCTCAAATCTAGCGTCCTAATCCATTGTGTTTTCCATCTCAATTCCCACAAAGGTTTGTCAGCTTCTCCTTAACTAACCCAGATATCTAACGCATAAACTCAAGCAGAGCGTTCTATCCTATGCCAGAACCTCCGCTCTAATACCAAAAAATGTCACACCTTACTATCAGATACACTTAGGGTTTAATCAAAACCATTTTAGACCACATTGGATGGTCTTGGGCTCAAAAATCCATGAAAAACGCTGATTCTCGGATTTTTACTGTTCATCAGGTAAAAATCCAGTTTTCTAGCTCAACTTCCTAAATTTATAACTTAATCTAGAAAAATCAAAATAGAGTGGTTCAAAATTATATAAAAATATCTTTGAATTCTATTTCAAGAAAAAATAATCTTATGAACCAATTCCACTTGAAAAAGTGTCAGGTTGTTGGGAAAGTCACCTCTGTCCATTTGGCAAAAATTCTTTTTTCAGATTCTGAACCTTAACTTTGAAAAATCATTAAAAATCGTGTAGTTGGTCATTTTTAATGTGATGCCTATCAATTTGAAGTTCATGACGTCAATTTAAGCATGTCAAATTTTATGCAGAAATTCGTTTGGTAACTTAATAAAACGTGGCTCTAAACAGGTGTCCTGCTTAGGGGTTACAGCTCCAACCATACATACTTATACATAACCAAATATAAATGTTCCTCATGGTTCATCATCATATTTATCCTTGGATTTGTAGCCTTCCTTTTGATGATTCAGTCCCTAAAGTGTTAAGTTACATATGGGGGATGAGATTTCAATGAAATCCCAGTAACAAGATCAATCAACCAAAATATTAATATGCATCAATTACAAGCATTCCAACCTTTTGCTATTAATAGGGAACTACTTTACCTCATACATGTAGCACTCCAACATGCAATAGCCAAGGCACATAAAGCAAGGAGTATAGCTACACAATCATCATCATCATCATCATTTAGCTCAACCACATAATTGCACATGAAATTGTGTAGCAATCAATGCAACACTTAACATTAAAGTCAATTAAATCCTACTACCTTGATCCAATACTCTTTGATTTTCTTGTTTTTCTTTCTTGCTTCCACAAATTCCAAACCCTAACATGGAAATCAACAAAAAGGGCAGCAAGAATCATCAACCATTTTACACAAAACTCAACAACATAACTCAAGGACAACCTTTGTCCCTTAAAGCTTCCACCTTTGTTCTTTAAATTTTTGAGTTTGTTTCCTTAACCCTAAAAATTCCCTCTTAACTCATTCCTACATGATTTTTCATGTAGATTCCAATTATCTACTTGGATTAGCAAAATAAAATTCCTTCTTTCAGTTTTGAACTGACTGAACCATTATGGTTCAAAATCCAAAAATTACAACTTTGATTCTATGGCTTCCAACACTTGTTCTTTAGGTTTACCCTACACCATTTTTCATTTTGAACACAATGGAAGCCTCAAAACTTTGAAAAACACATCCTAGGGTTGAGTTCTTGCTTTGGCCGAAATGAACTTTAAGAGAGATATCAAAGAAAACACTTCAAAAACAACCTATAACAACTTGCAATCACTAGGATCTATCATACTTTGAAGTGTTCTAGCAAGATTTAACAACCAAACTCCCTCCCCTATTCAAAGAGCATTTCGGCCAGTACCGAAAGAGAGGATAAACAGAATTTTTCAACCATCAAACTCAAGAGAAACAAGCAAAGAACAACATAGAATCACCTACTAACCTTAACTCCAAGCTTTCTTGATCCAAAGTGGTTGATTCTTCCTTGTTTCCACCTCAAGCTCTCTCTCTTTCCCTCTTGGCCGAATGGTGATCTGAAAATGAGGGGAGGAGTGTGTTGATTAAGGCCAAAAATATCTCACCAACCAACATTAATGATTTGATAAGTGTCATCTCCCTATTCCCTCTTGTAACCTCTCTCCTAATTAACTTAAATCATAATGTAATTACATTCTAAAGTCAAGATCCTCTCCAATCAAGGCTTGACACTTGAAAACCTTTAATTATCATCCATTAGAGGCTTGACAAGTGGCAACTTGTGGGCCAAGTAAAGTGCAAGACTCTAGTCCTTACTTTATCGGTGCCCTTTTACTCCGAGTTTGATTTCTTTTCTATAATTACGGTACTCTGGCCTCTGTAATTATTTTCTGTCAGATCCATAAATTATTCTCCTCATTTTTATCTTCCCAAATTGCCCTCTTTGTTTCAAATTTAATTTCCCAATAATTAAATAAAAAGGAAAAATAATTTCCTTCTCTTTAGTGATTTTTCCACCTTTCAGAGGAATTGGGAAAAAATCTTGGATACTTGAGGATCTTCTTTTAATTTCATAATCTCTTATAATTTCTTGGGATATCATAAGAATTTTCTTGGGATTTTATCCTCCTTAAAAATATTTATTTGGAATTTTCCAAATAAAGGACCTCAAACTAGCTTAAATCGCCCTTAAATTCCTTTGTAATATCTCTAAGGGTAATTTGATCATGAAACCAGTTTTATAATCCCATATAATTCTCAAGAAACATTGTCCTTATTTTTTCTTTATTTTTTGAGGCTTGGAAATATTTTTCCATAATTATTCTTGACCAATTTTCCTTAATTAGTCAAACTTTTCATAATTAGCTTGGAAAATTATAATAATTATTTTCCACCATAAATCTTCTATTTCTTCTTATCCTTTTTGGCCTTTAAATATTTAGGAATATCCCTATTCCTAAATTCCATATTACTGGATGTGACATTTAGCTTATTTATTGTTTTGAGAGCCCCACGACATGGCTTCTCAATTAGCTAGGTGATTTGTGTGCATTTACCTTTAGTTGAAGAAATGTATTATCTAGTTTTGAGTAGAGTTAATATGAGAATTGTTATGTAGTAGCTTAATATTTCTAGTTAATTTGATTGATTCTAAGTGATGCATAGTGGTGGTTACTAGGAGAGAATTTGAATCTCCTTGCCATCATTCTTCATGCAATTAAGTTTAGCTTAATCTTTTGATTCATTGTAATGAACTCAATTGAGTAGTTGCTTTAATCTCTGATTACGGAAGATTTAACAATTGTTAATCCTGTCTATAAAATTGACTTAAGAGAACTCCAATCATCATAAATAGACTATGAAGTTGGAGGTAAGTTGATAGGTGAACATCTCATTCTCAACATTTACTTATTTACTTCTAATCTTAAGTTTCTCTTAATAAGAACTTAATCTTAGAAAAACACTAATAAAATTCTTCTTTGGTTGATTAAATTGGCAATTAAATGGATTAGTTAGAGAATTGAATATTTTAGATAGGCTTTTATAGAAAAATGACCTAAGTAGACTACTACTTGACTATACTTACTGTTATAGTTAATTAGGTTCAACTTAGTTTCTTGAAGAAGATATACTGCTAGCTTTTTTATGCATCGTGAGCAATTGGCATTTCACAAACCCACACCACCTAACCTTCGAGTTGTAGTGGCCAACTGAAAAACCTTATTATAGCAGTTTTCAAAGAAATACTAAGATTAGACTTGGAAGCATAGTAGCTTAACCCTATGTTAGTTCACAAAGGAGCCTATGTAAAAGACTTATAAGCAATTCACTTAACCAACCCAAATTAACTAATTAACAATTTAAAGGAACTTAAATAATTGAATGCATAACCTTAATTTCTGATTTTAGTAAAATAGTTTTAGTAAGAGATCAAGAACAACTAGGAAAATGCAAAGAAAATGACTTATCTTATGGAAATGATACTATTTCCATGGAAATTTAGTTAGCTATCCTAGGCTACTGGGGTTATTAGAAGTCCTAACCGATTAATAAAAGAATCAGCCACTAGCCAAAATATTCACAATTAAAATTGCCACCGCATAATTTGAACAATCAATGTGAAAATTGGTTCATATTCAAAGCTTGGCAGTCACAAATCTCTCAAGCAATTGCACTGTACATTACTTTTAGAATCAATCAATGTGAAAATGATAAACAATTCAACTAGAATTAATCCTGTGGAATCACATGTACTTAAAATCAAAGATTACAAAATTCATTGAAGATTGTCAAACAATTACTAAACACTAAGTGTGAAATTCTCCAGCTTACTTGATAAGCACAACTCTATCACAATCCAAATCCACAAATTAAACAAATGCTAAACATTGGTTGTATATTTGAATATAATCAAAACAAGCAGAAACTTCCTCTTTGAAGCTCAAGAACTCCAGTGTAGAACATTTCCAAGAAAACATAATGAATTCTAGCCTCTCATACTTCAAAATTGCTTAGCTACTATTATACCTTAGTTCTATACTACCTTAGAGTCTATTTCATGTCAATTCGGATCACTTTAGATGCTCTTAGCTTCAAGAAAGACGAATTGAAAATTTTTGCTATATGGGTACTGTTCATTTGGTATTTTCAGAATTTTAATCCAACTTTGAAAATTCATAATTAATTCTTCAAAATTGAATCTAAGCGATTCTAAGTCCTACTAAGAGCTCTTTAATTTCTCTTTATAGGAAAAATAGTTTTAAGATGAATTAGTGTGAAATAGTGCCAGATTTGTATGGAAGTTTCTACTATTCCATTAGTCAAGATTGTTTCCAGATTTTAAACCCTAATTTTGAAAACTCACCATAATTCGTACACACATCTAAAATGAATGTTCTACCTATAGATTTGAAGCTTAAGACGTAAACTTTAATCTTTCCAAATTTCAAACTCAAGCACGAACAGAAACTTAATCAAAACACAGCTTCAAGGTCACAACTTAAAGGGTTTACAACAACCATGTCAAAAGTCAAGGAAGTTTCACAAATGCAAATAATTTTCCTGGGACTGAACCATCAAGGAGGAAGAAGAAAATGATGAAAGAATTATATGTATTTGTGAAACTTCCTTGACTTTTGACATTGTAATTAATTTAAGCATGGTTGTAGTAAACTCTTCACGCTGTGACCTTAGAGCTGTGTTTTGATTAAGTTTCTGTTTGTGCTTGACTCTGAAATTTGGCATGATTAAATTTCATGTCTTAAGCTTCAAATCCATAGGTAGAATATTCATTTTGGATGTGTGCATGAATTATGGTGATATTTCAAATTTAGGGTTTAAAATCTGGAAACAATTTTGACCAATAGAACAGTAGAAACATCCATACAAATTTGGCAGTGTTTCATACCAAATTGATTCCTGAAACTATTTTTCCTTTAAAGAGAAATTAAAGACTTTTAGTAGGACTCAGAACTACTCAATTTCAATTTTTTCTAGAATTAATTATGAATTTTTAAAGTTGCAAAAAGGTTTTAGAAATACCAAATGAACAGCACCCATGTAGCAAAAATTTCATATTCATTTTTCTTGAAGATAAGACCATCCAAAGTGGTCTAAATTGACATGAAATGGACTCTAAGATAGTATAGAACTAAGGCGTAATATTTTTGGTATCAAAGTAAAGGTTCTGATAAGTATTTAACTAGAGTAAAGGTTCTAGCAATGCGGTTAGGGACACAGAAGTCCTTCAGCAGAGCGGAAACGTGGTGGACCCATAACCCACAAGTCCTAGTGTAACCATCACCTTTAACCATGAGCACTAGATTCAAATGTAAGGGTTGTACCTTAAGGTAAGCCTTAGCTCCTGGAGGCATTACCAAGAGGGTTCTTGCCCCTTCTGTATCATCTAATCTTTACCCCTCTTAGTTTACTATCTCTTAGTGTTTCCTACATCCACTCAGGAATTTGAGATGGTCTTGTACTTCTCATCCATTCCTCTTTATCTTTATGCTCAAACAATGATGCCTAACTTTTAATCTTTCTAACTTCTCTTAACCATTCATTCCTAAGGTCACACACTAATCATTATAAAGTGACCATATTATACAGCAGGCATAGATCATTAACACCTCTGCTATGTGGTATTCCAGTCAGGCACCTTTTATCAATCACCTGAGGCTTAGGTTGTCACCCTACTTCCCTATTAGGGTATAGACTCCTACCCCTGCTTGGCTTATTGTACTCTCAGCCATCACCCTCTAGGGGAAGCTTTTTGACTTTAGCTCATACCTCGGTCAAGTTCTTTCAGCTCAACCATTCCTCTCCTAGACTACGTAGCTGTTAGGTTAATTTCTATCATTCCTCTAGTTTGCTGCGACAAATCACAATTTCTCTTAACCTTAATTGGTCTTAGTTGGCTTAGTTCCATCATAGTATCACCTGCCGCCTGAAGGACTTCTGTGTCCCTAGCCTCATTTCCAGAACCTTTATTTTGTTTAAATACTTGCTAGAACCTTTGTTCTAATACCAAAATGTTACACCTTAGTTCTATACTAGCTTAGAGTCTATTTCATGTCAATTAGGACCCAGGTTTAAACTAGGTTTAACATTAAAATCATCCTCCCTGATTCATGACTAATTTCAGTTAGCACCTTCCTTTAGAGAAACCAACAGTTTTCAACCATAAAACTCAAGAAAACATAGCATAATGCAAGGTAGAACCTCAAACTAACCTTGGATCAAAGCTTATGCAACTAAAGTAGATAGTTTCTCCTTGCTTGGTCTTTAAGAAAACAAATTGCAAGAGTTTCCCCTATGGTGCCCAAAATGTGAGAGCGTGTGTGTGTGTGTGTCGAGGGAGATGGCTATTTATAAGCTATGCTCTAAATGCTTGCCATCCAGGATCAAGCTAATTACCATGCTTATGTGTCAAAACCTTATGCCATCTTACCTTAATTAACCTGATTAAATTAATTCCAAACTAAATTGAATTTCCAAGGTCAAATTCCTCTTGATTTTTGGCTTGACAAGTGGCACTAAAATCCTCTCCACTCATACCTTGGCAAATGGCATATTTCTAGCCAAGTTAAGGACAAGAGTACACTTTAAGCTTTGACAGTACACTTTGCACTGAAATAAATACCTATTCTACAATTACAATATCCTGGGCATTTTAATTATTTTCTATCAAATCCATAATACATTCTTAGCATCTTTCTCTTCCCAAAATACCCTCCTTTGTTACCATCATAATTTTCTATAAATAGTAAAGAAGAAAACCAATTTAATTGCCATAATAACTTCTTTACTCGAGAAGAGATTCCTTAGAGTTTCTTGTCACACCTCCTTTATTACCTTATTATATCACATTGGAACCATTCGAAACCATTATATAAGCCTCAAGTATGAGAAAATTTAAGTTCCAACATTTTCATTTTTGGATTTACTATTCATTATTTACTGAAATTCTTACCAACTTTGAAAATTTATAACTAAATGTAGAAAAATCAAAATTGAGTGATTCTAATTTCTACTTGAAGCTTGTCATAAGTTCTTTAAGGAAAAAAAATACTCATTGGCCTTAATTTCATCTGAAATAGCACCAGAAAATTCGTTAAGTTGCACTATTCATATGGTCAATTTTTAATTTTTTTAGTATTTTAGCCCAACTTTGGAAGGGCATATCTCTTATCACCAAACTCCAAATTTAATGATCTACTACTTGTTTTAAAGCTAAAAATGAGATCTATAAGCTTCCCAAGTTTAAGATCCAAATCCATCCATTTGCTTATTATTTCATGTGTCACAATGTTGCCCCTTTTTAGGGCATTTTTGTCCCCTAATCCAATTATCTTGGATTTCTTTCCTCTTTTCCTTACCATGCTATTCAACCATGCTCAAGACCACATTCATATACAACAATCCAACATTAAAATTACATAGTTCCAAGGTATATCACATCCATGATCCATTACAAAAGTCATATCAAAGTTCATTATTATACAACTTAATATTACATAGCTATAAGGGTCACATAATCTCACTATCCCAAGACCAATTCCTTGCCCTTGTCTTTGCTTGATCCATTCCCTATTTGGTGTATAATTTAACATAGGAAAGAATGAGATTTCATAGAAATCTCAGTAGCAATGAAATATAATTATCATGTAAATTAAGCAATGCATAATGTGATATGTCATAAAACTTCAAGACATCCTCAAGTCACATAAAATCACATTTTACATCAAATCAAATGAGGAATCAAACACACTTTCATGTTAACATATTATTATGCATTTGGCCAAAGCATATCATACATCATAAAATCAACAATTTCCACAATATACATCTGTTAAATCAAAGTAATCCACATAACACATCTAGCAAGCTAGATAAAAAATCAAATTATAAGTTCAATGCTACCTTTTAAACTTAAACCAATTCAACCTCTTCGAGGAATTTGGGTTCTTCTTGATTCCTCTCTACAAAACCTATCAATTCAAGTTGATTGAGCTCAAGTTATTATTATCTTTTCATTACATTATCCATGATTTTGTGGTATTTTCTGGCCCTTTTTAATGATAATTGTGCTTAATTTAGATTAAGAGTCCTTACTTTAAGTTAGTGCCTTTTTGAGGATAAAATTGCCATAATTGGTATTAATTGTATTCAATTGATTTCTAGGACAATTGATACTTCAATTTGTTGCTTTTCATTGTAGGACACTAGAGATTGGGGCCAGAATTGAAGAACTCAAGGCACAAGAAGTAAGAGAGGAGCCTCTGCCTCAGTTCGCCGCAGCACACTTCTGCTTTCGCCGCGACGAACGTCGTCCGTCAAGAAGCAATGCTCTCTGCCATGGTTCACCGCGACGAACCCCTCGTATCAGCAAATTTCAGACCCGACCATTTCGGGAAAATCTGACCTACCCACCTCCAGGAACCGACCCATACACGTAATTCTCGGGTTAGAAACCCTATTTTGGGTATGGGTAAGGTCAGACATAAGGGGATAGCCACCACTTACGTTATCTATCATCATCTCTTCTTATCTTTCCCACAGAACCCTAATCCTCCATCTCCATCTCCTTCACCTTCCATCTTCCTGCACTTCTTCTTCATCCACTTTCATTTCCTTTATCTCCTTACTGTTATGGCTGAAGATTTACCTTTGGTTGGAGCTGATTCCAAGGCTATGATGAGCTAAGCTTTTCCAACTCTTGAAAATGGTGGAGTAGCATGAGTTTTCAAGCTTCAAAAGGGAGTTTTAGTTTTAATCTTTAGCTTTTAGCTAGGCATTTATGATTTCCTAGGTTTAGGAGTTATAAAGTCTTAGTTAGGCACTTTGATTAATTCTGTAATCAGTGGTTATTGATTAACATTTGTAATTTGGATTGATTGATGTTGAATTTGTGCTTAAATATATGTAGTTGCATATATGCTTATTGTAACTCTCATGATTCTCTCCTGTCTTGCATGGTTATGTTTGATACTGAGTTGATTGTGTGTTACATTGAGCCAATTGCATGATCATTCCAAATTTACACATTAGGGAAGCTAAACAAAGTTTTCATTAATGAGTTTATTAATGAAAGCTTTGGACTCATTGAGTTAATGAGGTTCTTATTAAGAAAACCTAATGGATTTTGAAACTCCCAATATTTAAGTGAACTATGATTGCCATCAAAACCATTTTCAAGAGATTTCCTATCAAACATTCCCATTACATCATTATTATCTTAAAAACTCTAAAAACATAGTATCTTAGGTTTGTTTTCATTGCATTCAATTTTGGCACATTTCATTTAATGTTAAAAACCCAAAAACCCCTTTTCATTACATTGCATGGAATTTAGTCTAACTTAGGTAATTAATTAAGGCTCCCAAGCGTGAAACGACCCAAGTTTGCATTATACTGCATAACTTGGATTTATTTTTGAGTGAGAACCCCAAAGCGAACGATAAAAAGGCTCTCTTCAAGTGGCGCCGTTGCCGGGGAGCCAAGAAATTGGTTCTCTAGGTTAGCTTGTGCTAATTGATTGTCAATTGAAGTTTTGATCTTTTTGGGTAGCATCTTAGGTAGTTTAGTTGCATATTTGTTCATAGTATAGGTTTTCATCTTGCATAGCATCAAAATTTTTGGAAATACAAACAAATATACTAATTTTCTTGATTTTCTGCATATCTCACGTTGCATCAGTGGAGTCCAGTATGTGATAAGCATTCTGTGACACTTCGCCGTGGCCAACTTTCTCCTTCACCACAGCCAACTATCTGAAAAATCGAAGGATTCCTCTCTGGATACCTTCGCCACGGCCAACTCCCTACAATCAGATATCTGGTCGCCTCTGTCAACTTTCGCCACGGCCAACCTCTTCTTTCACCGCGGCCAACTCTTCTGGAAATTTTGAAACTTACACTTTTTGCTTCTTTTTCTATGCATACATACTCATACTCACCCATACACTTGCGTACTTATCCATACACTTGCATTCATCACATTGCATGCTTTTAGTTGACTTTGTGTGCTGCAAGTCAATTTTGTTTGCTCTTTCTCTTGTGACTTTTATCTTGCATGCCACGGAAAATAAAACTTGTGCCCTATAACCCTGAGATTGAAAGAAGACTCAGAGAGATAAGAAGAGAGAAAAGAATTGAGGGGACAAGTGAGTTGGTGATTGAGCAAGAGAATATTTCTGTGGAATCTAGCCTATCTAGTAGTGAGAGTGAGCCTACTGACCAAGAAATAATGGCTGAATTATCACAAAACCAACCTAATCCTAACCTGAATGCTAATCAAGTGAGGAATGGTGGTAATGGTGAACAAGAGAGAGTAGGAGAAAATAATGGAAACCCTAGGAGAAGAACAATTAGGGAAGCCACAACTTCTGATGTAAATTTTGATCATTTTACTGCGGCTTGTCCAAATTTTGAAGTTAACTTTGAGATTAAAGGTTTATTGATTAACTCTCTTCCCAAATTTCATGGCTTGACAGGAGAAGACCCATACCTCCATCTGCAATCTCTTTCCATGATTTGTCAAAGTATAAAGCCTGTGGGAGCATCATTAGACCAAGTGCTATGGAAGGTTTTTCATCTATCCTTAGAAGGAAAAGCTAGGGAATGGTACATGAGCCTCCCAAGACATGTAGCTGATGCATACCACAATTGGGGGAACTTAAGGAAGGCATTTCTGGAGAAATACTTTCCGGCTTCTCGTACTTCATCAATGAGGAAGGAGATTTATTCTGCCAAGCAAGACTATGACGAATCTCTCTATGATTACTGGAATAGATTTCAGGACCTACTTTCAAGATGCCCACATCATCAAATTCTGAATGAACAACTGGTGCAGTACTTCTATGATGGGTTGAAGAACCAAGAGAAGGGTATGTTGGATGCTGCATCGGGAGGATCTTTGATAGACTCCACTGCTGAGGAGGCTTGGGATTTGATAAGAAGATGGCCCTGAATCATCAACAACATGGTGTGAGAGTACTAGAGGAGTGCATGAGATGGGAGCTGCATCAGTACACAGTAGGAGAATGGACGCTTTGGAATCAAAAGTAGATTCTTTGGGAAGCAAAGTGACGTCTCAATTGTCTTTGATCACTACTGAATTGAAGAATATGAGTGTACATTGCCCATTCGCTCCTATGGACATTACAGCGCCTAGTTGTGAAACATGTGGATCAGTCATGCATATTTCTAGCGTTTGTCCAGACCGCTATGAGGAAGTGTCTGCAGTCTTCCAAGGCCGTCCAAATCAAAAGTGGTACCCCTACTCCAACACTTACAATGAGGGATGGAAAGCAAACCCTCGATTGGGTTGGAGGAATAATGATAGTAGACCTCTAAACAGATTTCAGAAGAGTGGAGGAGCTGGTCCATCTTCAAACCAGTTCCAAAACCAATCTGAAGGCCTAACTGTCCCACCTAAGGATGAAACAAATCAACTCCTACAAAATATGATGACCTTAATTAAGGAAGAAAGGGCTGCTAACGCTACTCAGTTCAACTCCTTAGCTTTACTAATTCAACAAGACTCATCCAAGAATGATGCTAGATTTAGTGTAACATCTTATGTTTATACCAAATAACTTATCTTACGGAAGCATTTGGAATCACTTTTGAAGGCTACAAATGATGAAAAATCAAGTTTGAAAATTTTCATTTACGGGTTACTATTCATTGTCACCTTAAAATGTGACAAACTTCGAAAATTCATAACTAATTGTAGAAAAATTGAAATTGAGTGATTCCAAGTTCTACGAAAAGCTCTTTGGATAGAATTTTGAGGAAAAATAGTATCTGGACTAATTTCCTTGGAATTCGAGCCCAATTTTCTTTGAAAAAGTTACTGTTCATTTGGTCATTTTCGGATTTTACTTGATTTTTGCCTAATTTTGGAAAGGCAAAACTTTCTGCTCGGTTATCGCAATCAGGCGAACTACCCCTCCTTTTAAAGAAAAAAACAAGATCTCTTTGCTCGCCAAATTTCAAAACCTAACTCACTCGTTTACTCAAATGGTCAATGGTCAAACTTTGATCCCTTTTAGTTGACTTTTTACCCCCTTTTGAAAGGGTAACTTAACTTAATTGACCACTCAACATCATAGCATACTCTGCTTAGCTATATTAGCTATTTCTAATCATGCTTGGACCATTCTACTCATGCTCATATACCTCTAACCTTAATCATACTATTGGAAACATAAAGCATGCTTCATATTACATTCCTCCAAAATAGAAAGGTTCAAAGCCATATAAAGTTACTATGGCTTACTACCTCTTCAAGTAAGAGCCAACTCCTTTTCTTTGCCCTTGGATGTTGAAGGCCCTAGGGTTTGTTTAAATATTGGGGTAAGATTCTTGGGGAATCTTAGTAGCAATTGCATACATTATCAAGGTCACACAATACATTGTAAATCAAGCTACATGCATGCATACTTTAACTTTATGTTCATGCTATGGCAAGGACATATCATCATAAACATTCATAGCACTCAACATAGCATAAGCCAAGGCATAATTTGCATGGAGGCAACATCATATAACATAACATTCTTATCCACCTCATAGCATAACAGATTAGCAAAACACATAGCCATAATCATACAAAGTAAGGTAACACTCTAATATAATGAATTGCAAAAGCTACCTTGAATGCTTTCCTTCCTTTTGAACTCTTTCTTCTTGACTAGATCTTTGCCCCTTTGTTATGTATAGCCTATTAGGCAATCAATGACACAACATTAAGTATCATTGCAACTTCACAACTTAACCCTTTAAACCCATTTTTCTTGATTTTTAGAGTTTATTTTTCTAGCTTTGATTCTTGAACTTTCTTGGGCCTTTCCTACATAATTTTTTATGTAAAATCCATTTATCATATTAGTTTTATGAAAATCCAATCCCTTCCCATTGACTTAGCTTGGCCGAACCATATATATATTTGTAGGGAAAAGGATTTTCAACCAAACTAACATGTAACCACTTAATCTTTAACCTTTAACCATGCTTAATCTTCATCTAAACCATTTCCTACCATTTTGATAAAATTTGGGCAGCACTTCCCCTTAGGAAAATGACTTTCTACCATCATTAAAATAGCCTAAAGCTAACATACCATCATTCTAACTTGAAATGGAAGAGTTTTAGAAGCTTACCTTGCTTCCAGATGACTTTCTCTCACTAGAATTCTCCTCTTTCTCTCTCTACACGAAAATTGCAAGAGGTTTCCTACTTGAAAGGTCTTGCATGAAATGAACATGTGAGGGGGTATTTATAGGCTTCATCTTTCACTAATTCCACATATGCCCTTCTTGCATAAGACTTAATCTTAGCCCTCCAATTTTTACCTCTTTCCACATGTACAAATCTTAGGCTAGGTAGCTTAATATGTTGACACTTGGATTATGAGTCATTAGGGCTTATGTCATCTCTTCTTATCCATTAAGATTAATTAGGCTCTAATCAAGGTTTACTCTCTTAATCCCTTGATTAACTTGGCTAATCAACCTTCTTGAAACTTTTGACTTTTCAAAAGCAGATGGTTGAATCCTAGCCATCCAATGAACCATGTTTGCCACATGTCACAATCCTACAGAAGATGACTTAACCCTAATCATCTTACTTAAACCTAATTAGGTTTTAACCTATCTTGATTTATTATTTTCTTTTTCTTTTTCTTTTTATTTTCTTTTTTCTTTTCTTGGCCAATTTAGGCGTGACATGTGTCCTTGTCCATCTGTAGGAAATTTTATCACCCTTGTTGTCCAGACAGTCCACTGAGTCTTAATATAATACTGGTTTATTTTATCTGATAGCTGAAAAATTCTAGTATCTCAAAATTCTTATATCAGCTCACCATTAATTATGTCTCAGTAAAGGGGTATTTCCTGATTAATTTCATAATTTTTCTCCCTCTATAACTCCTTAAATTGTCGTTCCTGTAAAAACAGACAATCTACCGATATTAATTTAGCTTTAAATTCAATTAAAGCTAACCTCCTCATCATTTAGGGTTGGAAATAATTTTATAAATTTCCATAATTCCTAAATGAATTTCCTTTAATTTTTCATAATTTTCTGAGATCTCTAAGTATTTGTAAAAATTAATATTGGCTAATTTTCCTTAATTTAGCCAGAATATTAATAATTAAAATAATTTTGAATAAATTATTTTCAACTTGTATTTACTTTCTAGACCTCAAATACCATTCTACGGCATTAATTCTATTTTCCATGATTTACTGAAAATTTTTAGGATTTTCGGACACTAATTACGATAATGCCCTTTATAGACCAATCATTTTAAAAATGACAATTTGGTCCTTTTTTAGTTCTCACATCAATTGTTATGTTGTTTATCTATCTTTTATCTCACCTGGCCTTGGTCAGCCCTAAATCTTTCATTAATCATACTAAAGATATCAGGGTATGACATATTTTCCTATTTCTAGGTTAGAAATTTTGGGATGTTACATTTAGTGCTTTGGAAAAGAGGATGGGGCAATGGGAGACTAAATTGAGAACATCAACTCCTATGTAACTCAGTTGTCTAACAACATGAGTGAGCAACAAGCAAGGAGCAGTGGCGCAATCCCCTCCAACACTGTTATCAATCCTAAGGGCTTGAATGCTATTATCCTTAAAAGTGGGAAGCAAGTGAATTTCAGAGAAGAGGAGGATGAAGTTATAGATGAGGAGATCTTGTGTGATGAGCTGCCACAAGCACCTTCAAAAGAGAAGTAGTCTGAAAGCTCCAAGGAGAAGAGGCTAAAGCTGAAAGAAGCCTCAAAAGAACATGATGGCAAGGGGACAACTGTGGAATCTGAGCCAAGCAATCATGGAGCCTCAAGTAAGGAAGGTAAGGAGGTAAACATCAATGAACTACCTTTCCCTAATGCTTATTTGAAAAATGTGAAAATGGGTAAGGAGAGGCAAGATCATGAGTTGCTTGAGACATTTAGGAAAGTAGAAGTGAATATACCCTTGCTTGACCTGATTAAAAAGATTCCTAAGTATGCTAAGGTCTTAAAAGAATTATGTACTCAAAAGAGAAGATTTAAACCTAATAAAAGAGTCCAATTACCCTCTAATGTGTCTGCATTGTTTAAACCCCAAATTCCTGTAAAGTGTCAAGATCCTGGATCTTTCACTATCCCTTGCACCATAAGAAAGGTTACTATAGGGGGAGCCTTGTTAGATCTAGGTGCAGCCATTAATGTCATGCCTAAGTCCGTATACACCTCTCCAGGAGTCAAGACTCTTAAGTCTACTACTGTTGTGCTCCAACTTGCTGATAGGTCTATAGGTATCCTAAGGGCATTATTGAAGACATTTTAGTCCAAGTTAAGGGATTGGTGTTTCCTGCTGATTTTTATTGCTTGACATGTCTTCTGAACTTGTAAATGACACTACACTCATCCTTGGTCGACCTTTCTTAAGGACTGCTAATACCATGATTAGCATGAAAGAGGGCACCATAACTATGGAGGTGGGTGATAATAAATTTCTTTTAACATGTATGAAGCAATGAAACATCCTTATGAGGACTATTCACTTTGGGGGTTAACATGATAGACATTGCTGTTGAGGATGCTTGTTCTGAAGTTGAATTGCAAAATGACTCTTTCTATTCTGATATTTACACTGATGAATCTATTGATGAGAATGAATCCATTTCTTCCTTTTCATCTCTTTACTCTACACCTTCTACTTGCTCATGTGGTGGTGATGTTACATGTATTGATTGTACTGTGGTTAATTGCATGCTTTCTATCCCACACACATTTCTGTTTCCTCCTTGACTCCAAAGTAGACTTTGATTCCTCTATTATCAGTGATGATTCCCTTGGGGAAAGGTTTCCTGTTGTTGTTTCAGATATGGAGGAAGAAGTCATGGAGAAGAATCCCTCTAAGGAGGTTGCTGTAGATCAACTAGAAGTTGGTTCAACGCTTGGAGAGGAAGCTAACTGCAAGGCTGAGGAATTATCACTGGTTGAAGGAAAGGGGAGTAATCTGTTCTCTCTTAAAATTCATAAATTGATTCCTTCTATTGTGCAACCACCTACTCTTGATTTGAAACCTTTACCTCCTACTTTGAAATATGCTTTCCTTGAGTCTAATGAACAACTACCTGTTATAATTGCTAACTCACTGTCTGAGAGTGAGGAAGAGAGACTCTTATCTGTTTTAAGGGAGCATAGAAGGGCAATAGGTTGGACATTAGCAGTGGACATTAGCAGATATACCTGGAATTAGTCCTGCTGTGTGCACACATAGAATTTTACTGAGTGAGGAATCAAAACCAGTGAGACAACCCCAGAGATGATTGAACCCTCTCATATTAGATGTAGTTAAGAAAGAAATTACTAAATTGTTGAGTGCTGGGATAATATATCCAATTTCTGATAGTGAGTGGGTCAGTCCGGTGCATGTTGTGCCAAGGAAGAGTGGGGTAACAGTAGTAAGGAATGAAAGGGATGAGTTAATTCCTACAAGGGTTCAAAACTCATGGCGTGTGTGCATAGACTATAGGAGACTTAATGATGCAACACGTAAGGATCACTTTCCTATACCCTTCATTGACCAAATGTTGGAGAGACTAGCTGGTAAATCACATTACTGCTTTTTAGATGGCTTTTTCGGCTATTTTCAGGTACCCATAGCCCCCGAGATCAGGATAAGACCACTTTCACATGCCCCTTTGGTACCTTTGCTTATCGAAGGATGCCATTTGGGTTATGTAACGCTCCAGGCACCTTTCAAAGGTGCATGATGGCGATTTTTAGTGACCTTTTAGAACACAATATGGAGGTCTTCATGGATGATTTTACGGTTTATGGGAGAGTTTGATCAGTGCCTAATAGCCTAAGGCAAGCTCTAGAGAGATGCATAGCCAAAAATCTTGTTTTGAACTTTGAGAAATGTCATTTCATGGTGGGCAATGGCATAGTGTTAGGTCACCTCATCTCTAGTAAGGGGATTGAGGTTGATAAGGCTAAAATTGAAATTATATCATCTTTGCCTTACCCCACTTGTCTGAGAGACTTGAGATCTTTTCTTGGGCATGCAGGGTTTTATAGGCGCTTTATTAAAGATTTTAGTAAAGTTGCCTTACCCCTTTCTACTCTACTTAAAAAAGATGTTGAATTTAATTTTGATGAAAAATGTAGACATGCCTTTGATACTCTCAAGTCTATGCTTGTTTCACCTCCTATTTTGACTGCACCCAACTGGAATTTACATTTTGAACTCTCATGTGATGCTTCTAATTGTGCAGTGGGTGCTATGCTTGGCCAGAAGGAGGAGAAGCAATCTAGAGTTATAGCCTATGCCTCTAAAACACTTGACCCAGCTCAAGTCAACTATACCACCACTGAGAAAGAAATGTTTGCCATTGTATTTGCTTTAGACAAGTTTAGACAATATCTAATCAATTCTCGAGTGGTTATGTATACAGATCATGCAGCTGTCCGTTATTTGCTCAAAAAGCCACAATCTAAACCAAGATTGATTAGATGGGCTTTATTGCTTCAGGAGTTTGACATTGAGATTAAGGATAGACCCGGGGCAGTGAATCAAGTAGCCGATCACCTGAGTAGGCTACCGGAAGACACAAGGGGAGTAGACTCTTCTGACTTGACTTGTGATTCTTTTACCGATTCAGCTTTATGTTCTATGGTTTCTATAGAGCCTTGGTATGCTAATATTGTCAATTATCTCATGTCTGGACTCACTCCTCCCTTTATGTCTAGATTTCAGGCACAAAAGCTTCGTAGCGAGTCAAAGTATTACATTTGGGATGCCCCTCATCTGTGGAGGATGTGCAGTGACCAAGTAATACGTAAGTGTGTGTCGGAGGAGGATTTTGAACCTATTATTTCAGCTTGCCATTCCATGGTTTGTGGTGGTCATTTTAGTGCAAGGAGGACATCTAGAAAGGTCTTAGATTCTGGATTTTATTGGCCCACCCTCTTCAAAGACTCTTTTACATTTTGTAGATCTTGTGACAAGTGTCAGCGATTTGGGGGGTTGGGAAAAAGACATGAGATGCCTCAACAGCCCCTCCTGTTTTGTGAGATTTTTGAGGTTTGGGGAATTGACTTTATGGGACCCTTTCCTTCTTCCCTTGGTTTTGTATATATTTTATTAGCCGTAGATTATGTATCCAAGTGGATTGAAGCTATACCTTGCAGAAAAGATGATGCCCCAACTGTACATAGATTTCTTAAATCACACATTTTTTGTAGGTATGGGATCCCTAGGGCTATAGTGAGTGATCAGGGAACACACTTTTGTAATAGGATAGTCAATAGCCTACTGTCCAAATTTGGTGTCACTCATAAAATCTCTACTGCCTATCGCCCCCAAACCAATGGCCAAGCTGAAATATCTAATAGGGAAGTGAAGCATATTCTGGAAAAAATGGTCAAGCCATCCAAGAAGGACTGGAGCTCCCGTTTAGAAGAAGCATTATGGGCTTACCGAACTGCTTACAAATCGCCCATTGGCATGTCTCCCTACTGCTTAGTATATGGAAAGCCATGTCACTTGCCAGTGGAGCTGGAACACAAAGCATATTGGGCGGTCAAGCAGTGCAACATGAATATAGAGTCCTCTGCATGGAAAGGAAGCTGCAATTGCAAGAGCTGGAGGAGATTAGACTTGAAACTTATGAGAACTCCAGACTCTACAAGGAGAAGACCAAATTTGTGCATGATCAGGGTATCTTGAGAAAGGAATTCAAGGAAGGCGATAGGGTGCTGTTGTACAAGGCTCATTTACCTTCAAGTAAGGAAAATTCAACACCAGATGGGATGGGCCATACACAATCACTAAAGCGCACAACTTCGGTATGGTGGAGCTGCTACACGAGGAGACCGGGGCCAGATTCAAAGTTAATGGCCATCTACTGAAGCTCTACCATGAGAACCAAAAGCCTCCTTAACTCCCTGGTCGTTTCTTTCCTTCACTCATTTACATGCTTTTGCTTAATTATTGATCTTGCTATGTTTTGTGCATTGTATGTTGAATGAGTGTGGGGGAGAAACCCCTTTCAGTAGGATAGTAGTGTAGTTGTTGTTTGAATTCAATAAGACCCCCTGGAAGTTTTGATCTCTATCCTATCTTATTTTGTGCTTGATGATTTAGTGCTTGTAATGAATTATATGATTCAGATTGATTGAGAAAGTTTGTCTGTGGTATACTGCTTAATCATGGACTTATTGAGCACCTTCTAATCTCTTTTGATGCACTTTAAAGTTTTTGAAGTATCCAGCTGCTTCTGTTGTTTGGTGTTGTGTTTCTCTGATGTTTGAGTGTTTTATGTATTATTCTGTGCTCTCTGTGACACTTCGTCGCGGCAAACCCTAGCCTTTACACGGCGAAGTGGTTCTATTTCTCTTGTGTTGCTCTCGCTGATATTTCACCGCGGCGAAGGTCGCTAGCCTCTGTGTGTTGCTCTCGGGAAGGTTTGGCCGCGACGAACGTTCACCTTCGCCGCGGTGAAACCCTTCCTTTCTCCCTTTGTTTTCGCCTCAGGCATGGTTCGCCGTGGTGAACCCGCCGTTTCTGCGCTAGACGGTTTCGTTTTTTTTCCCTGTTTTTCGCGTGAATTTCCCTTTTTGCCCCCCATTCTGACTCACCCATCCTATTCTCCTGAACCCATTTCGGTCTTTTCCCTTACCGATTCCATTATATCCACCTTTAACCTATTTCATTCTACCCAAAACCTTCGGCCCTCCATATTTTGTCGGTCCTTGCTCTCATTCTGAACATCTCCCCCTTCGACTTCTCCCTTTCCAGCCGTTGCAGTGATCCCTCTCCTTATCCCTCTCAGTCGCCTTCCCCCTCTCTTCTGTTCTCCCTTATCTCTTCCAATTTCCCGCTCCCTCTCTCCCTTTCTCTTCCTCCGCCGTGCGTGCCAGTCCTTCTCTCCCCCTCTCTTGTGGTATGTTTTCTCTCTTCATTTGTTCTTTCTTGTCTTTTAATTTTGTTTAGTTGTTAATTTGCTTGTTTGTTCTGGTCTTCTGTTGTTGGGTTGGGTTATTTTGTTGTTAAATTGTAGTTACATAGCCTGTAGGTTATCTAATGATTCATAGTACATTGTGTTTTTCTTTAATCTCTTTACTTAATTCTGAAAGCTTTTGATCATCTGAAAACCTATGAATCATTATGTAGCCATTTGCTACTGTCTAGGTTGTAATTTTGGTTTTTTCTGGGTTCTTTAGGTTGAGGTTGTTTGTTCTGAGTTTAGTGTCTCTATTGTTTGTTGCTGCAGGATAATGCCTCGCACCAAACACCCTGAACCCTTGCCCACGTCTAACTCTGACTCAGGGGAAGACTTGTCTTATGACAACCTCTATAAGTTAGTTGACCAGTGCCCCCTCCTTAAGGAGAGACCCTTTCCTCTTGACCCACCAGACAACCCCTTTGTCCAAAAACTCCGGGAATCCCAATTGACCAAATTGGTTTGCCCACGAGAAATGGGCAATGATGCCTTCGTCCGCCACTTTTACACCTACGCCCGCCTTAATGGCATGTTATTCATCGTGTTCCGTGACCAGCGTGTGAATTACTCCTTCACCATAGATAACATATCCCGCCACTACCGCCTTCCTGAGGTTCGTCATTCCCACTATTCGCATTACAGAGATAATTACCCTTTTGATGAAATTGTCCAAACCCTGTGCCGGGATGGTACCACTTGGCATCGTCCCCGCAATGCTAAGCTTTACTTGAAACGCTCCGATTTCCGGCCTGAGGCGAGGCCGTGGCTGCACCTGGTCTGCAATAACATCTTGCCCACTTCCCATCTCTAGAACCTTCCTAAACGACAAGCCTTTTACGTTTATCTCCTCATGACCGGAAAAACTTTTGACGTAGCTGAAACTATCTAATCAACCCTCTACGATTCTGTCAACACCCAAAAACTCACCAATAGCATCATTTCCCCCCACCTTATCACTGACATTTTCCGCGCGTGAGGGGTACCTGAATTTGATAATGACAGCAATTTCGAACCTGCACCCCTCTTCCGGTATGAGCGCCTCAAACAGCCTACTATTGGACCCCACCCTCCTATCCATCCGGTTTATGATGTTAGTGCAGGCCAAGCAGCTGCTGAACCAGCCGAGGAAGGCCAAGATGCTCCTGAGCCTTCCCAACCAGTCACCTTAGACGCACTTGCGGATGACATTGACGAGCTGTCCGAGGATGTTCACCAGTTACGCATTACACTACTCCGGGAGATTAAGCGGCAAAAGGACCGTGATGCATTGTATGAGCGAGATCGTCGCTACCGCTGCCGTATTGATGCCTTGATCGCGGACCGGTTGAACTTTGCCTTACCAGCTGAGGAGGAGGAGCCACAGAGCAGTATGGGTATGGACGAAGCAGGCACATCGGGTGTAGGACTGTCAGGGTCTGAGGCAGATGATCTTGGGCAGCAGCTTTAGTGTTTAGTCTCTGTGTTTCTGTTGTTTTCTCTTGTTTTGTTTGTTCTGTTGTTCTGTTGTTCTGAGGCTGGATATTTCTTAACCTTTATTGTGCTCCGTTAGTTTTGAACTTGTTTAGATGGATGCTTTCTCATTGGTTTGTTATGATCTTTGCTTTATTTTCACCCCTGCACTTCATTTCTGGTATTTGCTGTCATTGATTCACATTGTTCACACATTGAGGACAATGTTGTGTTTAAGTGTGGGGGAGGGACCTATTGTGGATTTTAGCAAATAATTCTCATGTATCCATGCATCTATGTGATTTTGAGGTGTTTTTGAACTGATAAATTGGTTGAATTGTGAATATTTTGAACTTGGTTTACTGAAGAGTTGAAATTACACAGGATTTTGCTTTCTACCACCCTTCACCGCGGCAAACATTTGCCTTCGCCGCGGCGAAGCCCTTTTTATCGCGATTAATGTAGCTCTCGGCCATACTTTCCTGCGGCCAACTTATGTTTCACCGTGGCGAAGCAAGGCCTTTCTCCAGACTTGGCTCTCTGTGAGCCTTCGCCGCGACGACCCCCCCAAAAAAAAATTTAAATAATAAATTCTTTGCAATTTCAGCTGGTCTTTAGAAATTCTTACTGGCTTAGATTCTTTATGCTCCTGCATCTCTTTTAAAATTATTGGAAAAGTTCAAATTGTACTAGTGCTTTTAGAAAACTTCCCATGCTTTTAAATGAGGGTTGAACTTGGGCTAGTTATTCTCATGTTTTTGACAGATAGTAAATGATGATATGCTTTGAAATTATGACTATGTGGTTGTTGACCCTTGAGATTGATTAATTGAGATTTTAGCCTTGTTGGAAGGATTTTTGGGCCTAAAAAGTTATTAAATTGAGTGAATCTGCTTATTTCATATTTCTCTAGAACTTGTTTTAATTCTTAATCGAAGCTTAGTGAATCAATTTTTGTAAATATGATAGAGACATTCGATTTCAAATCCTCGTTTCCCAAACACAAACCCAATCACTTTACCATTGCAAACCCCTTTGGACCTTCATCTTGAGTACATGCATGCAATTATTTTGTAGTAAAAAAAAAGTAGAAGAAGAAAAGAGATACTTATAAAATAAAAAAAAAAAAGAAAAAAAAAAAGAAAGAAAGAAAGAAAGAAAAAGAGAAAAAGCAAAGAAAAGAAAGGATAAAGATATAAAAATTATAAAATAAAAACTAAGTAGCTTCTCCCCTTGCTTTTATTTAGATTAATTCTGTCTTAATAATTTGTATGCTTGTACTCATTTCTATTTTCATTCTCATTCCATTCATTTCGATTGGCCTTCATTCCCAATTCTAACCCCTAAAAGTCCTCTTGATTTGCAAAGTTGTTTCCTGTGGTAGAGAGGTAGAATTATTACAAGCCTATGGTAGAAATTGGATTGAGTAAATTTAGAGTGAAATAATCTCAAAACAAGTGAGTTCAGAGCGAAACACTTATTCGTGAGATAGATCTCTTTTGATCAATCTTTTGAGTTAATTGTCCATTGTGTTCCTTTTCCTAGCATATCCTTGTTTTACTAATGTCAAACCCTGTGAGAGTTTCTTATTAATCTTCTGCTTTCATCTTTAAGCATGGTAGTGTTTCTCTTTATGCTAGTATCTCTTTGAATTATTCTTGAGCTTTATCCAGGAGTACAAAGGTCTAAGTGTGGGGGAATTTGATTGAGCTCAAGTTATTATTATCTTTTCATTACATTATCCATGATTTTGTGGTATTTTCTGGCCTTTTTTAATGATAATTGTGCTTAATTTAGATTAAGAGTCCTTACTTTAAGTTAGTGTCTTTTTTAGGATAAAATTGTCATAATTGGTATTAATTGTATTCAATTGATTTCTAGAACAATTGATACTTCAATTTGTTGCTTTTTATTGTAGGACACTAGAGATTGGGGCCAGAATTGAAGAACTCAAGGCACAAGAAGCAAGAGAGGAGCCTCTGCCTCAGTTCGCCACGGCACACTTCTGCTTTCGCCGCGACGAACGTCGTCCGTCAAGAAGCAAAGCTCTCTACCATGGTTCGCCGCGGCGAACCCCTCGTATCAGCAAATTTTAGACCCCACTATTTCGGGAAAATCTGACCTACCCACCTCCAGGAACCGACCCATACACGTAATTTTCGGGTTAGAAACCCTATTTTGGGTATGGGTGAGGTCAGACATAAGGGGATAGCCACCACTTATGTTTTCTATCATCATCTCTTCTCATCTTTCCCACAGAACCCTAATCCTCCATCTCCATCTCCTTCACCTTCCATCTTCCTGCACTTCTTCTTCATCCACTTTCATTTCCTTCATCTCCTTACTGTTATGGCTGAAGATTTACCTCTGGTTGGAGCTGATTCCAAGGCTATGATGAGCTAAGCTTTTCCAACTCTTGAAAATGGTGGAGTAGCATGAGTTTTCAAGCTTCGAAAGGGAGTTTTAGTTTTAATCTTTAGTTTTTAGCTAGGCATTTATGATTTCCTAGGTTTAGGAGTTGTAAAGTCTTAGTTAGGCACTTTGATTAATTCTGTAATCAGTGGTTATTGATTAACATTTGTAATTTGGATTGATTGATGTTGAATTTGTGCTTAAATATATGTAGTTGCATATATGCTTATTGTAACTCTCATGATTCTCTCCTGTTTTGCATGGTTATGTTTGATACTGAGTTGATTGTGTGTTACATTGAGCCAATTGCATGATCATTCCAAATTTACACATTAGGGAAGCTAAACAAAGTTTTCATTAATGAGTTTATTAATGAAAGCTTTGGACTCGTTGAGTTAATGAGGTTCTTATTAAGAAAACCTAATGGATTTTGAAACTCCCAATATTTAAGTGAACTATGATTGCCATCAAAACCATTTTCAAGAGATTTCCTATCAAACATTTCCATTACATCATTATTATCTTAAAAACTCCAAAAACATAGTATCTTAGGTTTGTTTTCATTACATTCAATTTTGGCACATTTCATTTAATGTTAAAAACCCAAAAACCCCTTTTCATTACATTGCATGGCATTTAGTCTAACTTAGGTAATTAATTAAGGCTCCCAAGCGTGAAACGACCCGAGTTTGCATTATACTGCATAGCTTGGATTTATTTTTGAGTGAGAACCCCAAAGCGAACGATAAAAAGGCTCTCTTCACAAGTATAATTACAAACCACATTAACAATTATTCAACTTGAGTACAAACACTTAACCTTAAACCTACTTAAATCCCCATTTTCCTTTGATTTTTAACATAATTAATCCTCCTTTGATTCTAATAATCCCTTTGTTCATTCATACACAATTTTTTATGTAAAATTCAAATATCAATTCAAATTTATAAAAGTCAAACTCCTTCATTCTTAATCAGCCTTAGCCGAATAAGGGTCTATATTTTTTAAAAAAATTTATTTTTTATTCCAATTATTTTAAGCACTTTCTTTTGGTGTTTTCTTACACAAAAAAAACCTTTTAAACCCATTGTCATCAAAATACATCAAAACAATCTCCTACATCAAGAACTTACATTGGCCGAATTATAGCATAATGAACCCTACTTTGATTTTCTTTCAAAAATCAATTCAAACACCACTTAAACATGATAATTCGAACACATTTTCAAGGCTTCTATCCTTTCCTAAGGCATACTTATATTGACCAAAATATGGCAGCAAGTTTGCCTTCAAAAATAATCCAAATAATCAACCAAGACAAGCTTTAATCTTAACTAAACTAAAGCCTAAATGTAAAACCTTATGTTTATACCAAATAACTTATCTTGCGGAAGCATTTGGAATCACTTTTGAAGGCTACAAATGATGAAAAATCAAGTTTGAAAATTTTCATTTACGGCTTACTATTCATTGTCACCTTAAAATGTGACAAACTTCGAAAATTCATAACTAATTGTAGAAAAATTGAAATTGAGTGATTCCAAGTTTTACAGAAAGCTCTTTGGATAAAATTTTGAGGAAAAATAGTTTCTGGACTGATTTCCTTGGAATTCGAGCCCAATTTTCTTTGAAAAAGTTACTGTTCATTTGGTCATTTTCAGATTTTACTTGATTTTCGCCTAACTTTGGAAAGGCAAAACTTTCTGCTTGGTTATCGGAATCAGGCGAACTACCCCTCCTTTTAAAGAAAAAAATAAGATCTCTTTGCTCGCCAAATTTCAAAACCTAACTCACCCGTTCACTCAAATGGTCAATGGTCAAACTTTGATCCCTTTTAGTTGACTTTTTACCCCCTTTTGAAAGGGTAACTTAACTTAATTGACCACTTAACATCATAGCATACTCTACTTAGCTATATTAGCTATTTATAATCATGCTTGGACTATTCTACTCATGCTTCTATACCTCTAATCTTAATCATACTATTGGAAACATAAAGCATGCTTCATATTACATTCCTCCAAAATAGAAAGGTTCAAAGCCATATAAAGTTACTATGGCTTACTACCTCTTCAAGTAAGAGCCAACTCCTTTCCTTTGCCCTTAGATGTTGAAGGCCCTAGGGTTTGTTTAAATATTGGGGTAAGATTCTTGGGGAATCTTAGTAGCAATTGCATACATTATCAAGGTCACACAACACATTGTAAATCAAGCTACATGCATGCATACTTTAACTTTATGTTCATGCTATGGCAAGGACATATCATCATAAACATTCATGGCACTCAACATAGCAGAAGCCAAGGCATAATTTACATGGAGGCAACATCATATAACATAACATTCTCATCCACCTCATAGCATAACAGGTTAGCAAAACACATAGCCACAATCATACAAGGTAAGGTGATTTACTGAATATTAATTTAGCCTCATAGCATAACATTCTCATCCACCTCATAACATAACATTCTCATCCACCTCATAGCATAACAGGTTAGCAACATCATATAACATAACATTCTTAATTTAGCCAGAATACTAATAATTAAAATAATTTTGAATAAATTATTTTCAACCTATATTTACTTTCTAGACCTCAAATACCATTCTACGGCATTAATTCTATTTTCCATGATTTACTGAAAATTTTTAGGATTTCCGGACACTAATTACGATAATGCCCTTTGTAGACCAATCATTTTAAAAATGACAATTTGGTCCTTTTTCAGTTCTCACTTCAATTGTTATGTTGTTTATCTATCTTTTATCTCACCTAGCCTTGGTCAGCCCTAAATCTTTCATTAATCATACTAAAGATATCAGGGTATGACATATTTCCTATTTCTAGGTTAGAAATTTTGGGATGTTACAACAAACATACCTTGATGAATCCTTGATTAAAGCTTGATGATTCCTTGTCCAAAAGCACTAAACAAGTTCAAGCTTGAAGCTTAAGAAAATAAATTGGCAGCCCTTCCCCTTCTTTTACCAATTTTCTACCTATTTTAGGGTATTTTTGGGGGTATTTATAAACAAATGAATCTGCCTTCTCCCTCACCGTTTGGACGTCTAAAACTGCAACATAAGGGGGACATATGGTTGCCATCAAGTGCTGAAATTTTCAGATCATGCCAAGTGTCCAAAACCTAGAATATTCAAGATATTTATGAAAAAAATGGATTTTATTTTAATTTAATGGAAGGGTCCAGATTGTGCATAAAATTAGGCATTATTTGGGCTTAATGTGGGGCCCACAAATGGTTTAGGATGGCCCAAAAAGATGGCCCACAAACCAAATCACAATCCCAAATCATTTTGAAACTTTATCGGTTACTATTCACTAGTAACATTCCATAAATTTTCTAAACCTCCAAAAATTCATTTCTCTTCATGAAAAATCCCCTTTTTATATAAGGATATGATCTAAAAATTTTTATAAATTTTCTCTACCCCTTGATATTTATTTTCAATTTTCCCCAATTAGGCATTTATAGGTAAAACTGCAGGAAATAAATTCTCTAAAATTATTTTCTATACCTCCAAGGCCTGAAACCAATTTTATAAATTCAATCCCATATTTAGATAATTATTCCCTATTTTTTCTGAATTTATTAAGGCCTCCAACTATTTAAAATAATTATTTTCCTCCAATTTTTTCCTATTTTCCCGAAAAACCTCTGCATTCAGGAAATTCCGTAACAATTCATTTTTACATTATTTTCACCTTTAGAGCATCCATTGAGGTTCCAAAACCTTTAAATTATATTTTTTCTATTTTTTGGAAATTTTCTAGAATTTTTCTCAAATTTATCTGTTTTGCCCTTCCTAGACTGGTAATTCTGAAAATACCAGCCCGAATCCTATCGGGGTTTTGCATCAAAAGTTGTTTCATCCCTCTGTCTACTTTCTGTATTGGCACTCTTCCCAATTTTTAACTCCCTATGTCCAGATGGAATTTCTGAAATGTGACATTTTTGAACTCATAAAAGACCTCTATATGCTCCATAATCTCTTATTAATTCTAGGGAAACCCTGTGAATTTTCCTAGGATCTAATTTTCCTTAAAAGTATTTATTTAAATTTTTTTAAATATAATCCCAATTAGCTTAAATAAGCCTTAAATTCCTTTAAAGTTTTACTAGGGGTAATTTGGGAATAAAATACTTATACAATGTCATATAATTCTCAAGCCACATTATCCTTATTTTTTCTCAATTTTTTGAGGCTCTGAAATATTTTTAATAATTAATTTTTGACCAATTTTTCTTAATTAGTCAATTCTCCATAATTACTGAAAATTCAATAATAATTATTTCTCATCGTATTTATGATTTTTGAGACTAGTATATTGTCCAGGGGGATTTTCCCTATTTTTCATAATTATCTAATAATTTTTGGATATTTTCAATATATTTTCCAAAATTACATAAACTACCTGTAACTTTTGAACATTGCACTTTTACCCCGACACTAACTGAACTTTAACAATTGTGTCATCTCATTTCTTTCTACTATTCTGGCCCTTAAGTATCTAGAACATCCCTGCTCTCATTTACCAAATTATTGGATGTAACATTTTTCCCCCTAAATAAATTTTGTCTTCAAAATTTAAAATGTACCTTATAGGAAAAGTTCTGGATCCTTTTCCTTAATTTTTTCTTCCATTTCCCATGTTGCTTCCTCATGTAAGAAACCTTTCTAGACTACCTTGACTAGTGGAATCCGCTTGTTCATTAGCTATTTGACCTTCCTATTAATGATTCACTTTGGTCTGATCTCAAAAGACAAGTTGTTTTGAAATACAACATCATCATATTGTATGACATGAACTGGGTCTAGGTGGTACTTCTTCATTTGGGAGACATGGAAGATGTCATATATCTGACTCAAATTCAGGGAAAGAGCCAATTTGTAAGCTACTAGTCTAGCTTTGGAGAGAATTTGGAATGGTCTAACATGCTTCAAATTTAGCTTTTTAGTCTTTAGGGATCGACTGACTCCTGTTGTTAAAAATACTTTGAGGAATACATGATCCCCAACATCAAACTCTAACAATATCCTTCTTGTGTCCGCATAGCTCTTCTATCTACTTTGGGCTACTAGGAGTTTTTGTCAAATAGTCTCAATCTGTTGAAAGGTCTAATCCACTAAGTCAAAACCATTCATCCTTCTTTCGCTAAGTTTTGTCCAGCATAAGGGAGATCTACACTTCCTCCCGTAAAGTGCTTCATAAGGGACCATTCGAATACTTGAATGATAACTATTGTTATAAGCAAATTTGGCTAATGGTAATTATGAATCCCACTTGCTGCCAAAGTCAAGCACACATGCTCATAGCATATCCTCCAGAGTTTGGATCGTTGTCTCTGTCTTCCCATCTATTTGTGGATGGTAGGCCGTACTGAATCAAAGAGTAGTATCCATTTCTTTCTGTAGAAATCTCCAAAACTTAGAGGTAAATATTGGGTCTTGATCAAAAATAATACTGCTTTCAATATCATGTAGCCTAACAATCTCCTTAATGTAAAGTTTTGCTAACTTTTCAAGAGGATCTTTAACATTTACAGTGAGAAAATGAGCTAACTTGGTCAATCGGTCTTCTATGACCCATATCGCATTGTGCTTAGTTGACGTAAGTGGTAACCCCGCTATAAAATCCATTGATATGCTATCCCACTTCTATTTAGGGATATCAAGGGGTTGTAACTTTCCCACAAGTTTCTGGTGTTCTATCTTCACTTTCTAGCAAGTGAGACACTATGACACATATTCCGTTATATCTTTCTTCATTCCAGGCCACCAAAAAAGTTCTCTAATGTCATGATACATATTGGTCATTCCTAGATAAAGAGTATATCGGCTCTTATGGGCTTTTATTAAAATTCTTTCTCTAAGATCGGCTACTTGAGGAATATATATTCTTTTTCTAAACTTCAACAGTCTCTTATGAGAAATCTTAAAGTTTTTGGTTTTTCCGTTGTATAACTTTGCTTTGAAGATTTCTGCTAACCGATCCTGATACTGCACTTCTCTGATCTGATCTTCGAGCAGAGCTATAAATTGCGTTCTACAGCCTTTACTTTCAGCTAATTGCATCTGATATAGATGCCACCTACACTGCCTTCCTACTCAAGGCATCTGCAACCACATTTACGTTGCCTTATATTCAACTCTTTCTGATCTTGAAGATACTTGAAGCTCTTGTGGTCGCAAAACAACTCTATCATTGCTCCGTGCAGGTAATGTCTCCATATCTTTAGTGCAAAAACTATTGCTGCCAATTCTAGGTTGTGGGTCGGATAACTCTCCTCGTGAGATTTCAACTGTCGTGAGGCATAGTGATATGAGGGGGACATACGGACTGGCTAGAATCAAGTAACGAACGGACAGTTGATCTAGGTAGGACCTTAAGAGAACTTGTCTCTTACAACCCTAGCCATGAAGACACCACAAGGTTGATCAATCCCTTGATACTGTCGAGTATTCTCACGAGAATACAAGGATGCAAGCAAAGCTCACACAGAGAGAAATAAATTCAATTCTCATTCATCTAAGTCTTAATTCAATTACAAAAAACATAGCCTATATATAGGCAACAATAGAACACTCTAGAATCAGCATCCTAAGACATAAATGCTAGGGATGATACCTCATTAATGATTATTTGACTATGGGAGGCACCATTTATTACATAGAAATAAAAGGAAATAACTTAAACTTCAAGAACAAGTCTGCTATTTAAAAATAGGAAAGTAGATCAAAACATGATCTTCTAGAACACTCCTTGACCAAAAAAACAAATTTAAATCATAATCAATTCATAATGATGCCTTCCTGATCCTTCTTGAAATTCTTGGACGTCACTTATGATCCTTGTCTAAGGCACATGCTTGTCACATGGTATTTTAAGTGAATTCTTCAATCTGAACCCCACATAGGCCTTGTACATCATCTTGTTGGGCTTCTAGCAATGTGATCACTATTTTTGGACTCCTTTTAGGCTCATTAAAATATGCTTCTTCCAAATAAATGGGCTCCAACTCTTTTAGCTCTCTTATTAGACAATTTAGGACCTCCTTCATAGCTTTGGTCCTTGCTCTTGTCATTGGGCCTCCAAGGCCTTGTAATGGATCTTTCGAAATGTTGGACTTCTTTGTTTGGGCTCCTTGCCCGTGCTCTTAATCACACCATGCTCCTCCATCATTCCCTTCCTGCTTGAAAGGATTCGTCCTCGAATCAGCAACATCAAAGAGAGATAAATCAACAACATTAAAAGTAGCACTAACATTACCATAGGAACTAGGAAAATCTATTTTATAAGCATTGTCGTTGATCCGCTCTAAGACTTAGAAAGGGCCATCTCCTCTTAGATGTAACTTAGATTTGCGTTGATTGGGAAATCTCTCCTTCCGCAGGTGGATCCAAACCCAATCTCCAGGCTCAAAGACAATCCTCCGATGACCTTTGTTAGCTTGCCTAGCATATTGCTCCTTCTTCCTCTATGTTGGCTCTCACCTTAGCATATAATCCCTGCACAAACTCAGCCTTTTTCTTGCCATCAAGATTTGCTTGCTCATTAGAAGGCAATGGTAATATATCTAAAGGAGACAAAGGATTAAAGCCATAAATAACCTCAAATAGAGAGAAGGAAGTAGAAGAGTGAACAACTCTGTTATATGCAAACTCAATATGAGGCAGACAATTGACCCAATTCTTCAGGTTCTTTTGGATTATTGCACGCAACAAGGTAGTAAGTGTTCTGTTGACTACCTCAGTTTGCCCATCAATTTGGGCATGTGCCACAATAGAAAACAACAACTTAGTTCCTAGCTTACTCCATAAAGTCCTCTAAAAATATCTAAGGAATTTCACATCCCTGTCACTCACAATGGTTTTGGGCAATCCATGCAACCTAACAATTTCCTTGAAAATCAAGTCAGCAATATAGACTGCATCATTTGTTTTAGAACATGCAATAAAATGAGCCATTTTACTAAATCTACAACCACAACAAAGATACTATCCTTTCCAGATTGAGACCTAGGCAAACCCAACACAAAATCCATAGAAATATCTACCCAAGGTTGGGAAGGCACAGGTAAAAGGGAATACAAGCCATGAGGTTGAACCTTAGACTTTGCATGCTTATATGTGACACGTTTGGTACAAATAGAAATGACATCTTTCCTCATATGAGGCCAATAAAAGTGTTCATGCAAAATAGCTAATGTTTTATCAACACCAAAGTAACCCATCAAACCACCACCATGAGTTTCTTTTACAAGCAGCTCACGCATAGAGCAATTAGGAATGCACAATTTATCTTTCTTAAAAAGAAACCCATTAGATCTATAAAAGTCATTCACCCCATGCTTTTCACAAGAAAGCTAAATTTTGGAAAAATCACAATCAGAGCTGTACAGCACTTTCAATAATTCAAATCCAAGTAATCTAGCATGAAGAGAAGTGATAAGAGAATACCTCCTAGAAAGAGCATCAGCAACAACATTCTCTTTACCTTACTTATGCTTGATCACATAAGTAAACGTCTCTATGAACTCCAACCAGCAAGCATGCCTCTTGTTAAGCTTACCTTGAGACTTTAGAAACTTCAAACTTTCATGATCAAAGTGAATAATGAACTCCTTGGGCCATAAATAATGCTGCCATGTTTCTAAAGTTCGTTTTAAAGCATAGAGTTCCTTATCATAAGTAGAGTAATTCAAAGAAGCTCCACTTAATTTCTCACTGAAGTAAGCAATAGGCCTAGACTCTTGCATTAGAACATCACCAATACCAATTCCAAAAGCATCACATTCAACTTCAAAAACTTTATTAAAATCAGGTAAACACAAAAGTGGTGCATTGGTTAATTTCTCTTTCAATGTATTAAAAGCTGTTTATTGTGTTTCACCCCATTTAAATGTCACATGCTTCTTAACAAGCTCATTTAAAGGCACAGCAATAGTTGAAAAATCTTTAACAAACCTCCTATAGAAACTTGCTAGTCCATGGAAGCTCCTGACTTTATTGGCATTCTTTGGGGTTGGCCAATCTCTTATAGCTTTCACCTTTTCCTCATCCACACGGATCCCTTGAGTACCTACAACAAAACCAAGAAACACAACAGAATCCATGCAAAAGGAGCATTTTTGAAAATTAGCATATAAGCTACTATCCCTAAGAGTTTGAAACACCTCATGTAAGTGAATAACATGGTCATCTATTGTTCTACTATAGACAAGAGTATCATCAAAGTAGAAAACCACAAACTTCTCAATAAATGAATGAAAAACATAATTCATCAAGCTCATGAAAGTACTAGGTGCATTAGTTAACCCAAAAGGCATAACTAACCATTCATACAATCCATATTTAGTTTTAAATGTTGTTTTCCATTCATCTCCCTCTTTCTGGCGAATTTGATGATAACCACTCCAAAGATCAATTTTAGAGAATAAAGTAGCACCATGCAACTCATCCAACATGTCATCTAATCTAGGAATGGGGTAGCGATACTTAATTGTTATTTTGTTTATGGCTCTACAATCAACGCACATTCGTCACGAACCATCTTTCTTAGGCACTAAGAGTACTGGAATAGCACATAGGCTCAAGCTTTCTCTCACAAAGCCTTTCCTCATAAGCTCATCTACTTGGCATTGAATTTCTTTAGTTTCCTCAGGATTGGCTCTATAAGCAGGTCTATTAGGTAGAGAAGCTCCAGGAATAAAATCAATCATATGCTCAATTCCTCTTAAGGGAGGAAGCCCGTCAGGTATCTCATCTAGGAATAAATCACCAAATTCCTGCAACAAAGACACAACACTAGAGGACAAAGAGGGGTTAAGATCGTTAGTAGAAAAATAAGCATCCTTACACACAAGCACCAAGACTTGCTTACTCAACAGTGCTCTCTTAACCTCACTTTTTTCAGAAATTAAACTCTCTTTTTTTCACTTTTCTCATGTTCTTTCTTTTTCTTTTCTCTCTCTTTAGTTTCTTTCTTTTCCACTCTCTCCTTTTCTTTCAACTCATTCATTCTTTTACAATCCTGCTCAATCGTCACTAGGTCCTCATAAGCTTCTTTTGACCTAAGAGGCTTCAATACAATGATTTTTCCATTGAATGGTATAGAATAACAATTTTTGTAACAATCATGGTGAGCTTTGCTATCAAATTGCCATGGCCTTCCGAGTAAGAGATGTCCAGCAAGCATTGGAACCACATCACATAGAACTTCAGTATGATAGTTCCTAATAAAAAAAGAAACCAAAACTTGCTTAGTGACTTTAGCCTTAGCACTATCATTCAACCATTGCAATTTATAAGGTTTAGGATGCTTCATAGTAGGCAAGTTCAACTTTTCAACAAGTAAGGTACTAGCAACATTGGTAACACTACCACTATCAATAACCATACTACATGCCTTATTCTTTATGAAACACCTAGTGTGGAAGATAAGCTCTCGCTGCTCCTTCTCATCATCTTCCTTTGCATGAATATTTAGGGCTCTTCTAGCCACCAATGCTTCTCCTGTAACAGGTTCAGCTTTATCAATCTCTAATTCAAAGTCAATCATCAAAGAGGGCATGTCATCATCACTTTTATCGCTAGAATGTTCACTATCATACTCACCATTGTCTTTGATAATGATGGCTCTCTTATTGAGACATTTGGAAGCCATATGCCCCTTTCCATGACATCTAAAACATTGAAGAGAAGAGGTTTTATCAGCAGAAGAAGTTTTAGAGTCAAGTTTCTTACCACCATCACCCTTGGGCTTTGATTCCTCCTTGACCTTAGGGTTGAATCTTGCTACATCCTTAGCCTTGGAATCCTTCCACTTGGAGGTTGGTTTAGAGTCCCTCCAGCTATAGGATAAGGATTTGGAGTGTTTCTCTTTAAACCATTTTTCAACTTTGATGGCTTTGTGCACCAACTCCTCCTTATCAATAAAAGTGTACATCTCAACTTTGTCTCTAATTTCAGGTCTCAGACCATCAATAATTCTGCTCATGCTTGATTCTTCATCTTCTTGTACTCCAGCACGCATCTTAAGAAGATCAAGCTCATGTACATACTCTTCTACTGTCATAAAGTCTTGGCTAAATAGTCGCAACTTTCTATTAAGCTCTCGATAGTAGAAACTAGGAACATACTTCTTGCGCATAAGTTTCTTTAGCTTCTCCCATGTACGAGGGGGACCTTTGCCCTTAAGGCGTCTCTTAAGCTGTAAATCTTCCCACCAAATAGTAGCATAGTCAGAAAACTGAAATGAAGCTAATTTTACCTTCTTTTCTTCAGGCCAATCATTCAATCTAAAAATCTGCTCGAACTTCATCTCCCAATCAAGATATTTATCTGGATTGGTATTACCCTTGAAAGTAGGATACTTGATCTTTGGATCAATTATGGCCATGTCATTTTTGGAATGTTTGCTCCTGCTCTTTGAAGTTGATGAACCAGATCTAATCACCTCGTCATCACTACTATCTGCTTTGGATGTCTTTAACTCTTCTATTTCCATCTTGAGTTTGAAAAACTCATCTCTCATAGCCCTCATGAATACTTTGATATCTATGTTGAATTCTTCATTATTGGATTCTTTCCCGCTCATCTTTAACCTGAGATGTTAGTTGAAGCAAAGAGAAAAAGAAATAGAAATAATGGACCTCACCACTCTGCTCGCGTGTTCCACTCAATCAATTTGGTGCCACTCGTGTTTCTCTCAACTTTGGCTTCTATATTGAAGTAAAACACTCTTGCCTTCTACCACTCGAGCTTGTCTCCTATAGTATTCTTGATTGAAACTTAACAAAAACCAAGAGACAATATTAGAAAGTGATAACCTTCACAACCATAAATTGTAAGAGCCAGCAACTATGTGAAAGAAGGGAAAAGATAAGAGATGAAAGAAGAAGGATAGGCAAAACGTGAGGATGGAATGAAAGGAGGGGAAAAATGAGGAGAGAAGAAGTTTATGATGAAAAAAAATGGATAGGAGCGTGGAAAAGGGAGGCAGGAATTGAAAATAAAAATAAGGTTGTGAACGTAAAGGAAAGTAGGAAACAAAGTAATTAGGAAAGGTACTACCTTGAGAAAACTTTAGGAAAGTGAGTACCTTGCAAGAAAAGAACTGAAATTAGGCAAGTAGTATGAAAATGAAGGAAAAGGAATAGGAAACAAAAGAAAGAAGGAAACTTGAAGAAAGAAAATAGGAAAATAGTATGAAAAGGAAAGGAATTCAAAATAAGAAACTAGATAAAACAGAGGAAAGTAGAAATAGGAAAGTAGGAGTCTTACCACCCAAGTATAAAGATTTAGGAAATTAATTGTGACTTACAATGGAAGCTCTTTCAAAATTAGGAAACTTGCCTCTTATGTTGCAATCTCCAAAATCTGAAACTCTTTCATTTTTTTTTGTTTTTTTTTTAATTTTCAAAATTTTTTCCAGCAATTCTGCAGCCTTTTTTTTCTTTTTTTTTGTTTTTTTTTGTTTCAACACAACAACACTTTTTTTTTCTTGATATGAGGGGAACATACGGACCAGTTAGAATCAAGTAACGAACAAACGGTTGATCTAGGTAGGATCTCAAGAGAACCTGTCTCTTACAACCCTCGCCATGAAGTCACCACAAGGTTAATCAATCCCTTGATACTGTCGAGTATTCTCACGAGAATACAAGGATGCAAGCAAAGCTCACACAGAGAGAAATAAACTCAATTCTCATTCATCTAAATCTTAATTCAATTACAAAAAACGTATCCTATATATAGGCAACAATAGAACACTCTAGAATCAGCATCCTAAGACATAAATGCTAGGGATGATGCCTTATTAATGATTATTTGACTATGAGAGTCACCATTTATTACATAGAAATAAAAGGAAATAACTTAAATTTCAAGAACAAGTCTGCTATTTAAAAATAGGAAAGTAGATCAAAACATGATCTTCTAGAACACTCCTTGACCAAAAAAACAAATTTAAATCATAATCAATTCATAATGATGCCTTCCTGATCCTTCTTGAAGATTCTTGGACGTCACTTATGATCCTTGTCTAAGGCACATGCTTGTCACATGGTATTTTAAATGAATTCTTCAATCTGAACCCCACATAGGCCTTGTACATCATCTTGTTGGGCTTCTAGCAATGTGATCACTATTTTTGGACTCCTTTAGGCTCATTAAAATATGCTTCTTCCAAATAAATGGGCTCCAACTCTTTTAGCTCTCTTATTAGACAATTTAGGGCCTCCTTCATAGCTTTGGTCCTTGCTCTTGTCATTGGGCCTCCAATGCCTTATAATGGATCTTTTGGAATGTTGGACTTCTTTGTTTGGGCTCCTTGCCCGTTCTCTTGATCACACCATGCTCCTCCATTTACGTTGCCTTATATTCAACTCTTTCTGATCTTGAAGATAGTTGAAGCTCTTGTAGTCGCAAAACAACTCTATCATTGCTCCGTGCAGGTAATGTCTCCATATCTTTAGTGTGAAAACTATTGCTGCCAATTCTAGGTTGTGGGTCAGAAAATTCTATCGTGAGATTTCAACTGTCGTGAGGCGTAGGCTACTACCCGTCCTTGCTGCATAAGCACGCATCCCAGTCCTTGCTTGTTAGCATCTCTGTAGACCATATAAGTCTGCATAGGATCAGGGATTATAAGTACGGGAGTAAAGGTGAGCTTTTTTTTTTAGCTCCTGAAAACTAGCCTCACTCTTTCCGTCCATCACGAATGGTTGGTTCTTCCTAGTAAGCTTGGTCAGTGGAAAAGCAATCTGAGAAAAGTCCTTAATAAATCTTCTGCAATACCCTGATGGGAAATGATGTTAACTGAAAGCCTATATGGTTGGGAAGTCAAGGGGGTCAAAGAAAAAGCAAGAGGAAAGCCTATAGTATAAGGTAATAAACTTACATATCTTATGTACTTGATGTTTATGCTTATTGTATTGATTTGCATGATGCTGATTGTAATGATATGAGCTATGTATGAATGATGTATATTCTATCTCTTGATGATTTTATAGCCATACATGTAGTAGGAGACATTAAGCATAAGATTAAATCACTAAATTGGCATAAAGGTAACCAAGGAAGCAACATGGGAAATGGAAGAAGAAATAAAGGAAAAGTATCCAGAACTTTTCCCAACAAGCATTCTTGTATGAAATATTTTCAATAATTAATTTTTGACCATTTTTTTTAATTAGTCAATTCTTCATAATTACTAAAAATTTCATAATAATTATTTTCCATCATATTTATAACTTTTGAGACTAGTATACTGTTCAGGGGGCTTTTCCCTATTTTCCATAATTATCTAATAATTTTTGGGAATTTCCAATATATTTCTAAAATTACATAAACTTGCTTGTAACTTTTAGAAATTACACTTTTGCCCTGACACTAACTTAACTTTAAGAATTGTGTCATCTCATTTCTTCCTACTATTCTGGCCCTCAAGTATCTGGGAACATCCCTACTCATTTATCAAATTACCGGATGTGACATCTACAACACCAAAGATTGATTCAGCCATGCTAGGTACAGAAGGATTGCTGCGAAGATTCAGAGAGAAAAATAAAAGATGGAAGTGACGAAAGAACAGGCAATGACGTAGCGTGTGTCGCGCTCAAGATATATCCAAACTCATCTCCCTTCAGCTTTCTCTTCAAATGATGTAGCCAACGTGGACGGATCTTCCAACGTTCAGATGGAGTGTTTTCCCTTTATTTCCAAGTCCCGCGTTTTTCTCTTATTCAAATTCTCGTTTTCCTCTTCCAATGTTCTTAACTGTTACAGATGGAAGGAATAAAGTTCCTCTAGCATTGAATTTCCCTTTCCTTTCTTCGCTGGAATTCTCCTGTGGAACAGAACTTTTCCACTTTCCTATTTTGCCGCTCCGTGTGTTGTTAAACCCAAGCTTTATTCATGTCCTGAATTGGAAACCAATAAAAGAAGATTTATAACAATAATTAATTCCTTTATTATTTAAATATCTGTTTTCTAACGAATTCCTATTAAAGTACTCTGTTAAACTATATTTTAATGATGTAATCCTATAAAAACTACTATAAATCATAGTGATATGATACTCCTCCGGTCCTAAACATAAAAGACACTTATACTAGTATATATAAGGTTCTAAGACCAGAAGAGTAGTTCACCTCCAAATAAAACCCACGAGCTGGCCAGTTAATTTATTTAGCATGTACTAGATAATTTCAAATTTAAGTTTCGTGTCTTTACATTATAATTAGGCTCATACGGTCTTTACTTTAACGAATAGTCTCACTGAAATTTGATTGTATATTTACAACTCACGAAAGCTATCAGATTTCAAAAAAGTGTTAAATCTCTCAAACTCAGTAATTTGACTTAAATAGAGGCCCTTGCTGTTATTTGTTAGCCTTCTATTTCTTCATTTTCGCATGTACACAATTTTGTACAGGACGTCACTAATTCTTCTGAACCATTGGCATGCTGCTAGACTGCCTGTCTGACTTATGACAAGCTTAGAAAAGGTCTGACTCTCCGGATGTACATAAAATTGTTCTTTCTTTTTTTTTTTTTAATGTAAATATAAACTTGTTCTTTAATATCTCAGATTGGTCAAAAGTGATTAAAATATGCCTTCAGGAAGATGCATCTTTCCTTGAACTAAGAGCAAATGTATCCTGATACAAACTGAATCCGCCTGAGTTGTGCAGTGCTCTGACGCCACACACAAAAAAAAAAAAGGGATTAAAATAAGTACAACATGAGGAAAAATCTTGTTCCCTCATCACAGGTGCGAACCACAGAAATAGGCAGTTTTTCATGGCTACGGTAACACGTGAAATGGTTATCAGCATCAAACATTATATAGCTAGAGAAGCTTGTCTTTTACAGTTAGTAAAGTAAACGGTATAGTATCCACCCCAAAACAAAAAAAAAAACAAAAAGAAAAGCAAACGGCATAGCATAATGTATACACCAAGCAAATATAAATGCTGGCAGTTTGACAGAATCAGGTCACTTTCCTCTAAAATCATTCTGTGTGTACTTAAAAAAAAAAAAAGATGCCTAGTTAAGATTGAAATAATATCTAGACTATTTGCTTTGCTATAGAAAATGATCCAATTTAAATTGTGCCAACCAAACAAAAAATGGTCGCTCGAAGCTTAATGGAAAGAGAAGGAACCTCTGCCCTGGTCATGCATCCATTTCAGTCAACATCCTCTGGATCAATAATCATCCTCAGCTTCCTTCTGCATACAGCATTGTCAGGAAGAGCCCTGGCGGCCTCATCATCTTCAGAATCCATCAACTCATCAAGCACTTGCTGGTATTCTACTTGATGACTGTTCGAAAGGCCCGGCCAATTCTTGCTGCCATTGCCAGTTAATTTAAACAATAAATGAGTAAACTAAACATCAAAATGTTGGGTTAGCTTTATCCATAGATTTTTCTAATGACATATTACTCTAGTCCATACAGATTGCATTAAGGCTCTATGAAAACACTAACAAAAAGGATTATACATCCAAGCTTGTCAGTAAGAAATTCATTTTGTGCAAGTAATCTATGAACTAGTGAATAACTAGATCAAGTTTCATGGCTAAATAGGTGGCAAATTTGAATCAGTGGCTCTTCATTCTTGTTTTCCCCTGAAGAACTTGAAAAGTTTCTAGTTTCAATATATGTATATCGTTCCACATTGTTTAAAGATGCTGAAGGATTGTTTAACCCAATGGTCAGCCTGAATAATGAAACTAGCAATGGATGCTAATACTGACTATATTGTTTGTAGGTGTTGGATATAGGGGTAATATTGACATGTGGGTGTGAACCATGTGAGAGTGGCCACTTGTGGTATTTTATAATTGATAGTTAGCGAGAGAGAAAGGGCTACATAACAGGGGTCTGGTCATCGGAAAGGGTATGGAAATTGTGGTGAGTGAATTGGAAATGCACAGGATGGTGCGCGTTTTTCCTGTTTAGATTTACCTCCATTAGATCAACATTCTGTGGAGTATTTTCTGCTGATAAATACAACTCCAGGTTTTGTGTTTCCAACAACATACGTTTCCAAAATGTCATTGGTGCTACCAATAGAAGAATCATTGCTCATCATTGTTAGTAGTTTAATAGATTTATCTCAACTGTCAAGGATCCAAAATACCGTTTATGCTTCAACAAGTTTTTTCACCTCGCCAAAAATATCAGAATAATAGTTTTACCTCAGTATATAAGAAAAATGCACATAAGAACAGAGGTATTAAAGCTCAGAAGAGAGAAACATTCCCTCAACAATACACCCTGAATCATGAATTTCATGTTGACTAGCATTAGTAACACAAGTCAGTAGTTCAGTTCTGTAACCTCTCTAGTTTGAGTTCAGATAAAACACAAATCTAAGAGTTGATGTCTTTTAGAACTTACACAAGAAGAGTCTTATAGTCTAAACTGAGTCATTCACAGTGCATTTAGATAAATGCATGTGTGTGTGTGTGTGGTGGGCTACGAGGGGAGGCTATATAAGTCTCACTCCCGGCACTTGAGTCTTTTGATAATGAATATGAAAATCTATATGATGAACCCAACACCAAGGTGGACGTGACCTACAGCAGAAGGAAGCCCAAACTAGGCCCAACAGCATGCGGCTAGCCCAATGGTTCTCAAAGTTAGTTTTCTAGGGTTGCGTGCTGAGGAAAGGAGAGAAGGAGCATGTGGAAGGATTGGGAGAGCGTCTGACCTCTCTAACGTCAGGGAGGACCTACCATTATCGTTTTCTGTTCTCTCTGTATTTTTCTACCGTTTTACTGCTACCTTTCTTGTTCCATTACCGAACTAGCTATTTTAAGTTGTATTCACATTTCCTCATCCTTACCTCATTAAAGGAGGGGGATTTGTACTGCTTCTGAGCTATCGCATCAATACAAAGGAATATTCCAAGTTCTATCAGCTTGGTATCAAAGCGGGTGCTTTCCGGGGCATGGTGGGTACCAGAATGGAGGCCAGACTTGACACCTTGGAGAGAGTGGTGGGCGACTTGCAGAGAGCCAGTAGCGAAGCAGCGGTTGAACGCACTGAAACCAGACAATGCCACCTTGGCTCAACTGCAGAAGCTGGGAGCTGCCATTCGAGCTCTGCTTCACGGACCAAACTGCCCTCCAGGCGAGGGAACTCCTAAGAGAGAAGTGGGAGAGCGCACTAGGACTGTTGTACATGCGGAAGAGGGAGGCGAGAGTGGCGGGCCGAAGGACGGAATCTGACCGCAAGCTGAAGATGCTGTTATTCGATGGGGAGGATCTAATGGGGTGGGCATGCAGAATGGAGAGATACTTCGCTGTAAATAGGGTACCTGAATCGAAGAAGATGGACGCCGCGGTGGTAGGACTGGAAAGGAGAGCGATTAATTGGTTCCAGTGGATGGAGACGAGAGCACCAATAGTGGACTGGAAGACCTTCCGAAGTACGGTAATCCAACGCTTTCAGTGTAGTCATGAGGGTGATAACTATGAGTGCTTGGTAGGCTTGAAGCATACCAGGTCCGTTTCTGAATTCCAAGAGCAATTTGAACTTTTGTTAGCAATCCTACCGGATATACCCGAAGAGTCCTTGATGGGAATGTTCTTGAACGGGTTGAGGTGAAAACCTCAAAACCTCCAAGGGCTAATGGATGATGCGTACCGTGTGGAGGAAAGGAACTTGACTCTAAAGAAGATGGAGGAGAAGAGGGCCAGGAGTCTCAAAAATGGGCCTCTGTTTAAGTGGCCTAGTAGCAAGTCCTTGCTGTACCCTAAGGTTTCGAGCCCACAAGATGCCCAGAAATTTTCCTCACCAGATCCTGTTGTGCGCACCGTCGAAGGCAAGGAAAAAGAAGGTACCCAAGCCTCCAATAACAAGAGAACAACACCCCTTACCACGCCGAGCGTTGACAAGAGAAGCGACACGCAAGGGTCGCGAAGGCTCTCAGAAGCAGAATTGAACCGAAGGAGGGAGTTGGGTCTATGTTTCAAATGCGATGAGAAGTTTAGCCCCAACCATCGATGTAAAGGGAAACAGTTATGACTCCTTATATGCGGCGATGAGGCAGACGACGAAATCAATGAAGGAGATTTTGACGAGTTGGAAGATGAACCTGAGGAGAAGGAAATGGCCACAATGGAACTATCGCAGGCAACCATGGTTGGCCTCAATAGCCACTGAACTATGAAGGTGAGGGGAACGCTGAAAGGGAAACCAGTGGTTATACTAATTGATAGTGGAGCCACACACAATTTCATCGCTCAGAGACTATGACTGCGATGCATCTTATCGTATCACCCACCCGCTGGTATTCCGTGACGGTAGGGGATGGCAGGAAAACTTATACTCGAGGGGAGTGTCGCGACATTGAAGTTGACGTTCAAGGTTATAAGATCAAGCAGACCTTCTACCCATTCTCCCTCTCTAATATTGATCTGGTGTTGGGAGTAGCTTGGTTGGTGACGCTGGGGGAGATCTGAGTGAACTAGAACCAATTGTATATAAAGGTACGCTGTGAGAAAAACTGGGTATCATTGCACGATGACCCAACGTTGACCTAGGCCTAGGCTTCATACAAAGCCATCCGAAAGGCTTTAAAAAGCAAAGGAGCTGGCTACGTTCTGGAAATTCGGAGCTTGGAGACCGAAGAGCAAGTTGAACGGACTCCTGTGGGGACTTTGTCGTCGGGAATGCAGAGCTTACTTGATGAATAGCTCCGGTTTTAATAATGCCAGATTTCCAACTTCCCTTTGAGATCGGAACAGATGCTTGTGGCTCCAGAGTGGGAGTGGTTCTCATGCAAAAGGGGAGACTGGTTGCTTATTTCAGTCAGCAGTTCTCGGAGAGGAACCAGAGGGGCTCGGTGTATGAGAAAGAATTGATCGCCATTGCCCTTGCTATGAGGAAATGGCAGCACTATCTAGCATCTAAACCATTTGTGATTAAAACTGACCAGGTGTTTGGTCTACGAGGGGAAGCTGGTGCTTCCTAAGAAATCTCCAAAAACCACAGCATTGATTGCAGAATTTCATAACTCTCTGGTAAGGGGGCACTCAGGTTACCTGCAAACATATAAACGACTGTCGGAGGTAGTATATTGGGAAGGAATGAAAAGGGATGTCCAAGAACAAGTTGCTAGGTGTGATGTCTGCCAAAGAAACAAATATGAAGCCCTCAATCCTGTCGAGCTTTTGCAACCCCTACCAATTCCCTCCCAAGTATAGGAAGATATCAGCATGGACTTCATTGTGGGCCTGCCAAAATCAAACAAATTCGACACTATTATGGTGGTGGTGGATCGCCTTACTAAATATGCTCACTTCATACCACTATCACACCCTTTTACTGTTGTTGAGGTAGCAGAAGTCTTCATTTGGGAGGTGGTTAGGCATCATAAATTCCCTAAATCCATCATTTCAAATCGTGATAGGGTCTTTGTAAGCCAATTTTGGCATGAGTTGTTTAAGCAATCTGGAACAACACTGAAATACAGTTCCGATTACCATCCTCAAACAGACGGGCAAACCGAAGTGGTCAACCGGAGCTTGGAAACTTATTTGCGGTGTTTCGCAGGCGAATACCCTAAGAAATGGGTGAAGATGCTACCGTGGGCTGAGTTCTGGTTTAATACCTTCTACAACCGGTCTATTGGAACTACCCCTTTTAAAGCTCTCTATGGCAGAGATCCCCCAACCATCTTCAAGTGGCAGGATGATGGGTCGAAGGTTGAGGAAGTGAATGAGCAGATCAAGGAATGCAATGAGGCGCTTCAAATCCTTAAATCTCACCTTGAGAGGGCACAGTCAGAGATGCAGCATCAAGCTAACAGAAGAAGGAGGGACTTGGAGTTTGAAGTAGGGGACTTGGTGTACCTTGGAATCCAACCCTACAAGCTGAAGAACTTAGCCAGGCATCTGCACGAAAAACTGGCTCCTAGGTACTACGGTCCCTATGAGATTCTGCAGAAAATTGGGAAGGTAGCTTACAAGCTCAAGCTACTAGATACGGCCCGAGTCCACCCCGTTTTCCACGTCTCTCAGCTCAAAAGATCGATTTCCATTACTGAACAAGCTCAGCCTCTGCCCTAGTTTCTATCTGAGGATTATGAATTGCAAGTGCAGCCCCAGGAAATGGTAAAGGTTCGTGGGATGACTGATGGGAGTAAGCAGGTCCTGATCAAATGGAAGGACTTACCAGATTGCGAGAACACTAGGGAGGAGCTGCAAACCATTAAAACGCAGTTTCCCCGCTTTCCCCTTGAGGACAAGGTGAGTCTTGTAGAGGGGCCAGATGATGAGCCCAACACCAAGGTGGACGTGACCTACAGCAGAAGGAAGCCCAAACTAGGCCCAACAGCATGCGGCCAGCCCAATGGCTCTCAGAGTTAGTTTTCTAGGGTTGCGTGCCAAGGAAAGGAGAGAAGGAACATGTGGAAGGATTGGGAGAGCCTCTGACCTCTCTAACGTCAGGGAGGACCTACTATTATCATTTTCCGTTCTCTCTATATTTTTCTACCGTTTTACTGCTACCTTTTCTATTCCATTGCCGGACTAGCTATTTTAAGTTGTATTCACATTTCCTCATCCTTACCTCATTAAAGGAGGGGGATTTGTACTGCTTCCGGGCTATCACATTAATACAGAGGAATATTCCAAGTTCTATCACTATAACAAAAGAAAAATAGCTTAAATAATAAAACATGATATGTTTGTATTATGCATAAAATAGTCTATTGTAAACTGAACCCAAGAGTTAAGAAATAGACATGAACTATTGTAATAACACTTGAAAACTAAATTTTTTTCCCAAGTATAATAATCTTATTAAAACACTGCACTAAAGCCAAAGCCCTAAATAGTCAGCTATCAATTATTATTCACATGATAGTTATTATCGTTTGGATGGGCCTTTGGGGATGCATCTCTGTGTAAATGAAATCTAGCATATGCAAAGCACCTGAAGAATGCACTAGGATGAAGCCTCTTCATTTAGGCTAGCAAGAGGTGTTGAGGCCCTTGGGCACTTAGGCCGGTCAATTTACACTCGGTTCTAGGTTTCACACTCATTCTAAGGTGAAATCTATCTTTTAGGCAGAAGTAGTATCCAATATTAAAGAAAATATAATAACTTGTTGTTGGCTTGCAAACACAACAAACCATTCTCTTCTTGTCTGGTTATGTATTTATTTCATCTATAAAATAGCAAACATTTTGTTATGGAAAGTAAAGAAATAGGAGTGAAAGAGGAAAGGGAAAATAGAGAAATAAAGGAGACCAACAGAAACTGAATAACTTGTAATTACATTGCAAAACTGAGTTACAAAGGATAGTGGGTACTTATTTATAAGCAAAAGCCCTAATAGATACAAATATAAATAGATATCCTAATTTTATCTAAATATTATCTAAATATCCTAATCTATCCAAATCCTACTGATATAATTAAATCCTATCTAAATCCTACTAATGTCATTTAAATCCTATTTATCCTACTTATATCATATTTAAATATTTTCTTATTTATAATTATGATTACATAACTATACCCATTCACCAAAAGACCCTTGCCCTCAAGGGTCAAGTACACAAAGTCATAACAAACCAACACCAAAAAAGCATCTTGATTAATTTGCATTTGAACCAAATCTGAACCAAGCATCTTGTAGGAGAAACAGGAACAAGAAAAACCCAATTAAAATTGATCAATGGTGGCAACGAGTTGTAACTCTTCTCTTGAAAGACAAGGCCCACAAAGGCCAAACCCATTCTTGTTGGGAGTTGTACCTTTGACTTTTCCTTTGTTAAGCTTATAAAAGCTGTCATTGGTATGGTGGAGGGTGTTTTCATCATATCTTGAACTGCCAAATCTTTTGCTCAATCACTGGAACCCTCTTTACTTCCATACTCGAGTGGAAAATCTTTCTTGATACTATCATTAAGCTCAAGATGTTCTTGCACTTCAACAAACACTTCTTCGGTAGTGACCGTTGGTTGCTTGTTGAATCCCAATGACTCTTGTAGTTAGGTGGACTCTGCTTGGCATGACGTATTTACTTCTTGAACTTCCAAGCCTTCTTGAGCTGTCAGGCTTTCTTCATGATCTTCTAAGGCTTTTCTTGCTTCCTCAGCTTCCCAATCTTTTCTCAAGTCCGCTACCTCTTGCTTTAAGATTGCTAGAGTTTCATGCCATACCTTCCTTAGTTCATCAAGCCGTCAAACCATGGTTTGGATTTGTTCCACTATAGAATTCATTTTTGGCACAGCAGCAGCGATAGAATCCATATTTAGAATGATAGTGGTCGAGGAGCACAGGGCTTTGATGCCACTGTTAGGGAAAGTAAAGAAACAAGGGAGAGAAAGAGGAAAGGGAAAATAGAGACATAAAGAAGACCAAGAGAAACTAAATAACTTCTAATCACATTGAAAAACAGAGTTACAAGGGATAGTGGGTACTTATTTATAAGCAAAAGCCCTAATAGATATAAACCTAAATAGATATCCTAATATTATCTAAATATTATCTAAATATCATCCAAATCCTACTAATATAAATAAATCCTATCTAAATCCTACTAATATCATTTGAATCCTATTTATCCTACTATAATTATAATTACATAACACACTTCTACATTATCCAGCTACTCAATGCTTGTGAAGAATTTTTGGCATTTTTAGCATATATTGGATTCATCCTTGATCATTCTCTAAAGTAGAGCGTAACTATTGTTATATGACAAATCAAAGAAAAAGTGCACCCGAACTTTCAAGGTAAACATTTAGGTAACCTTTTATCCAGTATAGTGATCTTATTGGTGTTGTAGGGTGCTATATTAGAAGGGTTTGTTTTCCCTTTGGATAATCAAAGATTGGCAAGCTTTGCTTTCTAATTTTTTTTAAATAAAGTAAACTATTATCCACATATATAAAGAAACATGCATGCCATGCAGCTTAGGAAATACGACAATATAGAAACTAAATGCATCACACTCATGGAATCACATGTACAACTTGGAAAGCTTGAGCACTTGCTAGACTTGAGAATAAGCTCATATTTGAGAAAAATTTACACCACATCAATAATTCAATGAAGTTTATAACACGATCAAAGCTTTCATGGCTACATTGCTGTAGCGTGGCTGAAGCTAACCATAAACCAATTCTGGAGCCAAGATTGGGATAAAGTCAAGTATGAACCTTGGAGCTACGATGCCTCATGCAAGCCAGGCCAAGAAGTTGCAAGAAAACGTATCTTTCAAAAAAAGAGGGGGGGAAGATACTCACAGACAAGGAATCAATGCCCAGAATCATCCCAGTGAAAATCAAGGTCAACAGATCCATGATGAGATTGATAGCAAGTCAGTGTAATTCAATCTTGGATCTGAATTAGAAAAAATTTGCTAGCAATGATGACAATCAGATTGGACATGTCTAACAGGGCCCAATGATGCTAGAAGCAAGACTTAAGGATTGAGATACCCAAAAGATTAAAGCATTCAGTTCAACATCAGTAAACTCAATTTCCTCCAACTTGATAGCGGCGACAACTAATCAATCAAAAACCAAAACTTGCTTTCAGTTCTTCTTTTCTTATGTTTCCCTTAGTCTCTCGACAATTGGAAGTTGAGTATCAACTCAAGGTGACATCACATTTTCTCAAGGTGTAGTCAGACTTTTTGTTGATTTTAACACAAAAAGTTCAGTGTACCTAAACCCTAACAATCCTCATCTCTACTTTCCTTGTGTTTCCCTTGGGCTCTCCACCAGCAGCACCTAACCACCAACAGTTTTTCACATCCGTCTTCCTCAACAAATCTGCAGTTTTTGTTTTGGCTAACATTCGCTTAATATTTTTAAAGAAAGCCTCGAGAAATTAGCATTAGGAGTTCTCATGAGCCCTAACGTAGAGTGTGGATGTGGAATTAGAGTGTAAAGGTCAATTGATTACGTCATGTAAAAATCAGTCTTTGCTTACTGCTACGTGGATCCAAAAGCACCTGGGATCAGTTTGGGGATTGCTAAAGCATCTTTGGGTCCTTGAAGATCACGACAAGAAACTAAAAATGTGTCCCATTCTTTCGTTGGGAGGCGGGCTGCAAGTATTATTACATGGAATTAGTTAGGCATTGTTGGTTAGGGAACTTTTATGCTCCTATTATCACTATTAGTTAGCATCTAAAAATAGGAGGATGAATGGATGGGATGATGTGATATGAAATCAATACCCTAAACACATAGAAATACATCTACATGTAGTAGGAACAGAAAAAACATAAGATAAAAATAAAGAACTACATGCCCGGTCTAAAAGCTAATGGTCCATATTTTCAACAAATACATTCACATAAATAGAAGGTGAGAAAAATTTACTTGAAAACAGAGCCGAGCATTTCATCATCAGCATTGATGTCTGACAAGTTCGCCTGGCTGGACTTTTCAAGTGATTTTTCCGTTGAAAAACTACTGTTGTCCATTTTCTTCCTACAGATTAACAGACAATAATTGGAAGGGATCTAAGGATCGTTCCATGCAACCAGAGCAAAACAAGATTTGACAAAATCTTAAATTTCATTTAAAGAAACTTGAAATAATCATGCAGGACTGTAACTGAGGCATACCAATTGATCAACTTATTATTACCAAAGGTTTCTTTGAGTCAACATAGAGAACCCTTGGAAAATACTACAACGTAAATTAAAAAAATGAAAAATCTATAATTTGAAGTATTCACAAACAGAAAGTGTAAGAGCACAAACCGTGATACTCAGCAAAAAGATGATAACAAAGCTGTATAAGAGAACATGAATGGAGACAATAAAGAAACACGCAGAGCAAGGAATAGTAATCAAAGGTAACATTATAAAACAGCATGTTTGATGGATACACAAAAAGGTAGTAAAAAGAACAAAATAACATACATGAGGAAATATGAGATCAAACTGCCAAATTTTTTATGCATGGGCAGAACTGCAGAAGGAAGGGGAACGAGAGAAATTGAAAACAAAATGCAAGCCAGATATAAATGTTGTGGTTCCCATCTCCAAAATGTTCAAGAAAAGGAAAGTAAAAGGAGATTTACTTAAGAACAGAGCAGAGCATTTCATCATCAGAATCATCTTTTGACAATTTCTCTTTGGTTGAATTTTTGTGTAACTCTTCCCATGAAATCTTCCCATTCTGCATTTTTTTCCTACAATTGAATAGACATTAAATTAGTATGATTATTGGAAGGCAGTTTCATGAAAGCAAGCAGCAACGTTATTAAGTGAAAACGAAAATTACAGTAATGGATAATGAACAACTCAAAGCCATTACTGTGATTAAGGTCCATTGTGCTTGTAATGGCTGATGAACTCAAAGCAGGTGCTTTATTTCATATTCAAATTATCAATGGAAATGAAAATTACAGTAAATATATATGGCAAGGTTTTCAATATAGTGTCGAGTATAAAATACACATACATATCAAAATAATATTACCTCTTTATTAATGATACCAGCATCTCATCATCAGACCCGTCTGCTTTATCTGTAAAAGAGTCACGAAGATCTTCATCCCTTGCGTACATATTGCCTTTCAAATTCTTCTTCCGAGGAACAGATAAGCCAAGCTGCTTAAGTTTACTAAACACTTGGCGAGAAGTGAATTTCCCATCCATATCCAGTGCACTGGCTATCTTGTAGCAGCATCTTCTATGGTCCTTGAACCTAAAGAAGTAACAAAACCCACGCATTCAAAGCCAAAAAGCCATCAATTTTTCTCATCCTCTTGAAGTCAAAGCTACAAAATAAGACCCAGAACTTGGAATTGTCCATGATATACTCTTTTTAGCAGATGAGAGAAATAAAATATACCTACAACTAAGTATTCAAGATTAGTGATACTGATACTCACTGCTCATATAGAGCTCTAATGAGAGATTCTTGATCTTCACTGAAGGCATGTACTCTCTTTCTTTTTGGCCTACAAATAAATAATACAGAAACTTCAGGGAGGGCCAAACAATGGTCGCTACATTAGCATTAAAGCTACTTATGCTAAATTGAAGTGAACCAATCATTAAGGTTTCTATGCTCAAGGGTACAAATGACCGAGGCTTTTTGTTAGCCATTACAAAACTATATGCAAGCAACAGAAAGTAACCCAAGAAAATGATTTTTAAGTCATAAACTCCATATGCACAAAAGCTTATATATACTTACAGATGCTGCCCCAAGGGATTTTGCTCAGAATTCAATAATTTATGAAGATTAGAATCTTTCTTTGTACTTCCTTCACCTTCAAACTGACTAGTGCTTGTTGAATGATGTTCACCAGGATTGCCAGTCTTTTTCCTTGGTGCGCTTAGCCCTAATTTTTTAAGCTGACGGGAAATTTGAGCACCTGAAAGTTTACCATCTGAATCTAGCACTTGAGCAATACGACTACTACAATGTTGATCATCTTTGAATCTGAAACGGCCATTACACAACAAGAACCAGTGGTGAAACTGCAGACAAACCTTCTAAGCATGTGTGATTGAAAACCAACAAAAATAAAATCACAGTCGCACACACCAATCAGTGGTGACAAATACAAAATAAAGAATCAATCCTTCAGATTCCCTTCAAAGCAGAGCTAAAAATTTACTAAAACTAAATTAAACATACTTCTCAGTTAGATCCTTTATTTGTCTCTCTAGTTCACCATCAAGATGAAGCCTTTTCCTTTGTCTTGGAGCCCTTACTGATTCATCTTCTATCAACTGCTCCCCACTGCAAAATTCAAGTCAATTAAGCATCAGAAATATGACATTCCCAGGCAAACTTTGATCACAAAAGTTGTAAACCTACATAACGTTATCATCATTTCCCTCCCTACTGACTAGGGAAGAAACAAAGTATCCATTGGCATCATTAAGTTTTTCATCATTGCTGATAAAATAAAAGGAATGCCAGAGTTATCTATGTGGATGATTATTTGCAGTATGCCAATTCAATAAAGACTCAATAAGAAATCAAGTATGGATAGCAAATAAAATAAAGTTAATGTTTGTTAACACCAAATTAGTATCAGATAGTCAAGATTCTGGAATTACTTGACTTGACCTTGATAACAATTCCCTGAGACAATCAGAAAGTTAACTAAGAAGCCAACATGCAGAAATGGTCCAATTGATCTTACTTTTGATATCCCAAGTCATGAGTGATCACAACATCGGCTTCATCATCACCAAGTGCATCTGCCAAGCTTCTACGTGTCCACAACTTTTCTACTTGAATAGAACTCAAATTTGTACTCTCTTTCTTCAAATGATTAAGCTCATCCAACAAATATTCAGCATTCATGTAGTGAGATTCCCTTCGGGTCTTCCAAAAAAGAATATCCACAAAAAGAAGTGGTTGTTTTTTCATCATTTTCAGCATTTTTCTAATCAAATTGGTCAGAAAATCAACAATATTTGCATATTTCTGGGATGGACATTTTCTTTGTTCCAACAGAATGTCATAAAATGTGGTGAGCAATGATAACTGCAAGAAAATAGTAACACAATTAAGAAATAATACTTAATTTCATTAACAGCTAGACACTCATTGGAGTTGTAAATGTTTCCCAATAACAACCTGATAGAGCATTGGATGAAGCTCAAGGTCATCACAGATCCTCTGCAATATGCATATTATGTAATGATTTGTAGCTAGGGAATTGCTCTTGTAAAACTTGAGCAGCCAACATATTTTCTGAATAATATTGTGATTTGCAAAGGCAGAGACCAGATGTGAAACCTTGAAATCAACTTCATTGTATTCAGTTTGCTGCTCATCATTAGAAAAATCACCAGTCCCATGTAACAAGCCCCCACTAGCATGCTCAGAATTTCTGAAGTCTATCTGTTCCAAATTACCAAGGGAGTTATCATCTTCTTCAACAATTTTTTCATGTTGACTATCATCATCAGGGTCAACAAAGTCCTCTTCACCATCAGAATTTCTGCTTGGCACATAATCCTTGTCTGGCATCTTCTTTTCAAATAATTGATTGGAGCCAGAGTCACCAACCTCATTTTCTGCACAAGAATGATCTCTGCAAAGTTTGTCTCCTGTTTCAATTTTATCCTGGAAGCTTTTCTTTCTCACCTTCCTTAATTTTCTAGACACCTTCAAGTAATTAAAAGAAAAAAGGAAAGAAAAGACCGATAACATTTAATTCACAGACCAGAAAGATTTAGCAGAGAAATAGAAACAAAATTTATGCTACACTTTAAAAGTTAAGACTTAAAATTGTAGAATAGAGCTTCTAGTTTATTTTCATATCTAAACTTCAGATGGTAAAGTATTAGAAATTTTGAATATGTATAATCTCAAATCTGAAAGCACTGTAAAAAATTATAAGATCATAATTGGAGCAACAAGCAAGTTCTATGCTTCAGGTATGCTTCAGAGAGCCATTGTAATGAACCCTGAATTCCCATACCATGGCTAACAACCTCAAAAATTGTGGGAGACAAATAGCTGTCATGTGAGTGACTGTCTTTGTGAATGGTCAGCTTACCCTTAATGTTCCACGAGCCTGCAGGTTTTCCAGCAGCTTCACAACTTTATGAATAATTTCAACCAAATCTGCAAGATCACTGACAATAAACAAGTATTCATATGAGAGCAAAATAAACACCAGTCTCATACGACTTCAGTAGGATACAGTGCAGAACAGACAATTACACACGTAAAATTAGGTCACATTATATGTTATGTAAATAATAAAAGAAATGAGTTAGTTAGGTAGTTAGGACTTAGATAGCAACAGTTACGGACTGGGGAGTCTATAATTGTATGTAAATAAGGCATAGGGACCAAAACCTAAGGGTGTTGTTGAATCCGAAACTATCCAGGCATTACCCAGACTCCTACTTTCCCTCCCCCCTCCTCTTCTTCACCTCTCCTCTCTACATTATTGGTAGTAGAGATTACCATCAATACTGGAAAAGAAGTTTATTATCTGACTGTTCAGAAAAGCCTACAGTTTTCTGCTAGGATAGAGATTAAAGACCTCCTTTCAAATGTATTGGGTTGCGAAACTGATGTGGTATGAGTATGAGATATAATATAAGGGCAAATGATCATACAGCAACTGATGCTCTCTCTCAGCCTCCCTGGGCCTCAAATATTGCAAATTCCCTTGAATAAAGTGTCTCCAGAGTTGTCACAGAAGATTGAAGAAAGCTGGAAAAGTGACCCAGATTTAAGAGGCCAAATTTCTGAGTTACAGAGGCAAAATGGCAGCATCAAAGCTTACACTTGGGATGGCAAGTTTCTAGGGAAGAGGCCAGATAATGGTGGGTAAGGTTCCACCTTTAAGGAAACAAATTCTGAAGTGGTTACATGCTAGTGCACAAGGTTAACATTCTGAAATTCAAGCCACCTATCAAAGAGTTATCCGATTTTGGTGAAAGAAATTGTTAAAGGATTAACAAGACTTTGTAGAGCATTGTGACGTGTTTACAAGATATAAGCATGAATCCCTGCTTCTCCAGGTCTATTGCAGCCTCTAAAAATCCCAAATATTCCTCCAGTCCTCAATATAGGACCCACTTGTTGAGTTGATTCTGGTCCTAAATATAAAATTTATTTCTCGTATTTATTAATTTTTCCTAAATTATCCCCATGAATACTCCCTCAACTATAATCAAGTAGAAGAAGGAAGGAAGATATTAAGAAAGATGATTATGGTGTTTTAAGAAAAACATATCATATTTCTTATAACTAATTAACTTACCTAACTTCCTTAATCTAATTAGTTAAATAGATCTTATATTAAGGACCGAAGGAATAGAATTTAAGAAAGCATTACAAGTGATTTCATTAAAAGACATCCTAAATCTAGAGGTAAAGACACCAATAGGGTTATAATTGATAGAATAAGCCAATATGCTCATTTCTTGCCTATTTCTCATCCATACACTGCTACTACATTGTTAGGTTCTGCAGAAGAGAGAGTAAAAATTGGGAGAGAGAAGAGAGGGAGTAAATCAGGTGACAAGGTAGAAGAAAGATGTGTGTGAGAGAGAGCCTAGAATTAGTATCTGAAATCCTAGGAGAGAAGAGGGAAATTCCTGTACGATATACTTTCATTCATACCCCTAATGTCATCATATAATAGATTTAAATAGGCTGAAAGCATAACTGAGAATAACCGATTAATAACTTCCTAATAATCTACTATATTCTAGGATAAGGATTATCAATAACTGACAATAACTAAAATTTAAATAACCCCATTGTAATAGTCTGAAAGGATAGCTGAAATATAACAACATAAAACTGAAGATTAAAAATAACTTAAAATAAGTAATTTATAAACAAGCCCTAACATTGGACTCTATCATTATAATATACTTTTCTTCATAACCCTGATAGAGCTCATTATTTGCATACATTTCTATATCTAAACTTATGCTTTTGTCACTTACTTTTATCCATTTTGGGCATAGTTAGAGTTCATTGTGCATAAGGGTTAGTTAAGTTAACTGAGGTTTTGTGTGTTTTATGTGATTTTGTGGTTGTGCGCTTTTGATCCCTTGGGCTAGTTTGCATTGCAAATAGCTTTGAAGTCAACATTTAGAGTACTCTGGACAATTCATCGAGGCACAAGGATGCGTTCGCTGTGGCGAAGCCATTCATTGAAAGGGACCATATCACTTACCAAGACAACACTGTGTTGGGTCTTTGCCGCAATGATGATGAGGTTGCACCACAACTAAGCGTCGAATCAGATTTACATACCACATAGGCACACAATTTTCATAGGATTCAGACATTTTTCATCTCAGACTCATGTTCTTCATCTTGTTTGCCCTTCTTCCATCCAACCTACCACTCCACACCATTTCCAACCACATTCCACCACTTTCCACCAATCATTCTTCCTCTTTTCCCTAGTCCAATCAACCTTCACTTCCATTTCAAAGTTTGATTACCAGAGGAGAGCCAAGAACCTTTACTTCCATTTCAGAAGCTCAATAAAGCTATTCTTCTGCCATGAGCTCATGATTTTGTCCACTTATTGATAGAAACTATGGGAACAAATATTTTAGGAAGAAATGATAGAATATGGGAGTTAAAATATTTTGGGAATAGCTTACTATAAAAGAGAGCTTTAATTTATTTATATTATCTTTTAGGCAAGTGTCAAGATATTTTGTTAGCAAATTGTTATCAAGTAGATGTATTTTTTGTTAGCAAATTGCTATCAAGTAGATGTATTTTCATTGCAAGTGTCGAGATATTTTAGCAACTTGTTATGCAAGTGGATGTCCTTTTCTTTTTATTATCTACAAGGTGATGGAAGGAAGCCTTAGCTTGTAAATAGGAGATCTTATGTACTTTGAAATTACATTTTGATGAATGAATGATATTGTGAGTCATGTGATTCTCTCAAGCCTCTATTCTCTCTCCCTCTATTATGATTCTCTCTCCCTTTTTCTCCCTGTTTTGGCTAACCTTTCCCTTCCCCTTCCCCTATCTTTGTTTCTATCTCTACTCCCTTAAGTCACTTCAGTTTGCATCTATTCAAATGTGTGTGAGTGTGTTTTGCATCACTTATTGATGTTGATGAAACTATTCTGAGTTCCTTGAGCCCATTGGAAAGTTAATTTGTATCTAGTTTCAATTTCCACTCTTTATGTACCTTGACTGTGGTTCAATTGATGTATGTATTGAGGATTGCTACTGGTTTGTGTGATCTAGATATTAGTACCGGTATTGGATTTGTTTTTAATGGCTATGATTATCTCCTAATCCTCCAGCTTTGTGATTACTTCCATGTCATTGTAATGAAACTTCAATACTCTAAATGTATTATTTGATAGCTAAAGCTCTACGGATAAGCGCCAATGGAGGAATTACAGCAGAAGAACAAAAACAAAAACAGTAATGCTCACGGCACTCACCCAGAGTCACACGGACCCTCCTAAACCTCACTCAGTTTTTCCATGCCTTCCCCGCCTAGCCTTCCCACACAATATACTCAATTCTTTCCATAACTAACTCGTAGTAATACCCAAAATTACCCTTGACACATAAGAAACATTAGTCATCCGAATTGGGCTTCTTCCTCTGTCTAACATACTTCAATTTCGGCCCGTGCTCAACAATACCCTGCCCATCAAGATGGACCTTGTCCTCAAGGTGAAAAGTAGGAAATTGTTGATGAATAACGTCGTAATCTTCCCAAGTACTGTCATAGTCAGATAAATTAACCCACTTAATCAGAAGTTCTATACGACCATCTGTGAGTTTACGATGCTTCAACACAGATTCAGGATAAACTTAGAGCTCCAGATCGACAGTTAGCGTAGGCGAAAGACAGTGGGAAATGAGACCTGGAGAAAGTGATTTTTTGAGTTGAGACACATGAAACACCGGGTGGATTTTTGCCTCTGGGGGTAACTGCAACTTATAAGCAACACTGCCAATTCGGTCCAAAGCTAAAAAAGAACCATAAAACCGCAGGGTGAGCTTCTCATTAGGGCGGACAGCAAGAGAATGTTGTCTGTACGGCTGGAGCTTAAGATAGACAGTATCACCAACATTAAAGTGGACATCGCGACGTTTCTTATCAGCATATTACTTCATATATTGTTGGGCACGTTGTAAATTCTGCTTTAATTCATCCAGAATAGCATTTCGAGCCTGGAGCTGAGTAGTAACAGCATCAACAGGGGAAGTGGATTCCTGGAAACGAAACAATGTAGGAGGATCCTGGCCATATAGAGCACGAAAAGGTGACATGCCGGTTGACCGATTGTAATTGGTATTAAACCAATACTCCGCCCAACACAACCATTTGGCCCACGTCTGTGGAGTGTCACTGCAAAAACACCTTAAATATGTTTCCAGGCTCCTGTTAACCACTTCTATTTGACCATCACTTTGAGGATGGTAACTAGAACTATAATTCAGGGAAGTTCCCACAGCCTTAAACAAAGCCTTCCAGAAAGTGCTCAAAAAGAGTTTGTCTCTATCAGAAACAATAGAGGGCGGAAAACCATAGAGACGAACCACCTCCTTAACAAATAAGTCAGCAACATCACTTGCGGTATAAGGATGATGAAGTGGTAGGAAATGTACGTACTTTGTGAAACGGTCAACGACCACCAGAATAGTATCATAACATTGCGATTTAGGGAGTCCAGAAATAAAATCCATAGAGATATCTGTCCACACCTGATCTGGAACAGGAAGGAGTTGGAGCAACCCTGCAGGACTTAATGCGAGATGTTTATTACGTTGACAGGTGTCACAAGCAGCCACATATTTTTGAATATCTCGACGCATACCATCCCAGTAAAAAAGAGAAGCAAGCCTCTTGTAGGTCCGAAGATATCCAGAATGACCCCTAGTAGGAGAGTCATGGAACTCACGTAGCAACAGGGGAATTCATGGCGATGACTTAGGTAAGACTAAGCTGCCTTTGAAAAATAGATGACCACCTTTTAGTGCATAGCCCGGGGTAGTAGGTTGACCAGTAGCTAATTGCTGGATAATTTGAGCCAGACTATCATCTTTTTGAACCTCGGTATCCCAAGTATTCACATCAACTTATTGAGCCATAGTAATGGCATTGAGCCCACATTGTTCATGCTGCCTCGACAGGGCATCAGCAGCGGAATTAGTCCTCCCCGATTTGTATTGGATCTGGAAAGTATAGCCCATAAGTTTAGACACCCAGCCTTGCTGGGAACTATCAAGAATTCACTGTTCCAACAAGAATTTCAGAGCTCTTTGGTCTGTCCGTATGATGAATGGTCGGCCCAAAAGATAATAACGCCATTTCCTTACTGCAAAGACAATGGCCATTAATTCTCTCCTATACTGAACATGTCCTGTGCCTAGCCAATAGGGAGTGACTAAAGTAAGCAATAGGACGTCCTGACTGCATCAAAACCGCCCCTAACCCAGTACCTAAGGCGTCGGTTTCCACAATAAAAGGCTGCGAAAAATCAGGGAGGGCCAAAACTGGAGTTGAGGACATGGCGTGCTTAAGTTTGTCAAATGCAGGCTGGGCCTCCTCAGTCCAATGAAAAGCATTCTTCTTGAGAAGGTCAGTCAAAGGTGCAACAATTAACCCATAATGGTGAACAAACTGGCGATAATACCCAGTCAAACCCAAAAACCCACGAAGACTCTTCAGATTGGTGGGAGTAAGCCAAGACTGCATGCTTGCTATCTTGGCAGGATCTGCATGAACTCCATCCCCAGAAATAATGTGACCAAGGTACTCAAGCCTAGGCTGGGCAAAAACACACTTCTTAACATTGATCACTAAGAAATGTTGTCGCAGCAGTTGCAGAGTTAAGCGCAAATGCTGAAAATGAGTGCTCCGATCGCCACTGTACACTAAGATGTCATCAAAGAAAACCAAGATGAATTTTCGCAGGTGCTGCCGGAAAACATCATTCATGAGTGATTGAAAGGTAGAAGGGGCATTCTTCAAGCTAAAAGGCATGACCATGAATTCATAGTGACCATTATGAGTACGAAAGGTTGTCTTCTGTTCTTCACCCTCTTTCATTCTAATCTGGTGATAACCAGATTTCAAATCCAATTTAGAAAAAATCTGGGCACCCCCTAATTCATCCAAGAGTTCCTCAATAGCTGGAATAGGAAACTTGTCCTGAATGGTAACCTTATTCAAAGCCCTATAATCAACACAAAATCGCCAACTACCATCTTTCTTTTTAACCAGAAGTACTAGGCTAGAGAAAGGGCTCTTACTAGGACGAATAATTCCTGCTGTGAGCATTTCTTGCACCAATCGCTCAATCTCTGACTTTTGGTAATGTGGATACCGATATGGACGGATATTTGGCAGGGTGGAGCCTGGCTGTAAATCAATAGTATGATCAGCAAGTCTGGGCGGTGGTAACCTCAATAGAGGTGTTTGAACTTCAGGGAACTCCGTTAATAAGGTCTGAACCTCTCTATCCATTGAAGTATACGTAAGCTCTGTCATCTTTAATTCAGTAAATTCCACAAAGAACACCTCATCCTCAGGTTGTGTAGTCCTATAAAGAGAATTGAAAGACATTTGAGTCTTATGCAAAGTCGGATTGCCCTTAAGACAAATCCATTCATCACCCAGATCAATTTTGAGGGTAGAATGCTTCCAGCTAACCAACACCTCTCCAAGCAATGCTAACCAATCAACTCCAAGAATGATATCTGACCCTCCCAGCTTAAAGGGGTACAAGGAATGTGTAATGTGGAGCCCTTGCACAAAGAAGGAAACATCTCGGCATACCCCACAGCCCCTCACATTGCGGGAGTCCCCCACTTGAACAGTAAAAGCAAAATGGGAATCCACCGGTAAAGAGAGGGCAAGAACCAAGTCGTGATGAATGAAATTGTGAGTAGCACCACAGTCAATGAGGATCAATACATCCCTGCCATGGAGAGTCCCCATTAACTTAATCGTTTTACCACCTGTGAAGCCTGCCAGAGCATTCAAAGACAGAGACATAAGTTGCCCAGTGTGCTTTTCGATCTCAAAAAAAGGGTCTGGGTCAGGCTGCTCCTGGTGAGCTGGTTCGAACGGAGATTCTTCCTCCTCAGTCGGTTCCTCTGACATAATTAGTACTTGCAATTGTTTCTTCTTACAACGATGACCCGGACAATACTTCTCATCACATTTGAAACACAATCCTAATTCCCTTCGCCACTCAATTTCCACATCAGTATACTTCTTCGGAACTGATTTGGAAGTGTAAGTAACGGGAATCACTATCTTCTTACTGTCGTCAGTTGACTTGTTTTCTGTAACTCGGGCCGTACTGAGCGTAGAGGATGTAGTGGAATTGCTGGAGGTGGTTTGAGGACTCAATCGTGTGGACAAAGCTCTCGGCCCCTAAAACCTATCTTCGATCCAGTGCCTAGGCGGCCCGGATGATCGTGGGCTATAATATTGGGCCATCACACCGTTACGTTCTTCCAATCATAGAGCCATATCCATATACACAGCTAAAGAGCCCAATTTCAGCAATCGCAAGTCTGCCTTAATCTCCGTCTTCAAGCCATTCAAGAATGCCGCGATAAGGACTTCATCACAATTTCCCAGCGTAGCAGAAATTGATTCGAAACGTTCAATATAATCTGCAACATGCTTGTCTTGTCGCAAAGCCATCAACATCTCATATGAGTTACTGCATTGCGATGGGTGAAACCGGAGTACTAAGTCACGTTTCAGCTCTAGCCAAGTCGAAACAGGGGCTCTGACTTCCTTCCATTGAAACCAATTAAGTGCGCGTCCTTCAAAACACAACCGCAGCATCTAATTTCTCAGATTCAGCCACCCGATTGAACTTGAAATAACGTTCCACTTTGAAAACCCAACGAAGGGGGTCGTCTCCTGAAAACAGAGGCATATCAAGCCTCCTGTAGTTTGAGCTATCGGTAACTACACTCACTCCACAGTCCTCGATCTCAATCACCCGAGGTGTACCATTTGTATGATTTGCTGAGTCACCCCCAGTGTCACCACGCTTGCCCGCACGCCATTCACCCAGCAATTCATTCAACAAGGAAGTGACAGTGGCGACGTCGCACTTGACCGTGGTTAGATCGGATTTAATTGTCAACACATCCCCGCTCAAACGCTCTATGGAATGTTCAGCTTGCAAGACTCGAGAATCGACAGCATCCATGCGGGACTCCATACAGGTATTTACCATTCCCCAAGAAAGTACTGCTCCGATACCTTTAATGAACCTTCAATACTCTGAATGTATTATTCGATAGCTAAAGCTCCACAGATAAGCTCCAATGGAGGAATTACAGCAGAAGAACGAAAACAGTAATGCTCACGGCACTCACCCAGAGTCACACGGACCCTCCTAAACCTCACTCAGTTTGTCCATGCCTTCCCCGCCTAGCCTTCCCACACAATATACTCACCTCTTTCCATAACTAACTCATAGGAATACCCAAAATTACCCTTGACACATAAGAAACACTAGTCATCCGAATTGGGCTTCTTCCTCTGTCTAACATACTTCAATTTCGGCCCGTGCTCAACACATTGATTCATCTAGATTTAGGTTTGAGTTTAGAGAGCTCTGACCTTAGCAAATCTAATTCAAGCTAAGCTTTAAGCACTTTATCTAATTAATTAGTTGAGTGGCTTAGTTAGATACAATTGAACTTGATATAACTGGAACTAGGAAGATTAGCTAAGTCAATCATCAAGGATATTCACTTCATCCATCATCCATTCCATAATAACACAGAAAATCATAAACAAGTAGCTCGTAAATCCTAGCTTAGAATAGTTAACTCATTTCTGTCATTTCCCTTGGTTAACTTGTAATCAACACCTAGTTAGCTAGTAGTTTGTAACTGGCTCCTCAAAGAGATTGACACCTAGTTTAGTTGCCCTATAGTACATTTATCTTAGTTGCTGTTTTGAAAGCCCCATCATACAATACCCAGGTTGAGGTCACAGTCAAAGAAAATGACAAAATCAGAATACACTAGCAAAGGTATCAGAGCAAAAAATTATAACAAGGAAGATGTTGCAATATGATACTATGATTAACCGATTTAGTGGCATGATATTTACTACTGACTAATGCACAGTACCAAGGACAAACCTGTTGTAAAGGAAACAAAAGATCAATATCTAGAACTCAATTTCTCAGAGCAATTTTTATTTGTCATTTGAACAAAAAAGTATACCTTCTGGGCTGTTTGTGTGTATCAAATGTTTTCATCAAATTCAGGAGAAACTGAGTCATCCCTTCCTCAGTTTGATCATAAAATAATTTGTAAAGAAGGATCCGAGCTGTTTGAGGTTCCTTAGAGTCTTCTGGCAATAACTTAAGAACCAAATCCAGCATAAGAATCTGAAAGCATGAAAACCCAATTAGGAGCAGATTGCCTAATCATGAAAATGGAGAGTTCATAGTGCTACTACAGTACTTCCACATTTGATAAATTATAGGAACACAATAGTAGACCCCTTCATTTTTCTCATCAAGTTCCAAATGCCAAAAGGAACATATTAAAAGTACAATTTTGATGACATGAGCATGTTGAGCAATGACTTTTCATCTTAGGATTAATAAAAGATTAACAAAAGGATGGCAATAAAGCAAACTGGAAGAAATGAGAAATGAACAAACTGAGACTGGAACTGCACCATTTCAAAAGTGATTCTGAGTGCCATAAAATTGATCTTGTCTGATGATATGTTTATAGCAACATATAAACATCTGTGTAACATGGGCACATGGTTATAAAAGAAATGAAAAACGGCTATTAACAATCAGGCATCAACCGATCTTTTATTTTTTATTTTTTAACATCAAGTGCAACCATCTTTGAGCATAGATACACTGTCAAAAACTGAACAAAGCATAGAAGGATGTCCTATTAAAATTGAAGAGTTCGCATCACCATATTCTTCATGAGAGAACCAGCTGCTGATAGAAACTTGTAGTCATTTGTTTCCTTTAAACCATCAAAGACATGACGCCACTTTGAAAGGACCACCTGAAACATCGCCTCATTCATGGTTGCCGCAACAGGCCCACATATCTGACCATTGAAATCTGTCCCAAGAGTATCTTTATCATCAAAAGCCTCAAGTGGGTCCTTTCCATTGTTCATCTATCAAAAAGACAGAAATATGAACATCCTCACCATCGCTATTACCAAATAATCATTTACACTGTAAAGGATGAAATTCATCTAATTCAACCATCATGAAGTCAATGTATCTTTTTTACTGAAGTTTGAATGAACGTGTCTTTTTACTGAATAAAAAACAAACAAACATCGTGAACTCTAATACCAATAGTCTCTCATTGGAGAAGTCCCAAGATGGTGCAACTCAAATTATTGCATAGGTTCAATGAGAGACTCAAGAGCAATTTAGAACACTTTATATGTCACATATCAAACCTCATCACAGGCAAATCTAAGGGGAGCTAAGTGTCAACTAGCAGGCAATAAGCATGAACATAAAAAGTGTAGATCTTACAATAGCTAACTATTCATTTTCAAAATTGCATATTCAAGCACTTTGAGTAATTAAGGTTCTACTTCTGTGTTTTTTATTCAGCTTTATAGTAGTTGAAATTCAGAGTTTCTGGAGAGGAGAATCAAGTAAATGCTTGTTTATAAATTTTGTTGAATGGCCCATTCAGTTATGGGGAAAGAGGGGGGAGAACTTAAAATTGAATAAAGATAACTTTGCCAACTTGAGCATTGGGCTAATCAGATCATAAGCACAACCAAGATATACTTTGCAGTATTCTTTCTAGATCATCCGTGCATAATGCAACAATTGTAATGAAAAGTCTCTCGCTTCTTTTTTTAATGAAACCATTATCAGATTACTATAAAATGATAACGCTCGTTGTTGTTGCTGCTTTCTCACCTTAGAAGCTGAATACTTGTAAAACTGAAATGAAGTGACAAATTCAGCGACCTCAAAGAAAACTATGACATCACCACGTTGAATTGCAGGGTGTTCCTTTTCAACATCTTCACGAATTGATTGCATCAAAGCTGACACCAAGATAAATTTCCCAGTAAGAAAAATCTAGCTTTACTGATGGAAACCCATGTCATAAAATTTCAAAGGAAACAATTTAATTCAAAAGAACATACCATTGTATCCTCCAGACAGAAATTGATTGATAAACCCATAAAGCAACTCCAATATCTTATCTTTTGTTGGAAGAAACTTTGGATGATCCCATGCAATTTTTTTTGCTGGACCCCGAGTGACATTTTGTGACTTGTGTAGAAGACTACAAGAACTGGGATTTCCCTTAAACACTGCTTTCGAACCATCCTACCCACAAGATTCAACCATGGTCATGAAAAACTTCCATTCAAATGCTAATCAGTGAAAGCTTAAAAATAAGTACCATGGTAAGCCGTGCAAATGTTCCACTAAATTGTGAATGCCGAATCATACTGTTCAGCCTACAACGCCTTCTTTTCTCTGCTTCCTCCTCCATGACAGATTTGAGACTATTAAGAGGCACTTGAGAATCTTCATCTGCCTAATAGGAAATTAATAACATTCCAGTGATCAAACAAATTAAAACTCAAGAAAATATAGCACTTGAGATTTAATAGATATAAAAAGATAATGCTATAGGACCCAACTAACCCTTACAAGTTAGACTGTCAATTTCCAGATTCTACCTTTTTTTTTTTAATTAAAATATGAAAGTTCAATAAAAGACAGACTTCCGCCATATGTTGTGGGCAAGACATAAAAACATCATGGAAGGAAAAGCTTTAGCATCTTAACTTTTATGTGCTTCTCACCAGCCTGACAAAGTATTTTGTAATTGCCAAAACAATAGGCTAAATATAGTAGGAAAACTGACCTTTAATCCATCCAGATGAGCCCTGACAATCAGCTCTGGCTCTTGACCCAAAAAAATGTAATGTAAAATTTCCAGAAGGAGCAAGTTATCTTGACGGAGAAAAGCATTAGAACCTCCAGCATAATTAATTATAACCAAAATAATGTCCAACACATTTTCACGGAACAAAAGTTCCAGAAACCTATCTCTCAGTGATAGTAATTGGCTAGCAGAACCCCCTGACTTATGTTGCAACGAGATTTCTTGAACAGCCAGGATATTTCGAAAGAAAGTAAGTACTAGCTGCACTAATTTCCAATCATCCTCAGTAAATGCATCACTGCGAAAGTACCCAAAAGAAGAACGTCAATTAATAGACGTGGGGCGATTTCAAATTGGTTTTCGTTCATTACCTACCATTCTCAGCAAAAGGAAAAGTTCTACGAAATGTTCCTCTCACCTTTCCAAATTCTCGAGGGGGCCTTCCAGAAATGAGGCTGTTACTGCCACAATATCACTGCTTGTTATTGAAGCTTTTAACTCCCAAAGATACTCTAATTGCTGGGAAATATGTGTTGAAGATGGCTCAATAGGCATCGTGATGAACACTAGCACCTTCACTGCAAGTCCACCACAATGACACATAAATCCCATAAATATGACCAAAAAGATATATACAAGAAAAATGGAGACGATGAAAACCTGCATTTAAAAGCAAGTTGCGATCTTCTTGGCAGTGCTCGATAATGGGTATCAAATCTTTGGAAACGATGTTCCATTTACAGACTTGCTTGAACACATCTCGGGTATGCGGATCATCACGTCTCAAAAATCTCAGCAAATCCTTTAAATTGTCTGGCGGTGAATCGATCAATAAGGAACCAAAAATTATAACGAAACAGACGCCAAAAGGAAAAACGGAAAGGAAACTGAATCATACCAAGACAGTATTCATCTTTTGAGTAGCCAATTCTGTTTCCATCTTTGTCTTCCTCAATGACTCCTAAGCCGGCACAAATCAAAGATAATCCCTCCATTTGCATCTTGCCAGGTGGTTATCTTGAAAGGAATAAGCTAGGGTTTTGTAAGAATCCAAAATAGTACTTGGAGAGGGGTGACTTTTTTCGGTTAGACTGAAAACAAGACGGGGTGACCTGAGAGAAGAACGAAATTAAAAAGCAGACTATGGGAGAAAGGTGTCAGTTTTGGATGGGACTGATTCCGTATGGCGCCATTTTGGAGCAAAAACTTTCCCGCGCTGACTGGGGTATTTTTATACTTTAAAATCTAACGTGTAAGGCACCGTTTGGTTCAATTGCAATAGGAAAAAAATAAAAATTGGAAGGAAAGGAACAAAAAAGAAAAAATTGTAAATAAAGACTCCCCAATATATAAAATGACAATCAGGGACTCTAAATTTGAGAAATTGCTGTAGAGGACCCGGTCCCAATTTGCAATTATAAAATGTGTGTTAAATGGCTGAAATGCCCCTCACTCATTTGAAAAGGAAAAAAAAACCTGTCCGCGCTCTCCTCCCCCAAAATGCGCGATAACTTCCTCTGTATCCCCCCGACCATTCTTTACGGTCTGCTTTGTCCATTTATGCGCAGGAGTTTGTTTCCATTTTGCGGCGAGAGGAGTATTGTGTGAGAGAAGAGTGTATTTGCTGTGGGAGAGAAGAACGAAGTCATGCTGGAGTAGTGATCTATCGGCATTATCAAAGGCAAGGGAGGAGGTAGAGGCATCGTGACAGTCGTGTGTGGCTATCAAAGTTAATAGCAGCATTTGGCGACAAAATCTGGTGGTAAGTTTCAAGCTTTAGTTTGTTTGTGTTCGTTGCTGCCTGTGTGATACATTAACGAGAGGGAAGGGAATGCGTTTAGGGCAGGAACGTATATATATGTTTTTTCTGTTGAATATGCTGTGACTGATTGGCGAAAAATGGTTATCTGTGGAAGAAGATGGGCGAATGGGTTTGGGTAGGAAGGGAATGAGAAGATCAGTTAGGAGGATGACAAGATTAGTTTGGGAAATGACGACACTTGAATGGGTAAAGTGCAAATTGAATTGGTTAACTGTTAATTGATCTGAAGAGATGTTAAAGTGATAGTGTCGTTTAAAATGACAAAATTGAAGTAGGGGGATTGACAAGTTGATAATGCAAAATAAGAATGTGTAATTGACAAGTTGGTAATAGGAAATAACAAGTTGAATATAATGAATAACAAGTTATTGAGCAGTTGGGAATAAGAAGATTGTCATGGGTTCCTAACAAGTTAACAATAGGAAATGACAAATTCAAAAATGACAATAAGAAGTTGGGAATAAGAAAGGCGACTATGACAAATGGAGAACTTTATAATATAAAATAACTAGTTGATAATTGTAAATGACAAGTTAATGATGAAAAATAACAAGCATGAGAAATAGTTGAGAATAACAAGTTTACTTTGAGAAATTGACAACTTGCTTATATGAAATTACAAGTTCATGTTTCGAAATAAGAAGTCAATGGTGGTGATGTAAGAAGGCTGTTGGTTACAGAATAGGTTGTTAACAGAGGTGATAGTTAGTTAGTAAATGTGGTTGTGAAGGATTGTATGTTGAATATTTTGCATGAAAAGGAAGATGGCATCAGAAGGAGCCTCTGGATCAAAAAAGGCACACAACAGTTGGTTGTTATTCAGAAGTGAGTTTATGGCCACAATAGCTGACCCTGACATGACAGCCAAACAAAAAAGAGATGCTGTGTCAAATGCATGGAAAGCTTTAGCTGCTGAAAAGAAGATGAGGTACACCGAAGAGGTAAAGAAAAGAAGGCCTCAAAAGGGAGAAGAGGAGAAAAAGAAACATGTCCCATCATTTCTAACCCGGGTGTCCCTGAAGGGATTAAGAAAATTACTGCACTTTGTGAACAATAATGAAGACTTAAGGAAGAGGGTTGAGAGGATGGGCTTCGGGAGGCTGTTGAAGGTTGGATTAAAGAGACTACCCTGTGATCTTATTGTGACCATGCTGAGATCATATGACCCGCCAACGTATCAATTTACAATCAGGGGCAAATCAAAGGAAATAGGAGCAGAAGATGTTAAGCAACTGCTAGGAATCCGTCACGGTGGGGAGGAGGTGAAAACTAAAGTTGATGAGAGTGATGCTACGTATCAGGAGTTGAGAAATGAATATCGAAAAGTGTCATTCAGCAAAACACTAAAAGACATTGTTTCAGGGGAGAAGGATCACAGATTCGAGTTTTTATTTGTGCTGTACACCCTGGGTACTTTTCTATGTCTGAAATCAAGCTCAAAAGTGAGTGAGAAGTTGGTTAGAGTCATGCACTGCACAATGGATGACTTTGGAAAGTATGATTGGGCTACTTATATTATAAAGGACCTCTGGAAAGAAATGGGAGACTATGTCAAAGGGTACAGGCGGGGCAATGAAGGGCAGGGGAGCAGCACTGTTGGTGGCTGCATATACTTACTTCTGGTATTACTATTTTGTTTGTCATTGTGTTTGCATTTGATTACCGATGTACATAACGTTAATGTTGTATATATGTGCCTGGCTTGCAGCTTTTTTTTTATGAGAATTTTAACCTCAACACGTTTGTTGGCCGAGAGTCCACTACTGCAATTGAATACTGGACTGATGAGAAGATAAAAGAATTGGCCAGCAAGGAGAAGAAGAGTGTTAGGGGAATTATGTATGGACGAAAAGGCAGTGAAGCTGTGACAGGGAAAGAAGAGAGGATAATTGTAGAGTTTTTGGACCCGGTATGTGGTATAATTGGTAAACTGAAGTTTTTATTTCGTAACCTGAACTTGTTATCTGCCATAGTATTATTGTCATTTCCTATACTGAAGTTCTGATTCGCTATAGTGACATATAGCTTTGTCATTGTTAAGTTGTAATTTGGCAAACTTAAGTTGTTATTCGCAATACTTATGCTGTGATTGGCCATATTGAACGTATCAATGGGTAGACTGGCTTATGATTTTGTATATTAAACTTGTCATTCGGTATAATGAACTTGTCATCTGCCATACGTGAGTTGTGATTTTGTTTACTAAACTTGTAATTTTGTATAATGAACTTGTGATCTGCCATACTTGAATTGTAATTTGGTTTACTGAATTTGTCATTCGCTATAATGAACTTGTCATCTGCCATACGTGAGCTGTGATTTGGTTGATTGAACTTGTCATTCGGTATAATGAACTTGTCATCTGCCATACGTGAGTTGTGATATGATTTACTGAACTTGTCATTCAGTATAATGAACTTGTCATCTGCCATACGTGAGTTGTGATATGGTTTACTGAACTTGTCATTCGGTATAATGAACTTGTGATCTACCATACGTGAGTTGTGATATGGTTTACTGAACTTGTAATTTTGTATAATGAACTTGTGATCTACCATACCTAAATTGTAATTTGGTTTACTGAAGTTGTCATTCGGTATAATGAACTTGTCATCTGCCATACGCGAGTTGTGATATGGTTTACTGAACTTGTCATTCGGTATAATGAACTTGTCATTTGCCATACGTGAGTTGTGATATGGTTTACTGAACTTGTAATTCTATATAATGAACTTGTGATCTACCATACCTGAATTGTAATTTGGTTTACTGAAGTTGTCATTCGGTATAATGAACTTGTCATCTGCCATACGTGAGTTGTGATTTTGTTTACTGAACTTGTCATTCGGTATAATGAACTTGTCATCTGTCATACCTAAGTTGTGATTTTGTTTACTGAACTTGTAATTCTGTATAATGAACTTGTGATCTGCCATACCTGAATTGTAATTTGGTTTACTGAACTTGTCATTCGGTATAATAAACTTGTGATCTGCCATACCTAAGTTGTGATTTTGTTTACTGAACTTGTAATTCTGTATAATGAACTTGTGATCTGCCATATCTGAATTGTAATCTAGTTTACTGAACTTGTCAATATGTCATAATGAAGGTGTCATTTCCCATAGTGAACTTGTTGTTGTATATACTTAATTGATTAATGTCTTTTACATGCAGGAGCTGAAGAAGTTACATGAGCGCCTAATGAAGAGGATAGAGGAAGGGAAAAAGATACTAATGAAAATGGTGGATGAGGAGTTGGTGAAGGTGCAAATCCCAAGACAGGGAGATGGTGGGAAGGGTAAATCAAGAGGAAAGGCTCAGGTTGAGACAGTGTCTACAAATATAAGTGACTCTGAAGATGATGAGGAGGAGAAGCGCAACAATGATGACACAACTGAGGAAAAGGAGAAGGATGAAGTAAGCAGTGAAGATGGAGACAGTCATGGGAAGGGTAACACAGAGAATGACAGCGACAATGAAGAGAAGGAGGAAGAGGGTCAATGGGATGGTGATTATAGGAGTGAAGGGGAGAGAGAACACAAGGGTGATGGGGAGGGTGATGACAAGCAACCACTTGTGATGGAGAGTGCAATACCCACAACTAGTTCCCCTATGGAAGTGGCAGGCAATATTGTAGGTGATGATGTAGAGGGTGACATACCTGCAGCCAGTCCCCCTAGGGAAGTGTCACCCACTGTTGAAGGTGATGAGGCAGAAGGTCACTCATCGATGGAGGTATTCCCCCTGGTCATTGTTGAATATGTTGGGCCTGATCCAGAACCTGTATCTATGGAGGTACAACAACTAAGGAGATCTACTAGGGTTCAGTTCAGCAAGATCAAGTCTCCTTGGTTGGAGTTGAAGGCACAATCAAGAGTGAAGAGGCCTATTGAGCCCAAGGATATTTTTTTCAACTTAGTCAGCCGAGCTGTCAACGTTGATGAGGGTGAGATGTAAGTGAAAATCTTTGCTTATGTGATGTTATTTGTTGACTACATGTTAACATAACACATCTAGTAACTTACTTGAATATGTTTTAGTCCTTTGATCAGAATGTTCGATGAAGACATTCCCCGACGATTGCTGCATTCACTTGGTGGAAATAACAGGGTGAGTAACCGAGTGATGTCCTTGGTCTATTTGTTTAATCTTGTGAAAAAACCATGTCCACTCATCAAGATTCTCTCCCTTCACCACTGCTATTGCAAACGGCAACATCTCATTATCCGTATCATATGCTGAAGCTGATAGTAACGTCCCCTTATATGGACCACTTAAATGAGTACCATCACATATAATATAGGCCTTGCACCGTTCAAAAAACCCTCAACACATGCACCGTATGCAATGAACACACGCTCAAATCTATTACCAATGGAGGCCCATTCAGCAACCATTTTGTCATCAATTTCCTTCAACCTTTCACATAATGATTTAGCCCAATTATTCTATGTTATTTCATATCATTTTAAGGGTATTTATCATAGATTTTGGCTCCTTTTGATGATAATTGTGGTTAATTTAGATTAAGAGTCCTTGCTTTGAGTTAGTGTCTTTTTGAGGTTAAGATTGTCATAATTGGTTATTAATTGTATTCAGTTGATTTATAGGACAATTGATGCTTCAAATTGTTGCTTTTTATTGTAGGACAATTGAGAATTGGAGCCAAGATCAAAGACCAAAGGATGACACAACACAAGATCAGAGTATCAGCACTAATAGAGTTCGTCGCGGCGAAGAGAATCTTCGCCGCGGCGCCAAATTGAAATCTCACCAGTAATCTCTCGGGCACAGTTCGCTGTGGCCAACTTACAGATTCGCCGCGGTGAAATCACAAGATTAGGCGGAGCTCCTCTCGGGCATGCTTCGCCGCGGCGAAGGAAATCTTCGTATCAGCAACGCCAGATCCGGATCAGAACGCGAAAATGGAGCTTCTAATCATATGATCCGACCCAGATAGACCCCTAAAACCCTTAGAAACCCTATTTTCGACGATACACTCCATTCCATCTCCTCCAACACCTCTATTCTCCCATCCTCTTGCCTCTCCATCTCCATCTTCTTCCCCATCCATTTCCTTCCTCTTTCCTTCACTCCATCTCATTTCTTTCCACTCCCAGCTACCATGGCCGACAGATTCACTTCAGTTGGAGCTTTTCTTGAAGCTATGGAGGGCTAAGGTTTATCAACTCTTGGAGATGGTGGAGTAGCATGAGTTCCTAAGCTTCAAAGGGGAGTTTTAGTTTTAATCTTCAGTTTTTAGCTAGGCATTTATGATTTCCTAGGTCTAGGAATTGTAAACTCTTAGTTAGATACTTTGATTAATTCTGTAATCAGTGGTTACTGATTATCTTTTGTATATTGGATTGATTGATGTTGAACTTTGAGCTTAAATATATGTAGTTGCATGTATGCTTAATGTCTCTCTCATGATTCTCTCTTATCTTGCCTAGTTGTGTTTGGGTATTGAGTTGATTGTGTGTTTCATTAAGCCATTTGCATGATCATTCCAATTTACACATTAGGGAAGCTAAACAAAGTTTACATTAATGAGTTCATTAATGTAAGCTTTGGACTCATTGAGTTAATGAGGTTCTTATTAAGAAAACCTAATGGATTTGTGAAACTCCCAATATTTAAGTGAACTATGATTGCCATCAAAACCATTTTCAAGAGATTTCCTATCAATCATTTCCATTACATCATTTTTATCTTAAAACACCAAAAATATAGTATCTTAGGTTTGTTTTCATTGCATTCAGTTTTGGATCAATTCATTTAAATCTTAAAAACCCAAAACCCCATTTCATTGCATTGCATGGCATTTAGTCTAGCTTAGGTAATTAATAAAGGCTCCCAAAAGTGAAACGACCTGAGTTTGCACTATACTGCATAGCTTGGATTTATTTTTGATTGAGAACCCCAAGGCGAATGACAAGAAAGGCTCTCGTCACATAACCATGGTATTAACATATAGGACTGTTTCGGTTTCCCATGTATTTCTTCTATTGCCTTTTCCTTTGCTCTATATGCTTGGCAATATGTAAGCCTCACACCATACTCCCTCTCCAACATCTTCCTTATCTCAGTGGGCCGTTTTTCAGCATGGTCCCTTATCTCTTCAACTATTACTGATGATGTCAACGCAGCACTCCTACCATAAGTCACAATCAAATTGTCTTGGGCTAAATGAATGTGCTTATTGCAAAATGTAGTCACACATAATAGATGACTGTTCTTTCCAACAGCATGTGCACATATCTTCCAAGGACACCCTTCTACTTTACACCTCACATTCATCTTCTCCTTACTATTCCTGGTATATCTCACTACAAACGTCTCTGCAACGCTGAACCTGTACACAGCTTCCCTAAAAGCAACAGCATGTGGAACATATTGGCCCACTCCTACAAACACTCCTGCCAATTTCATACAATTCATCTTGCTCGTCAGTCTTCCCTGACTCTCTAAACCACTACACTTGCTTCTCTGACTTGATCCGCCTCCTTCAAAAGTCAGGCATTCAACTCCATTCTCAACATTCACTGGCTTATGTTCATCACCAATGGTCGTTTTAAATGTATTCATGTCTTGTGAAAGTCCAAATAAATTCTCACTCCTGCCATCATAATACCAAGTTAGGACAGCTATATTCAAACGACAGGTTTGAATAAAATAACATGTCTACATATCTAAATAACAAGTCTGCATATGGTTATTACAACTTTAGTAACTAAAATAACAAGTCTACATCTACAAACTATTCCTTGCTAAAATAACAAGTCCGTATATGGTAATTACAACTTGAGTTACTCACATAACAAGTTTCCATATAGAAACTACTGGTTAGTAAAATATCATCTACAAATCTAAATAACAAGTCCGTATATGATAATTGTAACTTCAATACGTTGAATTACAAGTCTACATATGGAAACCTCTACTTATGTCTAATAACAAGTCTGCATTTCTAAAACACAAGTTTACAAATAGAAATAACATGCCCACTATGTTCAATAACATGCTTGCATTTACTAATTACAATTTAGGACTGCAACACCATTAGCTTGGTTACAATATTTCTATACACATGATTCAATTGGAAAACATAACCACTTACACGTCTGGATCATTCCTTGCTCTAGGTTCCCTATCATTCCCTTTCCCTCCTACATACATATGATCACTGCTGTCATTATATCTAAACAAGTTGCAGATATCACCATCATCACAAAGATCAATCAATGTACTCTCATTAAATTTAACTTTATACTTACTCTCATATCCACCACCATCATTACCTATCCACTGTGAAATTATTCCACACAACTTGTCTACTGTTATCCATTCTTTTATACTGGTTACCCTTACATTCCCTCCAATATATTTAACTATCCCTTCACCATTTGCTTCAAAATGTCCACCAATGTGCACGTAACAGAACAACTCCTTCCCACAGCTTCTTCGATTATTGAAATCCATTTTTCATACTAATCTGCAGCAAAAATTTACGTTTAGTCAGTATGTTAGCTTCACTAATAAATATTTACACATTTATTCCATCGACTCAACCATTTACATACCAAATTAAAAACCCGTGACCTCTTGTCTTCCCAACATCACTTTAGGGCTTCACAACTTCACTTTAGGGCTTGACGACTTCTGTAACACCTTACGTTTGCGACCTTATATTGTGCCAAGTTAAGATATTCGAAAGCGCAAATTAAGGTTACTGGGTTGAAAAACCTGAATTTGAAAATTTCTTTTCCCGCATTACTATTCACTGTAACCTTAAACTTGGCATAACTTTGGAAAATCATAACTAATTCTAGAAAAATCGAAACAAGGTCATTCCAAGTCTCACTCGAAGCTCTTAACATCATCTATCAAGAAAAAATGACCTCAGGTTCCACTTTAATCATAAACGCATCCGATTTTAATTTCGAAAAGTACTGTTCATTTGGTCATTTTTCTATTTTCCAAGATTTTTGCCTAACTTCGAAAAGGCATAACTTCTTGCACAGAGCTCCAATTGTGACGCTTTACCACTCATTTTAAAGGGAAAAATAAGATCTCTTTGCATGCCAAATTTCAGGGAAAAGTCAACCATTTGACCAGGGTCTTCGTTGGTCAAAGTTGGTCAAATCTAGACCATTTTTATCCCCTTTTTCACTAATTCTAGCACCATTTCGTTTTTCACTATAAGCATACTATAATCACATCTAAAGGTGCTCTACCATTAATATACATTTCAAAAGGTTATCATATCATGTATTCAAGATCAGAATATGCTTACATGGCTTGAAAGAGAAAGGTTTAAAACCGTATAATACAATACATAACTCATAACTTCCTCAAGCCATGATTATTTATTTTCCCTTCTTCTTGGAAGTAGTGGCACCTAGGATATCATGTTATAGGAAGAATGAGATTTCATAGAAATCCCAGTAGCATTGAACATACAACCATCAAGTCAACATGCATAAGATGTCATGCTACATGCAGTAAAATAATATTGCTAGTCTTTATGCCATGCCATAACCATTCTGTATCCATGTCATCATATCATGGAGCATATAATTATTCTAGTCAAAACTCAATCATGCAAGAGCCAAGGCATACATTGCAAAGAGTTCACATCATCTGAGCATAAACATTCTCATGGCACATAAACACACATAGCAGAAACACCAAATGCAGGTCAACAAAATAATTGCAAGTTCACGCTACCTCGATTCCACGCTTACTGTTTCCTCCTTGTTTCCTTGCTTGAGGTCCTCCTAGGTTTCCAGAAAATTGCCTATCAACCATACAGTAAGGGTATGGTAAATTCCATATCCAGTATACAATTCTTTCTCAATATAATGCTACCCTTTTGCCTTTCAATTTATAATTCTGTATACTTTCCTAATCCTTTGACTTTGGTTTGACCAAGCCTTAATCCTCAGTTAAGGTCTTGGAATTCTTCCTTAATCCATGATTAATCATGTTTTCTTGGTCAATGACTAACCCTTAGTCCTTAATCCAATATTTAATTAAGGTCCTCAAGTCATATAGTCATTAGTACAACATAATCTTCTAAGATTAAGTCACTAATCCTTTATGGATTAACCATTAATCATTCTCTAATCAACATGATTAACCTTTAATCATTCCTTAATCAACATGATTAATCATAATTAATCATCCTTTAATTAGCATAACTAATCACTAATTACTAATTAATCAAGGTAGCTAACCTTAATTACTTACTAATCTTTAATCAAACAACATGATTAATCTTAGCTACCACTAGGGCTTGACGACTTCTGTAACACCTTATGTTTGCGACCTTATATTGTGCCAAGTTAAGATATTCGAAAGCGCAAATTAAGGTTACTGGGTTGAAAAACCTGAATTTGAAAATTTCTTTTCCCGCATTACTATTCACTGTAACCTTAAACTTGGCATAACTTTGGAAAATCATAACTAATTCTAGAAAAATCGAACAAGGTCGTTCCAAGTCTCACTCGAAGCTCTTAACATCATCTATCAAGAAAAAATGACCTCAGGTTCCACTTTAATCAGAAACGCATCTGATTTTAATTTCGAAAAGTACTGTTCATTTGGTCATTTTTCTATTTTCCAGGATTTTTGCCTAACTTCGAAAAGGCATAACTTCTTGCACAGAGCTCCAATTGTGACGTTCTTTACCACTCATTTTAAGGGAAAAATAAGATCTCTTTGCATGCCAAATTTCAGGGAAAAGTCAACCATTTGACCAGGGTCTTCGTTGGTCAAAGTTGGTCAAATCTAGACCATTTTTATCCCCTTTTTCACTAATTCTAGCACCATTTCGTTTTTCACTATAAGCATACTATAATCACATCTAAAGGTGCTCTACCATTAATATACATTTCAAAGGTTATCATATCATGTATTCAAGATCAGAATATGCTTACATGGCTTGAAAGAGAAAGGTTTAAAACCGTATAATACAATACATAACTCATAACTTCCTCAAGCCATGATTATTTATTTTCCCTTCTTCTTGGAAGTAGTGGCACCTAGGATATCATGTTATAGGAAGAATGAGATTTCATAGAAATCCCAGTAGCATTGAACATACAACCATCAAGTCAACATGCATAAGATGTCATGCTACATGCAGTAAAATAACATTGCTAGTCTTTATGCCATGCCATAACCATTCTGTATCCATGTCATCATATCATGGAGCATATAATTATTCTAGTCAAAACTCAATCATGCAAGAGCCAAGGCATACATTGCAAGGAGTTCACATCATCTGAGCATAAACATTCTCATGGCACATAAACACACATAGCAGAAACACCAAATGCAGGTCAACAAAATAATTGCAAGTTCACGCTACCTCGATTCCACGCTTACTGTTTCCTCCTTGTTTCCTTGCTTGAGGTCCTCCTAGGTTTCCAGAAAATTGCCTATCAACCATACAGTAAGGGTATGGTAAATTCCATATCCAGTATACAATTCTTTCTCAATATAATGCTACCCTTTTGCCTTTCAATTTATAATTTCTGTATACCTTTCCTAATCCTTGACTTTGGTTTGACCAAGCCTTAATCCTCAATAAGGTCTTGGAATTCTTCCTTAATCCATGATTAATCATGTTTTCTTGGTCAATCACTAACCCTTAGTCCTTAATCCAATATTTAATTAAGGTCCTCAAGTCATATAGTCATTAGTACAACATAATCTTCTAAGATTAAGTCACTAATCCTTTATGGATTAACCATTAATCATTCTCTAATCAACATGATTAACCTTTAATCATTCCTTAATCAACATGATTAATCATAATTAATCATCCTTCAATTAGCATAACTAATCACTAATTACTAATTAATCAAGGTAGCTAACCTTAATTACTTACTAATCTTTAATCAAACAACATGATAATCTTAGCTACCACAAACCATAATTAATCAAGGTGTAATCCTATCTTCCTCAAATAAATAATTAACTCCCTCGTTCCTATTATAAGAGACATTTGATGCTTATAGCATTCCTAAATATAAGAGACACTAATGTCTCTACTTTGTGTTGATTTCCTATTTACCCATATTTATTGTTTCCAACTCATACTCTCTCTAATTCCAAACTTCTCTTCTTTTAAGAATTACTATGTTCTCTCTCATGCTCTCTCCCTTATTAATGAGGGTATTTTGGAAAAAAAAACTACTTTTACACACATGTCTTAACTAATTTTAACGTTTTTTTGATCAACGTAATTCGGTTATTCGTCTTATAATGAACGGAGGGAGAAAAATAATTAACACTTAGGGAGGTAAACATACCTTAATTAGCTCTTAATCGGCGATTAGAGGTGTCTAACTTTGCTTTCTCCCTTTCTCTCTCTTCTTTCTTCCTTTCTCTCTCCTAGAACTCAAGAACACAACATTCCCTCACTAGCAAACCTCTTTAGCCGAATTGTTCATGAAAGGGGGGATTTATAGGTTTTGATTTTTAAAATTCCAAAAATGCCCTTCGGGAAAAAGATGTGATCTCGGCCATCCATTTTTTTCCACTTTACAAATGGACAAATCCTAGAGCACACACCACAAGAAGTTGACACATGGATGGACACCTAATCACCATGTGATTTTCATGTGGAAATAAAACATTATTTTAATGTTTTGTCTCTTATTTCCCTTTATGCCCTTGAACAATTTGAAAAATTCCAACTTTGTCCTCCCCCTTTATTTTTGGCCAAATATTACTCTAAATATTGGAAAAAAAAATGACTCATTCAATATTCAGTGCAATCCACTAATTATTTGTGTATTCTCGGTCCGATTTTCCAACAATCCTGTCCAATTTACTGTCACAAAATTTTATAAATTTTATTTCGTCAAAAATCATCATTCTACCGATAATAATTCGGTAATAAATATTCTTTAAGCTAACCTTTGTACATCCAAAGGTGGGAAGTAATTTTATAAATTAGGATAATATGTCACATAATTTATCCCTATTTTTCCTTGAATTTTTGAGGCCTCTATATAATTTAAATAATGGAAATTGGCTAATTTTCCTTAATTAACCAAAAATTCCAATAATTACAAATAATTCCCTGATAAATTATTTTTAATCGTATATTCATCTTCTAAGCCTCAAACATTATTCTGTACCCTCCTTTCTATTTTTCATGATTTTCTGGGAATTTTCAGGAATTTCAGACATTATTTCCAATACTGCCCTTTCTTGACTGATCTTTTCAAAAATGACCGTTATGTCCCTATCCTGATTTTTCCTCATAGCCTGGATCCTCTACCAGTCTACTATACTATTTGGCCTTAGTCAGTCTCAAATCATTCATCAATTAGAATAAAATTATCAGGGTGTGACAACTTCAACACCGAAAATCATGGTATCATCATTCCCTCATTCCGCGGCAACACCTCAACCTTCACGGTCAAACTAACGGCCATTATCCAACCTACACTCTGCCAAACCACTACACTCTGACCCCTTCCCCATCGCAACCAGCACCGTGCACTACAAATGAGAGATGACCATTCACACTACGAAAAAAAAAAATATCCCACCTCCAACTAACCCAAACCTCCTACATTGTGATATCTTTCATCTTCAACTACACCTCCCATTCCCTCCCTTCCTCCAGCCTACTCACCCACACAGCAGAGATGAAGAAGATGAGAATGTGACGATGTGTAACTCTTACGGGGAACAATACAAGAAGGGTTTACTCAGTAAGTTACTCGCATTATTGCCAATGTTGGAAGATCCCAATATCACACATACTCGTTTGGCTCATCCTACTCCACCAGCTCTCCCGCCACCCATTAAAATCCTGGTCTCTGCCTTCATTAACAGTAATGATGAGTGAGGGGCATTTCAGCCATTTAACACACATTTCATAATTGCAAATTGGGACCGGGTCCTCTGCAGTAATTTTTCAAATTCAGGGTCCCTGATTGCCATTTTATATATTGGGGCTCTTTATTTGCAATTTTCCCAACAAAAAATTCTCCATCGAGTGAAGGTTCACACTGGAATTAAAAAAAATTTCATAAAAAAATTTGTATTTGGTTGAATGAAAAGATATAAAGAAAATTCAGATATTTTACCATATTATCCTTAATAAAAGAATACAATATTTTAAATAAAATTTTTTTTAAAAATGCAAAATGATATAAATAAAAAAATGCTTGTTAAACTTACACAATAATAATATTATGGAAAGAAAATTCAATAAATTATTATTTAAATAAAAATAAAAATGAATATTTAATATAAATATAAAAATCGCTATACATCTTAAATGATTAAAAAATTAAGTAAAAATATTATTATTTTAATCTAATAAAGCAAAACCCATTGAAAAAATCTTTTTCCTTTTAAAGTTATGTTGTTGAAATTTAAGTTTTAATATGATAAAGAAAAAACCAAGCAAATTTGAATTTCTTGTAAAACTGGAGCAAAATGCCATCAAATTCAAATTTCCTACATTATATATCAACTTTCGCACAAAATTTCAATCCGGCACTATTTTGAAAATATTCCTTAATCTTTAATTTGATGCATGTAACATTCTGAATTTTGAGTCTAGAAGTACTAGAAGTAGCCTGAAATAGATAGGTTACCAGATTCTTTTTTATCAGAGTTTCAGAAGTTTTCTAGAAAGGAGAGAGGATTCCTAAGGATTAAATTACAAAGTAAGAGTTTTCTAAAACCATAAGATAGGCAAGTTAAAGACTCTGATGAGGTTTCGAGGGCTTGAATATGGGAATTGGAGATGATTAAGGGCCAAAGATTGTGCTGGGTGAAACATCCTACCTTTAACCCCTCAGAACACGCATTCGTAAGCATTATGGTTCAAGCAGATCATGACACAAGCCCATGGATTTAAAGTTTCAACATAATTACTCGGGTTACTATTCATTGTCTAATTTCCAGATTATAGGGCCAACTTCAAAAACTCATAACTAATTCCATAAAAATCATATTGAGATGTTCTAAAATTCTAAGAAAAGCTCTTTTGATACTCTTTAAGGAAAAATATCCAATTAGACTTATCCTTGTCCAATTCGTACAGTTTAATCAATAAATATTACTATTCATTTCATAAAATCTGGAACTTCCAGATTCTATGGCTCAACTTTAGAAATTCGTATCTCCATGTGTACACATCCAATTGAGATGATCTACCTCTCATTTTAAAGCTTGGGATATGTACTATGAGTCTACCAAATCTTGTGACTTAACTCGTTCGTTTGATAGGTCAAACTGGAGCTACAAACTCACTGCTCTAGGACCTACGTTTTATCCCTTAACATCTCTTTACTTTAATTCTTTTTATTTCTTTGGCATACATAATATGGGCTTACTCTTTCCCATTCATGCTCATACATTTCTATACATGCCATAAGCATTGTAATTAAATACATGGCATCATATGCATCCATAACATAAATTCCATAATAAGAGAATTACATAATGAATAATAATATCATTTATTGACATGAACAATTCTCCACTTTCTTCTCCTTGCTTCTCATGCCATTATTGCCCATCATTGATTGACTTAAATGGTTGGTTAGGGAGGGGTGAGATTCGGGGGAATCTCAGTAGCAAACAATACCATATTAATCATGCTAGATGGATGCTAATGCACTACACGTAACTTGTTTATTCTCTTGTTAATTAGTGACATATTAGCATGCTCAAAGCTAACTTCTTGATGCATGGCCATGGAGACATAATCTACTCATCATGAATAGCAATTACAGCAGTAAAAACATGTCACAATAACATTCAATAACATGTACACAGCAACACACAAGCATATAACATCAAGCAATGATAATAGGTAAGTTCACTACCTTGTACCTCAAGCTTTCCTCTTACTTTTCCTGTGACTCCCTTGAATTTCCAACCATGTGGGCATTTGGATGTTCCAAAGGTCCTCAACATAGTCACATTGATCATACAATTCATTAGGACCACTAGATTACATAAAGTTCAAGACTAGCTCTCTTAAACCTCAACCCTTTCTCTTAGTCTTAGGGTTTTCTTCCTAGCCTTTCTAACATAAATCTCATCATTTACATCCTTATGATCCATTTCTTGTCAATTAGGACCACTTTAGATGGCCTTAGATTCAAGAAGATCAAATCTGGAAATTTTGGTTCGCGGGTACTGTTCACACACAAAAAACCCAGAATTTTTGCTCAACTTTGAAAATTTATAATTAATTCTAAAAAATAAAAAATTGAGTGGTTCCAAGTCTCACTGAAAGCTCCTTAAGTTAAATTTACACGAAAAATAGTTTCAGGAACCAATTCTATTCGGAACAGTACCGAAATTGTACGGAACTCGACACTCTTCCAAAGGTTCAACACTGTTTCCAGATTTCAAATCCTAACTTTGAAAAATCATCATAAATCGTACATATATCCAAATAAAGTGTTCTACCCATGGATTTAAAGCTTAGAGAGTGTACTTTAATCATACCAAATTTCAGAATCAGATACAAAGAGGAACTAATTCGAAATAGGCATCAAATCAAATGCTACAACCATCACATACCTTGATCTTGAAGCTTGAACTTAGGTGGACTTTCTCTCACTAGAAATAGCTCTTTCTCTCTCTAAATGCAAGAGTGGCAAAGTTTCCCCTATGGTTCCTTGCTTGGCCAAAAATGTGAGGGGAGGAGTGCCTATGCATAAAATGTGGCCAAATGAGGGGAGAGGATATTAATATAGAATTACATTGTTGAAGATTAAGCTTGAAGAATATAATTATTGGATTAAAAAATTGTTATTTTTTTCACATGTATAATAGGTAGCATACGAGGGGTACCATGATATGGCTTGGGAATTGAATGTGGGGACATCTAAGAGGCTAATGTGGCATGATCTTAAGGGGAGGTGAAGCAAGATTTGCACAGTGTTTTAAGGTAAAAGTTAATGGTGAATTTAGAATATTACCATAAAGTAAATTGGCTTGCATTATAAATATCCCATCCCCTCCTTCATTGACAAAGTTTTGACCAGTTGAAGAGCAAAGAGAGAGGAAAATATTTTGCTCAAGGTAGAAGGAAGAAGGAGGAGAGAAGTTCAAGCAAAACCCAGGTCAAATCAAGTGGTAAACCCATGTAAGAGCTTGTATTTTATTCTAGTTTATAATGTCCTATGGTTTGATGGTTTTAAATATGATTTTGATGGAGGTTAAAGGTTAGAAACCCTAGGTTTAGTGTCATTTGTAACTCCTTAGTTTTTAACCCTTTTCATATCAAATAGAAGCAATTTTAACCATTCATTAAGTCTTTAAGTTAGAAAAATTTAAACTTTAAGATAATTGTTCTCGGGTTACTATTTACCATAACCCTAAAATTTTACCCAACTTTGAAAAATCATAACTTATTCTAGAAAAATTGAAATGAAGTGATTCCAAGTTCTATTTAAAGCTTTCAAAGAGATATTTGAAGGAAAATACTTTTAAGTTATGGATCCATCTCATGTGTGCCCAGTTTTCACGTGAGTGTGCACTGTTTATATGATCAATTTTCTAATTTTTAGAATTTATGTCTAACTTTGGATAGGCATAATTTTTTTGTACAAAACTCTAATTTTAATGAATTACTATTCATGTTAAAGTTAGAAATGACATCTTTTAGACTATCAAGTTTCATGGTCAAACTCTCTACTTGCTTAAAATCACATGGGTCCCAAAATGAGTGCAAATTAAGTTAATTTTATCCCTTTTTAAAACCTATCCTTACAACCTTATGTTTTACCATTTCAAAATCACTAGCTATCATACCATTCAACTTAAAACCATGCTTGAACCATAATGTACAACATACAATAGCCAAAGAGTTAGCATCCATGATCACATATAATACATAACATGGTTTCAAAAATTTCATAACATGGCAAGGGTCTTCAAGCTACGGCCACCTCTTTGTCTTTTCCCTTGGTGCTTCCATCCCCTAAATAGTTAGGATTTAAACATAATAGGATGAGATTCCAAAGAATCCTAGTAGCAAAGAACAATAATTGTAGTATCAAAATGTAAGGTTAGGGCCTGTTTGGATAGCAGGCCAAACCATGGTTTGGAGACCCAAACCATGGTTTAGGAAAAAAAATCACCCAAACAGGCATAAATTATCTGAAACCATGGTTTGGGTCAAAACCATGGTTTTGGAACCCAAAACCATGGTTTTGGAACCCAAAACCATGGTTTTGGGAGAAGTGAATCCATTCTACTTCTGGCTCAAATTGGAGAGTATGATTGTGCCTATTAGAGTAAATCTCAACAATAATATGACTTTAACACCCCTTAATTAATTTTTTATAAATATATTTAATCTTATATCTTATAAATAAATATACACATATTAATTATTTATTAATTACATTATCTTATGTATTATTAATTATGTTGGTAAAAAATATATTATTAACAATTTTATTCCTTCAAATTAAAATATATCATACAATCTATGTTTTATGTAATTATCATATTAACTTATGCTTTTTTTAATAATTTGTACATATAAAAAGTGTTTCTGATAACAACTATCCAAACACTCTCACTTCTCAGAATCACTTTTTCACAAAATCTATTCTTCACAAAATCTATTTTTTCCAGAATCTATTCTCCAGAAGCTATTCTCCAAACCATGGTTTGGTTTCATCCAAACACCCCCTAATTCATATTATATCTAAGCATTTAACTCATGCATTATCATGCCATTAACATGCAATCGAAAGAGAGTACATAACATACCATTTAACAACTCAACTAAACATATTTACTAAGGCATCAATGGAAGGATTTACTTACATTGTCACATTTTAACTCAACCACATTATGGCACATATACATAACACAAACAACCAAAGCAATTTAACACTAAAATTAAAAGTTCCTACTACCTCTTTGGAGACTTGATTTCTTAATTTCGTCCTCTTGATCTTGAGCTTTTCCTTGTCTAGTGTCAATGCCTATCAATCAAACAACAATGGCATTTCAATCAACTTCAACAATTCCATTAACACTTTAACCTAAAACCGGAACGCTTTAACTTTTATTTTAGGGTTTTAGTATCATCTTCTTTAACTTAACTTCCATATGATTTTCCTACATAATTTTTTATGTAGCATGCATATATGAACTTAGATTTATCAAAATCAGACTCCTTTCCCCATTTCTAGCTAAGGTTAAAAACCCCGGCATTTTAAATTTTAAGGACGAAATTTATATTTAGGGGGAAGAAAATGTCATATCCTGATAATTTTAACATGGAAAGTGAGGAATTTAGGATTGATTGAGGGCCAGATAGTATAGTAGAAGTATAGACAGAATAACTTTTAAAATGAAACCCTGGGAAAGACCTGACTGTTATTTTGAAAAGTTTCAGTTAAAAAAGGGCAAAATTGAAAATTATGCCTGAAATTTCTAAAAATTCTCAAAGATTCATGAAGAATAGAATAAAAAGTCTAGGATAGTGTTTAAAACCTAAAAGATGAAAATAACATGAAAATAATTTATTTTGGATTTTTTTGTAATTTCTTGAAATTTTTGCTAAATAAGGGAAAATTAGACAAATTGAATTATTTATAATATGTAGAGGTCTCAATAATTCATGAAAAATGAGAAAAATTATTTAGGAGATTATTATGAATTTTAAAATTATTCTGGTCTTTAGAGATGTATAGTTAGTTTTAAAATATTTAAAGCCAAATTATATTGATAAAAAGGCAATTTTGGAAAAATTTTAATTGAATGAGTTATGGGTCAAAATAAAATCTGAAAAAATTAGAGGAACCTCTCCTGATTAAGAGAAAGCTATTGGGACAAAGAAATAAATATTTGAAAATAATGGATTTAATAGGCCCCAAGAAAGATTTAACCGATATTGTTAGATTATACAGTGTATAGTATAAGCTTGGCGGGACAAAATTTTTTTCCCATTTTTTTGATTGGATTGGCACCAAATAAGGTGGAGGACCTAAGTGAAATTATACACATTGTTGAAGGTTAAGCTTGGAAGAATGAAATTATGAATAAAAAATAGTGATTTTTTTACATGTGTGATAGGTGGCACTTGAGATGTCCTATGAGGTGCCATTTTCCTTCAATGAGGGGGTCATCTAATAAAGATTATGTGGCTGAATCATAAAGAAAGTGAATGCAAGATTGTGCCAAGTGTTAGGGAAATAAAATGGTAACTTAAACAAGTTACCATGTGGTAAACTTTTAAGCTAATTTTATGTATACTCCCTCCTCTTCTCTTTGGCCAATTTTTGGGAAATTCCAAGGAGCATGGGAAGAGAGGAATTTCAGCCAAGTTGAAAAAGAAAATGGAGGAGAAGAAGATCAAGCCAAACTGAGGTCAAATCAAGAGCTAACCAAAGTAAGAGTTTGGATTTTTTTCTAGTTTATGGTGTCTCATGGTTTGATGGTTTTAAATATGGTTTTGATATAAGTTAGAGGTCAGAAACCTAGGGTTTGGCACTGTTCGATTTGGTTCATAATGAGATTTAAATGATTTATGGCTAAGTCAAGACAGATAGGAAGGAGTTGGATTTTGATGATTCTAAGTTCAAATATGGATTCTAAATGCAAAATTAGGTAGGAAAAGCATGAGTGAATTATTTTAAGGAAGATGACACTAAAACTCTAAAAATCAAAGATAAGGGTAAGACTTTAAGTTATTGAAATTGTTTGAGTTGATACTGAAAATACCCCTATTATGTGATCTAATAGGAGTTGAGTGTAACAACATCATTTTAAACCACAAATGAAGTTAAAACATGTCTATTGGAACACATTGGTGGCTTTAAACTTAGGAAATTCAACTTTGAAAAATTAGTTTCTTAGGTTACTATTCATTTGGTAACCCTAAAATTTTGGCCAAATTTGAAAATTCATAGCTAATTTCAAAAAAAAAAAAGGTGGTTCCAAAATCTAATTGAAGCTCTTTCATTTCTCTACGTAAGAAAAATAATTACTGGATCATTTCCTTTACCGTTCAAGCTCCATTTAACGTGGAAAAGTACTTTCAACTGATAAATTTTTAATTTCTAGCTTTTTATCATAATTTCACATATTCATAACTTTTAGCTTACAGTTCCAAATTCAATGATCTGCCACTCTGTTTAAAGCTTAAAATTTGAACTTTAAACCTACCAAGTTTCATAACCAAATTCAATCATTTCAGCAGCATTGTATGGCCAAGTTCATGGTTTTCTGAGCATTTTTACCCCTTTTAATACTTTATTTTCACATCCTTAAACTATGATCATGCAATTTCACTCATTTCCAATCATACCAACATATAATCATGCATGACATAACTTCTTAAGTAATGGGAACATAGTCCCTTACAAGAAATCCTCTAAGTTATAAAAATGACTAATATTCACCAAAAGTCAATAATTACATCACATAAGCATCAACATAACATCTCAAGTATTCTTTTCTCATATCACCTTATCTTTCCCTTTCTCCTTTGATGGTTAACACCTAGGGTTGTCATTATATAAAAGAATGAGATTTGAAAGAAATTCCAGTAGCATAGAACAAACAATAATCATGTTAAACATGTATGGTATGTCATGCTACTTGTAACATCATTCTCATGCTTTTATTCATGCTATCATTGTGCCAAGGAAAGGAAGCTTATAATCATTCCATTCAATAACCCAATCATACATAAGCCTAGGCATACAATAGAAGGAGTTAAACATTTCATTACATAGCTAGTTCAACCACATCATGGTACAAAAACATATAACAAACAACCATACGATTTAATGTTAAAATTGTAAGTTCACGCTACCTCAATCCAAGTTTTGTCTTATGCCTTCATTCCCTTAATCTTGAAGTGTTCTTGTCCTTAGAACAATATGTATTAATCATACAACAAAGGCATTCTAAATCTCAACTCAAATAATAGCAATGCCTTAACCTAACATAAACCCTAACCCTTATCTTTGGTCTTAGGGATTTTGTTCCATATTTCTTAACTTAACTTTCATATGCTTTTCCTACATGATTTTTCATCTAGATTCCATATTTGAACTTAGATTTATCAAAATCTAATTCTTTCCCCTAATTCTTGATTTGTCTGAAAGCTATCATCAATCATGATGGCTTGGAATTCTTTCATATTTCATGCAATAACACATGTTTCTGACCATTTTATAATACTTATCAAACCATATAACAATTAAGGTCACATAATATACCCTAGGTCTTTAATCACTAGATTCTAACAAGATTAAATTCCAGTGCTCTTTCTTTCTTCCTTTTCTTTCCTTCTTTCTCTTAAATTCAAGAGCAAAATATTTTTCCTTTAGATTTTTCAAGTTGGTCGAATTATGCATTATGAAGGGCTATTTACAGGCAAATTTTTACCCTTGATGCCTTGTTTTGCCACTGGGAAACTTGAAAGTTCCAATGCCACTTGTCCCTCGATAATGTCATTTTTATCAAGATGAAGACAAGTGTCTAACCATGTGATGCAAATCTAATTAAAAATTATACTTCAAGCTCTCCCAAAACAAGATCATGCCATATGTCTTGTAAACCCTAAGATCATGCTCTTTGCCCTATAAGGTGTCTTTCTTCTAGAAGAACATGTGTTCAAAAACATATTATTTTATTACATAATTCATTCTTCCATGCATGCCCTTCATAAATTTGGAAAATTCCAACCATCTCCTCTCTTCATAAAATGGTGCTAAAATGGTAGAAAATTAGGGAGAAAAATTGCTCCACCAAGCTTTAGGTCATTCCACCGAACAACTATACCGAATCGGTTAAATTTTTTTAAATCCTATCTAGTCTAGTGGCTCTAAAAGTTTATTTCTTTATCTCAATAACTTTTAATGAGAGAAAGTTTCCTAATTTTTCTCAAAGTAAAATTCAACCTATAACTCCCTCTATTCAGATTTCTCTGAAATTGGTGTCCTACTAATATAATTTGATATTAAATATTTTTAAAGTTAACCTTTGAACTTCTAGAGATCAAGAATAATTTTACAATTTATAATAAACTTCAAATAATTTCTTCTCCTTTTTTCTTGATTTATTAAGGCCTTTATATATTTAAAATAATTGATATTGGCTAATTTTTCCTATTTAGCCAAGAATACTAATAATTAGAAATAATTCTATGATAAATTATTTCCATCTTATTTTTATTGTTTGGGCTTCAAATACTGCTATAGACCATTTGTTCTATTTTTCATGATTTTTTTGGGGATTTTCAAGATTTCTGGGCACAATTTTTAATTTTGCCCTTCCTTGACCAGAACTTTTCAAAATGACAGTCCAGTCTCTCCCCGAGTTTCACTTTAAAAGCTGTTCCATCTCTATCTCTATACACTGCCTAGCCCTTGATTAGTTCTAAGTTCCTCTTTTTTAGGTGATAATTATCAGGATATGACATTGAGCATTGGTGAACGGGACTTCAAACTCAAGGAAAGAGAGGTAAGAATCAAGACTTGGAACAAGGTATTCATGATGTAGTTGAGCTACTTGCATTTGATGCCTTAGTAATATGCATGATTGAGTTTTCTTATGGTATGAATATGTGTTCCCTTTTCATGGCATGATAGTTACTGTATGATTTATGATAATCTTGCATTGTTGGCATTATTGTTATTGGTCTTTACTACTAAGACTTCTATAAAATCTTATTCCTATTATGTTCAAAATGACATCAAATAGGGGCTGGATCTTCAATGACCAAGGGAAAGAATGTGGAGACCTAATAAAAAATTATATGAAATGTTATGCAATTATGACTTTTTGAGTTTCAAATATGTAAATTTTGTAAATTGTGCTGGATAAATGCATGAGACATAAAATTTACCTTTGGGAACTAAAGTTAGTTAATGAATAACATTTGTTAGTGTGAATGTAATTTAGTTGGCTTACATGACTATGGTTCAGAAGCTTCAACATTATGCTTGTTGAGAGATGATAAAGGCATATAATGCCTTGATTTTGTGGCAACAACTTTTCTGAGTAATTGAATGAATCTGATCCTAAGATTTGGTATGCTTAAAATAAACATTTCAAGCTTCAAATAGAGTGGTAAATCATCTAATTTGGAGTTGTATGCTGAAAGTTATGAATTTTTAAAATTATGGCAATAAAGCTAGAAATTGAAAATGACCAAATAAACAGTATATTTTAGGAATGAAATGGAGCCCAAATGATAAAGTGAATGGACCAATAGGCATTTTTTCCTTTGTGTCTATAGAAGAGCTTCAATTGAAAACTAGAACCACGTCATTTGAATTTTTCTAGAATTAGTTATGAATCTTTAAAATTGATCGAAATTCTAGGGTTACCAAATGAATAGTAACCCGAGAAGGAAATTCTTGAAAACTTGATTTTCTAATCTTAATGTGATACAATGTGATTCCATTTGCCATCATTTGGTCACTTATACGGTTAGAAGTTATGGCATATCAATCACTCCCTTTTACTTCCTTAAGGATGTAACCCACTCAAGATTCCCATAATCTTGAGTATCTCTCAAAGTAAGTAAGGAAAGCTTATTTACTTCTCTCTTTACAAAGCAATAGCAATGATCATTGAAGCACTGGCATTTAACTCAGAGAAATAGAGCAATGAATGATCATAAATAAATTTAGCAGTGTCGTAGTTCATTGTTTGTTAATGCTTTATTGAATGCTTTGTCAATTTATAGTTGATCTTCATTAAGCATCCATTAGACTTGAAGCATTGTTATTATTGGAATAATGGTAGAGAAGGGTGGTAGCTTGTAATGGTTGCATAACATTTAATGTTTCAAACATAAAGGTGGCTTAACCAAGGTCATTTTTTCATTGAGCTATTGATCTTGTGATAACCTTCTTTAAACATGTCATTAGTAAGTCAGAGTAACTAGGATTAGAAGAAAGATTATTATAGAGATTAAAACAATTAATCTTTGAGTTATGCAAAAGATCAAATGATTTAGTTTGATGAAAGCTTCTTGATAAGGAACTTGAGAACCATAGTTCTTGACAACATTATTGAGAAATATCAAGGAATAGAAATTCTTAAGAGAAAAGAACTTGAAGCATGTTATCACGAAACTAAGTTCTCGATAAGCATATCAAAAAATACTTGAAATGCTAAATAGCTTAGAAAGATTTTAAACATAGGTTTTTTGAATCACTTATGGATAACTGAAAGGAGATGGATTTGAAAAAGTGTTTTAATAACTCAAACATCTTCTCGAGAATTGAAGTTCTTGATAACCTTCTCGATAAGACCAATTCTCGATAATTTTATGAAGGAACCAAAGAAATATGTCCAATCAAGTTTTAGACAGAACGGATCAAAACTCGAAGTCTTTATCATGGAATACATTTCTCAATAACCTTATCAAGAAATATTGAAGAACAACTTAGGTGAAAACTTGTTAAAGAACTCGATAAACAAAGAGTCTTGAAATCATTTACTCATTTTCTCAAGAAAACTTATTGATAAGACAGGTTCTCAAAAGTAAACTTGATAAATCAAAGCTTTTTTTTTTTTTTAGCTTCATATAAGAGAGTTGGAACTCGAGTTGAAACTTAAGAAACACAAAACTAGAAAACCTTATCAAGAAACTAAAGACTTAACTTAAATTTTAGTGTTTTCAAAAATAGTTTCTAGAACTTGAGCAAGTTATCATGAAGATAGTTTATCGATAACCTTTTTGAGAAGAAGAAGACTTGACTAAATTTTAGAGTTTTGAGAAGTCAATCTTTAAAAACTTGAGCAAGTTATCAAGAAGGTAGTTTATCGATAACTGTAAACACCCAATTTTGTCTGGGCTCTATAAGAAATATTAAATGTAAATAAAATAAATAAAAAGAAATAAAAGAATAATAACAGAGCAATATCCTCCTTGATTTTTTTTAGAGGCTAAGTTTGAGAAGTCCACCATGTGGAAAATCAAAAAAGAAACTTAAATAAAAATATCCTCCCTATAATAAATGGAAATAAAATAAAAAATAAGAATTGAAAACCAATTGACCTCCAAATTTGGAAATATGGGGTGGACTCTTTAAAAAAAAAAAAGAAAATTCAAGAAATAAAAATCAAAATCCCTTATTTAAGACGATTTGTGAAATGTCCTTACTTTTACCTCTCAAAGTACATGGTCGGAAGCGAATTGGATATGCGCAAGCTTTACTTAGGCCCAAAAATTTTAATTTTTCCTTTAAGTCTTTAGGTTGCTATTCATTGTGCATTTTTCAGATTACAGGTCCAACTTTGAAAGATGATAACTAATTCTACAAAAATCGTATAAAAGTGCTCCAAATTTCTACTTGAAGCTTGTTCAGTGCTCTTTAAGGAAAAAAAAATATCAAACTGGACTTGTCTCTTTTCAATTTGTATAGTTTAATCAGTAAAGATTACTGTTTAATTGATAAATTCAGGAACTTCCAGATTTCTTGCCTCAAATTTGAAAGTCCATATCTCTTAGTATACACATTTAACTAAAGTAAACTACCTATACAATTAAATCTTAGGATGTGTACAATAGGCCTGCCAAAATTCATGGATTAACTCACGCATTTGATAGGTCAAATTGGAGGTCAAAACTGACTGCTCTAAGAGCTACGTTTTTCTTTTTATTTTTTCTTGCTTTAATTCTTTTTATTATTTTGGCATGCATAACTTAGCCTTATTCTTTCCCATTAATTCTCATACATTTCTATTCATGCCATAAATATTCTAATGAATTACATTGTCATCTATAAACATAATTTACATAAAGGAGAATTATACATTAATCCTTATTCTCATTCATTAACATCAATAATTCTACACTTTCTTCTCCTTCCTTCTCATGCTCTCCTTCATGTAAATCATTACCGATCATTGATTGACCTAAAGGGTTGGTTAGGGAGGGGTGAGACTCAGGAGAGTCTCAGTAGCAAACAATACCATCAATATATACAAGATAAATGCAAGTGTGTGATATGCTTCTTGGATTATCTTTATGCCAATTTAGTAATCTAACCTTATGCTCAATGTCTCCAATTACATGCATGGCCACAAAATCATCAAGAGACAAAACATACATCATTTATACATAGCTCATATTATCACAATTAGCATCATGCAAATCAACACAATAAGCATAAACATCAAGCACAGAAGATATGTAAGTTCACTATCTTGTACCATAAGCTTTCCTTTTGCTTTTCCTTTGACTCCCTTGACTATCCAACTATGAGGGCTTTTAGTCAACATCATCAAAACATCCTCTTGGATGTTTCAAGGTCCTAAACACAATCATATTGATCATACAATCTATTATTAAGATCAAGAGATTTCATAATGTTCAAGACTGACTCTCTTGAACTTAACCTTTTCTCTTGATTTTAGGTTGTCTTTCTAGCTTTTCTATCCTTTAGCCATATTTCTATCATAAACTTCATCATTTCCCATACTTAAACTTTTTGGTCAGCAGCACCATTTTGGATGGCTTTAGATTCAGGAAGATCAAATCTGAAATTTTTGCTTCACGGGTACTATTTATTGGGTATTTCTAGAATTTTTGCTTAACTTTGAAAATTCATAATTAATTTCAGAAAAATTGAAACTAAGTGGTTCTAAGTCCTACCAAAATCTCCTTAAGTTCTTTTTAGAGGAAAAATAGTTTCAGGAACCAATTTGGTGTGAAACAATGCCAGAATTGTACAGAAGTTTCCACTATTCTAATGATCAAAAATTGTTTCTAGATTTTAAACCCTAACTTTGAAAAATCACCATAAATCATACGCATATCTAAATGAAGTGTTATACCTATAGATTTAAAGCTTAGGGAGTGTACTTTAATCATACCAAATTTCAGAATCAGATATGAACAGGAACTTAATTGAAATAAGCATCAAGGCAGGTGCTAGAATCATCACATACACTGATCTTGAAGCTTGAATCTTTTCCTTTTTCTTGGATTTCACCCTTATGTTTTTCTCTCTAATTTTCTACAGAGTTTCTTCTCTACAAATGCTTGCCAAGTGTCCTTATGACATCATACCCTTAACATCATCAAAAAATTTTCTTACTTTACCATGCCATGTGGTGAAATCTCGAGGAAAGGAAAGGAGAAGATTAGATGTTGACCCTTAGATCAAACTTGAACTCCAAGTTTCTTCCTAATTTACTTGGCTCACATTTGTCTGGCTCTGGCTTTCATAATGGCCTTCTAGAGCTTAAAAAATTCTTCTCTTTGCTCTATAAACTTTCTTTAATTATAGGGAAATTTTATGAATTTTCTTGGGCCATAACTCTTCCTTTAACTATTTATTTTTGAATTTCCCATAAAATACCTCTTAGGGGCAAAACTGGACTTTATATTTTATTAAAGCCACTCTACTAGCTTTTTGGGGATGTAACTAATTTTTATATAAGTCTCTTAACTATTTATTCTCCATTTTTACATACATTTTTCAGGCCTCCTCACAGCTCAAATAATTGCATCTAGATAATTACCTCAAACTGAGCCATTATACTAAAAATTCTATTAAAGCTACTGTCAAGGTATTTTCATCGTTTATCTTAATCAAAAGGCCTCTATACACTATTTTCCATTTTTCAGAATTTTTATGGAATTTTCTGTATACTTTTCATAATTGCCCCTATTGGCTTGTAACTTTCTAAAACTACAGTTTTGCTCTTGCTTGGGTTTAGCCTCATGAATTATCACTTTGACACGTGGACCTCAACCTTAGGCCTACACCTGACTGATTTTTCCTTTGTGAGCCCTTGAGACTCTCCTGGAGCCTTTGACTTTATTTACACTTTTGTCCTTAGAAACTTTTTCATTTTACAGTTTAGTCCTTATTCCCGTTCTAACTTCCTTTCACATCTTTGAGAATTCTGCTTAAAGAGGCTTGGTAGCCTACCTTCTTTAGGCTACTTTTTGGGCTTCTAGGCCTAAAAATTGAGGTGTGATAATTTGCTCCTCAATTTACAAATATTTTTTGGCGTCATTATTGTGAAAAATTAAAAAAAAAACAATTTGATTATGATTTGGTGTTTAAATAGAAAGTTATATTGTGAGTCATAATTAAGGGAGATTTAAAAACAAAAATTAAAGAAAAATTAGAAAACTCTAGGTGGAGCCTATAAATAGGAGAGTAAGAGTTGGAGGAAAGGACCTAGAATTTTTCAGTTAAAAAAGAGGCAAGGTAGAGAGCTCTTCTATCATTTTAGGAAGGAGAGAGGAGACCTAATTAGAAGGAAGTCCACTGCTCATCTTCTTCTTTCTTCTACCCAAGGAAAGCATATGGTCTTGTGGTTATTACCACATTTGTGAGTTTAAACATGGAGGGCTAGAGGGTTGAATCAAATATAATTTGAGTTAATCTATGTTGTTATTTTTTATTTGATTCTCACTAGTCCTCTTCCCTTTGTTTTTTTTCTTTCTGAAATATGCTCTCATCTATTATCCTCCATATGTACCCATCTTGATACTTACTTTTTTCCTTTTTTATTTTATTTTACTGTATTTTGTTTTATTTTTTTATTTCATTGTTGTTCATGTTGTTTTGCTTTATATGTGTGTTTAGTTTTAGTTCTTGGCTTACTATATAATTTTTTCTCTCTTTTTAGCCAGTTGATAAGTGGAGCATCAGGTATGGGTTTTTGTTCATATCTACTGTGTTTCACTTGAATTTCAGGATGAATTAATTTTGAATGTCTTTCTTTTTCTTTTTGAAAGCTCTTCCTTTTTTAAAATTTATACCGTGTGAGGTTTTTAGAACATCAGCAGGTAGCTAGATTCATTGATAAACTGTGTGAGGCTATGGGAGTCTCTACAGGAATACCAATATGGTTGCGCAAATTTTCTTTTTTAAAAATAAAAAGGGAGGAAATAATTTTGGCCCAATGTTTATAAATGAATAATAAAATAAAAAGTCATACATATATATAATTTCAAAATGTTTTTTAGAGTTGTGTGAGGTTTTTAGAACATCCATAGGCTCGAACAATTATTTTCTCATGTGAGGTTATGGGAACCTTCGCAGGGAGGGAAATCCAATTTTTTTTTAAAAATATTTTCTAAATAAAAATATAAAAATTGTTTTCATGAATTAAAAAACAAAAACCATCAAAAAAATATATTTTTTAAATAAATCAAATAAACTTTTTTTCCCAAAAGATATTAATCGAGTTACATGCATTTCTACCTTAACCTACCTGGGCTTCGATTCCTCTTAAAGGGTACATTGGCCTTAGGTTTTTATCCGAGGTCAAGTCCAACTTTGTAAATAAATTATTTTTTCCTTCTTGTAATCAAAAGATTTTTCTTTATTTTTATTTTTTTAAGGATAATTAAAATATGACAATAGGCCATCTTATATTTAAGTAATTGACTTAGGGTAACCATTCTCTTAAACGGGTGCTATGGGGTGCCTAATGAAACGTTCTTATTTTTACTCCTCATAGTACACATTTGGAAGCGAAATGGATAAGCAAAATTGTTACTTAAGCCCAAAATTTTTTAGAACTTTTAATTAAGGTCCTCAGGTACGATTCACACAGAAATTTCAGATTTCAGGTCCAACTTCAAAAATTCATAACTAATTCTATAAAAATCATATGAGGTTGCTCCAAATTTCTAATTGAAGCTTTTTCAATGCTCTACTAGAAAAAAAATGAAAGTGGACTTATCCTTGACCAACTCGTACAGTTCGTTTGTTGAACTTTACTATTCATTTGGTTAATTTTGGAACTTCCAGATTCTCTACCTCAATTTCTAAAATTCATATCTTCTAATGTACACATCCAATTAAGGCAAACTGCCCATGCTTTTAAAGCTTGGGATGTGTACTATATGATCACCAAATTTCATGATCAGGTTCAACCATTTGCCGGGTCAATCTAGAGCTGGAAACTCATTGCTCTAGGACCTACGTTTTATATTTCATTAGCTTCTTACTTTTAATTCTTCCTCAATTCAAGCATGCATAAACTAGCCTTATGGTTTCCCATTTATTCTTATAATTTAAATTACATGCCATTAACATCATACACCTAATCATATTACATGATATTCATGATAGGCATGTCTGCAAAATAATTACATTACTAGCAAATTCAAGCATCACATAGGAATTCTCCACATTCTTTGCTTCCATCTTCTTGCCCTTCTTCATGCATGCTTTCTTCTTATCATTTGACCTCCTATGGTTGGTTAAGGGAGGGGTGAGATTCAGAAAAATCTCAGTAGTCAACAATACCATCAACATATGCAAGATGAATGTGTAACACCTCCTTTAAACAATGCATTATATGTCAATTAAAACCATTATGATGCATTTCCAAATGTTTTCGGGTGAAAAATTTTAGTTTCAAAATTTCACATTTAATTCTGTCCGTACACTATTCATCTGAATTTAGGCCAGCTTTGAAAATTTATAACTAATTTTGGAAAAATCGAAACAGGATGGTTCCAATTTTCATGCGAAGCTTGCTAAGAGTTCTATAGAGAAAAAATATTCATTGGACTTAATTCCATCCAGAACAGCACCAGTAAATTCAGTAAGGTACACTATTCATATGGTCAATTTTCGAATTTCCAAGATTTTAGCTTAACTTTGGAAGGGCATAACTTTTAACGCACAACTCCAAATTAGATGGTTTACCACTTGATTTAAAACTAAGAATGAGATCTATTTGCTTGTAAATTCTCAGGTCCAGATATCCTCATTTGCTTATTATTTTATATGTCACAATTTTGCCCCTAACTTAGGCAATTTTATCCCCTAATTACCTCTTTCTTAAATTTTGTTTCCCTTTTTCCTTTTCCTCATCCTTTTACATTGTACCATCTAATATTCCAGCACTTGAGCAAGTCATACAAATATAGTTTACCACCTATTACCATTCATAATCCATTACAAACTGAACATAAAGTGTGTTAGCAAATTACATAACATTCCAAAATAATATAACATTCACAAAGCCCTTTCATCCTAGCACCAATTCCTTGCCTTGATCCATGGAGGAGCCATTTCCTATTTAAGACAATTTAATATAGGAGGAATGAGATTTCATAGAAATCTCAGTAGCATTTGAATTACAAGTATCATGCAAATCAAGCAAGTTACAATATGACATGTTATAGAACTTCAAGACATCCTTAAATCACATAAAATCATGCTTAGTCTCATGCTAGGAGAGAAACATCAACACCTCCACATTAACACAATTCAATGCGTTTGGCCAAAGCATAAACCAAGGGTATCCAACCAACCAAGCTCACAATACAAGTTCCTCAATCCAAGCAAACAATAAATCACATTAAACAAGCAAGATATACAATCAAATTATAATTCAAAGCTACCTTTTATCACTTGTCCAATTCGGTCACCCCAAGGAACAATGATCCTCTTTGATTCCTCCTCACAAAGCCTATTAAATCAAGCATAAACACAGGCCACATTAATAGCCAAACCACTTAAACATAACACTTTATCTTTAACTTAACAATTTCCCCTTTTTTCTTGAATTTTTAACAAAATAATTCATCCTTTAGAATCAATAACCTCATGACTCATTCCCACACAATTTTTCATGAGGAATATAAATATGAAATTAGATTTTTAAAAATCAAACTTCTTCCCTATGAATTCATCTTGGCCGAATAGGGGGTTTAAACTTTCAAAAATTTTATTTTTGATTCTAGTGATTTTAAACACTTCCTACTAGTATATCCCTACAAAAAAAACATGTTTTAAACCCATTGGAATCATCAAATCAAGCTAAAACAATTTCCTTCAACATGAACAGTGGTTGGCCGAATTGCTCCTCTAATACCCTAAATTGGTTTTCTTCCAAAATCAATCCAAACACCACTTATACATGCTTATTCTACTTGATATTTAAGGTTTCTATCCTTCCCTAAACATCACATAATCAAACCAAAATTTGGCAGCATATTCCTTAATTTTTTAAGCCAAAAACCCTTACTAACAAAGCTTGAAACTTAGGAATAGGGATGCTTAAATATACCTTGATGTTCTCTTGATAAAAACTAAATGATTCCTTGCACAAATACCTCAAGATTTTTGGTTAACTAGAGTTGGAACCAAAGTGACAGAACCTCCCCTTGTTTTTTCTATTTTTCCAAAAAAAATTTGTATTTTAGGAGGGGGTATTTATAGAAAAACTAAGCTAAATTTCCCTCTGATTTTTGGATGTCTAAAATGGCTGAAATAAGGTGAGTTTGCAGCCATCAAATGCCTCTTAGCTTCAGATCTAACCATGTGTCCAAGCTCTAGATTATTCCAACATCTATCCCTTAATTTTACATTTATTTTAATTAATTTTGTGGAGTGGCCAGCAAGCAACGAAATTGGGCTCAATGTGGGGCCCACAAATGGCTTGGGCTGGCCCTAAAAGATGGCCCACATCTCAAATCAAAATCCCAAACCAATTTGGAACTTTATCGGTTACTATTCACTAGTAACATTTTATAATTTTTCTAGACCTCCAAAAATTCATTTCTTTCCATGATAAATCACCTTTTAATACAAGAACATGAAATGAAAATTTTTAGAATTTTTTTGCTACCTCTAGGTATTTATTTTGAATTTTCTCTGATTAGGCCTCTATTAGTGTCATTGCGGGAAAATAAATTCTGTAAAATTAATTCCTGAGCCCCAAGGCCTAAAAATAATTTTATAAATTCAAATAAATACTTAGATGATTTATTCGTCTTTTTTCCAAATTTATTGAGCCCTCTAACTAATTAAAATAATTATTTTCCTCTTATTTCCCAATAATTTCCCATAAAACCTCCGTTTACAGGAAATTCCATAACAATTTATTTTCTCCATAATTCCACCTTTTGAGCCTCAACTGAGTTTCCAAAACCTCTACCTTACACTTTTCTCATTTTTCAGGAATTTTTTAGAATTTTTCTCAAATTTTCCCGTTTTGCCCTTCCTAGACTGATAATTATGAAAATGTCAGCCTAGACCTTGTTGGGGTTTCACATCAAAAGTTATATCGTCTTCTCGTGTAGTTTCTACATTGGCCCTCATCTCAATTTTTAATTCCCTATGTCCAGATGAAATTTCTCGGGATGTGACAGAATGTAAGTGTATCATATGCTTCCTTGATTATATTTATGCCAATTTAGTGATCTAACCTTATGCTCAATGTCTCCTACTACATGCACGGCCATAGAATCATGAAGAGACAGAACATACATCATTCATACATAGCTCATATCATCACAATTAACATCATGCAAATCAATACAACAAGCATAAACATCAAGCACATAAGATAGGTAAGTTCACTACCTTATACCATAAGCTTTCCTCTTGCTTTTCCTTTGACTCCCTTGACTTCCCAACCATGTGGGCTTTCAGTCAACATCATTTTCCATACTTAAATATTTTGGTCAGCAGCACAACTTTGGATGGCCTTAGATTTAAGAAGATCAAATTTGGAATTTTTTGCTTCGTGAGTGATTGAACCCAATTCTTCTATGTCTTTTCATATCATTTTAAGGGTTTTTATTATGGGTTAGTAGCTCTTTTAGTGATAATTGTGCTTAATTTAGATTAAGAGTTCTTGTTTTGAGTTAGTGTCATTGTAGGACACATGAGAATTAGAGCCAAGATTGAAAACCAAGGGATTACACAACACAAGACCTAAAATATTGGTTCTAGAACTCTTCGCCGCGGCCAAGAAATTTTGCGCCGCGGTGTAAGTGTGAAAATGTGTATCAGTGACTATTTTGGAATAGTTCACCACGGCTAACTTTTCCTTCACTGCGGCAAAACCCCCCGTGTCAGCAATGTCAGATTCGAGTCATAATGCGAAAATAGAGCATCTACTCAAATGATTCGACCTAGATAGACCCCTTAATCCCTTAGAAACCCTATTTTTGACCTAACACTCCATTTTCTCATCTTCTGGCCTCTCCATCTCTACCTTCTTTTCTATCCATTTCTTTTACTTTTTCTTTATCCCACCTCATTTCCTTTTACTTCTAGCTACTATGGCTAAAGATTTCACTCTGGTTGGAGCTGTCATTGATGCTATGGAGAGCTAGGGTTCCACCCTCTTAAAGATGGTGGAGTTGCCTGAGTTTCTAAGCTTCAGAGGGGAGTTTAGCTTCAATCTTCAGTTTTTAGCTATGTATTTATGTATTCCTAGGTTTAGAAATTGTAATTCTTAGTTAGACACTTGGATTACTGCTGCAATCATTGTTTAATGATTTATAATTGTAGTTTGGATTGGTTAATATTGAATTTTGTGCTTCAATATATGTGGTTGCATATATGATTCCTTGTAATCCTCTTGATTCTCTCTTATCTTGCATGGTTGTGTTTTGATATTGAGTTGATTTTGGGTTGCACGAAACCAATTGCATTGATCATTCTTGAATTGCACATTAAGAGAGCTTAACAATATTTTCATTAATGAAGTTCATTGATTTAAACATTAGACTCAATAGGTAATTGAGGTTGTTATTCAAGAAAACCTAATGATTTTATCAAACTCCCAATACCTTAAGTAAATTATGATTGCCATTAAAACCATGTTTAAAAGGTTTCCTATCATCTATTTCCATTCCATTATCATTTTATCAAAAATTCAAAAAATAGTAGCTTAGATTTATTTCCATTTCATATACTTTAGTCACAATTCAATTTAAATCTTTAAAACCCAAACCCTTTTTATTGCATTGCATGGCATTTAGCCTAGCTTAGGTAATCAATAAAGGCTCCTAAAAGTGAACACGACCGGATTGCATTACTATATTGCATCTCTTGGATTCGGTTATAAATTTCTTGTATTTGACCCCAAGGGATAATGACACGATCAATCAAATGGGGCCGTTGCTGGGGAGCCAAGCAATTGGTTCCCTAAGCTAGTTAATTATTAACTTTGGTTGATTAGGGATTTATGAGCCTCTTAGGTTATATTTTTGCATTGTGTATAATAGGTTTTGCATTGAATAAAATTTTGAGATATACAAACAAAGATCTTGATTTTGGTTTTTTTTTTTATATAGCTTTATACATTTTATAGCATTCTTTGCATTTTTGAGTTTTTTCTAAAATTTTGGAGGTTTTGCATAGTATTGTTGATGCAGCCCTATTGTTAGGCTCTCAAAACAATAACTAAGCTAACTGCATTATAGGGCAGCTAACCTAGGTGTTGATCTCTTTGAGGAGCCGGTTGCCAACTACTGACTAACTAGGTATTAAATACAACAGAATTGACAAAATTGAATTGACTTTTCTAAACTAAAGAAAGATAACTATTATTTATGATTTCTGGTTTTATAATGAAATGGATGATGGATGTAGTGAATCCCCTTAATGGTTGACTTTGCTACACTTTATTGTTTCACTTGTGTTAAATTCAATTACATCGCACTAAGCCAACACTCTTAGCACTAATTAACATTGTTAGCTACCTAACTGGTTAATTAGATAAAGTGCCTAGGACTTAGCTTATATTGGATTCACAGAGGTTCTCTAATGCAGCCCTGTCATTAGACTGTCAAATAAAACTAAGCTAAATGCAATATAGTAGCACTAACCTAGATGTCGATCTCTTGAGGAACCTATGAATGTCTTGATAATCTATCACAAATATCAATTTAACCAAGTACGATGTATGAAGTGTTTGTATAACCAGTGACTATATCAAAACCTAAAGTAAAACTATCTAAACTCTTTGTAATTTCTGTATTTACTGAATGAAGTGAATGCAATGTATGAATTATCCTTGATGGTCAAGTCCACCAATCATCCTAGTTCCTCTCTTAATTTAGTTTCAATTCCTTTATTAGACTTGGTTTGTGAATACCTTCTACAAACAATGAATTCAATGAGCTAGAACCCTAATTCATCAAACTCACCTAAATGCCTAATATGGATTATGTTCTGCAAAAGGTATTTTACCCTCTTAATTAACAATGTTAGCACCCTAATTGGCCAATCAAGAGATTCAAATACTTGAGAAGGAAGAATCAATATAACAGAAGGAAATATCAATTCAATTAATCAATTAAAGTGTAGAATACAATCCAAATCTCAGTCTCAATGTAAAACAACCAAATTACATCTCTTTACAATCACAAATCACAAATCTAAACTATAGAAACTACAATCTATGAATGTAGAGAGTGAAACTAAGATTAAGGTAGAAGAAACTCCCAATTGTAGCTCCAAGAACTCAAATTGGCTTCATTGAACACCAAGGAATGAAAATCTAGCCTTTTATGACTGAAATCACAGCTTCACCAATCTCTGCAACTTCTATGGCCATAGCAGCAACGATCTGAAGGGAAATGGAGGAGAATAATCAGTGGAAAATGGAAGAAATGGAGTAGAAATGATGAATTGATGGTGGAGAATGGTAGGGAGGTGAAGAGAGATGAAGTGGTAGGGTTCTAGACAGAGAAAACGAAGCCAAAATGGAAGAAATCACAGAATGACCGAATTGACATGCGTTCTGGGATTAAATCTGGAGATTTCACATACTTGTCATGACTAATGAATATGTTGGTTATGACTAACTCAAAACGACATTGTACGAATAAGTGACTGTGTCTCCTTCACGACGAACCTTCGTCACGGCTAAAACCATATTTGGTCACGGCGAAGTGAGGCACAACCTTCTTTTAATGTTCCTTCAACCCTCTAATCACCTACAATATTTAAATTAAGCTCATACTAATCTATTCTAGGTTATGTGGGATACACAAGAGTCAATGAATGAAATAAACTCAGGGATTAACATATAAAAGCATGTAATTGACTCTTATACCCTTGATGCACAATAACCTCTATGTTAACCCAAATTACACAATTACAAACCATAGAAGCATAAGTTTGGAATAGGGAAAGATGTATAAAATATGAGACTTATCAACTCCCCCACACTTAGCTTTTGTACTCTTGGGCAAAATACTTCAATGTAAAACAAGAGGTAGGACTAGATGAACCATGCAAGCATCAAGAATCACATTTGGCAATCATAATTCCATACTCACATCTAATCTATGCTCATGTCATATGCTAAACGAACTAGGCTAATGGTGTAAGGACTAGCTCAAATGAATGCTCAAGAAACCTCCCAAGTAAGTGTTTCACTTAGAGCCGGGAAAACGGGCCGAGCCCATTAGGCTGGCCCGTTTAAGCCTGAAAATTACGAGGGCCGAGCTTGAAATTTTTCCCCTCAAATGGGAAATAGGCGCTGCAGGGCTGGTCCTATAGGGTCGAGGGTGTAAAAGGGCTGGCCCTGCAGGGCCGAGGGCCGGCCCGTTTAGGTCCTTTTATAATTTTTTTGTTTTTTAAATTTTTTTGTGTAATTCTAATATTATTAATTTTTTACATTGTTAATGATATTTCAAATATTTAGTTATTATTATCATTTTAAAATTAAATTTCACAGAATGTTTGGTTTATTTAGTTTTAGACAATAATTTGTCCAATTAAATTTTTTAAAAATGGGTTAATTTGGACTTTAATAATGATTTGATTTATATTATATGCGTTGATATTTTTAAACTATATATATTTGATAAGAGAGTATTTTTATACTTATAGAACTTGTGATTCTATAGGTTGAATTAGAAATTCATGAGTTTCAACAACAATGTTTCTCAAACTGAAGTAAAATGATAGCTAGATTGCAAAATTTAAAAGTAAAATTCCTATAAAGAAGAAAAACTTGATATTTTTGTTATGAAAGAAAAGCATACTTATGAAAAAGAGTAATTGATTATAGTGATGAGGAAGTTTCAAAAGATTAATGACAGTGTTTGTTTATTGCACATTTGTACTATAGATGAAACTTTTGGATGTTGTTATATTGTTAATAAATGTTTTAAATGTTCTTAGATGTTGATGGATATTTATATATGATGATGTTTTGTATTTATGACTTAATTTTATTCATATTTATGTCTTTTATTAACAATTTTATTGGTTTATTTTTGATTAAAAAATATGAGAAATATGAAAAATAGTATTTTTTTTCTTAAACAAGCCGAAAGCTCGCGGGCTAGCCCTAAGGCCGTTAGCTTAAGGGTTGAACCTAACAAATTAGGATATTTTTGAAATTTCAGCCTTGTAGAGCTAACCCTTTTAAGCCCGCTAGCCCTATAGGGCTGGCCCTGGAGGGCCGGGCCGACCCTGATTCCCACCTCTAATTTTAGTCTAACTCTCAGGGGTCAATTTCACTCAACATCCACTTAACTATGCTCTACCATACGCTTGTAGTGGTTCTAAGCTCTCCATTACTAGTAGCAATCACACAAAAGATCAACAGGACTTTTATTATGTTGTAATATTGGAAAGGCAAATGAATCGGGGGTTAAAAGCATTGATATAATGGAAGGGAGATAAAGAGAATGGGAATCAGAATGAACCAAATGCTTGTTTGCAATTGAATGAATAAGAGTATAGAAGACAACTCCATGAAGCTCACTTATTCCAAACAATATATTTTTTCTTTTTCTATTATCTTTTCTTTCTTTCTTTCCTCTTGTTTTTTTTATATATATTTTTCTTTTCTTTGTTTATTTGTTTTCTTTCTTTTCTTCTTTTTTTTTCTTTTTCTTTTTCTTCTTCTCTTTTTAGGGAAGTTCGCCACGTCACACCTTACTTCTAGGATGACTTAGAGTTCAATTAGAACTATTTTAGACCATACTAGATGGTCTTGAGCTCAAAAATCTCATTTAGGACGTTACATTTCGGAAATTAATGTTCACTGTGCTTTTTCAGATTTCAGGTCCAACTTTGAAAAATCATAACTAATTCTAGGAAAACCGTACAGAGGTGTTCTAAAATTCTATGAAAATCTCTTTCAATGCTCTTTAAGGAAAAAATATTTAATTGGACTTATCCTTGGCCAATTTATACAGTTTAATCAATAAAAATTACTATTTATTTGGTAAAATTTGGAACTTTCAGATTTTATGCCTCAAGTTTGGAAAATCATGTCTCCTTGTGTACACATTCAATTGAGGTGATCTAAACCTCATTTTAAACCTTGGGATGTGTACTATAATTTTGCCAAATTTCATGGCTTAACTCGTTCATTTCATTGATCAAACTGGAGCTTGAATCTAATTGCTCCAGAACCTACGCTTTATCCCTTAACCACTCTTTACTTTAATTCTTTTTATTTCTTTGGCATACATAACTTGGGTTTGATCTTTCCATTGATGCTCATACACTTTCATTCATGCCATAACCATTCTAAGCACAGACATTGCATTGATGGCATTCATAAACATAATTTACAACGTAGGAGAATTATACATTGAACATTAATCTCATTCATTAACATCAATAATTCTCCACTTTCTTCTCCTTGCTTCTCACGCCATTATTGCCCATCATTGATTGACCTAAATGGTTGGTTAGGGAGGGGGTGAGATTCGGGAGAATCTTAGTAGCAAACAATACCATATTAATCATGCTAGATAGATGCTAATGCACTGCACACAACTTGTTTATTCTCTCGTTAATTAGTGACATATTATCATACTCAAAACTAACTTCTTAATGCATGGCTATGGAGACATAATCTACTCATCATGAATAGAAATTACAGTAGCTAAAACATGTCCCAATAATATTCAAATAATATGTACACAGCAACACACAAGCATACAACATCAAGCAATGAGAATAGGTAAGTTCACTGCCTTAGACTTCAAGCTTTCCTCTTATTTTTCCTTTGATTCCCATGACTTTCCAATCATGTGGGCATTTGGTCAACATCACCAAACATCCTCTTGAATGTTTCAAGGTCCTAAACATAGTCACATTGATCATACAATCTATTAGGACCAAGAGATTAAATAAAGTTCAAGACTAACCTTCTTCAACTTAACCCTTTTCTCTTAATTTTGGATTAATATTCTAGCTTTGTAAAAATTGTTCTCTTAAGCTAATCCTACACAATTTTGCCCAATGAGTCTAAATATGGGCTTAGATTAATGAAAAAAAGCTCCTTCCCTAAGAAACAATGTTGGCCGAATAGGGGGGTTTGAAATCCACAAATTCCAACTTTAATTCCAATGCTTTTAATGCTTGTTTTTTAGGTTTACCCTACACTATTTTCCATTTTAAACCCATTGGAAGCCTTAGAATCATCAAAATCATATCCTAGGGTGTATAAGCAGGTTTGGCCGAACACTATACCCAACAACCATATCATACAATTCTTTTAATTTCAACATAGATCCACTTGAAACAATCTCTAATCAATGTGTTCTAACCAAGTTTAATATCAAAGTCATCCTCCCCTAAACTTATATTAATTCGGCCAACACCTCCCCTTAAGGGATTCCACATTTTTCAACCATCAAACTCAAGAATACAAATCAAAATACAAGATAGAACATAAGACTAATCTTGTATCCAAGCTTAGGTAGATGGTTTCCTCTTGATTCATCTTCAAGAAAACATTTTGCAAGAGTTTCCCCTCTTAAACTCATATTGGCCGAAATGAAGGGGGAGGGAGTGTCTATTTATAGCCAAAACTTTGGCTTGAATGGACCAAAATGCCCTTGGTGGCTAATAGAAAGAGTAAGGGCAATTTTGGAAATTTAAGTGTACTTTTGCATCATCATTACATCATCTTCTTGCATCATGTGACAATTGTTCTTTCAAAACCATTTTAGATTAAATCCAACAATTTATTTGAATGATTAACCATGATAGAAAAGAAGAAACCTTAAAATTTTAAAATCGCTATCATGGTTAAAAGAAATAAACTTATATTACGAGCAACATCGATCGTTAATTTGGGCCTTGAACTTCCAAAGTCTAGAAATATCATTCAACCATTAGCCCAAACCAAACTTATACTTTCAAACAGACGAACTGATAAATCATTTTAATATAAGTCATGGAGCCCATTAGTTAAAAGTTAACACTATCAAAAGAGCATAATACGCAAAGTCTTAAATATCTCTGGCCTTCCAATGATCCCCATATCAGATAGTAGTACTTAAAAGTATTAGTTTACAGCATTAGAGTACATGGGCCCTATGTGGCAATATATAACAAATCAGCACATATAACAAAAGTCGGGAGGCTATACAAGCTATTACAGCACACTATGCCTCCGGAGCCCTCCCTGATGGGTCACCACCTGAACTATCACCTGAAGATAGTAAAAATCACGGGGTGAGACAAACACCTCAGTAACCAACTTTCCAACTCATCATACATACTAACACGTGCTCGTGAGGTGTCAAGTGGGACAGTTATTAATTCTCGAAAACATAGATATATAATTTCAATTATCCAAACCCTCACTATGGGGGCTAACATACAAGCCACATAAGTTTATCTCTCACTATGGGGGATTAATCAGACATATAGGCCTATCCCTCACTCTGGGGGACGAATAAGAAGCCACAAAGGCCTATCCCTTACTATAGGGGACGAAGGAAGAAGCTAACCAATGTGCACCAATGGCGGCCTTACCACGTGGTAGGATAGGACTCAATCCAAAATCCAAATAACAACTAATCATTCACAATATAATAGAAATGTCTCAATCTTTGCTCAGTATAATCCATAAGATATAAATCATATATCTTTTCCAAACTTCTCAATCACAATTCCAAAAATCTCACAAGACAATTTTCATAGCTCAAAAGATATAACATATCTACTCGAGTTTCAAATATCAAATATTATTCTAAAATAGCAAAATACTCACAAACAACATATTAGCACATATAACAAGTGGAAAGTGGTTACCTCTCGCCAAAGCAATACTAAGGATTACAATAAGGTCAATCCTTTGCTCAACCAATAATTAATCTACACAATTAATATAACCACATATTAATATAAACTAATTAATTAATTAAACTTCTCTATATTAGTTAAATTTCTACTTTAATTAAATTTTTATTCTAAATTCCCATAACTCTCATAATTCAAAAATTATTAAGTATTTTAGAAACAACTTAAAATTCCTAATAACCCAAATTATTTATTTACCACCTCCAAATTATTTACCTTAATGAAAAGGATTTTCCACAATTTCCAAATATAAAATTATTATGTTCTAAATTCTAAAAATCTCATTTTAAGTTTAAACCTCAAAATCAAACTATCAAAAATTCAATAATACTTCAAGTATTTATAAATAAATAATCTAATCAAAACTTTAATGGTATAACTACCATATATATATATATATATTTCTGTAAATAATAAACTTTTTAGCTACAATAACCGTAAATAATAAAATTTTTAGCTACAATAATTATTTAAAAAACCTTCAGTCACCCAATAAATAAAACTAGACCGATTAAAATCTTAATAATATGTCAAACAACCCAAATAAATTACTTAACTTGAATTTAATCGGTAAAAATATAATATAAATAACATATAACAGATTTTTCAACTAGAAAAATTAATTTAAATACTAAAAACCAACAAATGGACAAATCTAACTGATTAAAATTAACAACTCATTTACCTCTAAATTTTCATGATCATCTTTTACCAAAACTCCATATTTTTATCATATATAAGTCTCAAAATTTTCTCTAAGCACTTTAGTAATACTATCATTAGGAAGCCTAAAATATATAGAACATATTCATGAAGAAAGTTTGATAAAAAGAACTATATTTGTGTACCTAAATGATCCCCAAAACTTGTATTACCCTTCAAAATGCTAGAACTTCTTTGCTCCTCTCTCGTTCTCTCTTTCTCTAATTCTCTCTCTTTCTCTCCGCATATGCCTCATCTTCTGCGTCCACTCTCCCTTTTATTCTTCATTCCTCCCACCACTCTCTCCTATTTTTTTCCTCTGGCATTAACTCTTCCTCCCCTAAGTCTTCCTAATGCCATTTTTTCCCTAGGTCTTCCTCCTCCTTTCCACACGTTGCCCCTTTTTCCACTCTCTCCCAAATTTTCCACCTTCAAATTTCAACTTTCCACTGAAAGTTGGTGGAAAGTTGACTCTATTATTTTTTTTATTTTTTCTAAATTAGGATATTACACATCATCCTTACATCATTCTTCTAGAAGGTGCTAAGTGTCACAAATTTGGTGGAGGAGAAGGGAGATTAAATCTTAGCCATTGGATCAAAACTTAATCCTTAAGTTTCCTTCTAATTTACTTGGTCCATATTTTTCTGACTTTCTTGACGGCCTTCCAGAACTCAGAAAATTCTCCTGTCTACTCCATAAATTCCCTTTTATTTTGGAGAATATATATAAATTTTCTCAGGCTGTAACGCTTCCTTCAATCCTTGCATAAAAATCATTTACTAAAATGCCCTTTTATTGGCATAATCAGCTTCTTAATTTATTAAAGCCATTCCACTGGCCTTTTGGTTATAGGACTAATTTTATAAATTAGTACAATCTTTCAACTATTTAACCTCATTTTTGAATATATTTTTGAGGTCTCTTGCTATTTTAAATAATTTCCTCAAACAGTATACTTTTTACTAGCCATCACCTTATAAATTCCATTTAAGCACCTCAGGGGTATTTTTGTCATTTCTCTTCATAAAAGAGCCTTAGAATATTATTTCTCATTTTTTGGGATTTTCTTAGAATTTTTTGTATGCTTTTTCATTTTTACCCCTATTGGCCGTAACTTTCTGAATTTACAGTTTAGTCCCTACTTGGACTTAACTTCATACAACCATTTCTTTGTGGTTTCTATTTAACCTTTAGCCTGTTTCTAACCTCTTTTCTCTTCTTGGGCCCTTGAGACTTTACTGGAGCCTCTAGCTTTGATTATACTTCAACTCCTAAAAACTTTTACTTTGCAGTTTAGTCCCTGAAACTACTTTAACTTCCTTTCTCATCTTCAGAACTTCTGCTCAAAAGAGGCTTAGTAGCCTACCTTCTTTAGGCTATTTCTAGGGCTAAAAACTTTTACTTTGCAGTTTAGTCCCTGAAACTACTTTAACTTCCTTTCTCGTCTAGGCCTAAAAATTGAGATGTGACAGGAGACATGTGGTTTGATGATGTAAGCATGATGTCATAGGACACTTGTCATCACACGATGAGAAAAAAAAATGAACGGTCAAGATCAATAGCCAAGATTCATTTTTGTTTTCTATAAATACCCCCTTCCCACCCCTCAATTCGTCCAAGCTCATGGAAACCATAAGGAAGATCTTGTAAAATGAATTCTAGAGAGAGAAAGAAGAAGGAGAGAGAAAGATCAAGTGATCCCATGCACGATCAAGCTCTAAAACAAGGTATGTTCATGGTTTTTGATGTAGTTTTCATTGCCCTTGTTGTTGTTGAGCTTGGTTACGGATTTTAATGATTTTTGGGAGCTTGAAACCTTGGGGGCATGCTGCATGAAATTGTTAAGGATAGGGGAAGATGAAATTGACGTTAGAATAATGTTTAAAGACTTGAAAGAAACAAGAATCAAGTGGGTTTATGTTGAAATTGGTTGAATTTCATGATTATGTAACTTGAGTAGCATCTCATTTAGAGCTAGTTCTTGGGGCTAGAATTGGATTTTAATGATTTTGATGCTTCCAATGTGTTTAAAATGAAAAATTGAGTGGGGTAAAGGTGAGAAAACAAGTTTGGAAGCATTAAAATTGAAAATGAAAATTTTGGACCCCCAAGTGCATACTATTTGGTCAAGGCTGGTTCATGGGAAGGAGTTTGATTTTGATTATTTTAAACTTGAAAATAGATTCTACATGCAAAATTATGTGGGAATAGCATGTGGAATTAATTTTAGAAAAGTTGGAAATCAAGCTCAAAAGTTAAAAGTTAACATAGTTCAAAGAAAACAAAGTATTGATAGTATTGATTACCATGGCTCTAATGAGTGAATGGAAATGATATGTTCATACATTTAGGTCATGAGACATTGAGGAATATGAATGGTAAAGGTTAAGTAAGCAACCTTAATGGTTAGTAGTAAAGGGGAGCAAGAGGAAGTAAAGAGAAAGTTTAAAGACACAAGATAGCAAACTTGACCTTACTCTTATGTGCTTGGTATTTGCTTGCATGTATCACATGTTTCTATGTTATATGATTTTATGAACTCGAGTGTTGTGATTGTGAATATGTTTGAAATATGCCGTAGGCCTATGTGTTTTATGATAAATGCATGATGATTTCCAACCATGCCATTATGTTATAAAGATGTTAAGTTGCAAGCATGTTATAAATACGAAGCTTGCCATGTATGTTTGAGTGGTTATTGTTTGCTACTGAGATTCCTCCGAATCTCACCCCTCCGTAACCAACTATTTAGATCAACCAACGATGTACAATGATTGCATGAAGGAGAGCATGGGAAGGAAGGAGAAGAAAGTAGAGAATTATTGATAGTCATAATTGGTTAAGGATTTATGTATGATTCTCCTATTATGTAAACTATGTATATGAATGCCAATGATGGAACATATTTGTTTATCATGTTTATGGCATGAATGAAAATGTATGAGAATGAATGGGAAAGAATAGGGCCAAGTTATGTGTGCCCAAAACAATAAAAAGAATTAAAGCAAGAATTATCTAATGGATAAAACGTAGGTCCTGGAGAAGCCTGCTTCCAGCTCCAGTTTGACCTATCAAATGTATAAGTTAAGCCATGAAATTTGGTAGACGTATTGTACACATCCCAAGATTTAAAATGATAGGTAGATCACTCTAATTGGATGTGTGTAATAAGAGATACGAATTTTCAAAGTTGAGCCAAGAAAACTGAAAGTTTCAGAATTTACCAAATGAATAGTGATTTTCATGGATTAAACCGTACAAATTGGCTTGAGATAAGTCTTGTTTGATATTTTTCTGCTATAGAAAATTGAAAGAGATTCAAGTAGAATTTTGGAGCACCTCAATACGATTTTTATAGAATTAGCTATGATTTTTCAAAGTTGGATTAAAAGTCTGAAAGTTAACTGGTGAACTGGTGAACAGTAACCCAAGAACCCATTGTAAATTTTTATTCTACGAGCTTGTTTCTTAAATTGCTTGAACCGTAACGCTTCCAAACACGTACTCTAAGAGGTTAAAAGGAGAATGTTTCACAATATACCTAAAAAATGTACATAAAAAAGAGGTTAAATAGTTAAAAGGTTGTACTAATTTATAAAATTAGTTTTGCTTTTAGAAGATTAGTAGAATGGCTAGAATAAAATAGAAGGCTCAATTATGCCAGTTAAGGGCATTTTAGTAAATAATTTTTATGCGAGACTTAAAAGAAGTGTTATGTCCTGAGAAAATTCATAGATCTTCTCTAGAATTAAAAAAAGTTTATGGAGCAGACAGAAGAATTTTTTAAACTCTGGAAGGCCATTAAGAAAGCCAACTAAATGTGAGCCAATTAAATTGGAATAAAACTTGGAGACTAAGTTTGATCCAAGGGCCAAGATTTATTCTTGCTTTCCTCTCCATTAGATTTGTGTCACCTAGCTCTCTTCTAGAAGGATGATGTAAGGGATGATGTCAAAAGATGACGTATTGATGATGTAAAAATGCACTTAAAGTCCCAAGTTTACCCTTACAATTTCTACTAGCTTTTAAGGACATAATGGTCCATTCAAGGCCCTGGAAGAGCATTTTGGGAAGCTTTTATAGAGGGAAAACTCTACTAAAAATTAGAGAGAAAATATGGGGGTGAAGGCCAAGAAGAAGGATTAAGGTTCAGGGTTCAAGATCAAGGTATGTCATGATTCTAGCACCTCCCTTGATGCCTGTTTTGATTAAGTTACTCTTTGTATCTGATTCTAAAATTTGGCATGATTAAATTAAACCCTCTGAGCTTTAAATTCATAGGTAGAACACTTCATTTGGATATGTGTACTATTTATGGTGAGTTTTCAAAGTAGGGCTTAAAATCTGGAAACAGTTTTGACTATTAGAGCAGTAGGAAATTTTCGTACAATTCTAGTACTGTTCTGGATTGAATTAGTTCTTGAAACTATTTTTATTGAAAGAACACTTAAGCAGATTTTAGTAGGACTTAGAACCACTTATTTTCAAATTTTTTGGAATTAATTACGAATTTTCAAATTTGAGTAAAAATTTTGGAATTTTTGTGAACAGTACCCACGCAGCAAAAATTTCAGATTTAATCTTTTTGAATCTAAGGCCATCTAAAGTGGTCCCAATTGGTAAGAAATGGACCTTAAGGATGGAAATGATGAGATTTATATTAGAAAAACTAGAAAGAAAACCCTAAAATAAAGAGAAAGGGTTGAGGTTCAAGAGAGCAAGTCTTGACCTTTGTGTGATATCTTGGTCCTAATAAGTTATATAAACCTTATGGCTATGTTTAGGTTCTTAGAACATCCAAGAGGATGTTTGATGATGTTGACCAAAAGCTCTCATGGTCAAGGGAGTCAAAGGAAAAGCAAGAGGAAAGCTTGAAGTACAAGGTAGTAAACTTACCTATTATTATTGATGTTGTATGCTTGTGTATTGATATGTACGTGATGTTTGAATATTGTTGTGGCATGTTTTGGCTGATGTAATTGCTATTTATGATGAGTAGATTATGTTTCCATGGCCATACATCAAGAAGGTAGCATTAAGCATGCTAATATGTCACTAATTAATAAGAGAATAAGCAAGTTGCATTTAATGCATTAGCATCCATCTAGCATGATTAATATGGTATTGTTTGCTACTGAGATTCTCCTGAATCTCACCCCTCCCTAACCAACCATTTAGTCAATCAATGATGGGTAATGATGGCATGAGAAGGAATGAGAAGAAAGTGGAGATTATTGATGTTAATGAATGGTTAAGGATTAATGTATAATTCTCCTATTATGTAAATTATGTTTATGGATGCCAACAATGCAATATGATTAATTAGAATGTCTATGGTATGAATGGACATGTTTGAGAATGAATGGGAAAGAGTAATCCTAAGTTATGCATGCCAAAGTAATAAAAAAGAGTTAAAGCAAGAAAAAGTAAAGAGAAAAACGTAGGTTTTGGAGCAGTCAGTTTCCAGCTCTAGTTTGACCTACCAATGAATGAATTAAGCCACAAAATTCGGTAGGCATATAGTACACATCAAGATTTAAAATGAGATGTAGATCACCTCAATTGGATGTGTATACAAGGAGATATGATTTTCCAAAATTGAGGCAAGAAATCTGGAAGTTCCAAAATTTACCAATGAACAAATTTAATGAATAAACTGTGCAAATTGGCAAGAGATAAGTCTAATTTGCTAGTTTTCCCTTAGAGAGCATTGAAAGAGCTTTAAATAAAAATTTGGAATACCTCCATACAATTTTTGTAAAATTAGTTATGATTTTTTGAAGTTGGACCTGTAATTTAAAAAATGCACAGTGAACAGTATCTAAGGACTTAGAAGAAAATTTTTAATTTTTGGGCCTAAGTAAAGCTTCTGCATATCCAATTCACTTCTGAACACGTACTCTGAGGGGTAAAAGTAAGGATGTTGCAGAAATGACCCGAGGTTGTGCCATTATAGTACAATCCTTGGTTATTTAGTGATCTTGACTACTAAGGCATTGGAAACCGTTCAGATTATGGATCACTTGATGAAGTTAGCCCATTTCCATGCAATGTGTCACACTTTACTTATATTATACTTTAGAGTCTATTTAGAGCCATTTCGGACCACTTTGGATGGCCTTAAGCTCATAAAAATGTAACTGGACGCTGATTTACAGAAATTACTATTCACTGCGCATTTTTCATATTACAGGTCTAATTTTGAAAAATCATAACTAATTCTAGAAAAATCCTATGGAGGTGTTCCAAAATTCTATAGAAAGTTCTTTTAATTCTCTTTAAGTGAAAAATATCCAATTAGACTTATCCCTACTCGATTCGTATAGTTTAATCAATAAAGATTATTTATTCATTTGGTAAAATCTAGAACTTCCAGATTCTGTACCTCAAATTTGAAAATTTGTATCTCCTTGTGTACACATTCAATTGAGGTGATGTATCTCTATTTTAAAACTTGAGATGTGTACTATAAGTCTGCCATATTTTGTGGCTTAACTCATTCGTTTCATAGGTCAAACTGAAGCTCAAATCTAACTGCTCCAGAACCTACGTTTTATCCCTTAACCACTCTTTACTTTAATTCTTTTTATTCCTTTGGCATACATAACTTGGGTTAACTCTTTCCCATTTATGCTCATACATTTTCATACATGCCATAAGCATTCTAAGCACATACATTGCATCAAGGCATTCATAAACATAATTTACAACATAGGAGAATTATACATTGTACATAATCTCATTCATTAACACCAATAATTCTCCACTTTCTTCTCCTTGCTTCACATGCCATTATTACCCACCACTGATTGACCTAAATGGTTGTTTAGGGAGGGAAGAGATTCAAAAGAATCTCAGTAGTAAACAATACCATATTAATTATGCTAGATGGATGCTAATGCACTACACGAAACTTGTTTATTCTCCTGTTAATTAGTAACATATTAGCATGCTCAAAGCTATCTTCTTAGTGCATGGCCATGGGTACATAATCTACTCACCATAAATAACAATTATAGAAGCTAAAACATGTCATAGTAACATTCAAATAACATGTACATAGCAACACACAAGCATACAACATCAAGCAATGACAATATGTAAGTTCACTACCTCGAACTTCAAGCTTTCCTCTTGCTTTTCCTTTGATTCCCTAGACTTCCCAACCATAAAAGCTTTTAGTCAACATCATCAAATATCCTCTTGGATATTTCAAGATCCTAAATATAACCATAATGATCATACAATCCATTAGGACCAAGAAATTACATAAAGTTCAAGACTCGCTCTCTTGAACTCAATCTTTTCTCTAAATTTTTGAATTAATATTCTAGCTTTATAGGCATTGTTCTCTTAGGCCAATCCTGCATAATTTTGCCCAAGGAATTCAAACATTAGCTTAGATTAATGAAACTCCAACTCTTTCTAAAAAAATCAATTTGGCCGAATAGAGGGTTTATAACTCCAAAAATTCCAACTTTATGTTTACTTTACACTATTTTCCATTTGAAACACAATGGAAGCATCAAAACTATGAAAATCTCATCCTAGAGTACAAATCTTAGCTTGGTTGAATAGCAACCTTTAAGAACCAACCATGAAATCTTTTAAACAACAACTCAAAACCACTTGAAACAACCTTGAATCAATGGGTTTTAACTAGATATAACATCAAAACTTCCAACCCCTAACCTTATACATTTTGCCAAGCACCAAACCCTAAGGAAAACCAAACTTTTCAACCATGAAACCAAAGATTCGAAGCAAGAAACGAGGGAACAACTTACTAACCTTAGATCCAAACTTGGATGATCAAAGTAGGTGTCTTCCTCTTGATTTAAGCTTCAAGAATCAAAATGGCAAGAGTTTCCCCTCTTATTCTCCATCTTGGCCAAAAATGTGAAGGAGGGAGGTCTATTTATAGCCAAAACTTTGGCTGGAATGGACCGAAATGCCGTTGGTGGCTAATAAAAAGAGTAAGAGCAATCTTGGAACTTCAAGTGTACTTTTACATTATCATTGCATCATCCTTACATCATTCTTCTAGAAGGTGCCAAGTGTCACAAATTTGGTGGAGGGGAAGGGAGATTAAATCCTAGCCATTGGATCAAAACTTAATCCTTAAGTTTCCTCCTAACTTACTTGACCCACGTTTCTCTAGCTTTCTTAACAGCCTTTCGGAGTTCAAAAAATTCTTTTATCTACTCCATAAATTCCCTTTTATTCTAGAGAATATCTATAAACTTTCTCAGGCCATAAGACTTCCTTTAAGCTTTGCATAAAAATTATTTACTAAAATACTCTTTTATCAGCGTAATCAACTTTTTAATTTATTAAAGCTGTTCCATCGGCCTTTTGGTTGCAAGACTAATTTTATAAATTAGTACAACCTTTCAACCATTTAACTTCATTTTTATGTACATTTTTGAGGTCTCTTGCTATTTTAAATAATTACCTCAAATGGTGTACTTTTTACTAGTCATAACCTTATAAATTCTATTTAAGCTGTCTCGAGGGTATTTTTGTCATTTCTCTTCATAAAAGAGCCTTAGAATATTATTTTTCATTTTTTGGGTTTTTCTTGAAATTTTTTATATACTTTCCATTTTTACCCCTAATGACTGTAACTTTCTGAATTTATAGTTTTACCCCTACTTGGACTCAACCTCATAAAACTATCTCTTGGAGTCATTCGGTAAGGTGCTTTTGATATTGTCTTTGTAGACCTTACTCAATCCTTTTGTCAACTTTAGACTATCTCTGCTTACATTAACTTTATCTTCCATCTTGCTGGACTTAGTGCATTCTTGCCAAAAATAGCTAACATTTTTGGCCTTTACACTCTTTTATATTACTTCCTAGGGTCAACCTTTCTTAGGCTACTCTTGACCGAGCACGCTTAACTGAACAGTGCTAACGGGATTCTGAGCCACTGATGTTGATAGGCTCGAACCCTGGTACTTTACTGTCTTAGACCCTTCTTGTTCTACCTTTAGTCGGGTCTTTCCAGCTTACATTCCTGACTCTAGCCTCTTTTTAGGGATCTGCCCATCAATACTCAGTCTGTCTTCATATCACAAGGGGTTCTTTTCGTATCTAGAGCTAGCCTGAATACCTCTTGTTCAGGTCTTACGGCTCTAATTTTCTAACTTTGGCTTTCCTCTTTTAATCAGAAGAAAATTGAGCTTAACCTAATCAATGATAAGGTTATCTGGAAGGAAGTAATGGGTACTCTCTCCGTACTGGTCTACCACTGAAGGAGGTTTCTGTATCTTAAAGTCATCCATGATTTTTATCTCCCTAAAGAGGTACTATACTCTTACTCTTATGGCTTAGTCACTTTCCCTTAGGGTTAGTCTACTGTGACTTCAGGAGCTACTGCATTCTACCATAAGCCTCTTCAAGATCCATGGTAACCCTAGAATACTACCATCTATTTGAGCCATATTAAGATCTCTGGGAGACTTTGACTATAGGGTTGAGTAATAAAATAAGTCACCTCCACTTAGTTGGTGACTTGACTGATCATTCCCCAAGACTGTTCCAATAGCCAATATCATTCTCTTGGGCCTCATTCAATTCTCCAAGCCACCTATATGCTTCTTTAGATGCCTAAGCCAATCTGCCTTAGGAGTTCTCTTACTCCTCGAGCTGCTCTTACCATTCTTAGCTACTTTAGACTGGTACAGGGAGAGGACTTATGCAACTTCTCTTTCCTCTACTTCACTTTTCAGTAGGAGCATACTCTAACATGCATAATGCTTGGAATTTCAATGCAAGGAGTGCAAGCTCTTACTGGTTGCTATGTCTATAGCGTTCCAATTAGACATCTTATCCCCACAATAGGAAGCCTCTCTTTCTGTTTGCAGTTGATTCTGGAAGTTATAGGGAGAGGACTTATGAGTTTCTCTTCTTTCTACTTTCCTTTCTCTGTTAAGCTCAGGGACATTTAACCCTAGCTCTGTTCTTAGCTAGTCATACTTCCATTGGGGTGAAGTCAACTCTACTTACCTTGCCTCGGCTGCTCCCCTTTCTTGCTCGGACAGGGTATCTTGCTCCATCTAGAGCAGTGTTAACTCTGACTTGGAGGATGAATTGATTTTCCAAACCTGTTCCAGACCTTGGAGGTTAAATCAAAATTTTTATCCAAGGATTACACTATAGGGTGCAACCTCGGGTCATTTCACTTAAACGGAGCCTTAGTGAAATGGAGCTAAGTTAACTTAAATGTGATGCAGTGCAAACTTGAACACAAGCAGGGGGTTTTGGTTTTTTGAAATCATTAAGTAAATTGAATGAATGATAAACAAAATATTTTTTTGGATTTTAGGAAAATGAGTAATGAATGCAGGTAAACAATAACCAAATAATGATGAAGTTCTTCTTGAAAGTGTGATCAGGCTGTCATAGTTCAAAATCAATTAATATGGGAGTAGAAATCACTAAGTTTCGAAATGATAAGCCTTAAAGTACTCTTTAAGTCTAGAATCTCAAATTTTGCTCAAAAAAAAAAAAAGTCTAGAATCTCAATAAATGAACTCTATTGCTTAAGATCCTGTTAATTGAAACAACCTTTCTAAATAAACTGAAAAACTTAACCTTTTTTTTATAGTAACTTTAAAAAATAGCTTTTTCTAACAAAACCATGCTAAACACGAACCCAAATTATATCACAGTCGTCTACACTAACTAACTATATCATAATGTTATCTGTGATAGAAAAGAGTAGCACCTAATCATACATCCTATCACGGATAAAAGAACTTTTCTTAACTCATTCAAATACAACCTATGTAAGAAATGATCAATCTCATCTAATATGGTTACAAAACAACATATAATATAGCTCATAGATCGAAATATTGAGAATTAAATGAGAAATTCATATTTTATAATAAATTTATAAACAAATCACATGCGATCCTAGGCCTCTGGCCAACTACCAGCACGCATATTTGATATCTCTCTATATTTCATTGATTCTAGCATGATTTTCATGGTATTATATGTTTAATTTTGGATTTAATGGTGATGAAATACTACTAATTGCTTGGAAGGAGTGTTTTGTAATTTCATGAGAATTCAAGTCTAGAAATCAAAGAAACAAACACTCAGGGACTTAGTATGCAAAAGTGGCAAGACTCTCTGTGAAAAGCGCTGCGGCGGATTTGAAAAGTGCCACGGCGGATTTGGCTAACAAGCAGCTCAGAGTCGCTAATCTAAACGATGTAGTTTTGGATGTGTGCCACGACGGATGATCATAGGCACCGCGGTGGATGACGAAAATAAGCAATTTGAACCAAAAGGCCATGACAGAATCTGGGAGGGAATGGAACTAGATCTTGGAGCTCTATTTTGGTTAGCACGCGGATCCTGAACTGATTTTTAGTTGGGAGGCATTAATTACAAGGGAGAAAAAAGCATTTAGGGGAGGATTGAGTTTGGAGAAGGAGTTTTAGTTTTTCATCTCCATCTCTCTGTGTTTTTTTGGTCCTTCGGGAATCCTCCATCCAAATCATCCATTTCCCAACCATCACCATTGCTGCAATGAAGTTCCTATCCTCCAACTTGAGTCTTTCATCCTCCATGTCCAGCTAAGCTTCAAGAATTTCTAGGAGTTATAATGGAGCCTGAGCCATGGTTAAACAAGGAAGAGTTTAGAGTTTATAGGTGTTTAATTTCAGTAACATTTTGATTGTGTTGTCAATCTTTGTTTCTGGATTCAGACTCCTTTCTATCCATTTCTGTGAGTTGAGATTTAGTTAATTGTATTCAGAAGTTATCTTCTTGATTTAGAGTAATGATGTATGATTCTTTAGCTAGGTCTAGTTATGGATTTATACACTGAGATTGAATTCTTGAGAAGTATTGGTTAATATTTCTTTTGGAAGTGGCTGAATCTCCATTTAATCAATCTCACCTCATAAGAAATTAATTCAATTAAAGCTCTTAAATTCTGATTGATACAAGAAAGGCAGTGAAGGCAAAGTTATACCTCCTAGGAATCGTTCATCTCATTGATTTTCAACCTAAAAACATTCTCTTTTCTGAATTCTGATTTTAGTAGCATTTGATTACAGTCTTAGAAATGATTTCATCTCAGTTGCCAATGCATTCACCTAATTTCTTCCCTAAATTGTGACTTAATCACTTAATAACACTATTAGACTCTTGAGTTCCTTGAGATTGACCTCTGATTGGAAGTCACTTTACTGCATTCTTAGAGTATTAAATTTGATTTTAAATGACATAAGATCAATATCACAATAGTACAACTCAAAGGATATAAAACATAATAATGCATGAATCAATTAAACACAGTTTGTCCTAAGGTGGGAATATACAAGATACAACATAGCTCATAAATTGAGGAGACGCTACAAGTTGCTAATGTAGCTTTACTCCTCCTGAGCCTTCCCTGACGTCCCTCATCTAAACGTTTCACTTGAAAAATGTTAAACAATAGGGATGAGACAACGTCTCAGTAACTAAAAGCCTACCTATCACACACACTAGCATGGGCTGGCGAGGTGTCAGGTGGGATACACCAAGTTAAAAACAATCAATAGACATTTATTTAACAGTTAAACTCACAATAACCATATAAGTCAAATATTTCTGCCAATCTCATACAGCTAATAAATTTCAAAAGAGATAACATACTTTTCATTTTATTCAGAAGATATAAATATCAAATGAAGATACCATGTCATATGAAATCCATAAACCCAAATCCATCCTTATATCCTCCTTATTTCCACCGATTGGACCTATGGGCTAAGTTCTTTCCATTTGACTGGCTACTCTGACAAGCTCACTACTCGAGTGATATGGACTGGCCAAAGAGTACAGAGCACTCGGTGGACTATAGGTCCCCCCTCGAAGAACTAGTGGGACAATAATAGTGGCCAACCATAGAGTTTCGTATGGAAGCCGATACCACATGGTAAGTATATAAATCTCAATAACTCCAATCATCTCCTTCCCCCACCCAAACTAGATGCACAGGGTTCAAAATAACACATTTATATGCATAATCAACTGAGTTCCAGAATAACACCTCATAGTCATAATCATTAATTTCTAATAATACAAACCATTTCAATCCTTTTCAAAACAGTATCCCACAATATAGTTCATACAAAACATAATATATGTATACAAAATTTGGTTATAAAATCACTCACCAACCTCATAACAATGCATGTAACAGATAGAAATTTAGTTACCTAGTCTCCTAGCTAACAATTAAGTACAAACGAGGCCCGTACTCGAAAATGCCACAATAGAGTTTATATCTACAATTGAAATTAAAAAATTATTTCTACAGTATTAGAGTAAGCTACTCAAAAATTTCTAACCTTTAACTCTCCCTCTAATACCTTCAGCTGTTACTCGAAATTCTAGCTCGAAAGGCTTTTTCTAAGGTTTGGGGTAAGAACATATATATGATGATTTATATTTAATTCCTAGGCTCCCTTAACTTACGTTATCTTTAATTATTAAATTATATCATTTGAAGCACTAAATTCACTAGATAGAGAATCCTCAATTTATAACTTATGTTTTATCTTCAAAGAATTTAGACAGACAACCTTAATATGAGTTAATTTATTCTTACTGTAGAAGTCTAATTATTAATCCAACCGTTGAATTTAATCGAAGACAGAAGTTGGTCGCGGTGAACCTTGGCCAAGAAGGATCTTCAAGTAGAGAATCCATTCTTCGCTGTGACGAAACATAAATTGGCCCCAACGAAACCGGGCCGAGGCGTCATTGCGTCTTGTGTGCTGTACTTCTTTGATCTTCACTCTTAGCTCTTTTTCTTGAGTATCCTGAAATAAAAAGAAATGGTTTGAGGTATCGATTGTCCCAGAAATTAATTAAATGCAATTAATGAATAAATATGATAATTTTACCCTCAAATAACACTAATCAGAACAATGACCCTCAATCTCAATTAAGCACAAATATCATTAAAATGAGCCAAAAAGTGTAACAAAAACATAGAAAATGTCATCAAATAGTATAAACAATTTGAGCTCAATCAAATTCCCCCACACTTAGACCTTTGTACTCTTGGATAAAGCTAAAAAATGATTCAAAAAGATATCAGTGCAATGAGAAATACTAACATGCTTAAAGATGATAGTAGAAGATTAGTAAGAAATTCCCACGGAGATTGACAACGGTAAAGCAAAGATATGCTAAGAAAGTAAACACTATGAACATTTAATCTAAAAGATTGAGCAAAAGAGATTTATCTCAAGGATATGTGTTGAGCTCTGTCACATCCAGTACTATGGTAATTAGGAATAAGAAATGTTCCTAAATAATTAAGGGTAAAAAATGACAAGGAGAAATAAAAGAATTTTGGTGGAAAATAATTATTGTAGTTTTCCAAGCCAATTATGAAAAGTTTGACTAATCAAAGAAGATTGGTCAAGAATAATTATGAAAAATATTTCCAAGCCTCAAAAAATTAAGAAAAATAAGGACAAGGTTCCTTGAGAATTATATGAGATTATAAAATTGGTTTTATGACCAATTTGCCCTTAGAAAAATTACAAAGGAAATTAAGGGCGATTTAACCTAGTTTAAGGCCTTTTATTTGGAAAATTCCAAATAAATATTTTTAAAGAGGATAAAATCCCAAGAAAATTCCTATGATATCCCAAGAAATTATAAGAGATTATGGAATTAAAAGAAGACCCTCAAGTATCCAAGATTTTTTCCAGTTTCTCTGAAAATGTGGAAAAGTCACTAAAGAGAAGGAAATTAGTTTTCCTTTTTATTTAATTATTGGGAAATTAAATTGGAGACAAAGAGGGCAATTCGGGAAGATAAAAATGAGGAGAATAATTTATGGATCTGATAGAAAATAATTATAGAGGCCAGAGCACTGTAATTATAGAGAAGAAGTTAAACCCAGAGTAAAAGTGCACCGATAAAGTGTTAATCAGAGTCTTGCACTTTGCTTGGCCCATAAGTTGCCACTTGTCAAGCCCTTATTAGAGAGTAATTAAGCTTTCCAAGTGTCACACCTCAAGTGGAGGAGAGTTTGACTTTTGAAAATTAATTACAATTGGAATTAAATGATCAAGAGGGAAAATTCAAGAAGGAGTAGGCACTTGACACTTGGCATCTCATTAATGTGGGTAGATGAGATATTTTGGGAGCATTAAGTGAGCTCTTCCTCCCCTACTTTCAGATCTATGTTTCAGCCAAGGAGAGATCAAGAGAGAAAGGAGTGAGCTTGAAGTGGAGACAAGGAGAAAGCAACCATCTTGGATCAAGTAAGCTTGGAGTTAAGGTTGGTAGTTGATTCTATGTTGTTCCTTGCTTGATTCTCTTGTTTTTTATGGTTGAAAATTCTGGTTCGTTCCCTTTTTCTTGAGCTGGCCAAAATGTTTATTGAATGGGGAGGAAAGTTTTGTTGTTCAAACTTGCTAGAACACCTCAAAGCATGATAGATCCTAGTGGTTACAAGAGTTTGTAGGTTGATTTTGAAGTGTTTTCTTTGTTATGTTGCATGAGAACCATTTCAGCCAAAGCAAGATCTAGACCCTAGGATGTGTTTTTCAAAGTTTTGAGGCTTCCCTTGTGTTCAAAATGAAAAATGGTGTAGGGTAAACCTAAAGAACAAGTGTTGGAAGCCATAGAATCAAAGTTGCAATTTTTGGATTTTGAACCCTAATGGTTCAGTCAGTTCAAAACTGAAAGAAGGAATTTTATTTTGTTAAATCCAAGTAGATATTTGGAATCTACATGAAAAATAATCTAGGAATGAGTTAAGAGGGAATTTTTAGGGCTTATGTAAACAAACTCTAAAATTTAAAGAACAAAGGTAGAAGCTTTAAGAGACAAAGGTTGTCCTTGAGTTATGTTATTGATTTTTATGAGGAATGGTTGATTATTCTTGCTGCCCTTTTTGTGGATTGCCATGTTAGGATTTGGCATTTGTGGAAGCAAGAAAGAAGAACAAGAAAATCAAAAAGCATTAGATCAAGGTAGTAAGATTTAATTGACCTTAATGTTGAGTGTTGCATTGATTGCTATGCAATTTCATGTGCTTTTATGTGGTTGAACTAAATGATGATGATGATGATGATTGTGTAGCTATACTCCTTGCTTTATGTGCCTTGGCTATTGCATGTTAGAGTGCTACATGTATGAGGTAAAGTAGTTCCCTATTAATAACAAAAGGTTGGAATGCTTGTAATTGATGCATATTAATGTTTTAGTTGATTAATCTTGCTACTGGGATTTCATTGAAATCTCATCCCCCATATGTAACCTAATATTTTAGGGACTGAATCATCAAAAGGGAGGCTGCAAATCCAAGGATAAATATGGTGATGAACCATGAGGAAATATTTGTATTTGGTTATGTATAAACATGTATGGTTGATGCTGTAATCCCTAAGCAGGATGCCAGTTTAGAGCTACGTTTTATTAAGTTACCGAATGAATTTTTGCACGAAATTTTATATGCTTAAATTTGACGTCATGAGCTTCAAACTAATAGAAAGCATGTAACATCTAGACTTTTAGGCCTAGAAGTTCCAAAAATAGCCTAAATTAAATAGGTTACCAGACCCCTGTGAGCAGAAGTCCCAAAGATGAAAAAGGAAGGCAAAGCAATTTCAGGGACTAAACTGCAAAGTAAAAGTTTTCAGGGGCTCGAGTATAATCAAGGTCAGAGACTCCAGTAAAGTCTCGAGGGCCTATAAAGAGAAAAGAGAGTAGAAACAAGCCAATGGGTAAGTTAGAAACCTCAAAGAGATGGTTCTATGAGGTTAGGCTTAAGCAGGGGTAAAACCGTAAATTCAAAAAGTTATGACCAGCAAGGGTAAAAATGGAAGAGTGTACAGAAAATTCCAAGAAAATCCCAGAAAATGAGAAATAATATTCTAAGACTCTTCTATGAAGAGAAAAGATGAAAATACCCCTGAGGCAGCTTAAATGGAATTTATGAGGTTGTGACCGGTAAAAAGTATACCGTTTGAGGTAATTATTTGAAATAGCAAGAGACCTCAAAAGTGTATACAAAAATGAGGTTAAATGGTTGAAAGGTTGTACTGATTTATAAAATTAGTCCCGCAACCAAAAGGCCAGTAGAGTGGCTTTAATAAATTAAAGAGCCGGTTTTGCCGATAAAAGGGTATTTTGGTAAATGAATTTTTATGCAAGGTTTAAAGGAGGTGTTATGGCCTAAGAAAATTTATAGATATTCTCTAGAATTAAAAGGAATTTATAAAGTAGACAGAACAATTTTCTGGGCTCCGAAAGGCCATAAAGAAAGCCAGAGAAACGTGGGTCAAGTAAATTTGGAGGAAGCTTATGAAACAAGTTTGATCCAACGGTTAGGATCTAATCTCCCATCTCCTCCACCACTTTCATGACACTTGGCATCTTCTAGAAGGTTGAGGTAAGCATGATATAATAAGATGATGCAATGATGATGCAAAAGTCCACTTGAACTTCCAAATTTGCCCTTACCCTTTCTATTAGCCACCAAGGGCATTTTGGTCCATTCAAGCCAACTTTTTTGGCTATAAATAGTGCCTCTTCCCCTTCATATTTTCAGCCAACATGAGTTTAAGAGGGGAAACTCTGCCAAAATTTAGAGAGAAAAACGTAGGGGTGAAGGCCAAGAAGAAGGAACAAAGTTCAAGCTTCAAGATCAAGGTATATGGTGGCTGTAGCATCTGATTTGATACCTATTTTGAATTAGTTACTGTACGTATCTGATTCTGAAATTTTTCATGCTTAAAGTATACTCTGTGAGCTTTAAATCCATGGATAGAACACTTCATTTGGATATGTGTACGATTTATGGTGATTTTTCAAAGTTAGGGTTTGAAATCTGGAAACAGTGTTAAGCTTTTGGAAGGGTGTCGAGTTCCGTACAATTCTGGTACTGTTCGGCGTAGAATTGGTTCCTAAAAATATTTTCATTTAAATTTAACTTAATAATATTTCAGTGAGACTTGGAAGCACTCAATTTGGATTTTTATATATTTAATTATGAATTTTCAAAGTTGAGCAAAAATTCTGGAGATTTTGCGTGAACGGTACTCGCGAACCAAAATTTCCAGATTTGATATTCTTGAATCTAAAGCCATCTAAAGTGGTCCTAATTGATAGGAAATAGATCATAAGGATGTAAAATGATAAGATTTATATTAGAAAAGTTAGAAAGAAAACCCTAAGACTAAGAGAAAGGGTTGAGGTTTAAGAAAGCTAGTCTTGAACTTTATGTAATCTAATGGTCCTAATGGATTGTGTCATCATTATGGTTATATTTAGGACCTTTGAAACATCCAAGAGTATGTTTAGTGATGTTGACCGAATGCCCACATGGTTGGAAAGTCAAGGGAGTCAAAGGAAAAGTAAGAGGAAAGCTTGAGGTGCAAGGTAGTGAACTTACCCCTTTATGTACTTGACATGGTATGCTCACGTGTTGGTTTGTATTTGTTGTTTGAATGATGTTGTGACATGATGATTGTTGCTGGAAATGCTATTTTTAATATGTTCCCATGGCCATGCATTTTTATACCAAGCATAAAGCATGATGGCATGTCACTAGTTAACTTAAGTTTATGAAAAACTACATACCATACACTAGCATCCATCTTGTGCATGTATGTGGTGATGTTTGCTACTGAGATTCCCCCGAATCTCACCCCCTCCCTAACCAACCATTTAGGTCAATCAATGATGGGCACTAATGGCATGAGAAGCAAGGAGAAGAAGTGGAGAATTATTAATGCAAATGAATGATATTAATATTCAATGTATAATTCTCCTATGCTGTAACTTATGTTATGAATGCCATTACTTCAATGTATATGCTTAGGATGTTTATGGCATGAATGACAGTATATGAGTATGAATGAGAAAGATTAAGCCCATGCTATGTATGTCAAAGAAATAAAAAGAATTAAAGTAAGGAGATATTAAAGGATAAAACGTAGGTCCTGAAGCAGTTAGTTTTGAGCTTCAGTTTGAGCTATCAAATGAATGAGTTAAATCACGAGATTTGGTAGACTTATAGTGCACATCCCAAGCTTCAAAATGAGTAGTAAACCACCTCATTTGGATGTGTATACGAAGAGATATGAATTTTCAAGGTTAAGGCGCATAATCTGGAAAGTCCAGATTTTACCAAACGAATAGTAATCTTAATCCAATAAACTGTACGTTTTCAGTGAGGATGAGTTCAGTTGAATATTTTTCCCTTAAAGAGCATTGAAAGAGATTTCCGTAGAATTTTGAAACACCTCCATATGATTTTTCTAGAATTAGTTATGATTTTTCAAAAGTTGGACCTGTAATCTGAAAACTAGACAGTGAACAATAATTTTCCAAAAATTAACATCCAAAGTGAAATTTTTAAGTTTGAGACCATCCAAAGTGGTCTGGAATGGTTCTAAATGACTGCTAAGGTACTATATAAGTAAGGTGTGACAAAGCACGTTAAAAATGGCCAACTACACGATTTTTAATGATTTTTCAAATTTATGATTCAGAATCTGAAAAAAGGATTTTTGCCAAATGGACAGAGGTGAATTTCACAAAAACGTGACACTTTTTCAAGTGTATTTGGTTCACAAGATTATTTTTCCTTGAAATAGAATTCAAAGATATTTTTATATAATTTTGAACCACTCCATTTTGATTTTTCTAGATTAAGTTATGAATTTTTGAAGTTGGGCCAGAAAACTGGATTTTTACCCGATGAACAGTAAAAATCCGAAAATCAGATTTTTTCATGGATTTTTGAGCCCAAGACCATCCAAGGTGGTCTAAAATGGTTTTAATTAAACCCTAAGTGGATTCGATAGTAAGGTGTGACAAGCTCTCAACTCACTTGTCTTGGGATTATTTCACTCTAAGTCTGTTCAGTGCAATCTCTACCATAGGCTTGTGATAATTCTACCTCTCTAGCACAAGAACCACAAATTGCAAATCAAGAGGACTTTAGGGTTCATAAATTTTAGTGATGGTCAAGTGAAATGGATGGAATAAAAGAGAAAGCGGAATTGAGTACAAGCATAACAATTATTCTATCCACGAAATAAACATAAACGTTCCTGAAGAAAGGAGCTAATAATAGTAATTTTTTTTATGAAATACCAACTCTCCTTTTTCTTCTTTTTTTTTTTTGCTATTTATTTTATTTCTTTCTTTGGCTTTTCTCCCCATTTTTTTAAACAAAAATCCAAAGCCAAAATAGAATAAAATATTTACAATATATTTGTATGCATGTACTCAAAGTGAAGGTCCAGAAGGGTTGGCAATAGTAAGGTTTTGGGCTTGTGTTTGGGTAATAAGGGTTTGGAATCGAATGCCTCTGTCATGTTCACAAAATGTTGATTCATCAAGCTTCGATTAAGAATTAAAACAAGTTCTAGAGAAATATGAAACTAAATAAATTCACACAATTTAACAAATTTAAGCCCAAATATCCTTCCAACAAGGCTAGTATCTCGGTTAATCAATCTCAAGGTTTAAAAGCGCATAATCCTATTTTCAAAGCATACCCTCATTTACTCTTTGTCAAAAATAGTGGGGAATGACTAGTCTAAGTTCAACCATCATTCAAAAGTATGAGTAGTTTTCTAAAAGCACAAGTATAATTTGAATTTTTCAAAATTTTTTTTTTTAAAAAAGGCAGGAGTATTAAGAATCTAAACTAGGAGGATTTCTGAAGGAAGAAAAATGAGATTGCAAAGCATTTAAGGTTTTTTCTTTTGCGACTTCACTGCGGTGAAGGAAGGAGTTTGTCGCGGTGAACATTAGCCGGGAAGGAAGACCTGGTAACAGGCCTACTTCGCTGTGGCTAAACATAAGTTGGTCGCGGCGAAGTATGGCTGAGAAGTGAAAATAGTTGAGAAAGAAGTGCTTCGCCACAATGAAAGAAGGAGTTTATCGTGGCGAAGGTTGGCAAAAAGACAGAATGCAATGCAATTTTCAAACTTCCCGGAAAGTTAATTTCAATGACTTCAAAAATGCCACAGTTGATCAGTTCTAAAGCACCTAAAGGGTCAAAAATAGATGCATGATGAAGCATTTATTGAAATCAAAAATAGAGATCCCTCTCCCACACTTAAACACAACATTGTCTTTAATGTTTAAACCAGTACATGCAAACTAATCAACAAGTGAACCGGAAGTTGTGAAGTCCAATCTAAATTGAAGCACAACACATCAAATTCACAAAGAGGAGGGAGTAGGGTGACAGGTTGCAAGCAAAACAAAAAGGATAAGTGAAAATAGTGGAGGGGATTAATGCAATTGTAAAGATAACAGCAAAATAAGAAGGCAATCAGTAGCCAAACAGTTAAACTAGCATCCAATCTAGCAAAAGTAATGAAAACACTGAAAAGCTTAACAAGTATCTAGTGACGCTGACTCAAAACAGAAATAAAAACAAGAAACAAGGCAAATAAAGAAAGAACTAATGCTGCATCCCAGTATCAGCCCTCCCAGACCTAGATGGTCCTGCACTAGAAGTGCCTGCTCCAGATGTCTCAGCTCTGCTCTGAGGGTCATCCTCCCCGGGAGGTAGGAGAAAGTTCAACCATTCAGCAATTAAAGCATCCACACGACGGCAGTAACGCCGGTCTCGATCATAAAGAGCATCGCGGTCCTTCTGCCTCTTCATCTCTCGGAGGAGTGTGACACACAACTGGTGGACATGCTCTGCCAGCTCATCGATATCATTAGCCAGGGTATCCAAGGTGACAGGTTCAGGGGCTTCCTGATCTTCCTGGCCTTTTTAGCCTTTTTGGGCTTTTGGGGCTGGTGCACTAGCTACATGGGCTGCTCCAACATCATAAATAGGTTGGATAGATGGAGGTGGTCCAAGGACAGGCTGTTTAAGGCGGTCATATCGAAACAAGGGGGCTGGCTCAAAGTAGCTATCATTGTTGTACTCAAGGACATTGGCAGCGCGAAAAAGGTCAGTGACTAGGTGGGGGAAAATGATGCTGTTTGTGAGTTTGGGGGTGTTGATGGCATCATGAAGAGCTGAGTAAATGGTGTCGGCTACGTCAAATGATCAGCCAGTCATGAGAAGGTAGATGTATAGGGCTTGGCGCTTAGGAACGTTGGCTAGGGGGTGGTGGGTACTAAGTTGTTGCAGATAAAGTGTAGCCAAGGACGAGCCTCAGGTCGGAACTCGGATCGCTTTAGGTATTGTTCTATAGTGCAAGGGCGATGTCAAGTGGCACCTTCATGACACAAGGTTTGGACAACATCATTAAAAGGATAGTATCTCTATATTCAAAATAACCAGAATGGCGACAAGGAGGAAGGCGATAATGGTAGCGGATGTTTTTAGTGGTAAAAGAACGGTGGACACGGACATTGCGAAAGTCAATGATCATGGAACCATGGAATCAGGCATAGGTGTAAAAGTGGCAAACAAAAGCATCATTGCCCATAGAACGCTCCTGGACCAAATCGGTCAATTGGGATGCTTAGAGTTGGTGGACAAAAGGGTTATCTGGGGGGTCTAAGGGAAAAGGTCACTCCTTGAGAAGAGGTCTCTAATCAATCTTTTCATATAGCTCCTCAAAAGTATATTCATCCCCAGAATTAGATTCAGACACAGGTGCAGGGTTCTTAGTATGAGGCATACTCTGAACACAACAAACAAAACAAAGACTTAATATACAGTAACTAAAACTACCTCAGAAAAACCAAAATTCACAACTTAGGCAATAGCAAATGGCTATGTAATGATTCATAGGTTTTCAATTTACCAAAAACTTTCAAAATTGAGGAAGGGAATCACAGAAAAACAAAATGCACCATGAATCATTAGATAGCCTAAGAGCTACGTAACTGAAAACTGACAGCAAAAACAACCTAACTAAACAACTAACCAAAAGAACTAAACAAATAACTAACAAACCCAAAATAGAAAATGAAATCAGAACAAAGAAAGAGCAAAGGAAAAGTAGGACTTACCACAACAAAAAAAGGGGGCAGCGCAGAGAAAGATGAGCGAAACAGCAAAGGGAAAAGTAGGAGAAAGAGATGAATGGAATAAAAGAGAGACCAGGGAGATGAGAGGGGTGCTGCGCTGAAAAGAGGAGAGGAATAAAGAGAAAGGAGAATATGGAGAGGAGGGGAGGCTCGACGGTTTGAGAGAATGCTAATTGAGCTCAAGTTATTATTATCTTTTCATTACATTATCCATGATTTTGTGGTATTTTCTAGCCCTTTTTAATGATAATTGTGCTTAATTTAGATTAAGAGTCCTTACTTTAAGTTAGTGTCTTTTTGAGGATAAAATTGTCATAATTGGTTATTAATTGTATTCAATTGATTTCTAGGACAATTGATACTTCAATTTGTTGCTTTTTATTGTAGGACACTAGAGATTGGGGCCAGAATTGAAGAACTCAAGGCACAAGAAGCAAGAGAGGAGCCTCTGCCTCAGTTCGCTACGGCACACTTCTGCTTTCGCCGCGGCGAACATCGTCTGTCAAGAAGGAAAGCTCTCAGCTATGGTTCACCCGGTGAACCCCTCGTATCAGCAAATTTCAGACCTGACCATTTCGGGAAAATCTAACCTACCCACCTCCAGGAACTGACCCATACACGTAATTTTCGGGTTAGAAACCCTATTTTGGGTATGGGTGAGGTCAGACATAAGGGGAGAGCCACCACCTATGTTTCTATCATCATCTCTTCTCATCTTTCCCACAGAACCCTAATCCTCCATCTCCATCTCCTTCACCTTCCATCTTCCTGCACTTCTTCTTCATCCACCTTCATTTCCTTCATCTCCTGACCATTATGGCTGAAGATTTAACTCTGGTTGGAGCTGATTCCAAGGCTATGATGAGCTAAGCTTTTCCAACTCTTGAAGATGGTGGAGTAGCATGAGTTTCTAAGCTTCAAAGGGGAGTTTTAGTTTTGATCTTTAGTTTCTAGCTATGTGTTTATAATTTCCTAGGTATAGGAGTTGTAAAGTCTTAGTTAGACACTTTGATTAGTTCTGTAATCATTGGTTAGTGATTAACTTTTGTAATTTGGATTGATTGATGTTGAACTTTGTGCTTAAATATATGTGGTTGCATATATGCTTATTGTAACTCTCATGATTCTCTCCTATCTTGCATGGTTATGTTTCGGTACTGAGTTGATTGTGTGTTACATTGAGCCAATTGCATGATCACTCCAAAATTACACATTAGGGAAGTTAAACAAAGTTTTCATTAATGATTTCATTAATGTAAGCTTTGGACTCATTGAGTTAATGAGGTTCTTATTAAGAAAACCTAATGGATTTGTGAACTCCCAATATTTAAGTGAACTATGATTGCTATCAAAACCATTTTCAAGAGATTTCCTATCAATAATTTCCATTACATCATTATTATCTTAAAACACTAAAAACATAGTATCTTAGGTTTGTTTTCATTGCATTCAGTTTAGGCACCATTCATTTAATGTTAAAAACCCAAAAACCCCTTTTCATTACATTGCATGGCATTTAGTCTAACTTAGGTAATTAATTAAGGCTCCCAAGCGTGGATGACCTGAGTTTGCATTATACTGCATAGCTTGGATTTATTTTTGAGTGAGAACCCCAAAGCGAACGACGAAAGGCTCTCTTCAAGTGGCGCCATTGCCGGGGAGCCAAGAAATTGGTTCTTTGGGTTAGCTTGTGCTAATTGGTTGTCAATTGAAGTTTTGATCTTTTTGGGTTGCATCTTAGGTAGTTTAGTTGCATATTTGTTCATAGTATAGGTTTTCATCTTGCATAGCATCAAAATTTTTGGAAATACAAACAAATATATTGATTTTCTTGATTTTTAGCATCTCTCACGTTGCATCAGTGGAGTCCAGTATCTGATAAGCATTCTGTGACACTTCGCCGCGTCCAACCTGCTCCTTCACCGTGGCCAACTATCTAAAAAACCGAAGGATTCCTCTCGGGATACCTTCGCCGCGGCCCACCTTTGCTTTCACCGCGGCCAATTCCCTGCAATCAGATATCTGGTCGCCTCTGTCAACCTTCGCCGCGGCCAACCTCTGCTTTCGCCGCGGCAAACTCTTCTGGAAAATTTTGAAACTTACACTTTTTGCTTCTTTTCTGTGCATACATACTCATACTCACCCATACACTTGCATACTTACCCATACACTTGCATTCATCACATTGCATGCTTTTAGTTGACTTTGTGTGTTGCAAGTCAATTTTGTTTGCTCTTTCTCTTGTGACTTTTATCTTGCATGCCACGGAAAACAAAACTTGTGCCCTATAACCCTGAGATTGAGAGAAGACTCAGAGAGATAAGAAGAGAGAAAAGAATTGAGGGGACAAGTGAGTTGGTGATTGAGTAAGAGAATATTTCTGTGGAATCTAGCCTATCTAGTAGTGAGAGTGAGCCTACTGACCAAGAGATAATGGCTGAATTACCACAAAACCAACCTAATCCTAACCTGAATGCTAATCAAGTGAGGAATGGTGGTAATGGTGAACAAGAGAGAGTAGGAGAAAATAATGGAAACCCTAGGAGAAGAACAATTAGGGAAGCCACAACTTCTGATGTAAATTTTGATCCTTTTACTGCGGCTTGTCCAAATTTTGAAATTAACTTTGAGATTAAAGGTTTATTGATTAACTCTCTTCCCAAATTTCATGGCTTGACAGGAGAAGACCCATACCTCCATCTGCAATCTCTTTCCATGATTTGTCAGAGTATGAAGCCTGTGGGAGCATCATTGGACCAAGTGCTATGGAAGGTTTTTCATCTATCCTTGGAAGGAAAAGCTAGGGAATGGTACATGAGCCTCCCAAGACATGTAGCTGATGCATACCACAGTTGGGGGAACTTAAGGAAGGCATTTCTGGAGAAATACTTTCCGGCTTCTCGTACTTCATCAATGAGGAAGGAGATTTATTCTGCCAAGCAAGACTATGACGAATCTCTCTATGATTACTGGAATAGATTTCAGGACCTACTTTCAAGATGCCCACATCATCAAATTCCGGATGAACAACTGGTGCAGTACTTCTATGATGGGTTGAAGAACCAAGAGAAGGGTATGTTGGATGCTGCATCGGGAGGATCTTTGATAGACTCCACTGCTGAGGAGGCTTGGGATTTGATAAAGAAGATGGCCCTGAATCATCAACAAGCTGCTGTGAGAGATACTAGAGGAGTGCATAAGGTGGGAGCTGCTTCGGTGCACAGTAGGAGAATGGACGCTTTGGAATCAAAAGTAGATTCTTTGGGAAGCAAAGCGACATCTCAATTGTCTTTGATCACTGCTGAATTGAAGAATATGAGTGTGCATCACCCATCCACTCCTATGGACATTACAGTGCCTAGTTGTGAAACATGTGGATCAGTCATGCATATTTCTAGCGTTTGTCCAGACCGCTATGAGGAAGTGTCTGCAGTCTTCCAAGGCCGTCCAAATCAAAAGTGGGACCCCTACTCCAACACTTACAATGAGGGATGGAAAGTAAACCCTCGATTGGGCTGGAGGAATGATGATAGTAGACCTCCAAACAGATTTCAAAAGAGTGGAGGAGCTGGTCCATCTTCAAACCAGTTCCAAAACCAATCTCAAGCCCTAACTGTCCCACCTAAGGATGAAACAAATCAACTCCTACAAAATATGATGGCCTTAATGAAGGAAGAAAGGGTTGCTAACGCTACTCAGTTCAACTCCTTAGCTTCACTAATTCAACAAGACTCATCCAAGAATGATGCTAGATTTAGTGCTTTGGAAAAGAGGATGGAGCAATGGGAGACTAAATCTGAGAACATCAACTCCTATGTAACTCAGTTGTCCAACAACATGAGTGAGCAACAAGCAAGGAGCAGTGGCGCAATCCCCTCCAACACTGTTATCAATCCTAAGGGCTTGAATGCTATTACCCTTAGGAGTGGGAAGCAAGTGAATTTTAGAGAAGAGGAGGATGAAGTTATAGATGAGGAAATCTTGTGTGATGAGCTGCCACAAGCACCTTCAAAAGTGAAGCATTCTGAAAGCTCAAAGGAGAAGAGGCTAAAGCTGAAAGAAGCCTCAAAAGAACATGATGGCAAGGGTAAAGCTGTGGAATCTGAGCCAAGCAATCATGGAGCCTCAAGCAAGGCAGGTAAGGAGGTAAACATCAATGAACTACCTTTCCCTAATGCTTATTTGAAAAATGTGAAAATGGGTAAGGAGAGGCAAGATCATGAGTTGCTTGAGACATTTAGGAAGGTAGAAGTGAATATACCCTTGCTTGACCTGATTAAAAAGATTCCTAAGTATGCTAAGGTCTTAAAAGAATTATGTACTCAAAAGAGGAGATTTAAACCTAATGAAAGAGTCTAATTACCCTCTAATGTGTTTGCATTATTTAAACCCCAAATTCCTGTAAAGTGTCAAGACCCTGGATCTTTCACTGTCCCTTGCACTATAGGAAAGGTTACTATAGGGGAGCCCTGTTAGATCTAGGTGCAGCCATTAATGTCATGCCTAAGTCCGTATACACATCTTAGGAGTCAAGACTCTTAAGTCTACCACTGTTGTGCTCCAACTAGCTGATAGGACTATTAGGTATCTTGAGAGCATTATTGAAGACATTTTAGTCCAAGTTAAGGGATTGGTGTTTCCTGCTGATTTTTATGTGCTTGACATGTCTTCTGAACGTGTGAATGACACTACACTCATCCTTGGTCGACCTTTCTTAAGGACTGCTAATACCATGATTAGCATGAAAGAGGGCACCATAACTATGGAGGTGGGTGATAATAAAGTTTCTTTTAACATGTATGAAGCAATGAAACATCCTTATAAGGACTATTCACTTTTAGGGGTTAACATAATAGACATTGCTGTTGAAGATGCATGCTCTGAAGTTGAATTGCAAAATGACTCTTTCTATTCTGATATTTACACTGATGAATCTATTGATGAGGATGAATCCATTTCTTCTTTTTCATCTCTTTACTCTACACCTTCTTCTTGCTCATGTGGTGGTGATGTTACATGCCTTGATTGTACTGTGTTTAATTGTATGCTTTCCATCCCACATGCATTTTCTGTTTCCTCCCTTGACTCCAAGTTAGACTGTGATTCCTCTATTGTCAGTGATAATTCCCTTGGGGAAAGGTTTCCTGTTGTTATTTTAGAAATGGAGGAAGGAGTCATGGAGAAGAATCCCTCTAAGGTGGTTGCTGTAGATCAACTTAAAGTTGGTTCAATGCTTAGAGAGGAAGTTAACTACAAGGCTGAGGAATTATCACTAGTTGAAGGTAAGGGGAGTAATCTGTTCTCTCTTGAAATTCATAAATTGATTCCTTCTATTGTGCAACCACCTACACTTGATTTGAAACCCTTACCTCCTACTTTGAAATATGCTTTCCTTGAGTCTAATGAACAACTACCTGTTATAATTGCTAACTCACTGTCTGAGAGTGAGGAAGAGAGACTCTTATCTGTTTTAAGGGAGCATAGAAGGGCAATAGGTTGGACATTAGCAGATATACCTGGAATTAGTCCTGCTGTGTGCACACATAGAATTTTACTGAGTGAGGAATCAAAACCAGTGAGACAACCCCAAAGACGATTGAACCCTCTCATATTAGATGTAGTTAAGAAAGAAATTACTAAATTGTTGAGTGCTGGGATAATATATCCAATTTCTGATAGTGAGTGGGTCAGTCCGGTGCATGTTGTGCCAAGGAAGAGTGGGGTAACAGTAGTAAGGAATGAAAGGGATGAGTTAATTCCTACAAGGGTTCAAAACTCATGGCGTGTGTGCATAGACTATAGGAGACTTAATGATGCAACATGTAAGGATCACTTCCCTATACCCTTCATTGACCAAATGTTGGAGAGACTAGCTGGTAAATCACATTACTGCTTTTTAGATGGCTTTTCTGGCTATTTTCAAGTACCCATAGCCCTCGAGGATCAGGATAAGACTACTTTCACATGCCCCTTTGGTACCTTTGCTTATCGAAGGATGCCATTTGGGTTATGTAACGCTCCAGGCACCTTTCAAAGGTGCATGATGGCGATTTTTAGTGATCTCTTAGAGCACAATATGGAGGTCTTCATGGATTTTACGGTTTATGGGAAGAGCTTTAATCAGTGCCTAAATAGCCTAAGGCAAGCTTTAGAGAGATGCATAGCCAAAAATCTTGTTTTGAACTTTGAGAAATGTCATTTCATGGTGGGCAATGGCATAGTGTTAGGTCACCTCATCTCTAGTAAGGGGATTGAGGTTGATAAGGCTAAAATTGAAGTTATATCATCTTTGCCTTACCCCACTTGTCTGAAAGACTTGAGATCTTTTCTTGGGCATGCAGGGTTTTATAGGCGCTTTATTAAAGATTTTAGTAAAGTTGCCTTGCCCCTTTCTACTCTACTTAAAAAGGATGTTGAATTTAATTTTGATGAAAAATGTAGACATGCCTTTGATACTCTCAAGTCTATGCTTGTTTCACCTCCTATTTTTACTGCACCCAACTGGAATTTACATTTTGAACTCTCATGTGATGCTTCTAATTGTGCAGTGGGTGCAATGCTTGGCCAGAAGGAGGAGAAGCAATCTAGAGTTATAGCCTATGCCTCTAAAACACTTGACCCAGCTCAAGTCAACTATACCACCATTGAGAAAGAAATGTTTGCCATTGTATTTGCTTTAGACAAGTTTAGACAATATCTAATCAATTCTCGAGTGGTTGTGTATACAGATCATACAGCTGTCCGCTATTTGCTCAAAAAGCCACAATCTAAACCAAGATTGATTAGATGGGCTTTATTGCTTCAGGAGTTTGACATTGAGATTAAGGATAGACCCGGGGCAGTGAATCAAGTAGCCGATCACCTGAGTAGGCTACCGGAAGACACAAGGGGAGTAGACTCTTCTGACTTGACTTGTGATTCTTTTACCGATTCAGCTTTATGTTCTGTGGTTTCTATAGAGCCTTGGTATGCTAATATTGTCAATTATCTCATGTTTGGACTCACTCCTCTCTTTATGTATAGATTTCAGGCACAAAAGCTTCGTAGCGAGTCAAAGTACTACATTTGGGATGCCCTCATCTGTGGAGGATGTGCAGTGACCAAGTAATACGTAAGTGTGTGCCGGAGGAGGATTTTGAACCTATTATTTCAGCTTGCCATTCCATGGTTTGTGGTGGTCACTTTAGTGCAAGGAGGACATCTAGGAAGGTCTTAGATTCTAGATTTTATTGGCCCACCCTCTTCAAAGACTCTTTTACATTTTGTAGATCTTGTGACAAGTGTCAGCAATTTGGGGGGTTGGGAAAAAGACATGAGATGCCTCAACAGCCCCTTCTATTTTGTGAGCTTTTTGAGGTTTGGGGAATTGACTTTATGGGACCCTTTCCTTCTTCCCTTGGTTTTGTATATATTTTATTAGCCGTAGATTATGTATCTAAGTGGATTGAAGCTATACCTTGCAGAAAAGATGATGCCCCAACTGTACATAGATTTCTTAAATCACACATTTTCTGTAGGTATGGGATCCCTAGGGCTATAGTGAGTGACCGGGAACACATTTTTAATAGGATAGTCAACAGCCTATTGTCCAAATTTGGTGTCACTCATAAAATCTCTACTGCCTATCACCCCTAAACCAATGGCCAAGCTGAAATATCTAATAGGGAAGTGAAGCATATTCTGAGAAAGTGGTAAAGCCATCCAAGAAGACTGGAGCTCATGTTTAGAAGACGCATTATGGTTTTACCGGACTGCATACAAATCGCCCATTGGCATGTCTCCCTACCGCTTAGTTTATGGAAAGCCATGTCACTTGCCAGTGGAGCTGGAACACAAAGCATATTGGGCGGTCAAGCAGTGCAACATGAATATAGAGTCCTCTGGCATGGAAAGGAAGCTGCAATTGCAAGAGTTGGAGGAGATTAGACTTGAAGCTTATGAGAACTCCAGACTTTACAAGGAGAAGACCAAATTTGTGCATGATCGGGGTATCTTGAGAAAGGAATTCAAGGAAGGCAATAGGGTGCTATTGTACAAGGCTCGATTTACCTTCAAGCAAGGAAAATTCAACACCAGATGGGATGGGCCATACACAGTCACTAAAGCACACAACCTCGGTATGGTGGAGCTGCTACATGAGGAAACTGGGGCCAGATTCAAAGTTAATGGCCATCTACTGAAGCTCTACCATGAGAACCAAAAGCCTCCTTAACTCCCTGGTCGTTTCTTTCCTTCACTCATTTACATGCTTTTGCTTAATTATTGATCTTGCTATGTTTTGTGCATTGTATGTTGAATGAGTGTGGGGGAGAAACCCTTTTCAGTAGGAAAGTAGTATAGTTGTTGTTTGAATTCAATAAGACCCCCTGGAAGTTTTGATCTCTATCCCATCTTATTTTGTGCTTGATGATTTGGTGCTTGTAATGAATTATATGATTCAAATTGATTGAGAAAGTTTGTCTGTGGTATACTGCTTAATCATGGACTTATTGAACACCTTCTGATCTCTTTTGATGCACTTTAAAGTTTTTGAAGTATCCAGCTACTTCTGTTGTTTGGTGTTGTGTTTCTCTGATGTTTGAGTGTTTTATGTATTATTCTGTGCTCTCTGTGACACTTCGCCGCGGCGAAGTGGTTCTATTTCTCTTGTGTTGCTCTCGGTGATATTTCACCGCAGCGAAGGTCGCTAGTCTCTGTGTGTTGCTCTCGGGAAGGTTTGGCCGTGGTGAACGTTCACCTTCGCCGCGACGAAACCCTTTTTTTCTCCCTTTGTTTTCGCCTCGGGCATGGTTCGCCGCGGCGAACCCGCCGTTTTTGCGCTGGACGGTTTCGTTTTTTCCTTGTTTTTCGTGTGAATTTCCCTTTTTGCCCCCCATTCTAACTCACCCACTCTTTTCTCCTGAACCCATTTCAGTCTTTTCCCCTACCCATTCCATTAAACCCACCATTAACCTATTTCATTTCATCTGAAAACATCGGCCCCTTCTTATTTCGCACGTCCCTACTCCATTTCTGAAACTTCTCCCCTTCAACTTCTCCCTTTCCCACCGTTCGCAGCGTCACTCTTCCTCTAACCCATCGGCCGTCCCTCTCCCTATTCTTCTTCTGCACCCTTCTATCTCTTCTCTCTAGTCTCATTTTTCCCCTTTCCTTTCTCCGTTTCTTTCTCTTCCTCCGCCGTGTGCCCAGCCTCTTTCTCCCCTCATTGTGGTATGTTTTCTCTCTTCCTTTGTTCTTTCCTTTAGTTTAATTTTGTTTAGTTGTTAATTTGCTTGTTTGTTTCGGTTTTGTGTTGTTGGGTTGGGTTATTTTGTTGTTAGATTGTAGTTACGTAGCCTGTAGGTTATCTAATGATTCATAGTACATTGTGTTTTCTTTAATCTCTTTGCTTAATTCTGAAAGTTTTTGATAAACTGAAAACCTATGAATCATTATGTAGCCATTTGCTACTGTCTAGGTTGTAATTTTGGTTTTTTTTTCTTCTGGGTTATTTAGGTTGAGGTTGTTTGTTCTGTGTTTAGTGTTTCTGTTATTTGTTGCTGCAGGACAATGCCTCGCACCAAACGCCCTGAACCGTTGCCCACGTCTGACTCTGACTCAGGGGAAGACTTGTCTTAAGACAACCTCTATAAGTTAGTAGACCAGCGCCCCCTCCTTAAGGAGAGACCCTTTCCTCTTGACCCACCAGACAACCCCTTTGTCCAAAAACTCTGAGAATCCCAATTGACCGAATTGGTTCGCCCACGAGAAATGGGCAATGATGCCTTCGTCCGCCACTTTTACACCTATGCCAGCCTTAATGGCATGTTATCCATCGTGTTCCGTGACCAGCATGTGAATTACTCCTTCACCATAGATAACATATCCCGCCACTACCGCCTTCCTGAGGTTCGTCATTCCTACTATTCGCATTACAGAGATAATTACCCTTTTGATGAAATTGTCCAGACCCTGTGCCGGGATGGTGCCACTTGGCATCATCCCCGCACTGCTGAGCTTTACTTGAAACGCTCTGATTTCCAGCCTGAGGCAAGGCCGTGGCTGCACCTGGTCTGCAACAACATCTTGCCCACTTCCCATCTCCAGAACCTTCCTAAACGCCAAGCCCTTTACGTTTATCTCCTCATGACTGGAAAAACTTTCGATGTAGCTAAAACTATCCAATCAACCCTCTACGATTCCGTCAACACCACCAAACTCACCAATAGCATTATTTTTCCCCACCTTATCACTGACATTTTCCGCGCGTGCGGGGTACCTGAATTTGATAATGACAGCTATTTTGAACCTGCACCCCTCTTCCGATATGAGCGCCTCAAACAGCCTACTATTGGACCCCACCCTCCTATCCATCCTATTTATGATGTTGGTGCAGGCCAGGCAGCTGCTGAGCCAGCCGAGGAAGGCCAAGATGCTCCTGAGCCTTCTCAGCCAGTCACCTTAGACGCACTTGCGGATGACATTGACGAGCTGTCCGAGGATGTTCACCAGTTACGCATTACACTACTCCAGGAGATTAAGCGGCAAAAGGACCGTGATGCATTGTATGGGCAAGATCGTCGCTACCACCGCCGTATTGATGCCTTGATCGCGGACCGGTTGAACTTTGCCTTACCAGCTGAGGAAGAGGAGCCACAGAGTAGTATGGGTATGGACGAAGCAGGCACATCGGGTGCAGGACCGTCAGGGTCTGGGGCAGATGATCCTGGGCAGCAGCTTTAGTTTTTAGTCTCTGTGTTTCTGTTGTTTTCTCTTGTTTTTTTTGTTCTGTTGTTCTGAGGCTGGATATTTCTTAACCTTTATTGTGCTCCGTTAGTTTTGAACTTGTTTAGTTGGATGCTTTCTCATTGGTTTGTTATGATCTTTGCTTTATTTTCACCCCTGCATTTCATTTTTGGTATTTGCTGTCATTGATTCACATTGTTCACACATTAAGGACAATGTTGTGTTTAAGTGTGGGGGAGGGACCTATTGTGGATTTTAGCAAATAATTCTCATGCATCCATGCATCTATGTGATTTTGAGGTGTTTTTGAACTGATAAATTGGTTGAATTGTGAAATTTTTGAACTTGATTTGCTGAAGAGTTGAAAATTGCATAGGATTTCGCTTTCTGCCTATTAGAAATTGTGCCCTAAGGGCCAATCATTTTGCTATGAACATTGTTGATTTATGAATTTATTAATTACGTTATCATATTATTTGCATGTTTACTGTGATGACTATCCTTGGATAACTTATGGTTTATCCTAAATGTCCCTGGTCGGTCATCTATGTGGGAGCAGAGATTAAATAAGACCAGTATGACTTTAAAGATATATAGAGATATAAATTAAAGTCATAGGCACATGTAAGAGTACAAGGTGTTGGACCGACCCGCTATGAGAGAGCTGCATGGGTTAAGTTATAAGCTTCTCTCATATACAAACCATATCACTGTGCCCTTTGACATGAGATCATCATGGATTCCTACATGAGAAAAGCTCAGCTTTGACCTAGTCAAAAGTCACTTTTGACCGAGTGATCATAAAGACTATGTTCAGGCTTAGTGGTTTTTCATGCGGAGGAATGTGAATGGTCAAGATGGAATTTGTCCCTCACATTCGTAGAGAGATATTACTGGGCCCCTCGATGAGTGAGTCTGAGAAATGTATGGCCATACTGTAATGGAAAGGTAGTTCCATTTCTATATTCAGACTACTCAGGGATCGAGAAAGTAACGGTCATGAATAGGAGGATGACGTTCTCCATGCCTCATCCATGACCAAAAATGTCGTGTGACAAAAGGGACGTGATATGGTTGTATGAAAGGTTGCACCGTTCAATGATCCTCATATGTTTTGGGTAGTCGTGATGTCTTACTAAGACCGCTTACACTTGTGAGTCATTATAGTTAATGGCCCACTGCCAACTTCATATGGGCCTATAGGGTCGCACACAAAATAGCCCAACACGAGTTATGATGTCTAGATTCATTGAATCTAAGATATGTCCAATTCAATGAATAATATAGGGTGAATGTGTATATATATATATAAATTCGTGTATATATATATTATATAAATATAAGAGATATTAATTGTTAGATTTAATTTATAAGGATAAATTAGATCTATGTAAATTAATTCCGTCATATCTTTATTTTTGAATTAAATAAATAGGTGAATTAAATTTGTGAGACGGATTTAATATAAACCGTATTTATTTAATTGTTCTCTTATCTGATTATGCAATATTTGATATTGTATTAATTTCGGAATTAATTTAGGATTAATTTCAAAATTAAATATCATTCATAATACCTATAGCATCCTATATATTTGATATTAGGGAGCTAGGGTTTTAGTGAGTGAGAGTGAAAGCACTTGTAGATAAGAGACGACCAAAAGAGAGAAGGGAGGACGGATTTTGAAAACCCTAGACGGACAAAGACGCTAGCACGTCATTCGAGACTGAGGGCTATTCGTGTGGATACCGGTAGAGGAAGCCGACCGGAGTTGTCGACTTCGAACGACAAAGGAGGCGAGCAGAGGCATCCTGAACGGCAGAATCACCGAGCCACCAAGAAATCGAACACCGAAGGTAATGCTTCTTACTACTTGACTTAAACACGATCGGTAGATCCGGGCAAGGGATTGAAAGTTTTAAAATTTAGTTTCTGCTACGCGTCGTCTTTCAATTCCCTTCACTACCACCCTTTGCCACGGCAAACATTTTCCTTCACCGTGGCGAAGCACCCTTTTATCACGTTAATGTAGCTCTCGGCCACACTTCGTCGCGGCCAACTTATGTTTTCGCCGTGGCGAAGCAGGGCCCTTCTCTAGACTTGGCTCTCTGTGAGCCTTCGCCACAGTGACCTCCATTCTTCGCGCGCGCGACCCCTTAAAAATTTTTTTTTATTTAAATAATAAATTCTTTGCAATTTCAGCTAGTCTTCAGAAATTTTTCCTGGCTTAGATTCTTTATGCTCCTGCATCCCTTTTAAAATTGATAGAAAGTTCAAAGTCTACTTGTGCTTTTAGAAAACTTCCCATGCTTTTAAATGAGGGTTGAACTTGGGCTAGTTATTCTCATGTTTTTGATAGATAGTAAATGATGATATGCTTTGAAATTATGACTATGTGGTTGTTAACCCTTGAGATTGATTAATTGAGATTTTAGCCTTGTTGGAAGGATTTTTGGGCCTAAAGTTATTAAATTGAGTGAATCTTCTTATTTCATATTTCTCTAGAACTTGTTTTAATTCTTAATCGAAGCTTAGTGAATCAATTTTTGTAAATATGATAGAGGCATTCGATTTCAAATCCTCGTTTCCCAAACACAAACCCAATTACTTTACCATTATAAACCCCTTTGAACCTTCATCTTGAGTACATGCATGCAATTATTTAAAAAAAAGTAGAAGAAGAAAAGAGATACTTAAAGAAAGAAAGAAAGAAAGAAAGAAAAAGAGAAAAAGCAAACAAAAGAAAGGATAAAGATATAAAAATTATAAAATAAAAACTAAGTAGCTTCTCCCCTTGCTTTTATTTAGATTAATTCTGTCTTAATAATTTGTATGCTTGTACTCATTTCCATTTTTATTCTCATTCCATTCATTTCGATTGGCCTTCATTCCCAATTCTAACCCCTAAAAGTCCTCTAGATTTGTAAAGTTGTTTCCCGTGGTCGAGAGGTAGAATTATTACAAGCCTATGGTAGAAATTGGATTGAGTAGATTTAGAGTGAAATAATCCCAAAACAAGTGAGTTTAGAGCGAAACACTTATCCGTGAGATAGATCTCTTTTGATCAATCTTTTGAGTTAATTGTCCATTGTGTTCCTTTTCCTAGCATATCCTTGTTTTACTAATGTCAAACCCTGTGAGAGTTTCTTACTAATCTTCTGCTTTCATCTTTAAGCATGGTAGTGTTTCTCTTTGTGCTAGTATCTCTTTGAATTATTCTTGAGCTTTGTCCAGGAGTACAAAGGTCTAAGTGTGGGGGAATTTGATTGAGCTCAAGTTATTATTATCTTTTTATTACATTATCCATGATTTTGTGGTATTTTCTAGCCCTTTTTAATGATAATTGTGCTTAATTTAGATTAAGAATCCTTACTTTAAGTTAGTGTCTTTTTGAGGATAAAATTGTCATAACTGGTTATTAATTGTATTCAATTGATTTCTAGGACAATTGATACTTCAATTTGTTGCTTTTTATTATAGGACACTAGAGATTGGGGCCAGAATTGAAGAACTCAAGGCACAAGAAGAAAGAGAGGAGCCTCTGCCTCAGTTCGTCACGGCACACTTCTGCTTTCGCCGCGGCGAACATCGTCCGTCAAGAAGGAAAGCTCTCGGCCATGGTTCGCCGCGGTGAACCCCTCGTATCAGTAAATTTCAGACCTGACCATTTCAAGAAAATCTGACCTACCCACCTCCAGGAACTGACCCATACACGTAATTTTCGGGTTAGAAACCCTATTTTGGGTATGGGTGAGGTCAAACATAAGGGGAGAGCCACCACCTATGTTTCTATCATCATCTCTTCTCATCTTTCCCACAGAACCCTAATCCTCCATCTCCATCTCCTCCACCTTCCATCTTCTTGCACTTCTTCTTTATCCACCTTCATTTCCTTCATCTCCTGACCATTATGGCTGAAGATTTAACTCTGGTTGGAGCTGATTCCAAGGCTATGATGAGCTAAGCTTTTCCAACTCTTGAAGATGGTGGAGTAGCATGAGTTTCCAAGCTTCAAAGGGGAGTTTTAGTTTTGATCTTTAGTTTCTAGCTATGTGTTTATAATTTCCTAGGTATAGGAGTTGTAAAGTCTTAGTTAGACACTTTGATTAGTTCTGTAATCATTGGTTAGTGATTAACTTTTGTAATTTGGATTGATTGATGTTGAACTTTGTGCTTAAATATATGTGGTTGCATATATGCTTATTGTAACTCTCATGATTCTCTCCTATCTTGCATGGTTATGTTTCGGTACTGAGTTGATTGTGTGTTACATTGAGCCAATTGCATGATCACTCCAAAATTACACATTAGGGAAGTTAAACAAAGTTTTCATTAATGAGTTCATTAACATAAGCTTTGGACTCATTGAGTTAATGAGGTTCTTATTAAGAAAACCTAATGGATTTGTGAACTCCCAATATTTAAGTGAACTATGATTGCTATCAAAACCATTTTCAAGAGATTTCCTATCAATAATTTCCATTACATCATTATTATCTTAAAACACTAAAAACATAGTATCTTAGGTTTGTTTTCATTGCATTCAGTTTAGGCACCATTCATTTAATGTTAAAAACCCAAAAACCCCTTTTCATTACATTGCATGGCATTTAGTCTAACTTAGGTAATTAATTAAGGCTCCCAAGCGTGAACGACCCGAGTTTGCATTATACTGCATAGCTTGGATTTATTTTTGAGTGAGAACCCCAAAGCGAACGATGAAAGGCTCTCTTCAAATGCAAAGGGGGGCAGTTTTGGAGAGTGTGGTAGTCGAAGGGGATGTTTGGGGAGGTTAAAGGTTGAAGAGAAGTGAAAAGACAAAAATGGAGTTAAAGAAATTAAATGGGTTGGCAGTTACAAAGGGCAGAATAGTAATTTAACATTGAAAAATAGGGTTTAAGTAAAATGTCCTGCGTAGAATCCAAGGTTTCGTCGCGGTAAAGGAAGGAGTTCACCGTGGCAAAACCTTCTCAAGACGAAGAGAGAGGAAAGAAAAGGGACCTCGTTGCGATGAAACTATCCTGAGAGCAAGACACAAAACTGGGTGAGCTTTGCCACGGTAAAAGTTGGAGTTCGCCGCGGCGAAAGTTCACTGAGAGCAACAAACAGAAACTGGTCAAGTTCGCCGCGGTGAAAGTAGCCAGAGACCCAAAAAACTAAACAAAAACAACACAGCAACAGAGGAATAAAGCACATAAACAAAGGGGGCAGCTAGATACTTCAAAAACTTTTAGGTGTACAAAATGAGATCAAAAGGTGCTCAATAAAACACATGATAAGGTAGCACAACACACAAAATAGAGTAGTAAACTTTCTCTATCAATCAAAAATAGATAATTTAACAATTTGCTGCGCTATAACAATTAAGCACATAATGGGAAAGAGCAGAGATCAAAATCAAGAAGGGAATCTTATTGAACAGGAAAATAATTGACTACACTAAAACTATACTACTGAGATGGTTTCTCCCCAATGTCACATCCCAAGTTTTGGGCCTAAGAATACACAGATTAGCCTAAGATAGGCTACTAAATCCCTATGAGCAAGAGTCCTAGAAATGTAAAAGGAATATTAAAGGGTTTCAGGGACTAAACTATAAATAGAGAAAGTTCTAGGGACTAAAATGTAAAGAAAGTTAGAGGCTCCAGTGAAGTCTGAAGGCCCAGAAATCAGAAAAGAGGTTAGTTCAGACCAAAGGTTATGATAGAGGCCATAATAGGGTGATTTATGAGGTTTACTTGACCAAGGGCAAAACCGTAATTTTAGAAAGTTTCGGGCCAGGAATGGGTAAAAATAGAAGTAATACCCAAAAAATTCTAGAAAATGAAAAATGACATTTTAAGGCCTGTATATGAGGAGAAATGATGAAAATGCCCTTGAGTTGACTTAAAAGGAATTTATAAGTTTATGGCTCAATTTGAGATGTAAAGGTAGATTTAATTGTTTGAGTCATAAGGAAACCTCAGAAAATTATGGTAAAATGGGAATGTATGATCTAAGAGGCTATAGAATTTATAAAATTAGTCTCAATCCTAGAAGGCCAACAGAATGGCTTTAATATTTTTTAAGGCAAAAACTGCAGTTTATGGGTTTGTTATGGGAAATTTAAAAAGAAATACTTATGGTCTGAGTTATGATCTGAGAAAATTCATAGATTTTCTATAGAATTAAACAAATTTTATGGTATAAATAGATGAATTTTTGGAGTTCAAGATTGGATAAAATGCTTCAGTCAAATGTTAAATAATTAATGTCCCTTAATTAGGAGACAGTTAGAAAATATTTCAGATATTTTGAGGAAGACAAGTTCAACTTGAATTCTCTTCTTCTTTCCCATGTGCTTCATTTATGAGGGTGATGAGTCATCATATGAGTCACCAGAAAATATTTTATGGGCAGTACAAAAATTAGAATGCAATACAGGTAAGTGTTAGATAGTTCCCTATCTACCCGGTAGAGCAAAATTTCTACTATGTGACTCAATAAGGTTGATTAATTGGCCAATAGTGTTGACTATTTTTTTTCCCTTTGCTCCTCTAAGGTGGCGATTTGTAAAATTATTAAAAATACCTAGAGATCTCAGAAAATTATGAAAAATTAAAGGAAATTCATTTAGGAATTATGGAGATTTGTAAAATTATTTCCAACCCTAAATGATGAGGAGGTTAGCTTTAATTGAATTTAAAGCTAAATTATTATTGGTAGATTGTCTGTTTTTATGGAAACGGCAATTTAAAGAGTTATATGGGGAGAAAAATTATGAAATTAATCAAGGAAGTTCCCTTTACTGAGATATAATTAATGGTGATCTGATATAAGAATTATGAGATACTAGAATTTTTCAGCTATTAGATAAAATAAACCAATATTATATTATGATTCAGTAGACTGTCAGGACAACCGGGGTGGTAAAATTTCTGACAGAATGTCAAGGACACATGTCATGCCCAAATTGGCCAAGAAAGGGAAAAAGAAAATAAAAAGAAAAAGGAAAAGAAAATATTAAATCAAGTTAGATTAAAATTTAATTAGGGATAAGTAAAATGATTATGGTTAAGTCATCTTTCGTAGAATCGTGACACGTGGCAAACATGGTTCATTGGATGGCTAGGATTTAACCATCTATCTTTGAAAAGTCAAAAGTTTCTAGAAGGGTAATTAGCCAAGTTAATCAAGGAATTAAGAGAGTTAACATTGATTAAAGCCTAATTAATCTTAATGGATAAGAAAGATGACATAAGCCCTAATGACTCACCATCCAACTGTCAACATATTAAGCCATATAGCCTAAGATTTGTACATGTGGAAAGAGGTAACAATTGGAGGGCTAAGATTAAGTCTTATGCAAGAAGGGCAAATGTGGAATTAATGAAAAAGGAAGCCTATAAATACCCCTTCCCACATGTTCATTTTGTGTGAAGCCTTTCAAGTAGGAAACCTCTTGCAAATTTTCATTTAGAGAGAGAAAGAGAAGATTTCTAGTGAGAGAAAGTCATTTGGAAGCAAGGTAAGCTTCTACAACTCTCCTATTTCAAGTATAATAATGATATGTGGGTTTTGTGCTATTTTAATGATGATGGAAAGTCATTTTTCTAAGGGAAGTGCTGCCCAAATTTTATCAAAATGATAGGAAATGGTTTAGATGAAGTATGGTTAAGATTAAGCATGGTTAAAGGTTAAGGATTAAGTGATTACATGTTAGTTTTGTTGAGAATCCTTTTCCCTATAATTATATATATGGTTCGGCCAAATTGAGAAATGTAGGAGGAAAGATGTTTCAATTCAATTTGATGCTTCCAATGAGTTTAAATGATGATTTAGTGTAGGTATATACCAAGAAAGGGATGTTGGAAGCATTAAAAATTAAAATGAAAATTTTGAACCTATTTATCCCTATGGTTCGGCCAAGTCAAGTTCAATGGGAAGAGATTGGATTTTCATAAAACTAATATGATAAATGGATTTTACATAGAAAATTATGTAGGAAAGGCCCAAGAAAGTTCAAGAATCAAAGCTAGAAAAATAAACCCTAAAAGTCAAGAAAAAAGGGGTTTAAGGGGTTATGTTAAGTTATGGAGTTGAAGTAATGCTTAATTTTGTGTCATTGGTTGCCTAATAGGCTATACACAACAAAGGGGCAAAGATCTAGTCAAGAGAAAAGAGTTCAAGAGGAAGGAAAGCCAACAAGGTAGCTTTTGCATTCCATTGCTTGTTAGAGTTACTATACATTGTATGTTCATTGCTATGTGTTATGATGTTATGCCATGATGCCTCCATGCATGTATACCTTGGTTTATGCAAGGTTGAGATGATATGTTATGTTATGATGTTATGTTTTTCCATGGCAAGTACATAATACTCAAGTATGTATGTATGCATGTAGCTTGAATTACATTGTAATGTGTAACCATAGTAATGTATGCAATGTGCTACTAAGATTCCCCAAGAATCTTACCCCCATACTTAACAAACCCTAGGGCCTTCAACCTCCAAGAGAAAAGGAAAAGAAGTAGCTATAGTGGAGATTTAAGTTTGCCTCAAGAAGAAGAAGAATGAAGAAAAACCTTATGTTGGATTAATGTAATTAAGAGTATGCTTTAAGGTTTTAAGTTATGGATATATACTAGCTTATGTGTTAATATGTGAAAGCATGCTAGTATTATCCAATATGCATGATTATATGGTAGGAGAATTAGTATGCAAGTAATTGGTCAAGTAAGACAATTTACCCTTTCAAGGGGATAAAAAGTCAACTAAAATGGACTAAAGTTTGACCAATGATCATTTAAGCAAACAAGTGAGTTAGGTTATGAAATTCGGCGAGCAAAGAGATTGGATTTTTATCTTTAAAATGAGAGGTAGTTGGCCTGATTCCAATAACCGAGCAAAAAGTTATGCCTTTTCAAAGTTAGGCAAAAATAAAGTAAAAAATCTGAAAATGACCAAATGAACAGTAAATTTTTCAAAGAAAATTGGGCTCGAATTCCAAGGAAATCAGTCTAGAAACTATTTTTCCTCAAAATTTTATCTAAAGAGCTTTCCATAAAACTTGGAATCACTCAATTTTGATTTTTCTACAATTAGTTATGAATTTTTAAAGTTGGCAAAGATTTTAGTGAAATGTGAATAGTGCGCAGAAGCATTCTGTGACTTGAGGTCACAACCTGATAAGTTGAGGTGACGACCTGGAGGCAGAAATGGCCTCTGTGACTTCAAGTCGCGACCTAGAAACACTAAGTCACGACCTGAGCTGGGAAAATAAAAAAGTTTCAAATTTTTAAGCCTTTTCTCATACTTAAGGGTCATATAAAGTTTCAAACGTGATTTTTTCATAACTTGTAGTCTTCAAAAGTGATTCCAAATGCTTCAGCAAGGCAAGTTATTTGGTATAAACTTAAGGTGTTACACCCAATACTCAATCAGCATACCAATACACAGAATATATCACATGCAATAATAGGGCAAAAGTAAGTAAATAAGTGAAGGAAAGAAACAACCTGGGAATTAAGGAGGCTTTTGATTCTCATGGTAGAGCTTCAATAGATAGCTATTAACTTTGAGTCTGGCTCTAGTCTCCTAGTGTAAAAGCTCAACCATGCCAAAGTTGTGCATTCTTATGACCGTGTAGGGCCCGTCCCATTGGGTATTGAATTTCCCTTGCTTGAAAGTGAACCGAGCCTTATACAATAGTACTTGGTTGCCTTCTTTAAAGTGCTTCCGTAGGATTCCCTGGTCATGCATGAACTTTTTTTTCTCCTTGCAAAGTCTAGAGTTTTCATAGGCTTCACGTCTAAGCTCCTCCAACTCTTGCAGTTGCAACTTCCTCTCCCTTCCAGCAGACTCTATATTCAAGTTGCACTGCTTGTGTAACACCTTAGGTTTATACCAAATAACTTGCCTTGCGGAAGCATTTGGAATCACTTTTGAAGACTACAAGTTATGAAAAATCACGTTTGAAACTTTATATGACCCTTAAGTATGAAAAAAGGCTTAAAAATTTGAAACTTTTTCATTTTCCCAGTTCAGGTCGCGACTTAGTGCTTCCAGGTCACGACTTGAGGTCACAGAGGCCATTTTTGCCTCCAGGTCGTGACCTCAACTTCTCAAGTTGCGACCTCAAGTCACAGAATGCTTCTGCGCACTATTCACATTTCACTGAAATCTTTGCCAATTTTAAAAATTCATAACTAAGTGTAGAAAAATCAAAATTGAGTGATTCCAGGTTCTATGGAAAGCTCGTTGGATACAATTTTCAGGAAAAATAGTTTTTGGACTGGTTGCCTTGAAATTTGACCCCAGTTTTCTTTGAAAACCTTACTATTCATTTGGTCATTTTTGGATTTTTGCCTAACTTTAGAAAGGCATAACTTTCTGCTTGGTTATTGGAATCGGGCAAACTACCCCTCATTTTAAAGAGAAAAATCAGATCTCTTTGCTTGCCAAATTTCATAACCTAACTCACTCGTTTATTCAAATAGTCATTAGTCAAACTTTAATCCCTTTTAGTTGACTTTTTACCCTCTTTGGAAGGGTAACTGAACTTAATTGACCACTTAACATCATAACATACTCTCATTAGCTATACTAGCTATCTCTAACATGCTTGGACTATTCTATCATGCTTGTATACTTCTAACCTTAATCATGCTATTAGAAATAAAACATGCTTAATATTACAATCTTCCAAAATAGAAAGGTTCAAAGCCATATAAAGTCATTATGGCTTACTATCTCTTCAAGTAAGAGCCAACTCCTTTCCTTTGCCCTTGGTTGTTGAAGGACCTAAGGTTTGTTTAAATATTGGGGTAAGATTCTTAGGGAATCTTAGTAGCATTTGCATACATTATTAAGGTCACACAATACATTGTAAATCAAGCTACACGTATGCATACTTTAACTTTATGTTCATTCTATAGTAAGGACATATAATCATAAACATTCATGGCACTCAACATAGGATAAGCCAAGGCATAATTTGCATGGAGGCAACATCATATAACGTAACATTCTCATCCACCTCATAGCATAACAGGTTAGCAAAACACATAGCCATAATCATACAAAGTAAGGTGACACTCTAATATAATGAATTGCAAAGCTATCTTAATTGCTTTCCTCCCTCTTGAACTTTTTCCTCTTGACTAGATCTTTGTCCCTTTGTTGTGTATAGCCTATTAGGCAACCAATGACACAACATTAATTATCATTGCAACTTCACAACTTAACATAACCCCTTAAACCCCTTTTTCTTGATTCTTAGGGTTTATTTTTCTAGCTTTGATTCTTGAACTTTCTTGGGCCTTTCCTATATAATTTTTCATATAGAATCCATTTATCATATTAGTTTTATGAAAATCCAATCCCTTCCCATTGAACTTGACTTGGCCGAACCATATATATAATTATGGGAAAAAGGATTTTCAACCAAACTAACACGTGATTACTTAATCCTTAACTTTTAACCATGCTTAATCTTAACCATACATAACCTAAACTCTTCCTATTCATTTTGAGGAAATTTGGGCAGCACTTCCCCTTAGAAAAATGACTTTCCATCATTATTAAAATAGCCCAAAACTAATATATCATTATTATAACTTGAAATAGAAGATTGTAGAAGCTTACCTTGATTCCAAATGACTTCCTCTCACTAGAGCTCTTCTCTTTCTCTCTCTAAATGAAATTTTGCAAGAGGTTCCCCACTCATTTGGTCTTGCACGAAATGAACATAGGGGAGGGGGTATTTATAGGCTTCAAATTTCACTAATTCCACATATGCCCTTCTTGCATAAGACTTAATCTTAGCCCTCCAATTTTTACCTCTTTCCAAATGTACAAATCTTAGGCTATATGGCTTAGTATGTTGACACTTGGATGATGAGTCATTAGGACTTATGTCATCTCTTCTTATCCATTAAGATTAATTAGGCTTTAATCAAGATTAACTCTCTTAATTCCTTGATTAACTTAGCTAATTACCCTTTTAGAAGCTTTTGACTTTTCAAAGATAGATGGTTAAATCCTAGCCATCCAATGAACTATGTTTGCCATGTGTCAAGATCTTATGGAAGATAGCTTAACCTTAATCATCTTACTTATCCCTAATTAGATTTTAATCTAACTTGATTTATTATTTTCTTTTCCTTTTTCTTTTTATTTTATTTTTCCCTTTCTTGGCCAATTTGGGCGTGACATGTGTCCTTGGAAATCTGTAGGAAATTTTATCACCCCTGTTGTCCTGACAATCAACTGAGTCTTAATATAGTACTGGTTTATTTTATTTGATAGCTAAAAAATTCTAGTATCTCAAAATTCTTATGTCAGCTCACCATTAATTATATCTTAGTAAAGGGAACTTTTCTGATTAATTTCATAATTTTTCTCCCTCTATAACTCCTTAAATTGCCGTTTCTGTAAAAACAAATAATCCACCGATATTAATTTAACTCTAAATTCAATTAAAGCTAACCTCCTCATCTTTTAGGGTTGGAAATAATTTTATAAATTTTCATAACTCCTAAATGAATTTCATTTAAATTTTCATAATTTTCTGAGATCTGTAGATATTTTTAATAATTAATATTGGCTAATTTTCCTTAATTTAGCCAGAATATTACTAATTAAAATAATTTTTTAATAAATTATTTTCAACCTGTATTTACTTTCTAGACCTCAAATACTGTTCTACGGCATTAATTCTATTTTCCATGATTTACTGGAAATTTTTAGGATTTCTGGACACTAATTATGATAATGCCCTTTATAGACCAATCATTTTAAAAATGACAATTTGGTCCTTTTTCAGTTCTCACTTCAATGTTGTGCTGTTTATCTATCTTCTATCTCGCCTGGCCTTGGTTGACCCTAAATCTTTCATTAATCATGTTAAAGATATTAGGGTATGACATATTTTCTTATTTCTAGGTTAGAAATTTTGGGATGTTACAGCTTGACTGCCCAATAGGCCTTGTGCTCGAGCAATACTGGTAAATGGCAAGCTTTCCCAAAGACCAAGCGGTAAGGGGACATGCCAATAGGTGATTTGTATGCTGTCCGGTAAGCCCACAATGCTTCTTCCAAATGTAAACTCTAGTCTTTCTTGAAAGGCTTTACTATCTTTTCCAGTATGTGCTTCACCTCTCTATTTGAAATTTCAGCTTGACCATTGGTTTGGGAGTGGTAGGTAGTGGAGACTTTATGAGTGACACCAAATTTTGAAAACAGATTATCTACAATCTTATTACAGAAATGTGTACCCCTGTCACTCACTACAGCCTTAGGGATCCTATACCTACAGAAAATGTTTGATTTAAGAAATTTTGAAACAGCTTAGGCATCATCTTTTCTAGAAGGTATCACTTCTATCCATTTGGACACATAATCTACAGCTAACAAAATATATACAAAACCAAAGGATGAAGGAAAGGGTCCCATGAAATCAATATCCCAAACATCAAAGATTTCACAAAACAATAAAGGCTGTTGAGGCATCTCATGCCTTTTTCCTAACCCTCCAAAACGTTGACATTTGTCACAGGACCGATAAAATGCAAAAAAGTCTTTAAAAAGAGTTGGCCAATAAAATCCAAAATCTAAGACTTTTCTAGATGTTCTCCTTATATTAAAATGACCCCCATAAACCATGGAATGGCAAGCTGAAATGATAGGCTCGAAATCTTCATTTGGCATACATTTTCTAATAACTTGATCACTACACATTCTCCACAGATGAGGTGCATCCCATATGTAGTGTTGGGACTCGCTTCGAAGCTTCTGTGCCTGAAATCTAGACATAAAAGGAGGGTTGGGTCCAGTCATGAGATAATTGACAATATCAGCATACCAAGCTCTTTCACAACCAAAGCACATAAAGCGGAATCAGGAAAAGAATCACAAGTGAGTTCAGAAGAGTCTACTCCCCTTGTGTCCTCTGGTAGCCTACTTAGGTGATCGGCTACTTGATTCACTACCCCGGCTCGATCTTTTATCTCAATATCGAACTCTTGCAGAAGGAAAGCCCACCTTCTCAATCTTGGCTTGGATTGTGGCTTCTTGAGTAGATAGTGGACAGCTGCATGATCTGTAAACACAACCACTTGAGAATTGATTAGATATTGCCTAAACTTATCTAACGCAAACACAATAGCAAACATCTCCTTCTCGGTGGTGGTATAGTTGACTTGAGCTGGATCAAGTGTTTTAGAGGCATAAGCTATGACTCTGGATTGCTTCTCCTCCTTTTGACCAACCATAGCACCCATTGCAAAATTAGAAGCATCACATGATAGTTCAAAGTGTAAATCCCAGTTAGGTGCAGTTAAAATTAGAGGTGAAACAAGCATAGATTTAAGAGTATCAAAGGCATGTCTACAATTGTCATCAAAGTTAAATTCTACATCTTTTTTTAACAAAGTAGAAAGTGGTACGGTGACTTTACTAAAATCTTTAATAAATTGCTAGTAAAACCCTGCATGCCCTAAGAAAGATCTTAAATCTTTAAGATAGGTGGGGTAAGGAAGTGAGAAAATAACTTCAATTTTAGCCTTATCAACCTCAATCCCCTTTTGGGAGATTAGGTGGCCTAAAACTATCCCACTATCTGTTAGGATTAAGGTTTTGATGATAACAAAGTAAGAAATTTGTGTTTCAGTATGTTGATTGATCGATCGATCAAGGACTTATCGATAAGCTAATAGATAATATCTCTGTACAATCAAGTAACTTAGCAGAAACTTTGACCGATAACTTGTTAGATAATGTGTTGATCGATCAATTGATCGATCATTGTTAACTTAGTTTTGTATAAAAGTCTGAAGTAAATTATCAATCACTTGATCGATAATCAAGATGATCGAACATTAGTCAGATAAAGGGATACAAATCTGATAGGCATTTATCAATAACATGATCGATAAACAGATTATCGATGAGAAGACAGATAAATGGTAATGTGCTCTACTCATTCTATGTTTTGCCTTAGTCACCATTTATCGATCACTTTATCGATCAGTCATTTATCGATAATATGATCGAACATTGCTTCATAACACTCTCTGCATGTACTTATTTCAGTAGATTATCGATCACCTGATCGATCAGCAAATTATCGATCATCTGATCGATCATCGGTACATCGCTCTTAAATCATGGTTTTTCGATCACCAGATCGATAATCAGATTATCGATAATATGATCGATCATCGCACTTACATGTCTAACTTGTTTTTCACATAACGTGATCGAAAATCAGTTCTTTGACTTTACAGGATTAAACCTCTTTATCGATCACTTGATCGATCATTCATTAATCGATCACCTATTCGATTAACCTACATAGCATGTGTTTTCACTGAATATACTTTTGCTTATTGTTTATCGATAAGGTTATCCATCATCTATTTATCGATAATGTGTTTGAAAATTATTGTTTTAAATTCTGTTCTATAACACTTTGTTTATCGATAACCTGATCGATCAATAAGTGTTCGATCACTTGTTCGATCATGGAGCGATTTCGGTCTAAACTTCAACCAGTCACAATGTTTGTCAAAATTTATCATCTATTTCATTCGAGCTTTTCTTAGCCTTTATGTTTATCTTAATTCTCTATTTAAAGAGATTTAAAATCAAAAGCAACCTTGATCTTCTTCTTCTCTGCATATCAATATAAAGTCACTGTTTCATTTTATCGATCACTTGATCAATAAATCAGTAATCCATCACTTGATCGATAAACTTAGTTATCTGCTTCAAAAGCTCTTACTCTGAATAATCGATAACCTGATCGATCAACCAGTAATCGATCAGTACTTCGATCAAGCATGTCTAGTTAGTGCTCAGCACATTTAACAACTGATTGATTCTACTTGTAAACTATGAATGTTCATTTTATCATTTGTTCAGTTCTGCTTTTGATATTACTCTGCAAAGAAAAACTTATTGAACTAATGTATTATTGCAGATTACGAAGAAAAACCTAACGGCTCTCCAACGGTTATCCAAGTAGCCTGTAACCTAACTTTTCAGAAGCATTAATGGCGGAAACTTACAACTGGGAAAACATGCAACCGGACTCTCAAGGGCTAGAAGCTCTTCTATCTAACAGTTACTAAACTACCTCAACTAAAAAGGCACGAAGAAGCATTAAATGAACAGATTGAATACGCGAGCTACCCTCTATTGATCATTTACTGTTACATTCAATACTTTGTTCTTTCATATACCGAGCTTCAGTGATTATCATTTATTCACTCTGTAAGAGAGGTTGTATCCATCATTATTAATCACGTTTTGTGTGAAACTCAAGAGTGTGGACTCTTGAGTGGGATTGTAACCTTACGGGTAGTAAGGGGGAGTGATTGAGAGTATCAATCACTATACTACGGCACCAAGAGCCCGATCAATCTTAGAGCATAGTGGAATATTCAGAGGTGTTCTGAGGACTGGACGTAGGTCAAATATCCAAATTCTTTGTACAAAAAGAGCCCCAAAAATCATTAATTCCCACTATTTAGACTTCTTGTACATACCTGGACTAGAATAATATTTGAGGAAAAAAAGGCCTAATAACCGAATAAGCCCACTAACCAAACCAAATATATTTTGGTTATTTTGGTTCGATTAGTTTACTGTGTTCGGTTTTGGTTCAGTTTCTTAATTGTGATCATTTTGGTTATTCGGTTATTGACACTAACCGAATTGATTAACCGATTACTCAGCCCTAATTAAGCTCAAGGCAAGAAAGCACAACATAATCAATAGTAGCAATCTTCCCCTACGCTTGAAGTTATATAAATCATCAAGGTAATTAAGCACAGCAGCAAAAAACCAAGAGACAGAACTAAAGAAGATATTATTTGAATTGAAAAACTACTAAACCAAGCAAAAACTAAGCTACTTTTCCTACTAGAGTAGTTCCTCCCCCATACTTGCTCAACAAACTAATGCACCCAAAACATGTCACAAGCAATCACAGGGAAAAAGTAAGTAAACAAGTGAAGGAAAGAAACGACCTAAGATGTTATGGAGGCTGATAGCTCTCCTAGAAGAACCAAAGGTGCTCATTTTGACTTGAAAGAATCGGCCTTTAGTGTCCTTCATGATAAGCTTTCTATGCTAGCATGTGGATATAACTTCAAAGGGTCCAATTAGTTTGGCCTAGTTCTCAGCCTCTGGTGTGTGATTAAGGGATAGAAGACCCCACACTTCAACACCGACTTTAATTTCGCCAGCCTCCTCAGGGATCGATATGGATGGATCTTCAGGTAATAGATCCATCATTTTGTAGCACCCAATTGAGAGGAGAGGGAAAGTGGTGGAGGGTTTCCTGCATTGTTTCTCCTTAGGATCCACCTTCTTGCTATCTGTAGCAGTAACTACTATTTCATGATTAATTTGTTCAGCTGAAGGTATAGAAACGGCAAATTGGATAGCCACTGGAATTGTAGCTGGTCCATGCACAATATTCAGCCCACGCAGCTTCCTAAAAAGGTTAAAGCACTTCTTTTCCTTAGAAGTCTTTTCAGCCCTACTAACACCCACATTAACATCAGAAATAAGGCCTTTCTCCTGCTCATGGGGATCAATAGTAAACATCTCGGGTGTATCATTGATAAAAACAGCATAAGAAGTAGGGGATGAAACATGCATATCTTTATCATTATGAGGCTCATCAATGAACAACCCATAAACCAAATTAACATCACGCATAGAATAATCTTCATACGGTTGTTTCATTTGTTCATACATATTGAAATAAGCAAAATTTATCCTCAGCAAACATAGTGATAGAACCCTTCTGCATGTCAATGTTAGTATTTGTACATTGTCACATCTTGAATTTTGGGCCTAGAAGTATCAAAATTAGCCTGAAATGGGCAGACTACCATACCCTTTTTGCCAGAAGTCCCAGAGGTTTCTTGGAGGAACATAGGGATTCTTAGGAACTAAATTGCAAAAGGAAAGTTTTCAAGGACTAAGGAAAAAGAGTTAGAGACTCTAGTGAAGTCTCAAGGCTCAAGAAAGAGAAATAGAGGTAAATGTAGGCCAAAGATTATGTTGAAGGCTTCAAGGAAGTGAATTATGGGGTTAAGCTAAACCAGGGGTAAAATTGTAATTTTTTGAAGTTTCAGGCTAGTAAGGGCAAAAATGAAAATTATGCCCGAAAATTCCAGAAAAATCCCAAAAAATGGGAAATGGCATGTTAAGGCCTATATATAAAGGAAAATAACAAAAATGCCCTTGGATTGACTTTAAAGAAATTTTAAAGATTATGACTTGTTTTGGGGTATAAAACTAGATTTAATTATTTGAGCCATGAAGAAGCCTAAAAAATGTAAGTAAAAATGGGAATTCATAAGTCAAGAGACTACAAAAAATTATAAAATTAGTCTCATCCCCAGAAGTTCAACGGAATGCCTTTAAGATTATTTAAAACCCAGTTACGCCGAAAAAGGGCGTTATACAGGAAATTCAAGAAATAGCTACAGGTTGAGTTGTGGCCCGAGAAAATTCACAAATTTTCTCTAGAAGTCAAGGAATTTTATGATATTTTTGGATGAATTTTTGGAGCTCTGGATTGAATAAATGCTCTGGTCAAATATTAAATAATTTTGTCCTCTAAATAGAAGACAAAACCAAGGAAAATATCTAAAGGCCACCATAATGGTGTTGAGTCAACATGTTGAGTCGCCAAGTGCAATCATGATACCTCTGAGTCAGTATGCTGAGTTAGCAGGAGATATTTATGGACAGCATAAAAATGAGAACGTAGTACGGGTACGTTTTATACAGTCTTTTGTCTACTTGTTATAGTGAAATTTCTACTGTGTGAGTCAGTAAGGCTAAGTAGCCTGTCAGTGAAGCTAATTATTTTCTTCTATACTTCTCTAAGATGGCACCATATATGTACTTAATTGAGGTAAGAAAATGGTACCAGAACATGTCCCAGTAGTGCAGGATAAGTCAGGACCTGAAAAAGTACCCGATACAATACATAATGGCAAAATAGGTAGAGAAATACCAAAAGGCTATAATTTGCATGAATTTTATATTAATTCTCTCCCTGTTTTAATGTGATAATGATGAAGGGGCATGGAAGAGACAAGTGTACGGTTAGATGAATGACACGTGTACGGTTGGATGCAAGACACGTGTACAGTTAGATTAAAGACGTGTAGCTTGATGATGTAAGCATGATGTCATAGGATACATGTCATCACAAAATAAAAAGAGAAAATAAACGGTCAAGATTAAGCCACATATTTTTAAGATCAACGGCCAAGATTCAATCTTGTTTTCTATAAATACCCCCTCCCTTCCCCTTATTTCTTCTAAGGCTCTTGAAACCTTGGGAAAACTCTTACAAAATGAATTATAGAGAGAGAAAGAAGAAGGGGAGAGAAATGCCAAGTTATCCTATACAAGATCAAGCTCTAAAATAAGGTATGTTAATAGTTTTTGATGTAGTTTTCACTACCCTTGTTATTGTTGAGCTTGGTTATGGATTTTGATGGTGTTTAGGAGCTTGAAACCCTAAGGGAATATACTGCATGAAATTTCTAAGTTAAAGGGAAGATGAAATTGATATTAGAATAATGTTTAAAGGCTTGAAAGGAATAAGAATCAAGTGGTTCTAGCTTTGTATTAATTGAATTTCATGACTTTAGAACTAAGGAGGATGCCATGATCTGATTGGTTCTTATGCCTCGAATGTGACTCTTGTAACATCCTGATTTTTAGGCCTAGAAGTATCAGAAATAGCCTGAATGAGATAGGCTACCAGACCCCTTTTTAGTAGAGGTCCTAAAGATGAGAAAGGAAGTTAAAGCAGTTTCAGGGACTAAACTGCAAAGTGAAGGTTTTAAGGGGCTAAAGTGTAATCAAGGTTAGAGGCTCCAGTAAAGTCTCAAAGGCCCAGAAAGAAAAATGAGGCTAGATACAGACCAAAGGTTAAGTTAGAAGCCTCAAAGAGATGGTTTTATGGGGTTGAGCCTAAGCAGGGGTAAAACCGTAAATTCAGAAAGTTACGGCCATCAGGGGTAAAAATGGAAAGTACTTAGAAAATTGTAAGAAAATCCCAAAAAATGGGAAATAATATTCTAAGGCTCTTTTGTGAAGAGAGATGACGAAAATACCCCTAAGGTAACTTAAAAGGAATTTATAAGTTTATGGCTCAATTTGAGATGTAGACTTTGTTTGAGTCATAAGGAAACCTCAGAAAATTATGATAAAATGACGATGTATGATCTAAGAGACTGTAGAAAATTATAAAATTAGTCTCATCCCCAGAAGACCAGTAAAATGACTTTAAGAATACTTAAAAGCCAGTTGTACCGAAAAAGGGCATTTTAAAGAATGATTTTTAAGTAGGGCTACAGGTTGAGTTATGATCTGAGAAAATTCACAGATTTTCTCTAGAACATGAGGAATTTTATGATATTTTTGGATGAATTTTTGGAGCTCTGGATTGAATAAAATGCTCCAGTCAAATATTAAATAATTTTGTCCCCTAAATAGGAGACAAAACCAAAGAAAATATCTAAGAGCCATCATGACGATGCTGAGTCAGCAAGCGTAATCATGACACCTATGAGTCATCATGCTGAGTCACCAGAAGATATTTATGGACAGCATAAAAATCAAAACGCAGTACGGGAATATTTTAGACAGTCTTTTGTCTACCCGTTATAGTGAAATCTCTACTGCGTGACTCAGTAAGGTCAAGTAGCCTGTCAGTAGAGCTAATTATTTTCATCTATGCTCCTCTAAGATGGCACCATATATGTACCTTTTATTGGCCAGAATTTTAAGAAGAAGTTGTCCCGGTAGTATAGGGTAAGTCAGGACCCGAAAAATACCCGTTACGATGCAAGATTGGCTTGATAAGTGGAGAAATAATTAAGGAGATATTTTTGCACGAATTTTTCATTTATTTTCTCTCTATTTTAATGCCATAAATGATGAAAGGACATAAAAGTGACAAGTGTACGGTTAGATGAGAAAAAGAAAATATTACGTGTACGGCTAGATGGAAGACACATGTACGGTCGGATGCAAGACACATGTGCGGTTGGATTAAAGACATGTGGCTTGATGATGTAAGCATGATGTCCTCATGATGAGGTAAGCATGATGTCATAGGACACTTGTCATCGTAAGATCAAAAGAGAAAATGGACGGTCCGGATCGAGCCACGTATTTTTAAGATCAATGGTCCAGATTCAGTCTGTTTTTCTATAAATACCCCCTCCCCTCCCTACCATTTCGTCCAAGCATAAGGAATCCATGGGAAAGCTCTTGAAAAATGGTTTCTAGAAAGAGAAAGAAGAGGGAGAAAGAAAGGCCAAGTGGTTCCAAGCCAGATCAAACTCTAAAACAAGGTATGTGATGGTTATAGCACCTGATTTTATGCCTATTTCGGATTAGTTACTGTGCGTATCTGATTCTGAAATTTTGTATGCTTAAAGTACACTCTGTGAGCTTTAAATCCATAGGTAGAAAACTTCATTTGGATATGTGTACGATTTATGGTGATTTTTCAAAGTTAGGGTTTGAAATCTGGAAACAGTGTTGAACTTTTGGAAGAGTTTCGAGTTCCGTACATTTCCGGTACTGTTCGGTGTAGAATTGGCTCTTGAAACTATTTTTCCTTTAAAGTTAACTTAAGGAGCTTTCAGTGAGACTTGGAAGCACTCAATTTGGAGTTTTCTAGAATTAATTATGAATTTTCAAAGTTGAGCAAAAATTCTGGAAATTCTGTGTGAACAGTACCCGCGAAGCAAAATTTCCAGATTTGGAATTCTTGAATCTAAGGCCATCTAAAGTGGTCCTAATTGACAAGAAATGGATCTTAAGGATGGGAAATGATAAGATTTATGTTAGAAAAGTTGGAAAGAAAACCCTAAGACTAAGAGAAAGGGTTGAGGTTCAAGAAAGCTAGTCTTGAACTTTATGTAATCTAGTGGTCCTAACGGATTGTATGATCAATGTGACTATGTTTAGGACCTTTGGAACATCCAAGAGGATGTTTGGTGATGTTGACCGAATGTCCACATGGTTGAAAAGACAAGGGAATCAAAGGAAAAGCAAGGGGAAAGCCATGTTACAAGGTAGTGAACTTACCTATACTGTGTGCTTGATATGTATGCTTGCATGATGTGATTGGGTTGCCATGATGTGACTAAGCTATGATGAAATGTTTGCAAAGTTATGTTTGCAATTTTATGTTATGTTTTGCCTTGGCAATATGTTATGGAAGCATGAAATGCTTTAGCTTACTTTCCATGGCATTCATGTGTTAATGTTATAACATGTCATGCATGTGCATTATGCCTTGCATGCTTATGGGTAGTGTTTGCTACTGAGATTCCCCTGAATCTCACCCCTCCCTAACCAACCATTTAGGTCAATCAATGATGGGCAATAATGGCATGAGAAGGAAGGAGAAGTAAGCGGAGAATTATTCTTGTTAATGGATGAGACTGTTGATAAATGTATAATTCTACTATTTTGTGAACTATGTTATGGATGCCAATGATGCCATGTATTTAATTATAATATTTATGGCATGAATGAAAGTGTATGAGCATGAATGGGAAAGAGTAAGGCCATGTTATGTATGCCGAAAAAATAAAAAGAATTAAAGAGATGTTAAGGGATAAGACGTAGGGCCTGGAGCAGTGAGTTTGTAGCTCCAGTTTGACCTATCAAACGAGTGAGTTAGGTCATAAGATTTGGCAACCAAAGAGATCTGATGTTTCTCTTTAAAATGAGGGGTAGTTTGCCCGATTCCGATAACTGGGCAGAAAGTTGTGCCTTTCCAAAGTTAGGCAAAAATACAGTAAAATCCGAAAATGACCAAATGAACAGTAACATTTTCAAAGGAAATTGAGCTCGAATTTCAAGGCAATCAGTTCAGAAACTATTTTTCCTCAAAATTTTATCCAAAGAGCTTTCTGTAGAACTTGGAATCACTCAATTTCAATTTTTCTACAATTAGTTACGAATTTTTGAAGTTTGTCACATTTTAAGGTGACAATGAATAGTAACCCTTAAGTGAAAATTTTCAAACTTGATTTTTCATCAATTGTAACCTTCAAAAGTGATTCCAAATGCTTCTGCAAGGAAAGTTAATTGATTTAAACATGAGGTGTTACAACTCTGATGATTTTAATGCTTCCAATGTGTTTAAAATGAAAAATTGTGTAGGAATAAGATGAAAGAATGAAATTGGAAGCATTGGAATTAAAACTAAAATTTAAGTGGTAAATTTTGGTTTTGGCTGAGAACTAGGGAAAGGAGTTAGATTTTGATGAATCTAAGCTCATATTTAGATTCCTTGGGGGAAAATTGTGTAAAATTGACCTAAGGAAACAATTTTTACAAAGCTAGAACACTACATTATAAATTAAGGAAAAAATATTAAGTTTAAGGGCATAAGTCTTCCACATTATGTAGTTCTTGATCCTAGTGAGTAATGTGACCCTTGTGGATGTGATTAGGGCCTTAAGACATCCAAGAGAAGGTTTGGATTATGGAGACCTATGTTTTTAGTAAACAGTCACCCGGGCCCGGTCACTGCGACCCCTCCAAATACGGATACACCCCCATAAGCTTTGGTAATGTTATTGATCAATTCCGTGGTATAACATATATTCCCCTGTTCTGGTGCTAGTATCTAGAGCACGGAATGGAATATATAAAATAGCAATGGGAAGGCTTGCTTCTATTGCACCTAGGGTTGAGTTTGCAATTACTACCCCAAGAAAAAAGCTACCCTCTTATCACTTACCGCTATTTTTTCTTGGGGGAGTTCACAACATTTTTTCTTGCGTTCTCGCAGAATTAGAAGGTTTTGCACAATTTGCTTTTGATTTTGATAAAGCTACTCAAAATCAATTTGTAAGAGGTCAAAAGCTAGATGGTTAGGAAGCTTAAGGAGCAAGTTAAGAACAAGAGAAAACTTATGGTGCAAGGTAGCAAACTTTACCCTACTCTTATGTGCTTGGTATTTGCTTACGTATATGACATGTTTTCATGTTTATATGATTTTATGAAATCATGTGTGGTGATTGTGAATGTGTTTGAAATATGCCATAGGCCTATGTGTTTTATGATAAAGGCATGATGATTTCCAAACATAACATTATGTTATAAAGATCTTAGGTTGCAAGCATGTTATAAATGCCAAGCTTGCCATGTATGTTTAGGTGGTTATTGTTTGCTACTGAGATTCTTCCAATTCTTACCCCTTCCTAACCAACCATTTAGGTCAATCAATGATAGACAATGATTGCATAAGGGAGAACATGAGAAGGAAGGAGAAGAAAGTGGAAAATTACTGATGTTAATGATTGGTTAAGGATTTATGTATAATTCTCCTATTAAGTAAATTATGTATATGAATGTCAATAATGCAATGTATTTGTTTAGAATGTTTATGGCATAAATAGAAATGTATGAGAATGAATGGAAAAGAATAAGGCCAAGTTATGCATGCCAAAATAATAAAAAGAATTAAAGTAAGATTTGGTTAAGGGATAAAACGTAGGTCCTAGAGCAGTCAAATTCCAGCTCCACTTTGACCTATCACATGAATGAATTAAGTCACAAAATTTTTCAAACATATAGTACACATCCCAAGCTTTAAAATGAGAGTTAGATCACCTCAATTGGATGTGTATACTAAGAGATACGAATTTCCAAAATTGAGGCAAGAAATTTGGATGTTTCAGAATTTACCAAATGAACAGTGACCTTTATGGATTAAACTGTACAAATTGGCTTGATATAAATCTAGTTTGATATTTTTTCCTTAAAGAGCATTGAAATAGCTTCAAGTAGAAATTTGAACCACCTCTATACAATTTTTGTAGAATTAGTTATGATTTTTCAAATTTGGACTAAAAATCTGGAATGGAATCAGTGAACAGTAACTCAAGAACCAATTGCAAATTGTCAATCTACGGGCTTGTTTTGTGAATCCCTTGAACCATAACACTTCTAAATACATACTCCGAGGGGTTAAAAGAAGGATGTTTCATGGTTCTTGGAAAAGGTCTACCCAAAATCAAAGTCTCATCCTTACCTTGTTCATTAGGCATATCCAAGACATAAAAGTCAGTAAGGATTACTAAATCTATGACTTTCACTAGGATATCCTCTAAGAAGCCATGTGGGTACCTGACAATCCTATCAGCTAACTGTAGCATCATAGTGGTAGGTTTAAGACTTCTAATTTGTAAGGACTCACATATTAACCTAGGCATAACAATAATGGCAACACGTAGATCAAGTAAAGCCTTAGGAATGGTGGTCCTACCTACAATACAAGGTATAGTGAAGGAACCAGGGTCTTGACATTTAATTGGGAGTTATGGTTTAAATAAAGCAGACACACTAGAGGGCAACTAAACTCTTTCATTAGGTTTAAATTTCCTCTTATATGTGAACAACTCTTTTAAAACCTTGGCATGCTTAGGGATTTTTTTAATAAGTTCAAGTAAGGGTATGTTCACTTTAACTTTTCTAAATGTTTCAAGCAACTCATTATCTTGCTTTTCATTAGCGATTTTCACATTTTTCAAGTAAGAATGAGGAAAAGGAAGTTCATTAATGTTTACCTCCTTACCCTCATTGCTAAAAGCTTTATGAGTTCTTATCTCATATTTTTGTTTGTTCTCCTTACTGACAAGCTTTGGGGTAAACTCCCTCTAAGACAGTTCCATCTCCTTAGAGCTCTCTGATCTCTTTAGAGGGCTCTCAATTTTCAATCTCCTCATCCATCTCTTCGTCATCACTCAAGTCTTGAACAGGCCCAATTTTCTTCCCACTTCGTAGAGATATTGACAGACTTGTTGAGGATATCCACTAGCTACGTGTCACACTCCTTCAGGATATGAAGTGTCAAAAGGACAGAGACGCTCGTTATGATAAAGACCAGTGCTACCACAGTCATATGGATGCCCTGATTGTTGAGCGCTTGAACTTCCAACTTCCCTTCGATGAAGATGAGCCACAGAGCAGAGTAGGCACTTCTAGAGCAGGAACTTCTAGGTCTGGGGCTGATAACCCTGCTATGTATTCTTAGTTTTCTTTGTTTATATTGATGCTTGTTGTTTCAGTCTTTATGTTTTAAGTTGGAGTTTGCTAGATACTTGGTTAAACTTTTCTGCTACTGTTTTCCTTAGATTGCACTAGCCTGTTGTGGATGCCATGATTTAATTGGTTGGCTATTGATAGCCTTGTTCCTCTGCTGCTATCTTTGTGTTTGTTCCTACTGCTCCCTTATACTTCATCCTACATAACCTCTATGTTTTATCTGAACTTAGTCACTCTTTTCTCTCCCTTTTGTGAATTCAACGTGTTGTGCTTCAATTCAAATTGGACTTCACAGCTTCCGGTTCATTTTGTGATTAGTTTGTGTTTTACATTTTTCAACATTGAGGACAACGTTTTGTTTAAGTGTGGGGGAGGGACTTCTATGTTGGATTTCAGCAAAAGCTACTTCATGCATCATTTTTTGGCCACTTAAGTGCTTTTGGAAAAGTCATTTATGTGTTATCCTTGAAGTTTTGAACTTAGTTTTTAGGAAAATTTGAAATTGTATTGCATTTTGTCATCTTTTTCCCCGTTTCTATCTACCTTTGCCGCAACCATCTTGTGGTTTTACTGCAGCAAAGTGCTCCAGATTTCACTTTTTTCTTTTCGACCATACTTCGCCGCGGCTAACTTATGGTTTCGCCACGGTGAAGTCCACCTTGTTTCCAATTTTCCCCCTCTCGGTCACCTTTCGCCGCAGCGAAACCCTTTACTTTTACCCAAAAAAAACTTTTTGCTTTTTCAAACCCCTTTTTGCTTCGCAATTTCACTGGCTTGAATTCCCTCGCTTTAACAATTCTCCCAAATTAGATTCTTAATACTTCTGTGTTTTAGAAATTTCAGAAGATTCAAGGTCTTACATGTGCTTTTAGAAAACCATCCATGTTTTTAAATGATAGTTGGTTTCAGCTAATTTCATCTTCAATGTTTTCAACGAGAAGTAAGTGAGGGTATGCTTTAAAAGTAGCACTATGTGTTTTCAAACCTTGAGGTTGAATAATCAAGATGCTAACCTTGTTGGAAGGATATTTAGGCTTGAAATCTTTTGCTTGTGTGTGTCTACTTGATTTTATATCTCTCTAGAACTTGTTTTAATTCTTAACCAAGGCTTGATGGACTAATATTTTGTAAATATGATAGAGGCATTCATTTCGAAACCCTTCTTACCCAAACACAAGCCCAAGCACCTAACCTATCACACCTTACTTATATAATACCTTAGAGTCCATTTAGAATCATTTTGGACCACATTGGATGGTATTGAGCTTATAAAAACATAACTAGATGCTGATTTACTAAACTTACTGTTCACTGCACATTTTTCAGAATACAGGTCCAACTTTAAAAAATCATAACTAATTCTAAAAAAAATTGTATGCGGGTGTTCCAAAATTCTACAGAAAGCTATTTTAATGCTCTTTAAAGGAAAAATATCCAATTGGACTTATCCTTGCCCAATTTGTACAATTTATTGGATAAAGATTACTATTCACTTGGTAAAATCTGAAACTTCTAGATTTTGTGCCTCAACTTTAGAAATTCATATCTACTTGTGTACAAATTCAATTGAGGGATATACCTCTCATTTTAAAGCTTAAGATGTGTACTATAAGTCTGTCAAATTTTATAGCTTAACTCGTTCATTTGATAGGTCAAACTGAAGCTCGAAACTAACTGCTCTATGACCTACGTTTTATCCTTTCTCCTTTGCTTGCTTTAATTCTTTTTATTTCTTTGGCATACATAACTTGGGTTTACTCTTTCCCATTCACGCTCATACATTTTCATACATGCCATAAGCATTCTATGCACATAAATTGCATCAAGGAATCCATAAACATAATTTACAACATAGGAGAATTATACATTGAACATAAACTCATTCATTAACATCAATAATTCTCTACTTTGTTCTCCTTGCTTCTTATGCCATCATTGCTCATCATTGATTGACCTAAATGGTTAGTTAGGGAGGGGGTGAGATTTAGGAGAATCTCAATAGCAAACAATGCCATATTAATCATGCTAGATGGATGCTAATGCACTACATGCAACTTGTTTATTCTCTTGTTAATTAGTGACATAGATCCAAGCCTCTTCAGGATCCATAGTAACCCTCGAATACTATCATCTATCTGAGCCATCTTAAGATCTCTGGGAGACTTTGACCATAGGGTTGAGTAATAAAATAAGTCACCTGCACTTAGTTGGTAACTTGACTAATCATTCCCCAAGACTATTCCAATAACCAATATCATTCTCCTAGGTCTCATTCAATTCTCCAGGCCACCTATCTGCTTCTTTAGGTGCCTAAGCCAATCTACCTTAGGAGTTTTCTTACTCCTCTAGTTGCTCTTACAGTTCTTAGCTACTTTAATTTAGAATGGTACAAGGAGAGGACTTATGTAACTTCTCTTTCCTCTACTTCACTTTGCAGTAGGAGCATACTCTAACATACATAATGCCCGGCACTTCAATGCAAGGAGTACAAGCTCTTACTGGTTGCCTTGTTTGTAGCATGCCATCCAGACATCTTATTCCTAAAAAGGGAGCCTCTCATCCTGTTCGCAACTAATTCTAGAAGTCATAGGGAGAGGACTTATGAGGTTCTCTTCTTTCTGCTTGCCCTTCTTTGTTAAGCTCAGGGACATTGAACTCTAGCTTTGTTCTTGGCTAGTCATGCTTCCATTGGGGTGAAGTCAACTCCGCTTGCCTTGTCTTGGCTGCTCCCTTTTCTTGCTCAGATAGGATATTTGGCTCTGTCTAGAGTGGTGCCAATTCTGTCTCGGAGGACTAGTTCCCCACTTTCTCTAGGAAGACCCGCAGCCAAGACCATATCCCCTGTGAAGGGTGCCTCTCAACCTAACCCCAAGTGACTGAGTATCTCTTAACATTATAGAGAACATGCCAACCTCATAATACTAGTTCCCTGTATAGTGATCTGTCTCATTCTCATCTCTTTCTCTTCTTCTTGATCCCCAAGAACTCCACTAGGGCTATCTATCTTGACTTCACTATCTCTAAGTTCCTATTTATCTATTCAGGGACTTGAGATAGCTACTCTATCATGATGCCTCAACTTTAATAAGGCTTTAAGAGTCTGTCCAGCTTAGGTGGCCACTACACCCTCGTAGTGGTGTACAGACTCAACCCCTAACTATCTTGTTCAACTCCTTATCATTGCTCTTGCTCTTGAGGGGGAATCTGATAGCTCTTAAACAGTGGCTACCTCGCTCTTATTCTAATCTCTACTAGTCTTACTCTTATACTCTTTCGAGTCTTGCCGAGATACCACCTCAACATCTGAGAGTCACTGTCTCTATTTGTCATGACTAAAATCACTATTCATCGTGATGAAAGCCACCACTTCCTTTGGTAATCACTTATGTATTCATTCATCGCCACCAATTCTCTTGGTTCAACATGACGAAACATAATTTCTCTTAACTTCTGCTAGTCTTACGTAGCTTCGTTTATTGTAGCATTGTCCGCTGCCTAAAGGACTCCCATGTCCTAGCCTTATCGTGATCCCTGTCACACCTTACTATCAGATCCACTTAGGGTTTAATTAAAACCATTTTAGACCACATTAGATGGTCTTGGGCTCAAAAATCCATGAAAAATGCTGATTTTCAGATTTTTTTACTGTTCATCGGGTAAAAATCCAGTTTTCTAGCCCAATATCAAAAATTCATAACTTAATCTAAAAAAATTGAAATGGAGTGGTTCAAAATTATATAAAAAGCTCTTTGAATTATTTTTCAAGGAAAAATAATCTTATGAACCAATTCCATTTGAAAAGGTATCAGGTTTTTGTGAAATTCACCTCTGTCCATTTGGCAAAAATCCTTTTTCCAGATCCTGAACCTTAACTTTGAAAAATCATTACAAAACGTGTAGTTGGCCATTTTTAGTGTGCTACCTATCAATCTGAATCTCAGGACATGAACTTTAAGCATACCAAATTTTGTGTAGGAATTCGTTCGGTAACCAAATAAAATGTGGCTCTAAACTGACGTCCTGCTTAGGAATTACAGCACCAACCATTGATATTTATACATAACCAAATGTCCATGAATTTTTAATGGTGTGACACCATAATTTAGCCTCAATTTGCAGCTTGCTCTTGGGAGTTTTAGGTCCTAAAATGTTAGATTATATTTGGGGCATGAGATTTTAAGAAATCTCAGTAGCAAGATCAATCAACCAAAACATTAACATGCATCAATTACAAGCATTTCAACCTTTTGCTATTAATAAGGAAGTACTTTACCTCATACATGTAGCACTCTAACATGCAATAGCCAAGGCACATAAAGCAAGGAGTATAGCTATACAATCATCATCATCATCATCATTTAGTTCAACCACATGATAGCACATGAAATTGCATAGCAATCAATGCAACACTCAACATTAAGGTCAATTAAATCTTACTACCTTAATTCAATGCTCTTTGATTTTCTTGTTCTCCTTTCTTGCTTCCACAAATGCCAAACCCTAGTATGGCAATCCACAAAAAAAATGGCAGCAAGAATCATCAACCATTCCACATAAGAATCAATAACATAACTCAAGGAACTCCTAAACCCCTTAAAGCTTCCATCTTTGTTCTTGAATTTTTAGAGTTAGTTTCCATAAACCCTAAAAATTCCATCTTGACCTTTTCCTACATGGTTTTTCATGTAGATTCCAAATATCTACTTGGATTTAACAAAATAAATTTTCTTCTTTCAGTTTCAGCTTGACCGAACCATTAGGGTTCAAAATCCAAAAATTGTAACTTTGATTCTATGGCTTCCAATACCTGTTCTTTAGGTTTGCCCTACACTATTTTCCATTTTGAACACAATGGAAGTCTCAAAACTTTGAAAACCTCATCCTAGGGTTTAGATCGTGCCTTGGCCGAAATGGGTCTCAAGCAACATAGCAAAGAAAACACTTCAAAATCAACTTACAAACTCTTGTAACCACTAGGATCTACCATACTTTGAAGTGTTCTAGCAAGAGCTAACAACAAAACTCCCTTCCCTACATAAGAAGCATTTCGGCTAGCACTCAAAGAGGAAGAGAACCAGAAATTTCAACCATACAACTCAAGCAAACAAGGCAAGGAACAACTTTAAAACCAAAAACTTGCCTTGGATCTCACTTGTATGCTTAAAGTTGAAGTCTTTCTCCTTGGTTCTCCCTTGGACTCTCTCTTTTCCCTTTTCTTCTTGCTTGGCCAAAACATTGATCAGATTTAGGGGGAAGGATGAGCTCATTCAATGCACACAAAATATCCCACCAGTCATCATTAATGTTATGCCATGTGTCAAAAGCCTACTTAGTCTTAATCCTCTCTCTTAATTAACTTAAATCATAATGTAATTAAATTCCAAAGTCAAGATCCTCTCTATTGGTAGCTTGACACTTGAAAAGCTTTAATTACCATCCATTAAAGGCTTGACAAGTGGCAACTTGTGGGCCAAGTAAAGTGCAAGACTTTGGTTAACACTTTATCGGTGCACTTTTACTCCGGGTTTAATTCTTTTCTATAATTACAGTGCTCTGGCCTCTGTAATTATTTTCTGTCAGATCCATAAATTATTCTCCTCATTTTTATCTTCCCAAATTGCCCTCTTTGTCTCAAATTTAATTTCTCAATAATTAAATAAAAAGGAAAACTATTTTCCTTCTCTTTAGTGATTTTTCCACTTTTCAAAGGAATTGGGATTTTATTCTTGGGATTCCATAATCTCTTATAATTCCTTGGGATATCATAGGAATTTTCTTGGGATTTTATTCTCCTTAAAAATATTTATTTGGAATTTTCCAAATAAAGGACCTTGAATTGTAATTTCTCTAAGGGCAATTTGGTCATAAAACTAATTTTATAATCCCATATAATTCTCAAGGAATATTGTCCTTATTTTTCCTTAATCTTCTGAGACTTGGAAATATTTTTCCATAATTATTCTTGACTAATTTTCCTTAATTAGTCAAACTTTTCATAATTGGCTTGAAAAATTATAATAATTATTTTCCATCAAAATTCTTCTATTTCTCCTTGTCATTTTTGACCCTTAATTATTTAGGAATATCCCTATTCCTAAATGTCATATTACTGGGTGTGACAATCCCAACTAAGTCAACTACTTCCTTTCAGCCAATTGAGGAAGTGTCTGGCTCACATCTCTAGGCCATTAGTGTAACACCTTATGTTTATACCAAATAACTTATCTTGCAGAAGCATTTGGAATCACTTATAAAGGCTACAAATGATGAAAAATCAAGTTTGAAAATTTTCATTTACGGGTTACTATTCATTGTCACCTTAAAATGTGACAAACTTCGAAAATTCATAACTAATTGTAGAAAAATTGAAATTGAGTGATTCCAAGTTCTACGGAAAGCTCTTTGGATAAAATTTTGAGGAAAAATAGTTTCTGGACTGATTTCCTTGGAATTCGAGCCCAATTTTCTTTGAAAAAGTTACTGTTCATTTGGTCATTTTCGGATTTTACTTGATTTTTGCCTAACTTTGGAAAGGCAAAACTTTCTGCTCGGTTATCAGAATCAGGCGAACTACCCCTGCTTTTAAAGAGAAAAATAAGATCTCTTTGCTCGCCAAATTTCAAAACCTAACTCACTCGTTTACTCAAATGGTCAATGGTCAAACTTTAATCCCTTTTAGTTGACTTTTTACCCCCTTTGGAAGGGTAACTTAACTTAATTGACCACTTAACATCATAGCATACTCTCCTTAGCTATATTAGCTATTTCTAATCATGCTTGGACTATTCTACTCATGCTTGTATACCTCTAACCTTAATCATACTATTGGAAACATAAAGCATGCTTCATATTACATTCCTCCAAAATAGAAAGGTTCAAAGCCATATAAAGTTACTATGGCTTACTACCTCTTCAAGTAAGAGCCAACTCCTTTCCTTTGCCCTTGGATGTTGAAGGCCCTAGGGTTTGTTAAATATTGGGGTAAGATTCTTGGGGAATCTTAGTAGCAATTGCATACATTATCAAGGTCACACAATACATTGTAAATCAAGCTACATGCATGCATACTTTAACTTTATGTTCATGCTATGGCAAGGACATATCATTATAAACATTCATAGCACTCAACATAGCATAAGCCAAGGCATAATTTGCATGGAGGCAACATCATATAACATAACATTCTCATCCACCTCATAGCATAACAGATTAGCAAAACACATAGCCATAATCATACAAAGTAAGGTAACACTCTAATATAATGAATTGCAAAAGCTACCTTGAATGCTTTCCTTCCTTTTGAACTCTTTCCTCTTGACTAGATCTTTGCCCCTTTGTTATGTATAGCCTATTAGGCAATCAATGACACAACATTAAGTATCATTGCAACTTCACAACTTAACATAACCCTTTAAAACCCCTTTTTCTTGATTTTTAGGGTTTATTTTTCTAGCTTTGATTCTTGAACTTTCTTGGGCCTTTCCTACATAATTTTTCATGTAGAATCCATTTATCATATTAGTTTTATGAAAATCCAATCCCTTCCCATTGACTTAGCTTGGCCGAACCATATATATATTTGTAGGGAAAAGGATTTTCAACCAAACTAACATGTAACCACTTAATCTTTAACCTTTAACCATGCTTAATCTTCATCTAAACCATTCCCTATCATTTTGATAAAATTTGGGCAGCACTTTCCCCTTAGGAAAATGACTTTCTACCATCATTAAAATAGCCTAAAACTAACATACCATCATTATAACTTGAAATGGAAGAGTTTTAGAAGCTTACCTTGCTTCCATATGACTTTCTCTCACTAGAATTCTCCTCTTTCTCTCTCTACACGAAAACTTGCAAGAGGTTTCCTACTTGAAAGGTCTTGCATGAAATGAACATGTGAGGGGGTATTTATAGGCTTCATATTTCACTAATTCTACATATGCCCTTCTTGCATAAGACTTAATCTTAGCCCTCCAATTTTTACCTCTTTCCACATGTACAAATCTTAGGCTAGGTAGCTTAATATGTTGACACTTGGATGATGAGTCATTAGGGCTTATGTCATCTCTTCTTATCCATTAAGATTAATTAGGCTCTAATCAAGGTTTACTCTCTTAATCCCTTGATTAACTTGGCTAATCAACCTTCTAGAAACTTTTGACTTTTCAAAAGTAGATGGTTGAATCCTAGCCATCCAATGAACCATGTTTGCCACATGTCACAATCCTACGGAAGATGACTTAACCCTAATTATCTTACTTAAACCTAATTAGGTTTTAACCTATCTTGATTTATTATTTTCTTTTTCTTTTTCTTTTTATTTTCTTTTTTCTTTTCTTGGCCAATTTAGGCGTGACATGTGTCCTTGTTCATCTGTAGGAAATTTTATCACCCCTGATGTCCAGACAGTCCACTGAGTCTTAATATAGTACTGGTTTATTTTATCTGATAGCTGAAAAATTCTAGTATCTCAAAATTCTTATATCAGCTCACCATTAATTATGTCTCAGTAAAGGGGTATTTCCTGATTAATTTCATAATTTTTCTCCCTCTATAACTCCTTAAATTGTCATTTCTGTAAAAACAGAAAATCTACCAATATTAATTTAGCTTTAAATTCAATTAAAGCTAACCTCCTCATCATTTAGGGTTGAAAATAATTTTATAAATTTCCATAATTCCTAAATGAATTTCCTTTAATGTTTCATAATTTTTTGAGATCTCTAAGTATTTTTAAAAATTAATATTGGCTAATTTTTCTTAATTTAGCCAGAATATTAATAATTAAAATAATTTTGAATAAATTATTTTCAACCTGTATTTACTTTCTAGACCTCAAATACCATTCTACAGCATTAATTCTATTTTCCATGATTTACTGGAAATTTTTAGGATTTCTGGACACTAATTACGATAATGCCCTTTGTAGACCAATCATTTTAAAAATGACAATTTGGTCCTTTTTCAGTTCTCACTTCAATTGTTATGCTGTTTATCTATCTTTTATCTCACCTGGCCTTGGTCAGCCCTAAATATTTCATTAATCATACTAAAGATATCAGGGTATGACATATTTCCCTATTTCTAGGTTAGAAATTTTGGGATGTTACAATTAGCACTTTTGGTTTTCTCTATCCTTAGGGATCATTAACAGGAAGAAAGCTATCTTTAGCTCTTTCTAGCTTTTTATATCCATTTAGGAATCAAAGATAGCTACTTTGATCGTGCTGCCTTAACCTCATATCAATGCTATACTAACTGTATCTAACTTAGGTTGCCACTTGACCCTTTCTGCTAGGGTTCAAACTCATACCTCTATCTGACTTATAAGCCAATATCCTTTTTTTCTCTAAAAGGGAAGTCTCTTTATCTTTAAACAGTGGTGACCTTCCTTAGCTTATGATTTTCTTTCTAATTAAGGACTCAAACATCACCTCTTTAGTAATCCACAATACTTATTTTTCCTAGAGCATTCACCTCCAATCCATAACCTTAGTTGGACCATAGCTAGTATGCCATTACTAGCTCTGACTTGAACTGGACTTTTCTAAATCCTTGCAAATAGTTCTTTCTTCCTATACCATAACCTCTGTTCTGATACCAAAGATATTACACCTTACTTATATAATACTTAGAGTCCATTTAGAATTATTTTGGACCACATTAGATGGTCTTGAGCTCATAAAAACGTACGCTGATTTACAGAAATTATTGTTCACTGTGCATTTTTCAGATTACAGGTCCAACTTTGAAAAATCATAACTAATTCTAGAAAAATCATATGGATGTGTTCCAAAATTCTACAGAAAGATCTTTTAATGCTTGTTAAGGAAAAAAAAATATCTAATTGGACTTATCCTTGCCCAATTCATACAGTTTATTAGATAAAATTACTATTCACTTGCTAAATCTAGAACTTTTAAATTCTATACCTTAATTTTGGAAATTCGTATCTCCTTGTGTACACATCCAGTTGAGGTGATCTACCTCTCATTTTAAAGCTCAAGATGTGTACTATAAGTCTGCCAAATTTTATGACTTAACTCATTTATTTGATAGGTCAAACTGAAGATCAAAGCTAACTGCTCTAGGACCTACGTTTTATCCTTTCTCCTTTGCTTGCTTTAATTCTTTTTATTTCTTCGGCATACATAACTTGGGTTTACTCTTTTTCATTTATGCTCATACATTTTTATACATGCCATAAGTATTTTATGCACATAAATTACATCAAGGCATCCATAAACATAATTTACAACATAGGAGAATTATACATTGAACATAAACTCATTCATTAACATCAATAATTTTCTACTTTCTTCTCCTTGCTTCTCATGCCATTATTGCCCATCATTGATTGACCTAAATGGTTGGTTAGAGAGGGGGTGAGATTCAGGAGAATCTCAGTAGCAAATAATACCATATTAATCATGCTAGATGGATGCTAATGTACTACACACAACTTGTTTATTCTCTTGTTAATTAGTGACATATTAGCATGCTCAAAGCTAACTTCTTAATGCATGGTCACAGAGACATAATCTACTTATCATGAATAGCAATTAGAACAGCTAAAACATGTCACAGTAACATTCAAATAACATGTACACAGCAATACACAAGCATACAACATCAAGCAATGACAATAGGTAAATTCACTACCTTGCACCTCAAGATTTCTTCTTACTTTTCCTTTGACTCCCTTGACTTTCGAACCATATAGGCATTCGGTCAACATCACCAAACATCATCTTGGATGTTCCAAAGTCCTAAACATAGTCACATTGATCATACAATCTATTAGGACCAAGAGATTAAATAAAGTTCAAGATTAACCTTCTTGAACTTAACCCTTTTCTCTTAATTTTTGGATTTATGTTCTAGCTTTGTAAAAGTTATTCTCTTAGGCTAATCCTACACAATTTTCCCAAAGAATCTAAATATCTACTTGGATTTATGAAAATCTAATCCCTTCCTATAGATCTCATTTTGGCCGAATAGGGTGTCTTGGAAAACCAAATTTCCATTTTCAAATTTAATGCTTCCAAGCTTCCTTTCTTGGTGTTTCCCTACTCCATTTCATCATTTAAATACATTGGAAGTATCAAATTAAATCAAATCCAACTCTAACCCCATTCTCTCTCCTTGGCTGAATTGAATCATCATGAATAGGGGTGGGATTTTCTTTCCAAAATTCACTCAAAACTAATCAAAACCTATCCTTTTCAAGTGTGTAATCTATGCTTTAAACCCTTGATTAAATCCTTCCATAATTTTCAAAAATTTGGAAGAATCTCCCCATGGAAAATGACCATCCAAAACTACACAAAATCATATATAAACAGCCCACAATAATTAACAAAGAGCTTAGGAGCTTATCTTAGTGATTCCTTGAACTTAGGTAGAATTTTTCTCACTAGAAATAACTCTTTCTCTCTCTAAATGCAAGAGCAACATAGTCTACCCTATAGTTCCTTGTTTGGCTAAAATGTGAGGGGTCTTGGTGGCTATTTATAAGCCAAGCATTAACAAAATGCCATCAAAGTTCAAACGAATTATAATGCTTAGGTGTCAAGCTAAGCTTCATTCTTGAATTTCCTCTTTCCTTAATCTAATTCCAAATGAAATGAATTTTAGAAGTCAAAATCCTCTCCACCTCTATCTTGACAAGTGGCACAATGAGAGCCAAGCAAAAATGAGTGTACTTCTCACCTTTTTCAGCACCATTTTGATACTGAATTGCTCTGTCTTTTTCTATATCAGTGATCTAAGCTTCCTAATTAATTTTTGTCAGATTTTTAACATTTCCTTATCAATTTTCTCTTCCTAAAGTGCCCTCCTTTACTCCCATCATTAATTTATATCATTAAAAGAAAAGAAAACCAATTTATTTGCTATTGTAGTTTTCTTGCTCAGGAGTTACTTTTTCAGGTCTTTAGGCACTTTAAAACTTTCCTGATTATTTCATAACCTCTTATAAATCCCATAGGAGTTCCATAAATTTTCTTGGGATTTATCTAGTCTCATAAGTATTTATTTGGAATTTTTCCAAATAAAACCCTAATTAGCATAATTGGACTTTAAATTCCTTTAAAGATTTACCAGGGGTATTTTGGGAATAAAATCACTTCAATATTCAATAATTACTAAAAATTCAATAATTATTGCCTTATGTCATAATTTCATCCTTTGAGCCTCAAATATTGTCGAGGGACCTTTTTTCTACCTAACATAATTATTTGCCAAAATTTTGGGAATTTCTAATATATTTTTCCAAATTTTCATATTTCTTTCTACTACTCTAGCCCTTAAATGTCTAGGGATTTCCTTACTCGTAGTTGTAAAATTTCCAAATTTTCATATTTCTTTCTACTACTCTAGCCCTTAAATGTCTAGGGATTTCCTTACTCGTAGTTGTAAAATTTCTGGATGTGACATAACCATTGTTAGCCCTTTGGACCATCTTTTTTAGTACATGTATACTTTTATAAATGTAAATATTTTATCTTCAGTTAAAAAACAGAGAAAAGAAATAGAAAAAGGAAAAGAAATAGAAGAAAATGTTTAAGAAAAGCCAAAGAAGGAAAGAGAATGAATAGTAAAATAAATTAAATATATATAAAAAAGGGAGAAATTTTTTTTTTGGAAATAGAAATAAATAGCAAAAAGGGAATATTACTATGTTAGAATTTAAAATCCTTTCTTTTGAAAAGTTGACGCTTATTTCATGAAGGGAATAATTGTGATGAATGGTACTCATTTGTTTTGCTTTTATCCTATCCATTTCACTTAGCCTTCACTAACCATTACAACCCTCTAAGTCCTCTTGATTTGCAATTTATGGTTCTTGTGATGGAGAGGTAGAATCATCACAAGCTTATGGTAGAGAATGGACAAGGTAGATTTTAGAGTGAAATTATCTCAAGACAAGTGAGTTGAGAGCTAAACGCATACCCTTGAGACAAATATCTTTTGTTCAATCTCTTGGATTAAACACTTATAGTGTTTGTTTTCTTAGCGCCTCTTCGCTCTACTTTGGTTGATTTCAGAGAAGGTGGTTTTACTAATTATCTACTCTCATTTTTAAGCATGGTCAGAATTTTCTTTTGCTCTTATATCTCTTTGAATATTTTTATGGGTTTTATCCAAGAGTACAAAGGTCTAAGTATGAGGGAATTTGATTGAACACAAATTTTCTATATTATTTGATGATATTTTTAAGGTTTTTGTTATACTTTTTGGCTCCTTTTGGTGATATTTGTGCTTAATGGAGATTGAGGGTCTTTATTTTGTTAGTGTCATTTGAGGGTAAAATTATCATAATTAGTCATTAATTGCATTCAATTGATTTTTAGGACAACTGATACTTTAAACCATTTCTCTTTATTACAGGGTACTCAAAAAGTAGAGCCAAGAGTGAAGACTAAGAAATTGCAACACGCAAGATCAAGAGTAGCAGCACTGGAAGGGTTCGCCGCAATAAAGATAATACTTCGCCGTAGCCAAATACTAGCTTAATCGCGGTGAAGTCACAAGATCAAGCAACATAGCTCTTGGGAATGGTTCGCCCAGGTGAAGTCATTCCTTCACTGTGGCAAAACGTTCGGATCAGTAACCTAAATCCGAACCCTTTTCGAAAAATTCACTTACCCACTCATGAGAACTAACCCAATACACCTATTACCAAATTAGAAACCCTATTTTAGGTAAGATACGTCATTCATTCATTACACAGCCTCCATCTCTCACTCTCTCTTACTTCCTCTCATCTAACCCTAATTTCTTCCATTTCCACTATCAAACCTCCATGAGTAGCCTAGATTTATTCCCAGTTGTGATGCTTCAAAGTGTTATGTGTGGCTAGGCATTTCTCTTCCTCTTGAAGGTAGATGATGGTTTGAGTTCAAGGAGTTTAAAAGGGGAGTAGTGTAACACCTTACGTTTACGACCTTATATTGTGCCAAGTTAAGACATTCGAAAGCGCAAGATAAGGTTACCGGGTTGAAAAACCTGAATTTGAAAATTTCTTTTCCCGCATTACTATTCACCGTAACCTTAAACTTGGCATAACTTTGGATAATCATAACTAATTCTAGAAAAATCGAAACAAGGTCGTTCCAAGTCTCACTCGAAGCTCTTAACATCATCTATCAAGGAAAAATGACCTCAGTTCCAATTTAATCAGAAACGCATCCATTTTTAATTTCGAAAAGTACTGTTCATTTGGTCATTTTTCTATTTTCCAGGATTTTTGCCTAACTTCGGAAAGGCATAACTTCTCACACAGAGCTCTGATTGTGACGCTTTACCACTCATTTTAAAGGGAAAAATAAGACCTATTTGCATGCCAAATTTCAGGGAAAAAGTCAACCATTTGACCAGGGTCTTCGTTGGTCAAAGTTTGGACAAATCTAGACCATTTTTATCCCCTTTTTCACTAATTCTAACAGCATTTCGTTTTTCACTATAATCATACCATAATTACACGTAAAGCTACTCTATCATTAATATACATTCCAAAAAGGTTATCATATCATGTGTTCATGATCAGAGTATGCTTACATGGCTTGAAAGAGAAAGGTTCAAAACCGTATAATACAATACATAATTCATAACTTCCTCAAGCCATGATTATTTCCTTTCCCTTCTCCTTAGCAGTAGTGGCACCTAGGATATCATGTTATAGGAGGAATGAGATTTCATAGAAATCCCAGTAGCATTGAACATACAACCATCAAGTCAACATGCATAAGATGTCATGCTACATGCAGTAAAATAACATTTCTAGTCTTTATGCCATGCCATAACCATTCTGTATCCATGTCATCATATCATGGAGCATATAATCATTCTGGTCTCAACTCAATCATGCAAGAGCCAAGGCATACATTGCAAGGAGTTCACATCATCTGGGCATAAACATTCTCATGGCACATAAACACACATAGCAGAAACACCAAATACAGGTCAACAAAATAATTGCAAGTCCACGCTACCTCAATTCCACGCTTAACGTTTCCTCCTTGTTCCCTTGCTTGATATCCTCTTAAGTTTCCAGAAAATTGCCTATCAACCATACAGTAAGGGTATGGTAAATTTCATATCCAGTATACAATTCTTTCTCTATATAATGCTACCCTTGTGCCTTTCAATTTATAATTTCTGTATACCTTTCCTAAACCTTTGACCTTGGTTTGACCAAGCCTTAACCCTCAATTAAGGTCTTGGAATTCTTCCTCAATCCATGATTAATCATGCTTTCTTGGTTAATCATTAACCCTTAATCCTTAATCCAATATTTAATTAAGGTCCTCAAGTCACATAGTCATTAGTACAACATAATCTTCTAAGATTAAGTCACTAATCCCTTATGGATTAACCATTAATCATTCTCTAATCAACATGATTAACCATTAATCATTCTCTAATCAACATGATTAATCATAATTAATCATCCTTCAATTAGCATAACTAATCACTAGTTAATAATTAATCAGGGTAGCTAACCTTAATTACTTACTAATCTTTAATCAAACAACATGATTAATCTTAGCTATCACTAAACCATAATTAATCAAGGTAATTAATCCTAATCTTCCTCAAATAAATAATCAACTAAAAATAATTAACACTTAGGGAGGTAAACATACCTTAATTAGCTCTTAATCGGCGATTAGAGGTGTCTAACCTTGCTTTCTCCCTTTCTCTCTCTTCTTTCTTCCTTTCTCTCTCCTAGAACTCAAGAACACAAAATTCCCTCTCAACAAAACCTCTTGGCCGAATTTGTTCATGGAAGGGGGGTATTTATAGGCTTTGATATTTCAAAATGCCAAAAATGCCCTTCGGGAAAAAGATGCGATATCGACCGTCCATTTTTTTCTACTTTACACATGGACAAATCTTAGGGCACACACCATAAGAAGTTGACACATGGATGGACACCTAATCACCATGTGATTTTCATGTGGAAATAAAATATTATTTTATTGTTTTGTCTCTTATTTCCCTTTATGCCCTTGAACAATTTGGAAAATTCCAACTTTGTCCTCCCCTTCTAATTTTGGCCGAAATATTACTCTTAATATTGGAAAAAAAATGACTCATTCAATAATCAGTGCAATCCACTGATTATTTCTACATTTCCGGTCCGATTTTCCAACAATCCTGTCCAATTTACTGTCACAAAATTTTGATTTCAACACCTCATTAAATTCCCCTCATCCCAAGGGTAATCCGTAATTTTTCTCAAGTTTTACCTCCCTCTATAATTTTCTAAATTTTATTCTGTCAAAAATCACTATTCTACCGATAATAATTCGGTAATAAATATTCTTTAAGCTAACCTTTGTACATCCAAAGGTGGGAAGTAATTTTATAAATTAGGATAATATGTCACATAATTTATCCATATTTTTCCTTGAATTTTTGAGGCCTCTATATATTTTAAATAATGGAAATTGGCTAATTTTCCTTAATTAACCAAAAATTCCAATAATTACAAATAATTCCCTGATAAATTATTTTTAATCTTATATTCATCTTCTAAGCCTCAAACATTATTTTGTACCCTCCTTTCTATTTTTCATGATTTTCTGGGAATTTTCAGGAATTTCGGACATTGTTTCCAATACTGCCCTTTCTTGACCGATCTTTTCAAGAATGACCGTTATGTCCCTTTCCTGATTTTTTCCTCATAGCCTGGATCCTCTACCAGTCTACTATACTATTTGGCCTTAGTCAGTCACAAATCATTCATCAATTAGAATAAAATTATCAGGGTGTGACAAGTAGCTTAATCTATATTTTTGTTATAGATTTATGAATTCTAAGTTTAGGGTTTGTAATGTGTAGTTGAGCTATTTGATTATAGTTGTAATCAACTTTGGATATTCATTATGTATAGTTAGATTGGTTATTGTAGAATTTATGTGCTAAAATATATGGAGTTACATATATGTTCCTTTGTAATCCTTTTTATTCTCTTTTTATCTTGTATGGTTGTGTTTTGATATTGAGCTAATTTTGGATTGCACTGGACTGACTGCATTGGCTAATCCTACCACACACACTAAGTGCGCTTAATAGGATCTTATGAAATGGGATACCATTGAGTGAGATCCTAGACTCAAAGAGTATTTGAGGTTTTCCCTTCAGAGACTTAGTGAATTTTTACTCCCGTCAAAATCAATTTTGAACTATGATAGCCTAAGTTCACTTTCAAGAGGGTCTTTATCACTATTTGAACACTTGTTTTCTATCATTTCGTTTTTAATCTCCCAAAATCCAAAAAAAAATACTTTTACTTTTTAATTTAGTTCAATTCATATTTTCTAATGAAAACCCCTTTTTTTCTAATCAGTTACATTTCATGGAATATAGTTAACTCAGGTCCATTAGTTTAAGGTTCCAGTTAAGTGAATATAGTGCAATCCTTGGATAATCTTTGAATTTAACCTCCAAGGGCATAACAAAAGGTTAAAATAAAAAATCATAACTAATTTTACAAAAACCATATGGAGGTGCTCTAAATTTCTACTCGAAACTCTTTTAATGCCCTTTAAGGAAAAAAAATATCAAACTAGACTTCTCTCTTGCCAATTCATACAGTTTAATCCGTAAAGATTACTATTTATTTGGTAAATTCTGAAATTTTTGTATTTCTTACCTCAATTTTGGAAATTCATATCTCTTTGTGTACTATTGAGATAATCTACTTCTTGTTTTAAAGCTTGGGATGTGTAATATACGCCTGCCAAAATTTGTGGCTTAATTCGTTCATTTGATAGATCAAACTAGAGCTTAAAACTAACTGCTCTAGGACCTACGTTTTGTCCTTTAAACAATTCTTGCTTTAATTCATTTTATTACTTTGGCATGCATAACTTGGGCTTACTCTTTCGTATTCATTCTTATACATTTCCATTCTTGCCATAGACATTCTAATTAATCATATTGCATAGTTGGCATCCATATACATAATTTACACAATAAGAGAATTATGCATTAATCCTTAGTCTCATTCATTAACATCAATAATTCTCCTCTTTCTTCTCCTTCCTTCTCATGCCATCATTACCCATCATTGATTGACCTAAATGGTTGGTTAAGGAGGGGTGAGATTCAAAAAAATCTCAGTAGCAAACAATACCATATTAATCATGCTAGATAGATGCTAATGCATTATATGCAACTTGCTAATTCTCTTGTTAATTGGTGACATATTAGCATGCTTAATGCTACCTATTGAATGCATAGCTATGGAGACATAATGTACTCATCATAAATAACAATTACAATAGCCAAAACACATCACAACAACATTCAAACATCATGTACATATCAATACGCAAGCATACAACATCAAGCAAGGATAATAGGTAAGTTCACTACCTTATACCATAAGCTTTCCTCTTGCTTTTCCTTTGACTCCCTTCACTTCCCAATCATGAGAGCTTTCAATCATCATCATCAAACATTCTCTTGGATGTTCCAAGGTCCTAAACATAGCCATATTAATCATACAATCTACCAAGACTAAGAGATTACATAAGGTCCAAGACTAGCTCTCTTAAACTTAACCTTTTCTCTTAATTTTTTTATTAGTGTTCTAGCTTTGTAACAATTGTTCTCTTAGGCCAATCCCATATGATTTTGCCCAAGAAATCCAAATATGAGTTTGGATTCATGAAAATCCAACTCCTTCCCTAAGAACCAGTGTTGGCTGAATAGGGGGTTTTGAAATCCAAAAATTCCAACTTTAATTCCAATACTTCCAATGCTTGTTCTTTAGGTTTACCCTCCACCATTTTCCATTTTAAACACAATGGAAGCATCAAAACTATAAAAAACACATCCTAGGGTGATCTTAGCTTGGCCAAACAACACCCATAATAATCACATCATACAATCTTTCAAATTTCAACACAATACCACTTGAAACAACCTTGGACCAATGTGTTTTAACTAGATATCACATCAAAACCTTCTTCCCCTAACCCATGATAATTCGGCTAGCACTTCCTCAAGGGGGAAACCATATTTTCCAACCAACTAAACCAAGTAAACAAAGCAAGAAACACAATAGAACAACCTACTAACCTTAGATCCAGGCTTTGTTGATAAAAAATAGTAGCTTTCCTCTTGATCACACTTCAAGAAATAAAATGACAAGGGGTTCCCCTAGGTTGGCCAAAAATTGAGTCTTGCAAGGGGGGAAGGGTTCTATTTATAAGCCAAGCCATAACTACTTGCCCTCCAAGATCGCTCAAATTACAATGCTTAAGTATCACTTGATTATGACTTCTTACACTAATTCCAAGCTTAAAATTAATCTAAACTTAATTAAAATGCAAGAGGATCAAAAGTCAAAATCCTCTCTGTTAGTGGTAGTCTCACCCAAGAGGGGGTGAATTGGGTAAGTTATAAAAATTTTGTGAATTAAAAACAGTAAGCTAAACAGAAACAGAGAGCGTAAGTTAGAGCGATTTCACTGTAGAGAGTAGACACAGAATTTCTACTAGTTCGGTCTCAACCACTTGACCTACGTCCAGTCCTCAGAACACCTCTGAGTATTTTGCTAAGTTCCAAGATTAATTGGGCTCTTGGTACCGCATTACAGCAATGGATTCGCTCAATCACTCCCCCTTACTACCCGTAAGGTTACAGACCCACTCAAGAGTCCACACTCTTGAGTTTCACTCAAAAAGTGATTAAAGATGATATGTAAAACTCTCTCACAGAGTAAATGGATGAGAAACACTAAAGCCCAGTACAAACAAGAATAGAGTATTGAATGCAACAATAAGTTATTTGCAGAAGGTAGCTCGCACATTCAATTTTATGCATTCAATGCTTCTTCATGCCTTTTATAGTTGAGGAAGTTTAATAACTGTTAGATGGAAGAGCTTTTAGCCGTTGAGAGTTCGGTTGTATGGTTTTCTAGTCGCAAGGGAGAAGTAAATGAATCAGACATCAGATCCAATAACTAGAAACTGAACAACCTTGATCGAAGACATGATTGATAACTGGTTTGTCGATTACGTTATCAATTAATAAAGATGAAAGATTTTGAGACAGATAACTATATTTATCGATCATGTTATGGATTAACAAATGATCGATCCAATGATCGATAAATGGACAGATTAACTTCAGAAAGAATATGTAGAAAAAAATAGCTCAAGGTCACTTGTGATTTTGAAACTCCTAAAATAGAGTATTAAGATAATCATCAAGGCTGAAAAAAGCTTGAAGATAAATATTAAGAATATTCTTAAATCTCATTGTTGCCTCTGTTATGAAAAGAGCTAGATTATTGATTAAGTGATCAGAAAATATTTGATCGATCAATTTATCGATAAAGGTAAGTAAGAGAGAATTTGATTTTCAAAGTATATTGATCGAATAATTTTTTGATAAATGAATGTTGTTAAAGATTTTCATAAAGAGCATAAATCCTATAATGATCGAGTCAGTGATCGATCAGAGACTTATCGATCAAGTGATCGATAATAATGTAGTAGAGAAGTTTAGATCAAAATCCCAGGGGCAAGTTGATCGATCATGTTATGTGAGAACAGAATATTCAGTGAATAGGATGATCGATTATTTTATCGATAAATTGATGATCGATCAAGTGATCGAATAAAGACTTAGATAATTTCAATCAGTGAAAAGGAGCTGATCGATCATTTAATTGATAAATCGTTGATCGATCAATTTATCGATAAATTAATTTAAACTTAGAAAAAATATCGATAAGCAAGTGAAATATTATGCAATGACAGAATAGGTTATCGATCAAGTTGTGATCGATAACGTGATCAATAAATGGTGTTTAAACAAAATACAACAAGAGTGGGAAGTTTTACCATTTATCTGTTTTCTCATCGATAATTCATTTATCGATCAAGTGATCGATAAATACTTACCAAAACTTGTGTCCATTATCTGTTAGTTGTTCGATTATTAGATTATCGATCAATTGATCGATAACTTTCTGCAACCTTCTTCACAGGATAGTGTTAACGATGATCAATCAAGTGATTGATCAACACATTCAAATTGATTTATCTATCAAGTTATCGATTAATATTTCTACAAAGTTATCAGTTTACATAGGAACTTTATCTATCAAGTGATCGATAAATCTTTCATCGATTAGGTGATCGATCAATTTACTAAAACATAGATTCCTTAATTTGTTATCATCAAAACCTTAAATCTAACACTCTCATATGGAGCTTGTCAAGTGGCGTAATATAGGCCAACTAAAAGGCAAGTGTACTTTTATGGCACTTTATATTTTATCAATATTTTATCGGTCCCTTTTCTCAATTATGGTCTCTTGGAGCATTGAAATATTTGTCACATCATTTTTATCTTATTCTACTACCTCTTCTCTCTTCTTTAACGCCTTCATATGTGTCATAATTACCCCACATGGTGCATTAATGAGCTAACATTGCATTTGTCTTTTCCTTAGGTATTTTCCTCTATTTACTTGGCTCTTATTTGCCGGGATTTTTTCTTGGCTTTTTAGAACTCTAAAAATTGTTCTGTCTACTCCAAAAATTCTTTTTACTTTTATAAAAAAATCTATGAATTTTCTTAAGTCATAACTCATCCTGTAGGCCCCACTTAAAAATCATTTTTTAAAATGCTTTTTTTTTTGTTGCTCACCCAGTTTACCAGAGCTTTACTCCGACTACATCTGGATCCGACCTGCGTCGCATACCTGGCTGTGTTGGGTGAGTCTCCCAACAGGGATTTCTACATATGCTGAGGCTCAAACTCGAGACCTCGCTTAAGCGGTACTAAGCCGCTTACCACCTGGACCAACCTCCCGTTAGTTAAAATGCTTTTTTATTAGTATAATCAACTTTATATTTTATTAAAGCCATTCCCCTGATCTTCTCTGAGCGAGACTAACTATTTAACGTCATTTTTGTGTATATTTTTTAGGTCTCTTGCTATTCCAAATAATTACCTCAAACGGTGTATTTTTTACTAACCATAATCTTATAAATTCCATTTAAATTGCTTCAAGGGTATTTTCATCATTCCTCTTCACAAAAGAGTCTTAGAATATTATCTCCCATTTTCTAGGATTTTTATGGAATTTTTTGTATACTTTCCATTTTTACCTCTATTGGCCATAACTTTCTGAAATTACGATTTAGTCCTTACTTGGACTTAACCTCATAAAACATCTCTTTGAGGCTTCTAACTTAACCTTTAGTCTGTGTCTAGTCTCTGTTCTCTTTCTGGGCCCTTGGGACTCTACTGGAATCTCTATGTTATTTACACATTTGCCCCAAGTAAATTTCTTACTTTGCAGTTTAGTCCTTGAAATTGCTTTGATTTTTTTTTTCTCATTTTTAGGACTTTTGCTCGGAGGGGCATAGTAGCCTACCTATTTTGAGCTACACCTACGGCTCCTAGACCTAAAAATTAGGATGTGACATGTAACATCCTGAAAATCTTAACCCTGATATTAAGGGAATTAAATAGATCAAGGGCCAGTTAATGTAGAGGAAATTATAGCTAGTACCAGTATGAATTTTGAAATCCAGATAAAGGTTAGACTGATATTTTAAAAATTAGTTAAAGAAAGATTTAATTGAGAATTTAAGTTTGAAAAATATAAATAAGGGTCAAGGAACTGTATTTGAGGCCCACAGGAATTATTGAAAGGAAAATAAATAAATATAAAATTTTCTATATTTACAAAAAATTTTGGTAATACCGAGTGAGAGTATCCAAAAGTTAATTATGAGAAATATTTAGAGGCCTCAATAATTCTAAAAAAAATATAAGAAATCATCTTGGAGGATTATAACAATTTATAAAATTATTCCAGACTTCAATTGATGAGGAGGTTAGCTTTAATAATATTTAAAGCATAATTATCATTAGTAAAGAACCGATTGTAGAAAAAATGGAATTTAGAGAATTCCTAAGGGAATTAAATTTTGAGAAAAATCATGGAACTTACCTACCCTATGAGAAGACTAACGGTACATTGAGATGAATTTTTTGAGGCAGTAAAATTGACAGGATACAGAAAAAATTCATCCAGCACTACACTGGTACTTAGTGTAATTTAAGGATAACTAGGGAAGTAAAAAATTGGCAAAAATTCCCAGCCCAATAGACTCAAGAATCACGCCTAATTGGCCTAAATTAGGGGGAAAATAATTAATAGAAAAAGAAAAAAAATAATTTCTAGAAGGTGATTAAGGAAAAGTTAATCTTGGATTAGAAAACCAAGGTTAATGTGTGATAATCTTAGCATGACATAAGCAAGGTGACATCATCCTCATGACATCACATGAACAAGTGGCAAGCTTACAAGCTTCCTACCTTAAGATTTATCCATGTGTAAAGGAGTAAAAATCAAAGGCTAAAATCTTACCACTTATCCTTTGTAATTTCTTTCAACTTCAAGGGTTAAGAGTCATTTGAAACACTATAAATAGCCCTTCCCACCCTCACAATTTCGGCCAAGAGGAGATCATTAGGGGAAGTTATGTTGCTCTTGAGTTTAGAGAGAGAAAAGGCTATTTCTAAAGAGAGAAAGTCCACCTAAGTTCAAGGAATCACTAAGGTAAAGCCATTTGTGATTTATTGTGGGCTGTTTTTATATCAATTTATGTTGATTTGGATAGCCATTTTCCAAGGAAAAATGCTGCCAAAGTTTTTAGAAAATTGGAAGAATTTATCTAAAGTTTGAAACCTTGGATAAACACTTAAAAAGGATGGAATTTGATTGGTTTTGATTGAATTTAGAAAGAAAATCGAACCCTTATACCTAAGGAAGTGTTTCGGCGAAAGAGAGAAAACGAGGTTAGAGTTGGATTTGATTCAATTTGATGCTTCCAATGTATTTAAATGATAAAATGGTGAAGGGAAACACTAAGAAAGTAAGCTTGGAAGCATTAAATTAAAAATGAAAATGTTGTTTTCCAAGGGGTACAATTCGGCCAAATTGAGATTTATAGGGAGGAATTGGATTTTCATAAATCTAAATAGATATTTGAATTATACATGAAAAATTATGTAGAAATAGCCCAAGAGATTTAAAGAATCAAAGTAATAAGTAATAACCCAAAAATCAAAGAAAAAGGAGTTTAAGAATTATTTGATTTTAAGGGTTATTTGATTAATGTTTTGGATGAAACAATAAATTGTGGTGCCCTACTGTGTTATCAATAGGCCTAGCATCCAAAGAGAAAAAGGATTGCTTAAGAGGAAGAGCTTGAAGGGAAAAAAAAGGCTTGAAAGACGTAGCTAGCATTTACTTTGTAAATGTTACATTGCATTGTATTTATTACTTTATGTTATGCTATGTTATGATGCCATGATGTGGATGAGATGATAATGTTATGTGATGTATAACTCCATGCATGTAATGCCTTAGCTTATGCTATGTTGAGTGTTATGAATGAAAAGTATGTTATGTCCTTTCCATGGCATGTGCACTAAGTGAAAGTGTGTGTTGGCAAGTTCATTTAGCTTAAAATGCTTTGCTTATGTGACACTGTGAATGTGGTGCTATGCTACTAAAATTGCTATGAATCTTACCCTATATTTAACAAAAACTTAGGGCCTGCAATATCTCAAAAAAAGGGCAAGGAGGTGGTCAATGCATGAAGGAACTATAATTACAATGACACTTTATGGTTTTATCCATTTCATGCATTTTTGAGGAAGAATATAAATAAATATTTTGTGATGGCTTTATATGACTACTTTATGCAATTGTATGACAAAGTATGCTATGGAAATCAATTATGTGGTTGATTAATTGATATGCCAAGCTAGAGAATTATTTGTGGAAAGAATAGTGGGTTAGGGATAAAAGTCAACCATTTGGGAGGAAACTTTGACCAACGAGAATCTGAGCAATCATCTAAAATAATTCATAAAACATTTCAAATCAATAGATCTTATTTTTTTTCCTTTAAAAAGAGTGGTAATATACCTCAAACAAATAATCATGCAAAAAGTCATGCTTATCCAAAGTTAGACAAAAATACTAAAAAAAATTGAAAAATAATCAAATAAACAATATCTTTTGAAATTAAATCTGGGCTCAAATTTAAAGAAAATTCATCTAGAGCTTTTTTTCCCCCTCAAAAGATATTTCAAAGAGCTTCCAATAGAACTTAGAATTACTCAATTTTGATTTCTGTAAAATTAGTTATGAATTTTTAAAGTTTGGTCAATTTATGGGCTACTATGAATAGTAACCCATGAGCAAAATTTTTCAAAGTCCATTTTTCAAACTTTTGGCCATCAACTGTGATCCAATATACCTCTAGTTGGATGGTAATTTGGTAAAAAGTTAAGGTGTTACATAGTCGAATAGTATGCTTAATGTCCTAACTTAGGAGTTTTTTCAAAATTCAATCTAAACATCAATCAAACACATCATTCCAAGCTCATATTCAAGATTTCTATCCTTCTCTAATCTATTCTCAACTTGACTGAAAATTTGGCAGCATAGAGGTTTAGGTTTTATCATGAAATTTTAACCAAAACAACCCTTAAACCTAACCAAAATCAAGCTTGAACATACCTTAATTGATAATTGGTTGAAGTTTGATGATTTTCCCTTATTTTGGATGGTGTAGGGTGCTGCTTTTAGGTGTGTTTTTGGTTAAGCAGAATTTCCCCTTGTTTTTCTAATTTTGGCCAAACTAGTGCATTTGTGAGGGGGTATTTATAGATCTCTTAAGCTAGCTATAACCCCTCCCAAATGGCCTGCTTTGCTGCCACCTAAAGGGACATGTGTCCCTCTTCATAACTCTTAAATTTTGATTGTGCCAAGTGTCCCATTAATCTTGATTTTTCTTCGTTATTTTGGGCTTGATTTGGGCTTGAATTCTTTTGACAAGAAGGATGATGGCTGCGTGATTTTTTTGGGCTTTCTTGGCCCACAATGAGCCCAAAACTGATTGAAAAGGAAAGGAAAATGTCGCCTAATAAAAAATTATCAATTTTAAATCAAAACTCACTATATCGGTTATTATTTCTAAAAATAGTTTTGGGACTTTAAAAATTCATTTCTCTCCCAAAAAAAATTCTCTTTTAATATAAAAATGTCTCATGAATTTTTCTGAAATTTATTTCCGCCTTTAACCTCCTGTATTGAATTTTCTTCAAAATCAGGTCTTACCAATAAAATTTCATCACTAAATATCCAAAAACAATTCACTTCACATCTTGAGGCCTGAGATAATTTTAAAATTCATAATAATATGCTAAATAATTTTTTCATTTTTTTTTCAAATTTATTGGGATTTTGAGGTAGCTCAAATAATTAATTATGGCTAAAAATCCCTGTCTGATTATAAAATATTGATAATTCTTAGAAATTCTATAAAAAATTATTTTCACCTCTTTTTCACCTCTAGGACCTCATATACTATTCTAAATCCTTTAATCTTTATTTTTTCTATTTTTGGAGAATTTTTTTAATTTTTCTGACACGCCTTTGCAGTCTATCCTACTTATACCAGATATTATGAAAATGTCAGTCTGGACGCTGTCAAGATTTTATGTCATACATGGCTTCATTAGCCAGTCTACTTTTCCTATTGGCCCTTGACTAAATTTTTCATTCTCATTATCAGGGTTAAAATTTACAAGATGTGACAGTATCTTTAAGCTTTCTCTTTGCTTCCTTTGCCTCCAACCATCTAAGTTACTTGCTCAACCTTTTCCAGTCATATTAACTGATGTCTCATGACCCTAAATCCATTAATACATCATTGCTATTTATTTATTAGAGCCATAGTAACCAATAACACCAATGCTTTGTTCTCTTTAAACCATATTAACTTTTAACTTTTAAGCTTGATTTTCAATATTTCTAAAATTAATTTCACATGATATTTTCACATAATTTTGCATGTAAAATTCATTTTCAAGATTAAAATTATCAAAATTCAACTCCTTCTCCATAAAACACACAAGGCCAAGAGCTTAAGGTTATGGGGTTCAAAATTTTCTTTTTCAATTCTAATGCTTCTAAACTTCTTTTCTTACTTATATCCTATACAATTTTTCATTCTAAACTCATTGGAAGCATCAAAATAATCAAAATATAACCTTACCCTCAAGAACCAGTGCTGACAAAAAATATGACCTTAGATACACAACCATGAAATCTTTCACAAACATCTTAAAATCACTTTATTCTCATTCCTTTCAAGCCTTTAAACATTATTCTAACATCAATTTCATCTTCCCTCAACCCTATCAATTTTGTGTAGCATGTCCTCTTAGGATTTTGAGCTCCCAAAATCTAACAAACCTTAACCAATCTCAATAACAACAAAGGTAATGAAAATTACATCAAAAACCATGAACATACCTTGTTTTGGAGCTTGATCTTGCATGATTTCCCCTTATTCTTTCTCTTCTCCTTCTTCCTATTCAATTTTGGTCTCCCTCCTTTTCTCTTAGCTTAGTCGAAATCTTGGCCTCAATGGGGAAGGGAGATATTTATAAAAATTTACTTAAATCCAAACCCTTGACCCTATGTATGTGTGGCTTGATCTTGGTCATTCATTTAACCTCTTTGCCTATGTGTCCCTTATTTTCTTAATTCTTGAAACCTAACCCTCTTATGTATTCCATTCATTCAATAGAAGTGCCACCTTATGGGACACATCACATGCCACCTATCACAAATGTGAAGAAAGCATGGTATTTTATTACTTAATTCTATTCATCCAGACTTAACCCTTAAAAAATGTATTATTCTATTCATGTCTCCTAATCAAATTTACATTAAAATGGAAAGAAACATAGGAAGAAATTCATGCATAACTATACACTTGGCTATTCCTCTATCTATTTTTGTCATATCATATACCTTTTTTGGATCTTGACTTACTCCATAACCCTAGGTTATGCTCTAGCATTCTTTTTTCATCACAATTAACCTTACATGGCATTATATAATATGCCTAAAGAGGAAGTGATGCTTTTCCCTTTGTTCTTCCATTAAAACATTTAATAACATTTATTTTAAAGTAAACTTGACCAAATTCTCTCTATCAGTCCATAACTTTGAAAATTTATCTTTGGGTACCAATACTATCTTTTCACAATGGGAAATTTGTCTAATTTTTCTCAAGTCAAAAGTCAACTTTTAGACGATGTATAAATAAGCTTTAAATTCTATTGAAGCCAATCTCTTTACTTTCTAGGGATAAAATTATTTTTAAAACATGTGATAATTCCTCACGTGTTATTTCCCATTTTTCTCCACTTATCTGAAGCATCCTTATATTTTAAATAATTCAATTTCGGTTAATATTCGTGATTAGCCAAAACCCTAAAGATTCCATCAATTTGCTCTAGGGGTATTTCTATCATTTTAACCCTATATGGGCCTCAAAACCTCCTTCTCTACTTTTCTAAAATTTTTTTAGAATTTTTTGGTGTACTTTCCATCATTATCCTTTCTGACCCCAAACTTTTTAAATTTAGGGTTAGGTCCTTGCTCGTGTTTAGTCTTGGGAATAATCTCATTCAGGTTCTTAACACAACCTTTGACCCTTAATCATCTCTAATTCCCATACTTGAGCCCTCAAGACTTTATTGGAGTCTCTAACTTGCCTATCTTGTGGTTCCAAAAAACTCTTACTTTGCGATTTAGCTTCTAGGAATCTTTTTGTCTTTCTAGAAAACTTCTGAAACTCCTGCTAAAAAGGATCTAATAGTCTACCTATTTCAGGATAATTTTGGTACTTTTAGAGATTCCCCAACTAAACTAGGAAAAATTTGACCTAGAGCAAACCGAAGCTGGTGTAAACCAATATTAACTAGGGTAACCTACTAGTTTAAGTTGGTTACCCAAGTCACTTGTGTTATTTGCCAAAAACTGAGGGAAAGAACCTCATTAGAACAAGAAGGATAGAGAGAAAGAAGGGGGAAAAAAAAGAAGAGAAAAGGCGATGTAAAAAAACAATAAACTAAAAAATCATGATCAAGCTAGTACAAATCCTTAGATTCTCTAACCCTTGAAAGTATAGAGATGTCCTTTACAAAATTTTAAAGCCAAATTTTATAAAAAGAGGGGGTATATGGGAAAAATGTAAAAGAAGTATTTATAGGTTGTGCTTTAACCTAACAAAAATTGGAGAAATTTCTCTCAATAAAAAAGAGCTAATAAAATAGGAAAATAAATTCTTGGAGTCTGAAAATATTAGAAAATATTTGGTCAAGATTATAGTAGAATAAAATAATTCGGTGTTTTTTTAAGGGATAGAAACTCTAAAGGCTTCTCTTGCTTAATGTGTGGCATTATTATATGATATGGAGTTATTTATGATGAGAAAAAGGTGCTTAAATATGTACCAGTGATACCAAGTAAGTCAAGACCCAAAAAAATACCTAATACAGTGTAAATTGTGAAATAAGTAAAAGAATAGTCAAGGATATAATTGTGCATGAATTTTTCTTTATTTTCCTTCCTATTTTGATGATAATTTGATGAAAAGGATAAGGTTGGAATTCGGCGTCTTATCAAGCTCAAAATTTGCAAAAAAGATTAAAATAATATTTACTAATCATATGCTAAATATGCAAAGACACTTGGTAAGAAGACAATGTACATAAGTCCAAAATTGTGCCACCTAACTCAATGATATAAGGGAGATGAGGTAAGAAAGATGATACAAGGCAACACATGGCAAAATCATGGGAGACAAGACTTAATCAAGGGACATGTGTTATGGTAAAATGGTAAAAGTAACTTGGATTAACTCAAGGTAAATGGTAACTTAAACTCTATAAATACTCCTTCCCCCTCCCATTTGTATGTTTGGACGGCCAAGTGAGGGACAACAAGGGAGAGCATGAAATGTTAAGGTCAAGAAGGAAAAGAGGAAGAGCTTCAAGTTTTATACAAGACCAACCTTTAAGACAAGGTAAGATCATGGTTTCTAACCTAATTTATGATGCCCTATGTCGTGTAAAACTTGACTATAGTTTTTGATAAGATTTGAAAGCATGAAAATCTTAGGAAAGGTGTTGTCCAAATATGTTTAAGTTACGGAAAAGATTAATTAATGATAGAATCATGTTTAAAGAGTAGAAATGAATAAGAATCAAGTGGTTTTGTGATAAAATTGGAATAAATCCAACTTTTCCTTAACTTTGTGTTAATTTTGACAAGACCTATAGTGTAAGTTAGGGTTGAATTTTGATGCTTCTAATATGTTTATAATGAAAAATTGTATGCGTAAAAGTAAAAATACAAGTTTGGAAACATTGGAATTGAAAATAAATTTTTTGCCCTAAAACCCTATGGTCTTATTTGATAGGAAGCATTAAAAATAAGGGACAGGGACTGAAATTACAATTGAGAAAAAATCATTAAAATAGTATTTAACATAAGTAATTGCTTGTTATATGGGATAAGACAAACCCATAGAAGTGGGATTGGAGAGTACCACTTCCCCCATGGTATTCCCTAATCTCATATACATGGATTTGGCTAATCCTATATAACAAGGAATCTCTTGTGCTAAATACTCTTTTAATAAATTTTCTCAATCTCAATCCCAATCTTTATCCCTAACTTTCAATACTTCCTACCGAACAGGACCTATTTGTTTCAGCCAATGATTGTTCATAGGAAACGAGTTGGATTTTGTTTAATTTGAGTTTGAAAATAGATTCTAAATGCAAAGAGCAAAGTATGAGTGTCATTGATTGTGTGACTTAATAAATGAATGGTAATGATGTGCTAATGTGATTAGGGCCATGTGATATAATGAAGTGAATGGTAAAGATTGATCAAGCAACCTTCACAATTGAAAACAAAAGGAGCAAGAGGAAAGATTGAATGTAAAAAGCTAAAGGTAACAAATTTTAATTCAAAGCAGCCATTTGCAAGTGAAAGCTGCTAGATATATCTACAATATAAACTTTAAATCCATATTACATGTACCGGAAGCATCAACCCGAGTTACATGTACCAAAATTACAAATGGGACCCATATTGCTTACAACTTTTACAACGCCTACACTGCCTTCGAAGTGATACGCCTATTTACTGGTCACATTTATTTATAGATTGTGAAGACAAGGGTTCACGTTATATAAAACATTGCACAGATCTCAATATTTGACCATGATTAACATACCTCTAGGGTAGCATGAAACCCTTCCTTAGCTAGCACAAGCCTATCCATGTCACTCGAATCAACAACATAGATGATTGCTTAGTGAAGTTCTTGGAATACTCCAGCTGAATTTTAAGGTCTATCACGTAGGAAAATATAATAACACTAATTTGGCCATTTCTGAAACTCTAAAGTCTTGTAATTAAAAATAAATGTGATGTTAAGAATAGAAGAAAACAGGGCAAGAACACAAAAAAGTAAATGTGATGTTAAGAAAAGGACACAAAACAATGTAGTAGTAAGTAATAATACAATAGCATATATTTGAGCATATTATATAACAACGAAAAACCAGAATTTATATATCAATACTCTCATCCATGTGCTTTAATGCAGATTTGAAGTCATGATACTAAGTACTACTATGTCAATTTAGATCCAAAATATATATTCTTCTGCTTAAACACCATTTGAAGAATAAACTAGGCTTCCAAAAGACCAAAACATTCTTTTTGTTAAATAATCTAACTCTGATAACTTCTCATATTCTTTCAATGGACCTATCATCTAAGCTAACAAAGTAGGAACAGGTCAAGAAAAAATAACAAAGTAGGAACAACTCTCCAAATAATACAACGTATCACAACCAACATCATATTCCTACAATGGAATTCCCAAATTATGAAACCTCAAAGTGTAGTGTCGAGAGATATAATAGCCTAATAGGTGCTGAACTGAAGAACAACTAATAAGGTTCAGAATCAATAAGCTACAATATGAATTGCAAAAAAAAAAAAAAAAAAGATTACCCCTGAACAACATGAAGTTGTGAATTGATAAATCCAGCGGAATTCAAGTAGGAATCTCAAAACTAATTATCCAAGATGAAACGTGGAATCCCAAAGTACCAATATCAGTATAAAGCTTCATATCTAAAGCTAAGCAGTAAAAATAGCAGAATAACCAGAAATGTTCAATCACTCTCAAAATAGGGAAGAGCATCTGCAACTTCATTCCCTCCTCCATCAATCCACGATCATGACTCTACCAAAATCATTGTCTTCCTCCGCCTTTCACCACCATAACTGTCGGCAAAAGAATGAAGGAGCAGACCTCACATCAATCCCACGAACCCATTTGGCCAAACCAAAACCATCGACACCTTCATCATTTGGAGTCCATGTGTGTCGAGAAGAAAGAGAAGAAAGTGTGGAGGGAGAGAGGTTGCAAAGTATTCATGAGTTGGGCGAGAGAGGTCACCAAGTGCGTAAGCATCGAGGAAGAGAGATCGTGCAAAGTGTGCATGCACAGAGGCAGTGAGCGGCGCACGAGCAGTGACGGAGAAGAAGTTGGGATGTCAGGGCACAAGTATAAAAGCTGAAGAAAAAAAAAAAAAATAAGGGAAATATTCTCCACTGTTTTTAACATAGGAGAATAATTCAATTTTCAAAAAACAGACAAGAAAAGTAGTTTTTCTGCTCTGTTTTTTAAAACAAGCATAAATATGGGAGGTAAAAAGTGTATTTTGTTATAGTCGCAAAGAATCTGAAAATAGACTGCTTGACTAAATGAACAGTATAACTTTATGTGTAATTCTAGATAAGGAAAACGAATCAATCCTTATAAAGAATTAAAAGAGCTTCAAATGAAGACTTGAATCATCTCAATACAATTTTTCTATAATTAGTTATAAATGTTTAAAGTTAAATCAAAAATCTGAAATTTACTATTGAATAGTAATTTGAGAATCAAAATTTTAAATTTTCAATCTACGAGTTTGTTTTGTAATCCGCTTCAACTATAACGTTTTTGGACGCGTACTAAAAAAGGTGAATGGAAGGATGTTACACTAATATTGGCATATTGCCCATTACCCAATGACATAAAGTAGGTGTGTTGTCATTACGTATAATATAGGTTTGGCCAAAAAACAAAGTATAAAATTTGAAGGAGAGGAGCCAAGGAGGTGATGTTGAAAAAGAAAGAGGGAATTGAAAAATAACAATGTAGTAAAAATCAGACCAGTTACTAAACCGGTTAAAACAATGAGTCGAGGGTTAGTAGATTTGATCAGAATCAACCCGGGTTATGCTGGTAATAATCAAAATAGTATTTTACGTATTGATTATTTTAAATGAAAACCAAATTTAAATAATAACAACAAAATTAACAACATAAATTTTGCATTAAAAAATTTTATAGTTCTAACACCAAGTCATAAATGCTTACACGTTAAAGTCCAATCACTGTACTTCTTTTCCTAAGCAGATGTTTTATCGCTCATCAGTTTTGAGTTGTCCTTTTAGCTTCTTTAGTATTGAGGTCCTTGCCTCATCGGTTTCTCTACATTCTCCTCCTCTTTTCTTTTTCTTTTTAAAATTTAGCATTCAAAATCTAATCATCAAACCAGGTCCACTCGCGTCCATTGCTCCTTCCTGAGGCTGTCCTCTTCAACGATGAAACCACTTGTAAAGCAAAAGAAGCTACTGCTGCTTCAGCATTTGATGACCAAAAACCAATCCCTTATGTAGATGCTATAAGGTGCCGCCAAGCAAGAGGGGGATCTCTTTTGATGAGGCGCAAATCTCCTTGCTTTTGTTTTGTTTTGTTTTTTGTTTTTTTAAATTTTGTTTTTTCTTTTCATTTCTCTCTTTCTTTCTCTTTACTTCATCTGATCTCATCTTTTTCTTCAACTCTGTATTCTTATTTCTTATTCTTTGTTTTCTTTTAGTCATTGCGTCCATCGTTTCTTCATCATGTTTCTAGGAACTTAACCCGACTAACCCACCCAACCTAACAAGTTACTCAGCTTACTCTCACCTAGTTCATACCGAGTCAGTTTTAACACGATTTAAGTGACACACCAGACTGAAAAACTGGCTGATTTTTTTGCCTAAACCGGCCGGTTTGATTTGGTTTTTAAAACCATGAAAAATAATGTATACTATATATTTTATTTTTATTGTTTAATCAAATACTTTTAAATATTACTTTTGTGAAAATTATTTTTATAATTAAGAATGAATATTTTTATAAATTTTACTTAAATTATATTATTAAACTATCACCATCTTTATGCCAGTGGTGATTAAAGTTGCATTTCATTATTGTCAATTAAATTATACTATTATTTTAATATGACCGATTTAACTTTGAGTTGATCCTGATCTGACCTACTGACCCTTGAACCAGTGCCTTGATCAGTTCAGTGTCCGATTCAATTTTTTAAACCTTAGGTATTTTTGCCCCTGATATTTTATTATGGTGCTCAGTATTCCTTTTCGATATTACAATGGGTAAATTTGCTTATTATCCCTTAATAATATTCCTATTAAATTTAAAAGACTGAACTAAACTAACCAACATATTTTTATAATATCCAGATAATTAAAATCTTTTAGGAGGGAAAAAATTTAGGGAAAATCTCAGAAAAAGCCCTTGGAATATACCAAATCCCAAATTGGGTCCTTAAATTTTGAAAATGACAGAATGGGTCATTGACCCAATCTGTCATTTGTGAAATTAAGGCGAATTGACAATTTTGCCCCTAGCTAAACAAAGTGAGTAGTTATTCTCTAAACAAATCTAGGTAACACTTACACTGTTCTAGTTATTACAAGATTAGTTGTAGTTAATAATAAGGTACCTGACTATGCAAAATGAGTAGTTATTCTCTACACAAATCTAGGTAATGCTTACATTGTTCTAGTAATTACAACATTAGTTGTAGTTAATAGCAAGACACCTGACTATGAAAAAGTGAGTAGTTATTCACTACACGAATCTAAGTAACACCTAAACCCTTATAGTGATTCCTTAAATCATTGTAGTGAATGAATGCAAATGAGGGCAAAATTATCAATTCGACTTAATTTCACAAATGACAGATTGGGTCAATGACCCATTCTGTCATTTTTGAAATTTAAGGACCCAATCTGAGATTTCCCATATTTCAAGGTCCTTTTTTGGGATTTTCCCAAAAATTTATCTATATTTTTACTTAACCTCTTTCAACTTTAATATTTTTGATCCTTTTCTAAAATTATGACTTGATATTATATTAGTATCCTTAATATTTAACTTACTTTGATATTTTTTCTCTACTCAAACAATTATGTGGTAAATTCTATTTGCCATGAAATAATTTTTTCCATGTTACTTAGATCCTAATAATAAAAATGAGGATGGTATTTTTCATAATAAAATTAAATTAGGTACCCTTAGTTAACCAAAACTTAATAATTATTCAAAATTTCTTTTTGAGATAATTTTCTCGTCTATTAGGAACTATTCTTCCTATGTCCCGTAAACCTTTTTCCCAAACTTTTGAGTATGATTTTCAAAATTTCCATTTCTACTTGTAATTTTTTAAAATTATAATTTTACCCATATACTATATCTTTTAAAAGTCATTCACGCCAAGATGAACTTTCACCCTAATAGCTTATTTTTTTTAAGTAAAAAATTGAAAGTCGATCAAGTTAACAACAACTTCAACCATCTCCATTTTCATTTGCGGTGAAAATTACAACTAAGGGGCCTTTAAATTTGTGGAGCAAATTACAGTTAAGACCTCATCTCATCATATCTATTCCCCATCTTCTTTTACTCTACATCTTCTCCTAAATATAATAAATATGAGTGGATTTTATAGAAAAATTGCTTTGTATCTTGGTACTTAAATTTAGAAAAAAATATATAAATAAATTAAATAAACAAATATTTAAAACTTAACTTGCTCACAAATTTTATGAAATAGCTAAATAAAAATATTAAAAAATAATTTAACAAACAAACACTGAAAACTTATTAGGACCTTCTTTCATAGTGAGAGTGTCATGTTACCTTAAATAATTCAAAAAAACAAAAATAAAATAGATAAGAATGGGTATTGATAATTTAATAAACAAACACTGAAAACTTATTAGGACCTTCTTTCATGGTGAGAATGTCATGTTATCTTAAACAATTCAAAAAAATAAAAATAAAATAGATCAGAATGGGCATTGGAGAAAAATAAGAATATTTTAAGTGATTTTAAGAACTTAAAGTTTTTAATATTTTTATTTAGCTATTTCATAAAATTTGTGAACATGTTAAGTTTTAAATATTTGTTCATTTAATTTATTTATATATTTTCGTCTAAATTTAAGTACTAAGATACAAAGCAATTTTTCTACAAAATCTACTCATATTTATTATATTTAGGAGAAGATGTAGAGTAAAAGAAGATAAGGAATAGATATGATGAGATGGGGTGTTAAATGTAATTTGCTCTACAACTTTAAGGGCAGGGACGAACGGCTGAGGCTGATGAAATTGGGTCCCTAGTTGTAATTGTTTCCGAAAATGAAAATGGAGATGGTTGAAGTTGTTATTAGCCTGAACGACTTTCATTTTTTCACTTAAAAAAATAAGCTGTTAGAGTGAAAGTTCATCTCAACATGAACAACTTTTAAAAAATATAGTGTATGAGTAAATAGTTTCCACAATGTAGTATTTGGATAATTATTTTTACTGTTTACGGTATTTTGATAAAATTGTCATCTTCTCACTATACAACATTACTTGACCTAATGGGAGCATTCAAAACAGAAGACTCCACATTATATTCCTCACCTGTTATCGAACTCAATTCCCGCAAGGAAACACTCGGATTGTTCCGATTATTATTGGTGACCAAAGCTGCCACATCGCTTTTGTTATCTGAATTTGCGAACCTCAAGAAATTCTCAATATCATTGCTGACTTGATCGTTGTCATGTCCTAGATGGAACCAGTTATTAAAATGACGAAGACGACGATGAGGATGGGGCTTTTTGTGACTAATGGCTATGGCCATGTCATTGGGAAACAAGTCTTGCAATACCAACGCATGAATCACAGTGCTAGCAAGCAGTAAGGACACTGTGAGTGTAGAAATCGCACTCAAATTACACACAGAGCTTTGGTTCTGTTAGATTTTGGGTTTGGGATCCGCCCTTGATGGGCCGGATTATTTGACCGGGTATAAAGAATATATCGGTCAAATGTCCAAGCGATATTGTGATATGTTTGACTTGGTCAAACACCCTGAATCATATCCAATCGGTTACGATATAAATCTAATTAATTTATATTGTGTAGATTAAATATATATTAAGTATATATATTTAGAATTAATTGTGATTGATTCTGGATTCAAATTCAAATATCATGATATTATGAGATAAGGATATATTATATCTTATCTCAGATTTTATTTGATGGGCTCAGTGGATATTTTTATGCTACCCAAAATATCCCTGGCAAAAGCTATAAATAGAGGCTTCCCCCATCAGTTCAAATCACTCCAGTAGTAGAGCTTTCCTACTATATCTCTCTCTCTCTCTTATTTTCTTTCTTGCAAAAAGGTGCTCTGTTGTGCACTTAAAAGCTTAGACTTTTATAGTCTAGCTTAAGTATGAGCTAAGAAGATCCGACCGATCCGACCCGAGATATGTTTTCGATCCATTATCATATTTTTTCTAACAGGTTCCTACATTTGTAACTACCTCTGAATATCGTACGGTTGCAATGGCTGCACCTGTCATCGGAAAAGTGTAGGCCCACCATGCAAGTGAGAATCTGTTTGATTCATTCACATAAAAACATTCGTTAGTAAATTCATCTGTTGAACGTTTGACATGGAAATTTATGGATTTTTAAGATGGAACATACTTGAATCCTCTAAAGAAGTCGACCCGGACGGCCTGCAAAATCATAGGTATGATTAATGAAAGAGATAAAGTTGTACACAGGCGACTATGGGGTGATAGTGAAACTTACTAGAGAGAAATAAAGGAACATGGCAACGAAGTAGGAAATCCTTGATCCATAATCAAAAGAGCCTTGAATCCTAGCCCATGCCATGGAAGCCACACTAGGTGCTGCAACAAACAAAAAGAACACTGGATGAAGCTCTTTTGGCAGAGTCTCATTGGTTGGGAGCCTCTGGTATAGAGTGACAAAAAGGACTACGTTATGAGCAAGGCCAATGGCAAAAAAGAAGATAGGCCGTTCTTTGAGGCCCATGGATGCACCAAGTAAGGCCCCAACAAAATTCCCAACAACAGAGAGGTGATTTGAAGGATTTGCCACCTTCGATAGGCTCCTCTAGCCGCCAGACATCCATTGTCCATAAATCTTAAGCTCAAGACAGACTATAGGAACCATAAGGATGTACCACAATGAAGGATGGAGCTCCTTGACAAACGATGGTGGAGCTCCAAGAGCAAAGAACAAGAGAGCTATCCATGGAGCAAAGAAGAAGTTCACGCGTATGGGATGGTAGTACTCACGGCGAACAGCTTCAAAGTAGAAGATTACTTTCTGAAGATAGATGGTGGAGATAGAAGCAACAAGCGCAATTGCAATGAACCATAGAATCAGATTTATTTTGAGGCTTATGTGAAGAAAGTCGGTGCTTGGAGCTGTGGCCAGTGTCTTCCACAGTATTGCTTGGCTGCTAACGCCAAGGCAAATACTGAGTGATGAAATGGGGAAGCGAAGAAGAAATGGCCACTGTTTGTCGTGAGGAAGCAATATCTCTTCGGAATCCTGTTCATAAAGTAAAAGAATGGTTAGCTCAATGTGAATAAACAAACTTAGCAATTGTCAGACTGCTTGACGTACCCTGAGAGTTTCCAACTCGGGACCTTCCAATGCATCAAAGTACCGATGAACAGGAAGAGGCCTGTCATTGTCACTCACATTGTTGTTGTCTGCAAGAGGTGCTGTTAGATTTTTTGGGCTTGGATCCGCCCTTGATGGACCGGATTATTTGACCGGGTATAAAGAGAATATATCAGTCAAATATCCAAGCGATATTGTGATATGTTTGACTTGGTCAAACACCCTGAATCATATCCAATCGGTTACGATATAAATCTAATTAATTTATATTAAATTAATTAATTTATATTGTGTAGATTAAATATATATTAAGTATATATATTTAGAATTAATTGTGATTGATTCTGGATTTAAATTCAAATATCATGATATTATAGATAAGGATATATTATATCTTATCTCAGATTTTATCTGATGGGCTCAGTGGATATTTTTATGCTACCCAAAATATCCCTGACAAAAGCTATAAATAGAGGCTTTCCCCCATCAGTTCAAATCACTCCAATAGTAGAGCTTTCCTACTATCTCTCTCTCTCTTATTTTCTTTATTGCAAAAGAGGTGCTCTGCTGTGCACTTAAAAGCTCAGACTTTTATAGTCTAGCTTAAGCGTGAGCTAAGAAGATCCGACCGACCCGACCCGAGATCCGACCCGGTATGTTTTCGATCCATTGTGTTATTTATCTTACATTGGCATCAGAGCCGAGATGTTCTTGAGGCTCTCAATATATGTGTGCATATATATAATGCACGCTCTTTTTTTCCACTGCATCATGAATATGCCGTATGCAATTCGAACTCTACATGCTTGTGTTTTAAACTCAAATACACACTCCGTTTATATAAGTGAAGTTCGAAAACATTACCTATTATTCCGTAAGGTTCAAAAACGTGACCGGAGTCTTCTTTCTAAAGCTTCCAACGTCGGCCGTTCGAACCATTTTTTTGGGTCTTTAAAAATGATGTTTTTTAAAGAAAATAAACCCATAGAGTTGTAGAGCACGAAAATACGAGTCCATAGACACCTAAAATGCATAAAACGGAGCTCGGAGGAGGAAGATATGGTAGTTCGAAAATGGCGGGTCGCGACGGACCCGCCGGAGCTCTAGCCGGATCTGGGGCGACCCGGCTGGAGGTCAGGGACGACCTGACCAGCCCAAAACGGCGTCGTTTTGGGCTGGCCAGGATGCAATGTTTCACTTTAAGTGAAACGTTGCGTTTCGGGTCTGTGGACCCGGATCCTCCCTGGAAGTCGGGTCGGTAGACCGACCCGACCCAAAAAAAAATTTTAAAAAAAACCTTTTTTTGAATAAAAAAAAAGGGCATTTTTTTTTCTCGGAATTTTTTTTGGACGCGCCATGTGGGAGCATGGGGTCCACCTAGGGACCCTTTGGTCATAAAAAGCACATATATAGACTCCTTGAGACGTGAGGAATCAGATGGAATAGGTCAGGTGACGGCGAGAGGCCGGAAAGGCGCGCGTGTATGACACATGCCGGTCCCGAGAGTGGGCGAGCCTACCCTTTATTTAAAAAAAATTTTTTTTTGCTTATTGGGGCGCGTGAGGGGCTATTTTTGAGCCCCGTTTGACCTGAAATATTTCTAAAATCATGAGAAATAAATTGATATATTATGTGCCTATTTTTATGACTTTTTGGGTATGAAAAATAGCAAATAAATGTTTTTGAATATTTATTTTATTTTTTTTTAACTTGTTCTTTTTGGGTTTAGGAAATGGCCAACTCAAACTCAAATTTTAACTCCTCTTTTGGAAAATATCCAACTTATTCTCCTCTTTCTGATGCTCCGAAATCTTCAAATTATTATTTTTTTTACAAGTAAACTCTAATGTACCTGAGGGGAGCAGTGGTGAAAGGAAATGTGTTCCTGACCAATAAGAGGAAGAAGTCTGCAGACCCAAGGACATAAACTTAATAGAACAGATAGCAGAAAAGCATGCTGATGAATACAAGCATCAAAAGTGCCTCTTTTCAAAATTGACTTATTATGCTAAACAAATTGTCAATGAGCAAGACGCACTCTTTTTCTCAAATATTGCAATCCAATACCGAGAGGAACTGGCGAGGAGGGGACACATATTTACTGAAGCATTTTTTAAACAAAGTCTCTGTAGATGCTGGAAAGATGTTAAAGAGGGTTTGAGAGAACCAATGATAAAATATATCATGAACGAATGAGTTTCTGTTCACTTTTTTTTTTCTTTTCATTTAATGTTTACTCTTGAGACTTTATTTTTGAGATTATCCAATTTTTTTTGTAAACATTTATGCTTCGATAAATAAAATTTTTTTTATTTCAAATGCTTTATTTGAGTGGGAGTTTCAGGAGGAAAACTCCAATTAGGGATATGTTCAAGGAAAGTCAGAGGTAAGAAAGGTAAGAGACTAACCAGGAGTAATGGGATGGGAGCCAACCTAGTTGTCTCCTGATCATGAAAATGGTGAGACTTTTATCCGGACGACCTATGACCTACTTGAATAAAGTGTGTGTATTGCATATCGTACTAAAATGCATTGTTGTCTATGTGATAGCATGATGTCTCAAAGAGGAATCAAGTCCATTATAGCTGACCTCGTAGGAGGTGACAAGCTGAACGGAGACAATTACAGCATGTGGCGTCGTAAGATATCGTATGTCCTCGAAGAACAAGAAGTCACTGATGTGTTGACTACTTTTCTTCCAGAGCCTGAGGCGAATGCATCGCGAAGGGACCAGGACGGCTACGCGGCCAGGAAAAGAAGGGACACTATCGCCAGAATTACCATGCTGAGTGCCATGACTGACGATGTGTTGGTGCAATTCGAAACACACCCTTCAGCCTCTGCCATGTGAGCAGCACTGAAATCCGAATTTGACGGTACCTCTGCTGCGAGGCTTAGGAGACTCACCGTCAAACTTGATAATTTCAAGCTGGGTCCTAACACTCCCATAAGGCATCACCTAAGGGCAATGCAGAACTTAATCAAGGAGCTTAAGGAAGCCGGAGGCGCCTTATCTGATGAGCAACAGATTCAAGCTGTCATGAGATCTCTCCCAGCAAGTTGGGATACCATGAAGCACACCATTACTCATAATGAGAGTATAAAAACCTTTGCTGATGTAGCTCGCCACCTCCAACTGGAGGATGATCGGATGGAAACTGTGAAGCCTGTTAGTAAGGCATATTTAACTGAAGGAAAGGGAGGGACAACCTCCCAAAACCAGTCCAAGAGAAGCAAAGGCTCTCAAAATAAGAAAGGCGGCCCTAAAGTAAAGAAGGGAAAGAGTTCCTTCAAGAAAGGCAAGAAACCTGCAAAGAAGCGGAACATAGCAACCATCAAATGCTATGCTTGCCAACAAAAGGGGCATTATGCCAAGGACTGCCCTGAGCAGAAAAAGGTATTGGATTCAGATTCAATACATTTCTCTTATGTTTCTAGCACTGCGTTTATTGCTGAAACTAATCCTGTTTGGGTTATAGACTCAGGGGCCACAGACCACGTGAGCAAAGATCGTGGGAACTTCACAGAATTTCGTCGGTTACCAGCAAGAAGCAGATGGCTTTATGTTGGGAACAACACGAGAGTAGAAGTCAAAGGGATCGGTACTTGTGAGCTGACCCTGCATGGAGGAAAGACTCTAGTCCTGCAAAATGTCCTCTACGCTCCGGAAATCCGACGAAATCTTGTGTCTGTTATTTCCTTAGTTAGATTTCATTTCAATGTCTTTTTCCATGATTTCACAGTAGACATTTCGTATGGGACCAATTTTTCAGTTTCTGGTTATGTTTCGGATGGTTTCTTTGTTTTAGAAAATTTCAATGATAATTTTTCTAGTTCTTGCTATGCACTTTCTTCCGATGTCAATTACGATATATGGCACGCTAGATTAGGACATATTGGTCAAGAACGCATGACCAAACTGGCAAAAGAGGGTTTGCTAGGAAACGTGTCCAAAAAGGAAATGTCTCTGTGTGAACATTGCCTTGCTGGCAAGAGCACAAGGAAGCCTTTCGGAAAGGCAACCAGGGCTAACCATCCTCTTGAATTGGTACACTCTGATATTTGCGGACCAATGAGTGTTAGGGCACGTCACGGAGCATGGTATTTTATTACCTTCATCGATGATTCTTCCCGATATGGCTATACTTACCTGATTTCCCACAAATCTGAGGCATTAGAGTGCTTTAGAAAATATCTCAATCTAGTGGAAAATCAGCTAGGTTCAAGAATCAAAGCCTTAAGAACTGACCGAGGCCGAGAATACCTCTCTGATCAGTTCAAGGAGCTCTGTGAAGAAAGGGGTATTGTTAGGCAACTAACAATCCCTGGCACTCCTCAACAGAACGGAGTTGCTGAAAGGAGAAATAGAACTCTCCTCGATATGGTTAGATCAATGATGGCACAAGCTGAGCTTCCAACCTCATATTGGGGAGATGCTCTTTTAACTGCCACATTCATACTTAACCGAGTGCCTTCTAAATCAGTCACTACAACCCCTTATGAATCATGGACAAACCGCAAACCGGATCTAAGCATCCTAAGACCATGGGGGTCAGCGGCCTATATTCGTGATTCTTCCCATAAATATGACAAGCTAGAACCAAGGGGCAAAAAGTGTATCTTCATAAGATACTCTGAGAACTCTAAGGGGTATGTCTTCATTGGTGAAAATGATGACGGCTCAGTGACTGAGATAGAGTCAAGGGACGCAACATTCATAGAAACCGAATATCCTAGCAGAGGGAGTATTGATCGAACAAGCCGTCTTTATGAGGATGATGGCAATGAGGTACAACAAAGTGTTCCTCAGTCTACTGATCCGAGTGGGAGGGTTGAGCCATTTTCACAACAAGGTTTAACCCAGTCACAGGAAGTAAGTCCTACAACAACCCCACTTAGGAGAAGTAACAGAGACAAAACTCCTAAGAGACGCTTCTCAATTGAAGGAGCAACCTTCATCGTTAGTCCAGAAAACGATGAAGGAGACCCCGTAAGTGTTAAAGAAGCACTAACAGGACCTGCTAAGGAAAAATGGCAGAAGGCCTTACAAGAGGAAATGGATTCCATGGAATCCAACCAAGTATGGGAATTAGTTGATCTACCACCTGGCCGAAAGGCAATTGGGAGCAAGTGGGTTCTCAAGTACAAACGTAAGGCTGATGGATCAATTGATAAACCCAAAGCAAGGTTAGTTGCCAAAGGGTATACACAACGGGAAGGAGTGGATTACGCAGACACCTTCTCACCTGTTGTACGTTTCAACTCGATACGACTGATACTGGCTTTAGTAGCAAGTTTAGACTTAGAGTTACATCAGATGGATGTAAAAACCGCTTTCTTGAATGGAGAACTAGATGAGGAAATCTATATGGAACAGCCTGAGGGCTTCATACAGAAAGGGAATGAACAAAAGGTTTGTAAACTCTTGAGATCCATTTATGGACTCAAGCAATCATCTAGGCAGTGGTACTTAAGGTTCCACAAAGCCATAAGCTCCTATGACTTTGAAATGATCGAGGAAGATCACTGTGTTTATATCAAGCGGTTTGGAGACAACTTTGTCATTCTATCCCTCTATGTCGACGACATACTACTAGCTGATACCAATCTGAAACTAATAAAGATGATCAAAGAGTGGTTATCCTTGAACTTCGAGATGAAAGACATGGGCGAAGCAGAATATATCTTAGGTGTTAAGATAAGAAGAGATCGTTCTAGAAAATTGCTGTCATTGTCACAAAAGGCATACATAGCAAAGATTCTTGAGCGTTTCAATATGAGAGACTGCAAGCCTATGGATACCCCTGTGGTTAAGGGACATAACCTAAGTGAGGAAATGCGCCCTACAAAACAATGCGATATAGAGCGCATGAAGAGAGTCCCATACTCAAGTGCTGTAGGCAGCCTAATGTACGCCATGTTGTGTACCAGGCCAGACATATGCTTCGCAGTCGGACTTGTGAGTCGATTCCAATCCAATCCAGGAGTCAAACACTGGGAAGCTGTAAAGAGGATTATGAGATATCTAAAAGGAACCATGGACTATGAGCTATGCTATCAAGGAAATGGCCTTCGTGCGGAGGTTATTCCGATGCTGATTGGGCAGGAGACCTGGACGAGCGACACTCGACGTCAGGCTATGCTTTCCTACTGAATAACGGAGCAATCTCTGGAGCAGCAAGAAACAAACGTGTGTGTCTCTTTCATCCATGGAAGCAGAATATGTAGCTTGTTCTGCAGCTGTCCAAGAAGCTGTGTGGCTCAAAAGATTCTTAGTACGATTGGGAATCCATGGTGGGAGTGAGGGACCAACTCTGATTCACTGCGATAGTCAAGCAGCAATAGCCTATGCAAAGGACCCTAAGTACCACAATCATACTAAGCATATAGACATAAAATATCACTTTGTAAGGGATATGATCGCTAAGAAACAAGTGACAGTTCAATACTTGTCCACTCATAAGATGTTGGCAGATCCCCTAACCAAGCCTATAGCTAGAGATCCTTTCGTCAAGCATGTAAAGGCCTTGGGCATGCGTAGAGCATGATGTATTGAACCCCTTTTTCTTTTTGATCCTTTTTTTTGTTCAAATACGCAGGCACAAGGCATGTTGTACTGAACCTTTTTCCTCTTACTTAGTAATTCAATGCATTTTATCCAGTTCAAAGAAATTTTTCTTGTATATTTGTGTATTTATACATGCATAGGCACAAGGTATGCAATACAAATATGTCGTACAGGTCACAAGGTTGGCTCACTCACACGAGCAACCGCCTCGCTATGTTCTCATGGGATATAGAAGGTTTGACAGCAGATGATCACCATGAGATGGTAGAGAAGAATCACTGCACAAATGTCACCTCAGCTAGACTGAGATGAGACCCATAAAAGTTTGGGCCGAATCATGGATAATGTGTCGTCCATGAGACCTGTAGCCAGACAAGGAACTCTTCACTAGTAAGACGTCATATATAGTTGTGATGAAAGAGCTCCTGGTTCAAATGTTGGAGTGCATTTGGAACTTAAGTCTGTACGGTGCTATTAAAACCAAAAGCGACATACTCCACTTGGTGGATTGAGCACCGTAGCATGCAATTCATACTGCATGAGCTCACTCAAATCCGCAACAAGGGACGTAGATGGAAGATCCCTGATCCATTACGGTGTGAGTCCCAGAAAGGAAATAAAACCTTTCATAATGCCCTTAAGACTTAGACAACATCACAAGGTTTTGGTTTAGTGGCAGCTACTCTAGCCTAAACCCCATGGTCAAGAATGATGCGATCTAACGGGTCAAGACTGAGAAAGCGACTATGCCAAATCTAAATGATGAATAGTCAGAAGGAAGATTTATCCTGAAATACACATCTACGTTGGTGTCTGTGACATGTCCCTTGCAGGTTGAACAGAACAACTAAGCAAGTGTGGATACCATACGTATGAAAAGGCAATCTGAGTAAACAAAATAACTCGAGAGGGATTAGATATGCCACAAGTAAAGTGTATGGATAAAACTAGGGCATTCGAGGCAACAAGCGTATAATTTGCAGGTACACCAAGGGTGTTCTTGTGTGCTGGTCCTGCATAAAGGATTCCTAGTGCACAGGCGCCCGAATCGATGACGTCATGCTCACGCGGTCACGGCAGACACCTAGTATGAAGCAATGAAAGATTTAGCTATCGCACGATGGGCAGCCCATCAAGTGCGAGTGGGAGATGTTAGATTTTTGGGCTTGGATCCGCCCTTGATGGGCCGGATTATTTGACCGGGTATAAAGAGAATATATCAGTCAAATATCCAAGCGATATTGTGATATGTTTGACTTGGTCAAACACCCTGAATCATATCCAATCGGTTACGATATAAATCTAATTAATTTATATTAAATTAATTAATTTATATTGTGTAGATTAAATATATATTAAGTATATATATTTAGAATTAATTGTGATTGATTCTGGATTTAAATTCAAATATCATGATATTATGAGATAAGGATATATTATATCTTATCTCAGATTTTATCTGATGGGCTCAGTGGATATTTTTATGCTACCCAAAATATCCTTGACAAAAGCTATAAATAGAGGCTTCCCCCCATCAGTTCAAATCACTCCAGTAGTAAAGCTTTCCTACTATCTCTCTCTCTCTCTCTTATTTTCTTTCTTGCAAAAGAGGTGCTCTGCTGTGCACTTAAAAGCTCAGACTTTTATAGTCTAGCTTAAGCGTGAGCTAAGAAGATCCGACCAACTTGACCCGAGATCCGACCCGGTATGTTTTCGATCCATTGTGTTATTTATCTTACAGGTGCTTTTGGTGACTTGCCACGTAACATTGTTATTTGTCTTTCAAGTTTACCAGACCATGTCTTGAAGCTATCATACCTGATATCTCTCGAGTTAACAGCAATTCTTGGACTGCTAGTCTGGCTGGAGAAGTTGACATCACTGGATGCATCTGGAATCTCACAACCTTTTGGTATTGGTTGAGAATAACAAATGGGTTCTTTGATCTCTATCTCGCCACTAAATATGACTCTTTTGCTGTTCTTTGGCCTATTCACAGGAGAGATTGGCAAGCTGAGAGGAACGGAAGGTTTTGTTTCATAATTCATGGACTCAAATCCATTACCTCTTCTCTCTGTTGAGGCTATTTGATTTTCATGTTTTAGAACAGATGGATTTTAGTTAGTTTAACCATGAAAAAGTTCAAATATCTTTGGAACTCTAATGTATTGTGACAAGTTAGTCTCACTTGAAGAGGTATGGCGAAAACTTGAAAATCTCTAGTTTCCTCAGTTGTATTAGAACTATATGCTTCATCAGCTGGTGTGTATTTGATCATGAGTGGAGCTTTCCCTGCAGTTTCATGGTTTATATTATTTTCCATAATGGTCTTGAAAGATTAGACAGACGATTCAGTTACATGCCCAACCAAAAGACAAGTAGGTTAAGCCAATGACTAAGAGATGTGATCTTACTGCGAGAAAATTCTTTTTCGGATATAATTCAAGACGAAGAAGAAGAATCATATAGCAATATACAGTTCAGGACAGTCACATTTCGTGAATTATAAGCAATGGGATTTCTATAAGAGGAGGTTAGGTCGACAATTATAGATTGGGATTTCTATAAGAGGTTAGGTCGACAATTATAGATTGATAACATACACTTCATTGTGGAACAGGAAAACAGATAATATAACTACGTATAATTAGGTTTGAGAATTATTTTATATTTAGAAAAGTAGGTCTTGAAAGTGAACGCTCAACGCAACAATGGCAATCATAGATCAAAAAAACGAGCGAGGCAAGGAGCTCGATAAAATTCTCTAATAACCAGAACATCATGCCCTATTAGTAAAAATAAGTATCATATTAGACATACATTTAGTCTGCTAAACGCATTTTTAAACAACAAAGCCAGTTTTCATGTTTATTAAGAAATAATCAATTAAATTATTTTTTTCGGCCACCAAGGAAGAAATATATCCATTAGCATCTTTAATCACATGTATTGGAGCTTTTTTTTTTTTTGGGTAAGAACCACCTTAATATGTATCATCAATAATAATTGTGACAATTTGTAGAAAAAAATTATAAATTTGCCAAACAAAGTGAATTGCGATATTATATATATTTGAAACCAAATTTAGTTTCTAACTAACTCTTATATCAAGGACTAAATTTAATAACAAATATGCTTTACATAAATGATCGTCCTTCATGTTTATATGATTTCTGCACGTATTTAAACCTTATGACAAAATTATATTGATGAAGAATAAATTGCTCTTGAAATTGTGGGATTTTGTAGAAGCAAGAAATTATGCGTGATTCATTTTCTCAGCAGAGGAAATTTCCTCAAACCATATAAAAAACTAAATAGTGCTGATTTTTTTAAGTTTCTCAACTTTTTCTGATTTTTGTATGAAATCATGATTTTTACTCCAGGACTAGAAGGTAAAGTTAATTTTCTTCATTAAAACTAAAAAATTCGAAAATATCAAATAATTAAGGATGGAAGTTCTTTTAGCAATTTGACCGAAATAATGAGTTTATTAATATGCATAAAATGACAAATTTCACTTGCAAATTAATTAGTTAGGAAATTACAAATCAGGAAATATAAGTATCAAGCAGGAGAAATCATAATATCTTTGGTTAGTTAAATTGTTCATTTTTTTCATACACAAATGAAAATCTTAAATGCAAATTAATAGTTATAAAGTTGCAAATAAAAATACACGCGTACCAAAAGTCCTCTATTTTGTCCTATATATACATGGCGAACCTCACTTGCAAATTAGCTGTTACAAAGTTCAAATGAAGAAGTAAGAGTGTGTTAGACCACTAAAATCCTTTAGTCCTTATTTCAATATTCTCAAATATTTCGCTGCTAATATGAAATTAATTCAATCTTTTGGTTCTTAAATGCCATCCCCTCTTCACTCAATTTTTTTTCCATATACAAACGATTAAGTTGGCATTCATTATATCGAATAATTAATATACATTAATTATGATTCAGGAACTAATACGCAATAGGGTTCATGGATCATAAAACAGTTGAGATAAACAGTATAACACTGAAATGTCCAAACATCAGGTATTTGTTAAATTTCATGTAGCCAAAGCTCAAAATTAAACAGAAACTAAGTTTTATTACGCAAGAATATATATCTATATAGATCATATTAATTAAAAGTTCAAAAGAAAGAAAAAAAAATTGAGACTTATAATATATATACTCATATGTTCCTTAATACAAGACCTATTTAACTAATTTGATTAGATTAAAAAAGTTAGGTAATTAGTTAATCATAAGAAATATGATTTTTTTTAAACGCTATAATCGTCTTCCTTAATATCCTCCTTTCCTCTCTTACTTAATTATGATTGGGAGTATCAATAAAGGTAATGTAAGAAAATTTGATAAATATGAAAATTAAGTCTTATATTTAAGACCAAAATCAACTCAACAATTAGGTTATATATTAAGGATTGGAGGAGTATACACACACACACATATATATATATATATATATAAATGTATGTATGTGTGTGCAAAAGGAAGTACCTGCGAAGATATGGTCCTTTAAAGTTCCCCTTGTGTTGAGTAAAAATGAGTTCCCAATGAAAAGATAGTTGCGATGAGGTTTTAGCTGTAAGTGTAAAAACTTTCTTTAGGAATCCAGAAAACGAGGGAAAAAGAGTGGAGATCGAAGAGAGTTAAAATTAACATTAAAAAATGATAGGGTTTTCTTTAAATTATAGAAAACAAACGAAAAATTATTAGAAATGCATGAATCTGTTCGTGCCGTAAAAGATATCATTTAGCTGATACTACACTCATTTGAAGATGAGCTGAAAGTGTGAAAGATAGACATTGTTGATTTAAATAAAAATGTACTATATTAACACGGTTTTGTTTCATTTAATCAGAATTTTAAGTTTCTACTACTATTTGTTTGAAACAAAGAAAACAAAACAGACATTATTTTGATTGCCCGCAGATATTTTCTAATTGGAGGAAATAATATTTAAAGCACAAATATCATTCAATCTCAAAATTTCTCACTTCTAAAAAAGCCAAAAGAAACAAAAAGACGAGATATTTTTAAAACTTAATCAAAAAATATTCAATAACAAGCTTAATGTATTCACTCATTGCCTGATCCAAGGGAGATATCAGCGAATTGATTTAAAATTTGAAAAAATATGGTTTAATATTTTTAGTTAATTTTTCTATTTTTTTATATTATATATTCTCTTTATTAAAATTTATAATGGCATTTATCCAATTTTTTTAGAATTTCCTCCCCTCTATTTCCAACCAACCAAACATGGAGTAAAATGTAATTAACATTTGTTTTCCATTCGCGGAGGAGGTAGGAAAAGCAAAATTGGCACCCTAAGCCTGTTCTTATAGAGGAAGTCATGAGCTCTATGCCCCATATTGTCAAGTAGAGGTGGGTGAGTGTGCATGACCCGCCTCCCTTATGAGGTGGGATTCAAATTGTCCATGTCAAAAAAAAAAAAAAAGTACGAAAACCAACATATTCTCTTTATTAAAAATCTATAACAGCATTTATCCAATATTTTTAGAATTTCCTCCCCTCTATTTCCAACCAAGCAAACATGGAGTAAAATGTAATTAAAATTTGTTTTTCTTTTGTGTGGGAAGTGAGAAAAACTCAATTGGCACCCCATGCCTCTCCTCATAAAGGAAGTCATGGGTTCTATACCCCATGTTGTTAAGTAGGGGTGAGTGCGTGTGTGTGACCCACCTCCCTTGCAAGGTGGGGTTCAAATTTTCCATGTCAAAAAAAGGGTAGGAAGACCCCAACAACGTGGGGTATTCCTATTTATACACATGAACCAAAGAATTTAGGCCGAAGAATATATAGTACTACCTCCAATCCTAATTATAAGAGCTAGTTGACTAATTTGAGGAGATTAAGGAAGTAAGTTGAGTTAGTTATTTGTCCTAAATAAGTATTGTCTTTCCTAAAATATCCTTGCTAATCAAGTATATTGACTATAACTATCATTGTTGGAAGGGTTACTTTGGAAAAAAATGTATAAATATGAGAAACAAAGTGGATTGAGGTCTTATATTTAGGACCAAAATAAAAGTCAAACGGGGTCTTATATTAAGGACCAAAGGTAGTATATTGATTACATTGACTTTATCCAACGATATAAATAAATATCAACAAAATAACAATAATATAAAATTACTAGCTTAGTATGTTTCATAAATAAACTGTTATTTTAACATATAGTATATAGTCCAAGTAGAAAACAAAAATTTCGTTGATTTTACGAAAAACAATTATACTTTAATTTTCTTTTTACTTACACATTGCGTTTTAAAATTCTTTTTTCAAAAAATAGTTCCTCTTTTATTTTTCAACTCAAAAATTTTAGTTAAGAAATTTAAATGTGGTGTGACCAAGAAAATATAGACATTGAAAATTTCACAAACTGTGAAAAGAAAGCAAAAAGTTAGGTCGGTCCGATAATGAGCATTATTAATAAAAATGGGATCAGAATTAATCTTGCCATTTTGAAAATCATTTCTTGTGTCAGCAATTAGCATTATTTACGCCTTAAGTTCAGATGGGAAAAATAGAGAGAAAAAATACTAAGAAAAAATACGTAAGAAATTTTTAAAATGTTTAGATAGCAGTCCAAGATGTTATGATTTACTAGGCCTCTAAGCTTAGCCTTCCATTTGTCCAGGATGTTAGTATGCGCGCATGCAAATTTTCACAATCGCACAAGGGTACCTATTTTAACAGTGGACCAGGAACTGAATTCAAATCCCACCTTGTTAAAAAAGACTCTTGGGAAGAGACATCTTGATTGCAAAGTATTGATCCAGACTAGTCAATTTGCTCGAATGTTTGGTAATAAGATCCAGAAAAAGCCGCCGGATACTAGATGGCTCACCAAAAAAATAAAAAAAAGGAGAAAATTCATGATCTAATCTGGATGCCGGGTGGCGCGGCTATATATCATTATATATGCCTTTTTCTGGATCCTAGTGGTAGTATTACACATATACTCCTAATCGTTTTTTATTAACTTACATATGGAAAGATTATTTTATCAAGTTTAAAATAATAATTCAACTTCACTAAAGCTCTCCCAGAATATATCCAATATTTTTCTAACACTTGGACCTTGTTGAGGAGAAAATCAAATAACATTTAACTAATATTGTTCTATGTAGAAGTGTATGTATAGAAACCATATAAATCATTCTAATTTCTTTTTAACTGCAATAAAAAGGCATATACGGAGGGCAAACGTATGGGAGGAAAAAGTTATTTTGGTGGATGTTAGAACACTTCTACTCATCCTGTATGCATTGGCATTGGACTTCAGATTTAAAACAGATATTTTTAACGTATTAACTGATGAAATTTTTCATTAAAAACATGTATATGATATAATTCTTTTATAATTAAATTAAATTTCTAAATTATTCAATGTATTCATGATCATTTTGGCTTTCCTTAAACTTCTGTTTTCAAATTTTACTTAATTAGTCTAAAAAATGTCAAAGTTTGATTCATTCAAAGAGTTTCTTCGCAATTGATAAAGTTCAAAGTGCGGTTCTAAATTTATATAAAAACCAATTTAACTTCTGACGAAGTCCGAAAACACCTCTAACTATATCACTAACTAAAGAAAAACGAAAAACCCAGAAAATAAACAAGAAAAAGAGATAAACATGCAAGGAAGCTGTGAATAGAATTTGACGGCAGCAACATAATATAAGATTTTGCAGGTAGGTATATACATCTAGCTTCCAAATAGAAAATAAAAATAGAGAAAGAACAAAGACTACCTGGCAAATATTTAATTACTGTACATGGCACGAGGTGTTCTTTCCGCTGCTGGAGTTCTGCACTTTTAATTTGTTCGAGAGGAGATGAGAGCCTAGATCTCCGGCTCATACCAGGGAGAAAATTAGATTTAAGTTGATAATATTATGTAACTAAGGAGAGGCTCAAAGAAACTGAGGTATATATAATTAAGGGAAAGAAAGTTGATGACGTGAGAGAGGCCTAAAAGGATAGGACGTGAGAATTTTAAGGAAGCCAGAATCTGATGTTGGTTTAACGAACTTGTTATTATCTGTCAAGGCAGTTATAAAGAAAAATTTTGGTGTCCATATGTTGCACCACATTATTTTTGTACATTATAGATGATATTAAACTATTTACGCTTTATTTTACGCATAATATCTACTAGGCACAGATAAGTGCGTTTTCAGGCACTAAAAAAGGTAATTCAGTAGTAGGCTCAGCTAAAACGCATGGGGCTCTGCTTATGAGCTGAGGTGGACACGAAATGATTAGTTCAACATATTAGGGAAAGCGTGATGTCCAATTGGTAGATAACTTGCTCAAAAGACAAAGGTAGGCTCTGCGAAATGACGCTGCCACAACCACATGGTGGGAGAGACTAATGAACAACATAGATGGCATCATATATGGCATCCTAAGTAGTTTGATGAGATATGAAATACTACCTCCGGTCCTAAATCCTAATTATAAGAGCCAATTGACTTATTTGAGAAGATTAAGAAAGTAAGTTAAGTTAGTTATTTGTTCTAAATAGTTATTGTCTTTCTTAAAATATCCTTACTAATCAAGTGTATTGACTAAAACTATTATTGTTAGAAGGGCTACTTTGGAAAAAATATATAAATATGAGAGACAAAGTGGATTGGAGTTTTATATTTAGGACCAAAATAAAAATCAAACAGGTCTTATATTAAGGACCGGAGGTAGTAATAATTAGGTAGAATTTTCAGATATTCCACATATTTTTAAATGGTTAACATTTAGTTGACCTATTATGTAGAGTTAGCTCTGCCATGTGATTGAACTCATTTTCTTATATGTTATTTTCACATCATATTGAGAGGTTTTATAATATAAATTGGAGCACTATTGCATATTTTATGTTAATTTAGGTTCACAGAGTGATTGCATAAAATAAGTGTTAACAAGTGCATATTTGATATATTTTTGTGATTACTTTTGATTGATTTCTTGAAACCTTTTGATATTGTTTATACTTGTTTTACATTGTAGAGACTTTGAATTAAGAAGAATTGAAGGGCAAACAACCAAGTAAGGAGCAGAAGGATCGAACAGAAGCTTGTAACATCTCAACTTTTTAACTTTTAGAATTTAAATTATATTTATAATTAATTAATAGTAATCAAAATTATCATGTTATTGTTTGAGCAAATGAGAATTTACTCAAATTGGAAATAAATTTTCCAAATAAAAAAATTCTAAAGTTAGGTAAAATTAAATATAAGTGTTTAAAGTATTATTTTAAAATAATATACTACCTCTAGTCTTTGATATAAGAGCTAGTTAACTAATTTGAGTAGATTAAAAAAACTAATTAAATTAATTATTTGTAGGTGTTGTCTTTCCTAAAATATCTTTGCTAATCAAGTGTATTGGCTAGAACTACCATTATTATGAGAACTATCTTAAAAAAATAGATAAATTAAATATGAGACACAAAATAAATTAGGGTCTTATATTTAAGACTAAAATAAAAGTTAAACAAGTTATTATATTAAGAACCAGAAGTAGTATAATAATTACTTTAGCATTTTGAATTTTTATTTGAAAAGAATGTAGAATATATCAAATAGTGGGTGGCAAAGCTTAACGTGCCACCCACTATCTTATATGGAGGGGTTTGCCACCTCCTATCTCATATGGAGGGGGGGACCTTAACACCTCACGTGTTTCCCTCTCAACTGGAAAAAAAGAAAAAATTATCCAAAGGGATCATTTGTGGGGGTCACCCTATTCATTTCTCCCACTCTTCATTAACACACTCACATTAGGCCGCTGTCATTTTTTTTTTTTTTTCCTTTCTCCCGTCGCATCAAAAACTTTCGATTCTTCTTTCTCAGTTCTTCGTCTAGTGCCGTAAGGGAGGAAAAGAGCTAGAAAGTGAGAGGAAGAAAGGGTTTGCTTGGTCTCATCTATGACATATTCGTAAGCTATTTACGTCCTATTTTATCTAGTTTTCCCTCTTTGATTTTTCTGGGTTGTTAACGTAGAAAAAACGGGGATTGTTAGATTTTGAATCTTTCCGACTCTAAGTTTATAATTATGATCTTAGTGGAACTAATGAGGTTAGTATAGGAGTCCCTTGATCAAGTTCTTTTTTTTTTTTTTTATCTAAATGGTTGATTTGAGGACATGTAAGTTAGGCTTTGGTTAGAAAATTGTGATTTTGTGATAATGATGTTATTAATTACTCCCTATATACTTGTTGAATTGGAATTGTGGTTACCAGGTCCATTTGACTCATCCTATGGTTATTTATCATTTTTCAGGAGAGGGATCATTTGTTGATTCCAAGGGGAATTAGTCCAAGGCTTGAATATCCCTTTTTGCCTTGTATAGCCTCTTTTTTGTTTTACATGTTCTAATTGATGTATATTGCCAAACTTTATAGCCTTTTTTTCCTACTTAGCCTATTTTAAATATTCTATTGCATACTGGGACTTGTGTTCTTTTTGAATACATGTGACTTATTATTTAGGTTGTGGTAATAATGGGCTATAGTAATGCTTGTTATCATGTGGGTTTTAAATGCCCTTACCTATATATGACTTCTTTTAGTGGTAATTCTAGGATTCTAGAGTTTTATGATGGATTTGATATATAAGTTAATTAGGTTGTTCAGTTATTCCTTGCTATAGTAAATATTTTGCTACCATGGAAAAGTTGTTAGTGCTTTGCTATAGATGTGAAATTTTAATAACTTGATTTGTTTTGCTTTTTTTTCAGTCATGGTTGACTTTCAAAGTGATTAACAAAGTCTTTCAGAATAATATTCCCAAATAAACTGATAAACTTATCTTTTTTCATATTAACTTTCAAAAATAACTTTTTATATCCAAACCATGCTAGCAACAAATTCAAATCTATCATGGTCATATAAATTAACTCACTAATGTTATCCATTATTGAAAAGAGTAGGACCCAATTATACACACTATCATGGATAAAAGAACTTTCACTACTAGAAAAAAGACATTTAACATCGCAAAATAATGGCAGTTAAGAAGAAAAACACTGGAAAAAAAGGCGATGGTATTTTTGTAACTAAGTGGCCTAACGTTTGATTTTCCACGATGGTTTTCTTAATGACCGTTGTGGAAAGTTTTAAAATAACCCACAATAGGGTTCAGTTTTACTCATTTTCATAGTTTTGTATCAGTGCCCCATGGTTCCCCCTTTGTCCTACCACCAACGAACTTCCATTACCGGCCATTCCCCAACCTTCCTCACTGTTTAAACTCTTCTATTTAATTAGCTTGTGGTGTCTTGCTGCTGTCCACCGCCGTTTGAACACTCAACTTCACACCTTTGAATTGTTTTTACTGTGTGAGTATCCTCTTCTTTAAATCTTTTCAATTTTCTTAGTTTCTTGGATGTTTTGACCATAAAAATATATTGTATTTCAAATAGGTTTGTTAGTTTTATATTGTGGTTGGCTTGCATTGTTGATTTTGTGTTTTTTATGTGCTTGAGTTGTTGATTGGTGGTATTTTGTGTGAGAAAACTTCAATTCCTTCCTATATACAGTATTAGAAACATGTTTAAATGTTTGAAGTTGATTAGTTTTGAAGTTTTTGATTTTTTTAATAATTTTTTAATATTTATTTCGAATTTTTGGTAATTTTTTATAATAAATTTGATAATTTAGTAATAAATAATCTGTTCATTGTTTTGTGAATTTTTTTTTTGGTTATAAACTTTGATTGATGATAAACTGTTGTTTAAAATTTAAGTGCAAATGGATATCATTTGTGTTCCTATTTTGGATTCAGAAGTTTTAGCTTTAAGAATCTTTATTCATTAAATTGGTTTGAAATTAAATTCTTATTTTTTTATTTGTTATATTTCTTCAAATTTATCCTGTCTTTAATTTTTTTATTACATTGTTAAGTTAGTTTGGTTGATTGATTGATTTGTTTATTTTTTAAATAATTTGGGATTTGTTATAGGAAAAATTAGAATGAAGGACCTAAAGGGAATAATATTTTTACAAAAATTTACTTCTTTAAGTATACATGTGTTTTCATTTATTTTTACAAAAAGCTAAATTTTATATACAAATCTATTTTTATTTTTTTCTATAACTTTAAATTAGAAACAAGTGTTTGAAAAGAAATTATGTTAAATTAATTTAATATTTTTATAAAACTTTATGTATGTTAAAATATGTTATGAAGAATAGTTTTAGTTTTGATTAAAATAATTTTTGTTTAACTATTTTACAAAACTTATATATGTTTATTTGATTTTATATTGTTATCAACATTTTTGCTCATTCACTATATATACCAATTTTAAAGAAATTACTTAATCTAATTTTTAAAAGTAATTATATATTTCATTTTTTATTATAATATATTTAATATATTTATGGTCCTTTTAAATAATTACAATTTTTAAGATTCTTTAAAATAAATATAACCTTTTCTTGGTCCTTCACTCTAATTTTTCTTTTGTTATATATTTAAGGGGAAATTCTATTGAAATTTTTATTTTTAAAAAAGACACAGTCCCTTTAATTTGTAATTAAGTGTTAGTCAATTTTAATTTATCGACTAACATTTAATTATTTTATTGTTTCAATATTTGAATTAAGGAGTTAGAATTGAGTTTGACAGCTATGTTCATTGACTCTGTAGAATAATTGATCGTAGTTGGATGAAAGCTAAGAGAATTAGTAAAGAATATGAAGATGGGGTTGAAAGGTTTCTTGAGTTTGCTCAAAGAAATGCCCTAGTAAAAGAGATGGATTGTATTATTGTCCTTGTGTCAAATGCTTAAATAATGGTCGGCCAAGTATTTCTGAGATAAAAGATCATCTTATCTGTGATAGGATAAATTTAAGGTATACACATTGGATATGGCATGGAGAAATTAGAAAGACTACACTGTCTGGAAAAGATAAGGTTGAGAATGAAGACTTTGGTGATAGAATTTTGAATATGTTTTGTGACATAAAGTCTGAATCCTCTACACAGTTCTCTCCCACTTTTGAAACTTTGTGTAGTGATGCAGAGACGTATTTATACTTAGAGTGTAAAGATGATTACACAAGGTTGACAACCGTGTTGAAATTGATGAACTTGAAGGCAAAAAATGGTTAGACCGATGCTAGTTTCACAGAATTGCTTGAACTACTGAGCGATATTCTTCCAAAAGGGAATTCACTTCCAAAATGAATGTATGAGGCAAAGAAAATTTTGTATCCGATGGGTTTGGGATATGAGAAGATACATGCGTGCCCTAATGACTGTATATTATTCAGACATGAGTATGAAAGGTTGAATAAGTACCCTAAATGTGAGACTTCAAGATACAAAGTTAAGAAAGATGATGGTGATTATAATGAGATGACCAAGGTTCTCCTTTGAAGGTTCTGTGGTATCTTCTGATAATACCACGATTTAAGCGTCTATTTGCTAATGCCATAGAAGCAAAGAACTTGAGATGGCATTTCGATGAGAAAATATGTGATAGAAAGCTTCGCAACCCAGTAGATTCTACTCAATGGAAAACAATAGATCAAAAATTTCTTGAATTCGGTAGCGAGCCAAGAAACCTTCAGTTAGGGCTTTGTACGGATGGAATTAATCCACATGGTAATCTTAGTAACACACACAGTGCTTGGCCGGTGTTCCTTGTAATTTACAACTTGCCTCCTTGGTTATGTATGAAAAGAAAGTATATCATGCTATCTTTGATGATCTCAGGGCCAAAACAGTCGGGAAACGATATCGATGTGTATTTGGCACCTTTGATTGAGGATCTGAAGAAATTATAGGAGGAAGGTGTTGATGTGTTTGATGCATATAAACAAGAGACCTTCAATTTACAGGCCATGATCTTTACCACGATAAATGACTTTCTGGCATATGAAAATTTGTCAGGATACAGTGCTTAAGGGACATAAAGCATGTTTGATATGCGAAGAAGGCACCCACTACATGCAACTTAAGCATGGCAGAAAGACAGTCTACCTTGGTCATAGAAGGTTTCTTAGTCAGTACCACCCTTATTGTAGGTTGAAGAAGGCATTTAACGGCTTACAAAAATATCAAATGGCTCCACTACCATTAATTAGAGAAGAAGTTTATCAACAGGTGAAGGGAACTAATATGGTCTTCCGTAAAAAGAAAAAGAAAAATGCCGGTGAGAGGAATATATCGAAAAAAGATCTATCTTTTTTGATCTTCCATATTAGCAAAGTCTTGATGTGAGACATAGTCTAGATGTGATACATGTGGAAAAGAATGCGTGTGAGAGTCTTGTTGGTACACTTTTACATATAAGTGGAAAGACTAAGGATGGAATCAATGTAAGATGAGACTTGGTCGAAATTAGAATAAGAAAAATCTTCCACCCACAAGAAAGAGATGGTAAGAGGGCTTATTAACATTCGGCTGCGCACACGTTATCAAAAGAAGAGAAAAAAAGTTTCTGTGGTTTTATCAATAGCATTAAGGTACCACAAGGTTATTCTTTTAATTTGAGCAAACTTGTTTCAATGTAAGATTTGAAGATAATGGGGATGAAGTCTCATGATTGTCACGTGTTGACGCGACAATTACTTCCACTTACTATTCGAGGTATTATGAAAACCGATGTGAGAAGCACTATTACAAGACTTTGTATGTTTTTTAGTGTCATTTACAGCAAAGTCATTGATCCTACTGAGTTAGATGAAGTAGAAAATAAAGGTTATGTGATCCTCTCCCAATTGGAAATGCACTTTCCTCCATCATTTTTTTACATTATGGTCCACTTGATAGCTTATCTTGTGTGAGAGATAAGACTTTGCGGCCCTGTATGTTTAAGGTGGATGTACCTATTTGAGAGATACATGAAAAACCTAAAAGGGTACTTGAAGAATCCTTATTAGCCTGAGGCATCAATTGTTGAGAGATATGTAGCTGAGGAGGCAATTGAGTTTTGTAATGCATATCTTGATAGGGTAAAGGCAGTTGGACTTCCTTAATCTCAACATGATCAAAGGAAAAACAAGGGAACAAGGGGTGTCATAGTGAGGTCTATATCAAGAGAAGTTGTAATGTAGGCACATCTATACATTTTTAAACAACACGGATGAAGTTTTGCCTTACTTGAATGCTCACAAGAATATGCTGAAGAACTTAAATCCAAGAAAGAATGATATGCAACTTGCTAATGAACATAATAAGTCATTTGCAGAATGGTTCAAGCAAGAAGTGTTAAAAGATGGCAATCCTTCTAAGACAATACAGAGGCTAGCTGTAGGGCCTTGTTTTGAGGTTTTGTGTTGGGTAGATATGACATAAATGGTTATTTATTTTACACAAAAATCCAAGATGATAAGAGTACCGTGTAGAATAGTGGGGTGATGGTAGTAGTCGAAGCTATGCATTTTGCTAGTTCTAAAGATAGAAACCCAACGTTGGCGATAATGTCCTATTGCGGAATAATATACGAGATATGAGAGGTTAGTTATACCAAGTTTAAAGTTCCCATTTTCAAATGTAAGTGGGTTAATAATAATATTGTGCAAGTAGATGAACAATTTGGATTCGTTTCGGTCGATCTTGAGAGGTTTGAATATAGACATGAGCCATTTATTTTAGCTAGTCAAGTGAAACAAGTGTTTTATGTTCTCGATCTGGCAAAGAAGAAATTGTCTAGCATGCTTCAAGGTAAGAGGCAAGGAGTTGGTGGAGATGATGGTGACTCAGAGTTTAATCTTGATGACACCTTGCCTTTCACAGCTACTCGACCTAAAAGAGTTGAATTACATTTGGTAGATGATAACTATGCTGCTAGAGATGATCATTGTGAAGGAATTTAGGAGGATAATCGTTGTAGGCCTAAATAAATTATTTGATGTTTCTTATTAAATTCATTTCATATTTATTATTATTCATAATATAATGTTTTTTGTTAAATATACTTAATGTTTTATATTAACTTGATATTTCTTATTCTTTCATTTATTAATTGGTTGTTTTTTGAACAGGAAATGGACAGATCCGGTTAACAGGGTTCTGGCAATGATAGCTCCTTTACTACTAGCCAGAGAAAGGGTAGAGGGCCAACCCGTATGAGGCATTTAGCTTTACGTGATGAGACCACACAGCCTATGAGGATTACAATGGAGTTTAATGATGATTTGAAACCTATAAGAAAGACTAGGGCTCAATTTACTAGTTATGTGGGTTATGTCGCACGCAGTAAGATTGGGATTGACATTCCTAGCTAGAAGAAGGTGGATAAAGATTTGAAGCAAAACATTTGGGAGGACATTTTGGTATATTATGAATTCTTTTCTCTATTTGTTTCAATTATAATTGCTTATTTACTTATAACCCTATGCTATTGTATTGCAGCTGACATTTGATATTCCTGCCACTGAGCAAATGAGAGACTGTCTGTTAAGCAACTTGATGAACGGTAGAGGGATTTTAAATCCACGCTTACAAAACACTATATTCATGGAAAAAGAAAGGGTGAGTATCCTAAGGAATGATGCCAGTTTATTAGCCATGAGGCATGGGAGAGTTTTGTGAAGCAACGTGAAGACCCTATGTTTCAGGTTTGGTTTCTTCAAACTTAGTTTTCAATCAGTTCATATTTTATTTAACTAAATTGACTTTGTTGAATTTGTTTCATTGTCATAGGTATTGAGTCAGAAGAACAAGCAAATATCTAAACAGAATGTGTACCCACATACCATGTCTCGTGCAAGGTATGGTGGGTTGGAAAGAAGTATGATGGAAGAGCGGATGAAGAATGCATAGATGGCTACTGCTTCATATCCTATTGGCTACATTCCACCCATTGAGTGTCCTTCTCGCCAAGAAAAATGGAAGGCGTGACTAAACTCATGGGCTAAGTTCTTTCTATTTGATAGGCTACTCTCACAAGCTCACCATACAAGTGATGTCAACCGATCGAAGACCACAAAGTACTCAGTAGACCATGGGTCCCCCTCGAAGAAGTAGTGGACTGTCGTAGTCCCTTGAAGAACTACTGGGACAATAATAGTGGCCAACTATAAAGCGTCGTATTAAGGCCAATACCACGTGGTGAGTATATAGATCTCAGTAAATCCAATAATCTCCTCCACAACCCATTCCAAATGCACGTGATATAAAACATTCAAGTGGATATTGATAGAGCCCAATCTTTATATGGTTTTCTCAAGTGTTTTCTAATGTTTTGCAGCAATTTTACCCTCATTATGCATGCATTTATATCCATTTGATTACATTGAGTCATGCATTGCATTTTGCTGTTTAAGGGGTAAAAAGGGTCATTTTTCTCTTCTCAATTTTAATTGCCTTGATCTGTAATCAATTGGTCTTTACAAAGCTCTTTGTTGTGATTTTCAGGTAATTAGAGAAGGATCCAAGAACCATGATGGAGCATGGATGGAGCCAAAATGTTACAAGGACCAAAACATGAGTTGGGAGTGTTCTGCCTCCCCAGATCGCGACATGGACTCCTGAGGTCACCACCTGGATGCCTCTTAGTGAAACTATGCGTTTTGGACCTAAGTCAAGATGAAAGCTCTTTGTCTTCCCAAGTCACGACATGGAACTTATGAGGTCGCAACCTGACCCCTTTAAGTCGCGACTTGACATTCTTGAGGTCAAGACCTGAGTGCATTAAGTAAAGCTGTGTGTTTTAGAATAGGTTTCTAAGCTTCTATACCTAAAAGGGGCAGCCTCCACGAAAAGACACTCTCCATTCAACAGATTTGCAGAAGGTTGAGCTACCATCCGGTGAAAGGTTTCGTCGAGTTCTAACCATTGCTTAACTAACCGGATAGTACAACAAGGAACAAGAAATAAATATTATGCTTGGATTTCATTCATGAAATGAGCATACAACAAAAAGCAGCTAAGCATTGACCAATCAAAGTGCAATTAACACAACCATCGACCAAGCATTATCAGCCTAACCTACTCGGGATAGCTGTACCAAAATATATCCTACGTTAGTGATAGGACAGTCCTAGCGTCTACAAAAAGTGAACAATAACAAAGCCCTCGAGGCTTCGGATCCAGTCCTCTGCATCATCTCCCAACAGGTAGTTCAGGCGGACGATCTCATGGGTCCAGAAGGGAGTGTTAGGTAGGACATCTACCATCTCACATAACCAGTCAAATGGTTCTAAGTAAGGGTTGCCTGGTCCGTGTGCCTGATACAGCTCCCTCACACCCTAGAGGTAGTCTAGGTGTACTCTCAGGTCTGCATCCACATCCTTCCTGATGTGACGCCCTATGAACCTCAGCCGGTCACTCAGCTGACCCACACTACAAATCTCATGACTAGGTTGGACTAGGCTGGACTGGGACAGGTACAAATGGTATTGTAGGTACTACAGGTATTGCCAGGGTTGGGGGTACAATTGGTACAGTACTGGGTCCAGGGATATTACATGGATACATAGCAGGAGTAACAGGCTGCTTAAGAGATTGAACATAAAGATCTAAATCTAATGGCTCTTGGTACATACCAGTTACAGGGTTGACCAGGTCTCTGAGTTCGGGGAGGTACAACAACTGTTCTGTCGTGATCCCTAGTAGCTCTGGGTAGTGCTCAACATAGTCATTGGAGCACACTAATGAATGGCCAGGGCTGGCATCTCCCATTACCCATTCCTCTGGGTCCTCGTCCTTGGTGAGATCAATTACTATTGGATCCTAAGTGTTGACTGATGGCTCAGGTTTAGTACCCCAGTCCATGGTAATTCCTATCTTGACTCTTGAAAATAGGTGTTAGTTCTCAACATGCAAGGGATACTTAAGCAGAGCGTTCTATCTTATGCCAAAACCTCCGCTCTGATACCAAAAATGTCACACCTTACTATTATATTGACTTAGGTTCCTTCCAAAATCATTTTAGACCACATTGGAAGGTCTTGGGCTCACTTTTTTTCTATAAAAATGCTAATTTTCGGATTTTTACTGTTCATCGGGTAAAAATCCAGTTTTTCTTGCCCAACTTCAAAAATTCATAACTTATTCTACAAAAATCCAATTGGGGTGATTCAAAATTATACTTAAATCTCTTTAAGTCCTATTTCAAGGAAAAATAATATCATTGTCCAATTCCTTATGAGAAAGCGTCAGATTTTTGAGAAAAACAACACTGTCAATTTGCCAAAAACCCTGATTCCCAGATTCTGACCATTAAATTTGAAAAATCATTATAAATCATATACTGGGCCATTTTTAACGTATTAGCTATCAAATTGAAGCTCAGGACGTTATCTTTCATCATGCCAAATGTCATGATTAAAAGTGTTTGGGAGCATAATCAAAAAGTCACGTGAACCAGTCAGTGTTAGTGTGCTTTCAGCACTGTTAGTTTAATATTTACATAACCAAAATGAGCTCACGAATTTTTGTGGCTAAACCCCACAAATTAGCCTTCAATCTGCAGCTTTCCCTTGGATGATTCAGGCCCTAAAATGTTACATTATTTTTGGGGGATGAGATTTTTGAAAATCACAGTAGCAAATTAACCAACTATAGCACCAAGCAAGCATCATTATTATGCATGATCATATTAGCTACTATTAGTGAACTAACATGCTTATCATTTGGCAAACTCAAACATGCAAAGGCCAAAGCATGATACTATAAAGAGCAGCCACATAACAATCAAGAAAGCTCAACCACAATAATAGTAATTAACCATACAATAATCAACAATGCTAGTTAGTGGTAGTAGCTAGGTTTAACTTACTAACTTGCTCCAAAAGTCTTAGCTTTTCTTCCTTCTCCTCTTTCCCTTGAAAAATATCAAACCCTAACCATATAATCCATCAACAAAGGCAGCCATAATCATTATCTAACCATGAAAAAGCAAGAACATACATTAAAATGATTTTTGAACCATAAAGTTCCCTCCTTTGCTCACTATTTTTGAACTTGGTTCTCTTTAACCCTAAAAATCACTCCTTGACTCAACCCTACATGGTTTTTCATGTAGATTTCAAATATATGCTTAGATCTAGGAAAATAAAATGGCCTCTTTCAGTTTCCCTTTGACCGAACCATAAGGAATCATGAACCAAAAATCACAACTTTGCTTTAAAGCTTCCAACACTTGTTCCTTTTAGTCTACCCTATACCATTCCTCATTTTAAGCATCATGGAAGCCTTAAAACAATGAAAAACTCATCCTAGGGTTCAGTTCCTTACTTGGCCGAAATGGAAGCTCAAGAAAACAACCATGAAAAATGCTTTAAAACAACTTAAACTCACTTGCAAACACTAGGATCTAGCTTGTGTTGTTGTGTCTTAGCAAGTGTGATGATCAAAACTTCTTTCCCCTTTTTATTAATCAGTTTGGTCCACATTAAGAGAGGGAGGAGACAGATTTTTAACCATAAAAGGGAAAGAAACCAAAGCAAGAACACTTCTAGGACCAAGATCTAACCTTGAAACCTTGCTTGGATGATCAAAGGTGCTTGCTTCTTCTTGTTTTTCTCTCAAACTCTCTCTTTTTCTCTTATTTTCTCCCTTGGATGAAATGAGCATCTGAAAATGGGGAGAGAAGAGCTTGATTAATGCTTCAAAATATCCCAACCACCTTCTTTAATGATAGTCCAAGTGTCATTACCCTACTAAGTCTTGATTCCTCTTTCCTAATTAACATAATTCCAAATGAAATTAATTACTAAAGTCAAGATCCTCTCCATTTATGGAATGACACTTGGCTAATTCAAATCTTCTCCTTCAAGAGCTTGACACATGGCTCAATAGGATCCCTTGGATTTGCAAGACACCAATCTTGCTTTATCAGTATACTTTAGGCTCTGAGTTTAATTTCTTTTCTATAATTACAGTAGCTTAGCCTCTGTAATTATTTTCTGTCAGATCCTTAATTTATTCTCCTCATTATTATCTTCCCAAATTGCCCTCTTTGTCTCAAAATTAATTTCCTAATATTTAAATAAAAAGGAAAATTAATTTCCTTCTCTTTAGGGATTTTTCCACTTTTTATCATTATTTGGAAAAATCTTGGATACTTGAGGGTCTTCATTTAATTCTATAATTCCTTATAATTCCTTGGGATCTCATAGGAATTTTCTTGGAATTTTATTCCCCTTAAAAGTATTTATTTGGAATTTTCCAAATAAAATCCTTTAATTAGCCCAAATCACCCTATGATTCTCTCATAATTTCTCTAAGGGTAATTTGGTCATAAAACCAACTTTATAATTTTATATAACTCTCAAAGGATATTATCCCTACTTTTCCTTGATTTTCCAAGGCTCGGAAATATTTTTCCTTATTTACATTTGACCAATTTTCCTTAATTAGTCAATTTCCTATAATTAGCTTGGAAAATTACTGTAATTATTTTCCACCAAAATCCTTTGACTTTTTCTTATCATTTTTAATCCTTAATAATTTGAGAATATTTTTTATCTCTGATTACCATAATGTTGGATGTGACATTTAGCCACAAAAATTTGTGAATTCATTTTGGTTATGTACATATTATACTAACAGTGCTGTAATCACACTGACACTGTCTGGTTCACATGACTTTTTGATTATACTTCCGAATGCGTTTAGTCACAAAATTTGGCATGATGAAAGATAACATCCTGAGCTTCAATTTGATAGCTAATACGTTAAAAATGGCCTAGTATACGATTTATAATGATTTTTCAAAATTAAAGGTCAGAATCTGGGAAACAGGGTTTTTAGCAAATGGACAGTGTTGCATTTCTCAAAAACCTGACGCTTTTTCATAAGGAATTGGATAATGAGATTATTTTTCCCTGAAAGAGAATCTAAAGAGATTTAATTATAATTTTGAACCACCCCAATTGGATTTTTGTGGAATAAGTTATGAATTTTTAAAGTTGGGCCAGAAAAACTGGATTTTTACCCAATGAACAGTAAAAATCCGAAATTTAGCATTTTTGTAGTAAAAAGTGAGCCCAAGACCATCCAATATGGTCTAAAATGGTTTTGAAAGGAACCTAAGTTAATATAATAGTAAGGTGTGACACTCCAACCACCTTCTTCTCTATTTTTCCAACTTCATTTTTAGCTTTAACCATGGCTATTCATTCCTGGAGCGATTACGATTAGTTTGAAGGCATGAGAGGCTAAACTCCTTAGCCTCTTGGTGATGGAGAATGAAGCTTGAGCTCAATGACTTAATCGGGGAGTTTTTTCTATAGTCTAAACCTTTTTTTAATACTGTGTTGAACATTTCTAGATTTAGGAACTTTCTGCACTTGTATCAAACTTGGTTTATGATTGTAAATCTAGTGTTTAGACTATTTTATTGTACTTGAATTAGATGATGTTAATGTTGATTAATCTATATAATATTTCAGTTTGAATCCTTGTGTTCAGTGATTATTGTTGATTAATCTGTGTGCTTGGTATTTTGTGTTTGTCGATTGACATTCAGAGGGCATTTGCATCATCCGTTCATCTAAACTCTAAGTGGTTTTCAACAGTGTCTTAAGAGATGTTAACTAACTTTGATTAAAGTGATTTTTCATTAGTTAAGACATTGGACCCAAGTGATTACTTGGGGTTTTCTTCAGACTTAGAGATTTTCTAAAACTCCCAATCATTTTAAAGAGCAATGATAGCTGAGTTTTCATCATCAAGAGACTGTTTAACCATAATTCCCTTTTAATCGAAAAAATTTCTTCATTAATTTAAAATACCAAAAACAGTTAACTTTCTGCACTTTACATTTGTTGCACCACCTATAAAACAACTAAAACCCTCTTTTGCTCACTCAAATTTACAATCCTTTTGAAAACCAACTTAGACTAGGATTTTCAATAACAAGCTCCTCGAGAAGAATGACTGGTTGCATCCTATACTGCATTTGTTTGGGGTAACTCACTTTCTTGACGATCCGAAAGGTAACAATCTGGCCTTGATCAATGGTGCTGTTGCCGGGGAGACATTGAATTGGTTCCCTAGTAATTGGTTTTCCTAGCATTAATTGGGTCGATTGTCGTAGAGTTTTAGTTTTTGAACTTAAATCTTGCATTTCATAGCATTAAAATTTTTGAGAAATAGAACCAAATATCTTGTTTTTCTATACATTTGCATTTGCATTTTGCATTTTGTTCTAGCTTGATCTTGAGTGTTTAGCCAATTGCTTAAAATTTTGAACTCTGTGCATAGTTGTTCAGCATTTGGTTGAAGTACTTAGTGAATTTTTCAAAGGTTTTGCGAAAATAGCTCTTTGTGACTTCTAGTCATGACCTCATATATTTGGAGTCACGACTTCAGTGCTTGAGTCATGACCTGACTTGTGGCTTGTTGCGACCTCAGCCTTTTGTTTTCCAGTGTTGCTCTCGATCTGTTTAAGTTGCAACCTGGACTTTTTCAAGTTGCGACTTCATTCCCCTCTTCTTTTAGGGTTGCTTTTTGTTCATTGAAGTCATGACCTGGATTACCCAAGTCGCGACTTGATCTGGTTTTCCACTGAAAATTTTCCTGAGTGTCCAGACTTACTCTTTTTCCTTAACTTTGCTTTCTGCATATACTTTGAGAGTGTATAGCATTTCATATACCTCAAACTCACTGAACATTATTTGAAATCATTGAGTTTGCCTCAATTTTGAACTACATACTTGGTAAATACATAGTTTTGAACCTACCTCTTTCTTGAACTCTATCTGTGCTTGAATTTTTGAGTAATTGTGCATGCCTAGAGTGCGTAAAGGCAAGAGAGGTAGACATACAGGATCTCGTAGGCCGCTTATTTTATGAGACCTATCCCATTCATCTAGTGAGAGTGAGGAAGTAGAAGAAAAAATTATGGCTGAAGTACCTCCTCAGGGTCCAAACGCTAGGAATGGGAATGGTAACCATAATAGACCTAATAATGGTGGTAATGAGGCGCAAGGAGAAAATAATGGCCAGAATAGGATTAATAAACAACCTAGGGGTAGAACCATTAAGTAACTAACTCAATCTGATGGGAACTTTGGACCTATGCTTGGTGCTTTTCCTACTTTCAATGCAAATTTTGAAATTAAAGGTTAATTGATCCACTCATTGCCTAAGTTCTATGGTCTTGCAGGAGAAAACCCATATTTACACCTCCGGAATCTTTATATGCAGTGTTTGTCCATGAAGCCGGTAGGAGCTAGTATTGATGACGTTATGTGGAAGGTTTTTCACTTATCTTTAGAGGGCAAAGCTAAAGAATGGTACATGAACCTGCCACTCTACTTGGACAATGCTTATGAGTCATGGACCAGTTTGAAGAATGCATTCTTGGATAAATATTTTTCCTCCACAAAGATTTCAGCCGCCCGTAAGGAAATTTCAACAACTAAGCAAGAGCCATTTGAGATATTCTTTGGATTTTGGAGTAGATTTCAAGAAATGCTTACCCGGTGCCCCAACCATTAGATTCTTGAGGAACACTTTGTACAATATTTCTACAATGGGTTGTCAATATATAATGCACAAGTTTTGGATGCCGCTGTAAATAGGTCTGTGGAAAATATGGAACTAAGGGCTGCATAGGAGTTAATAAGGACCTTTGCTCTTAATAGACAACATGTGAGCTCAAGGGATTCAAGGGACCCCAAATCTAAAAGAGACCCCCTCTTGGTAAAGCTAGCCCAAGACATGCCTAAACTTGCTCTAATGCGGTCAATGACATGCAAGCCAAAAGCAGAGGAAGCATTCCCTCCAATACAGTGATCAATCCAAAGGCCCTCAATGCCATAACTCTAAGAAGTGGTAAAAAGGTTCACTTTCAAAGTGAAAAGGTAGACAAAGATGATTCTGAACAAGGGGTAGAAAGTCCTCCACTTTCCCCAATGAGGCTTGGCAAGTCTGAGAGCTCCAAAGAAGAAGAGCTCATGATGAAGGCAAGAGCACAAACTGAACTAGAAGAGAAGTCAACTCAAGTACAAGAAGAAGCACCTCAAGAAGCTGTGCCAGAAGATGCAAGTACTGTGGAGAGCTCAGCTTACAAAGGCAAGCAAAAGGGGGACAAGGTAGAAACTAGCGCACAAAGAGCCTCTAAGCCTTCAGGTAAGGAGGTATGTGCTAAAGACCTCCCTTTTCCTAAAGCCTATTTCTCTGGTAAGAAAAAGTTTGATGCTAAGTTTTCTATTGATGCTCACACATTGTTTAACAAGCTGGAAATTAATGTGCCCATAATTCAGTTCTTAAGAGGGAATCCTAAATACTTTAAATTACTAAAGGAACTGTGTAATGACAAGCAAAGGTTTAGTCCCCTTGAGAGAATTCAGGTGAGTGCTAATGTGTCATCCTTATTCAAGGCCGAACTACCTGTTAAGTGCCAAGATCCTAGATCTTACACAATCCCCTGTACCATAGGAAAGGTTCACATCAAGGGAGCATTGTTAGATTTAGGAGCTGCTATAAATGTCATGCCTTGGTCAGTTTATTTGGCATTAGGGATTAATGGGATTAAAGACACAAGTGTAGTGCTTCAACTAGCAGATTGGTCTATTAGGTATCCTAAGGGCATAATCGTGGACATTCTAATTCAAGTCAAGGACCTAGTATTTCCTGCTGATTTCTATGTTTTAGATATGTTGAATGAACTTGCAAACGGGAGCACTTTGATTTTGGGAAGACCTTTCCTACAAACCTCTAAGACTATCATAAGCATGAAACACAGCTGTATAACAATGGAAGTGGGAGACCATGTTGTAACTTTTAATATGAATGAAGCTATGCGTTATCCTTTTGACAATTATGCATTCATGGGTTTAAATGCCATTGATTTAGCTATTAAACAAGCAAGGGATGAACATAAGCTGCATATACATGATAGTTATGACATGAGTTCACCTAAATTGATTGATTCTTCTGCTACACCATCACATAAATCCTATGAACTTGACTCATCTTTGAGTGCTTATGATGAATACTTCAATTCCCTCTCTTTTGTTTATTCATTTTCTAGTTCTTGTAGGGATGAGGTGTAATGTATTAATTCTCTAGAAATTGATAGCATGCTTTCCATTTCTCAAGACTTTTCTTTCCCATTAAGTTTTGATTTCATTTCTGTGTATACAACGGACATTGGCCTTGGAAGGAGTTTGTTAGTTAATGATGCAGGTTTTCAAGAAGTGGAGAGTGCTGAGAGTGGAGTAAAATATGAGGATATGAGCCTCTGTGATATTTTGTGACTTAAGGATTCTCAAGTCGCGACTTCAGACCAAGCCTATGAAGAAGGTAGCCTCTGTCAAGTTAATTCGCGACCTGAGGGTTATCAAGTCGCGACTTCAACCCAAGCAATCCAAGAGGGTGACCTTTGTGAAGTTAGGTCGTGACCCAGATATATGAAGTCATGACCTGAGTCCCCTGTTTCACTTCCTGAACTTCAGACTTCAATTGCTTCACCACCTCATGTCCTTAACACTTTGGTTGAAGGGCCAACACTCTTTGACTCAACTGCTACTTATACACATTCCAAGATTATAGCCCATACCTTACTATTTCTGAATGATCTAATTTCTAACAATGTGTAGGTATAGAGGCAACCCAACCTAAGGTTGCTGCTACTGTAAACCAACTTGAGCTTAGTGTAACATCTGATAAGATTGAAGCAAGCATAGTAGATCCAAGTGAAGCTAGCAAGTGCATTTCACAAGGGTCTCAAAAGGGGAGTTTCTCTAACTTTACTTTAGAAGAAATAGGGAGGCTTTGGGTTGGTAATTAGCTGACATTAAGGGAATAGACTCTACTGTGTGTACCCATAGGATTTTACTGACTGAAGATTCCAAGCCAATTAAACAAAGCCAGAGGAGATTGAATCCTCTAATTTCTGATGTGGTTAGGAAAGAAGTAGACAAACTTCTGAGAGCTAGAATCATATACGCTATTTCTGATAGTGATTGGGTGTCACCGGTATAAGTCGTGCCAAAGAAGAGTGGGATCACAGTAGTTAAAAATGAAAACAATGAACTCATCTCAACAAGGGTGCAAAACTCATGGAGAGTTTGTGTCGATTATAGGAAGCTGAATGATGCCACAAGGAAAGACCATTTTCCTTTACCTTTTATTGATCAAATGCTTGAACGGTTAGTGGGGAAGAGTCATTACTGTTTCTTAGATGGATACTCTAGATATTTTCAAATTCCTATAGACCCTAGAGACCAAGACAAGACCACCTTCACTTGTCCCTTTAGAACCTATGCTTACAAAAGAATACCTTTTGGTCTTTGCAATGCCCCTGGCACATTCCAACGCTGTATGCTATCCATTTTTGCTGAATTTATTGAAAAATGCATAGATGTGTTCATAGATGATTTTACTGTATATGGGAATTCTTTTGAAGATTGCTTGAAAATTCTTGGCCAAATCTTAGCACGATGCATTTAGAAAAAGCTGGTTTTGAATTATGAAAAATGCCATTTTATTGTTAATAAAGGCATCATACTAGGACATTTAATCTCTGAAAAAGGAATTGAGGTAGATAAAGTCAAGGTAGAGGTGATATCTTCTTTGCCCTACCCCACCAACTTGAAAAGTTGAGGTCCTTTTTAGGACATGTGGGGTTCTATAGAAGGTTTATCAAGGATTTTAGTAAAATCGCTTTACCTCTTTCCAAACTGCTACAAAAAGATGTTGATTTTCAATTTGACCATGCATGTGAGCTTGCTTTTGATGAATTGAGAAATAGGTTAGTTACTCCTCTTATTTTGACCTCTCCCAACTGGGATTTGCCTGTCAAAATTTCTTGTGATGCTTCAAACTTAAGTGTGAGGGCAATGTTGGGTCAAAGGGAGAATTCTGTTTCGAAAGTGATTGCTTATGCCTCTAAAACTCTAGATGCAGCTCAGAAAAACTATACCACTACTGAGAAGGAATTGTTAGTAATTGCTTTTGCATTTGATAACTTTAGACCATGTTTAATAAATTCCAAAGTGGTTGTGTAAGATCACGCAGCAGTGAAATACCTCTTCCACAAACCTCAATCGAAGCCAAGGCTCTTAAGGTAGATGTTATTGCTTTAAGAATTTGATGTGGTAGTGAAAGACAGAGCTGGAAATGTCAACCATGTGGTAGACTACCTGAGCAGGCTACCTTTAGAAACCAAGGGAGTACTCAATTATGATATTATTCGTGATTCATTCCCTGACCAATCTCTATGTGCTTTGTCTGTTTCTCAACCATGGTTTGCTCACTTAGTTAACTATATTGCTACTGGTCCAATCCCTTCTCACTTGACCACCTTTCAGACTCAAAAGCTTAGGAGCGAAGCTTCCTATTATATTTGGGATCCACTGCACCTATGGAGGTTATGCTTTGACCAAGTGATTAAACAATGCATTCCGGAAGTAGAGGCTCGAGCCATTCTGGAGGCTTGCTATGATACCTTATATGCAGGGCACTTTAGTGCCAGAAAAAAAGCTAGGAAGGTTTTAGATGTAGGATTTTACTGGCCCACCTTATTTAAAAACGCATTCGCTTTTTGTAAGGCATGTGATAAATGCCAATGGTTTGGGGGGATTAGTAGAAGGAACGAAATGCCACAGCAACCTATCTTGTTCTGTGAGATCTTTGATGCTTGGGGGATAGACTTTATGGGCCTCTTTCCACCTTCCTACGGTTACACCTATATTCTCCTAGCTGTAGATTACCTCTCTAGGTGGGTAGAAGCCATCCCCACACGTAAAGATGATGCACCCACGGTTTCCAAATTTGTGAAGTCCACTATCTTTAGTAGATTTGGGGTCTCTGTATTGGATCATCTATGGTAAGTCCTGTCACATTCTGGTAGAGTTGGAGCATCGATCATATTAGGTGGTTAAGAGCTGCAACACCGATTTGGAGGAAATTGGCCTGAACCGACTCCTTCAAATTCAAGAGCTTGAAAAAATATGGTTAGACGCCTACAACAGCTCAGACATCTGCAAGAAGAAAACTAAGCTTATCCATGATGCCAACATCTTGAGAAAGAAGTTCAAGGAGGGTGACAAGGTGTTGAGGTATCAAGCTCGATTCAAATTCAAGAAGGGTAAGTTCAAGACAAGCTGGGATGGACCCTATATTGTGATGAAAGTGCATAACTTTGGGATGATAGAGCTCAAAGAGGAGGCCACAGGCAAAATGTTTCAGTGCAACGGTCATCTCCTCAATCTCTACAAAGAGCCCGCACCGCCTTCTTAAGGCCAGGTTGTCCCTTTCCTTTACTTCTACTGTTCATATGAATTTACTTGTGCTTAAATTATCTTGATGTGACTTTTGGAGACTGTGAAAGGGATTTCCTTAGTAGAAGTAGTTTTAAATTTAGTTTGTTTTATGTTTGTTTTCAATAATCTCCCTTGGCTTTGAGTTTGATGTGATTGTATTTGTGCTTCTATTTTGTCACGACCACATACTTCTTTGCATTCTTGAGTTTACCCACCTTTGCGCTTAGCTCTTTTCTTCTCTCTAGAAGGGTGATGTGTTGTGCTTCAGTCTTGAACTGAACTGAACTTCACAACTTCCACCTTTATTGTTTTGTGTTTAGGCTTTATGCTTTGGTGTGACTGTGTGCCGTAATATGGACATTGCTTTGAGTGTGTGGGTGAGGGAGTTTTTAAAAGTGGTTTTGTGTTTTGGTTGTTGGGTTGTTCCTTGTTATGGGTAGTTCTTGCTAAAATTTACCAAATTTTTTTTAAATTTTTTGAACTTTTGAAAGTTTTTTCCCAATCTTCTATCACTTATTTTTGGAGTTTTGTTTTGAATTGTTAGGAATTTGATGATGGATTGCTGAGTTGGGTTGTTATGGTAGGCATTTTGATAAGTGATTTTGATTTAGGGACTTAGGTTTAAAGTTTTTCAGGGTCTAGAGTGTCAAAGCCTTTTTGTGCACTCAGGTCGCGACTCAATGTTTTCAGGTCGCAACTTGAGGGTTACTTTGAGTTGGGGAGCTCTCTATGTGTTCAAGTCGTGACTTAACTATCCATGGTCGTCACTTGGGGAAGACAATGGGTAAAGGCTCTCGTGAGTTTAAGTCGCGACCTCGATAGTTTTAGGTCGTGACCTGGAGCCTTTTCTAAAACCCTAAAAGCCCCTTTCTCTGGTGAAGTCGTTACCTCACTTACATTAGGTCGCGACCTGACGTGAAAAGTCAGAGTTTTTCTTCGATTTCACCTCTTTAACCCCACTTATTTCCACCCTAATTACTATTTTGCCCTTGAACCTACCCTGAATTCAAGTTCCATTCATTCCAAACTTAAAACCCTAGGCCTTCTTTTGTAAAACCACTTAACCCCTCTTTTCAGTTTTCATTTCCATCGCACGTTCTCCCATGTTTAACTCTCTCTTCCCCCACAGCTGTTCCTTTCCTGAAGTCACGACTCCTCATCTTGGATTCTTCAACAGTCACATCTTTTCAAATTCCCTCAAAAATCACAATTGCTCAGCCCTTTTTAATGGTTTGCTCCTTCCCCAACCGTTTAGTTGTTTCTATTCTTCAGTTTCTGTGATTTCTGAGTGTCTCCACTCTAAAATCCACCTCCTGCAATTCGTGAACAATCCTATCTCCACCTTGCATTCAGTCCTTCCATCCTTCCACTCTCTCAAGGTCAGTTTAATCTTCCCTTTTCATTTTTAGTTTTCTTGTTCTTCCTGGTTTAGTGTTTTGCGTTTTTGGGGGTAGGTAGTGTTGCTTTTGTTAGGGCTTTGATTTTGGCTAAGTGGAGTATTGTTGGACATTGAAAATTTTGTTTAACTGGTTTTTGGATTGCCTTGGGATTGCATTTTTTGAAAAAGATTTGGTTTTTGAGCAAATTGGTTCGTGTTGCGTTTTCTGAACTTTTTGGGTTCAGGTCCTGACCTCACTGTTTTTAGGTCGCGACCTCGAACCTTGCTGATTTCAAAAAAATTCCCTCTGTTTGTTCAAGTTGTGACCTCACTATTTTCAAGTTGCAACCTGATCTCACAGAGGAGGTTTTAAACCTCTGATTCACCTCTGTTGTTTCGAAACTGCAATTTCTCAATGGATTTTGACTTTACATATTAAGGAATTGCAAGAAATGGATTTTGGGCAATTGGGAGTTATGGATACTTATCTTTTCTCATGATTTCCCCAATGGTTTTAAAATGCAAAGGTTCCAATTCAAAATCTTCAATCGTTTTGCTTAAGTGAGTCTGGCAAGGGGTAAATGTAGGCCTAGTATGGGAGAATGCTTGGTTTCTAGGCTTTAGTGTAGTTTCTAGTTTCTTTTCTAGGTTTGTTTGATTTGTGTGTTTACTTTGGTTGTTTGTTGGTTGTTTACTTTGTGCTCAGATGCCTCATACCAAAAATCCCGAGTCTTTAGGCTCGAAGAAGAAGCTTCGTCCTCATGAGGAGACCAGACTTTCAAGGAAGAAAGTTGTGGAATTATTTGCAAATAAGAGATAGTTCAAGAATGATATTTTCTAGAAACGCAACAGTACCACTTTTATGAGCTTGCCAAACAGAGGGGCCTTGAGGAACTTATGAAGAAGAGGAACAAGGCCAATCTGACGTTGGTGAGAGAATTCTACACTTTCTCTGCCATGGATAGACATAGAGGGGTCACTTTCAGAGGTAGTGAATGTTATTTGACTCAGGAGGCTGTTGAGAAGTTCTACAAGTTATCCGATATCCCTGTCTACGAGTATCAGCGATGGAAGATTAGACTTAGTGAAGTTCCCTAGGAAGAGGTTTTCCAAACCATCGGGATAGGGGGAGCTCGGTGGACCATAAAGGAAAGTGGGCAGAAAGTCTTCGAGCACAAGCACATGAATGATGAAGCTAGAATTTGGCTAAACTTCATGGTTTATAACGTGATGCCATCGGCCCACATTTCTGATGTTTTTGAAGAGGGTGTACTCCTTCTACATCTCCTGATGACCATACAGCCGGTTGACATTCCCATTATTGCCTTGGACCAGATTGATTGCTGTGTCAACAATGTCAGAACTCTTATGGTATTTCTGCACTTGATTACCGATCTGTTTGTAGCACATGGGATACCAGCGCGCCAATATGATTCTTTCTTGGACCCTCTCATAACCAGGTGCTATGTCGCCTCTAAAACCAATAGAGAAAGAAAGAGAGGAAAAAGGGTGATTGGGGAAGAACCAGAAGAGAAGGCAGCTGAGGGTGGTTCTAGTTTCAACCTCACCTCCTTGAATGATCAGATTACCGAACTCAGTCAATAAGTGACAAACCTAAGCGAGAAGTTCGATGCATATAAAGCTATCTTCTTGTCTCATGAGTTCAGAAGGCAGAGGTTTATGGATCCTCTGATATTGGAGATGGCCAGGGCTCTTAAGGTTAACTTCCCCCAAGAGTATGAATGGGCTTTCTGGGAGAACACCATTCCTGCCACCAGCTTTTTTAGTGAGGGTCCGGGGCAATCTTCTGGTGTTGCTGCTACTACTCCTACTGATGCTGAAATGGGAGAAGCCAATGTCTAAGCAGGGGAAGATGTCGAGGTAGAAGAAGAAAGAAGAGCGGAGGACAATTGAAATCTTTGTTGTTGGAAGCTTTTTGCTTTTTGTTTTGTTTCTGTGTTTTTCTTTTCATTTTTGTTGCTTTGTCCTATGAACTCAGTACTTAAAAGCTACATTTCTTTTGTATTTTAACTTTTCTACAATGAATGATTGGTTTACTATGTTCTTTTGTGGCTGCTACTGTTCTTTTCCCTTTTCCATTCCCACTGTCAAGTCTAAGCATGGGGGAGGAATCCATTTTACTTTGTTGCATCATTTCGGTGGTTGTTTCAGATTTTTGGCAATTTTTTTTGAAAATCCAATCTTTCATCATCTGAATTGATTGTGGATGGTGCCGTGAATTGGATTATTTGATGCTTGCTGAAAGGGATTTTACTTGTTAAATGTTGGCCAAAGCTTTGAAAATTTTTACGTTGGTAGTTTCTGTGACTTTAGGTCGTGACCTCATTGCTTCAGGTCATGACATGAAGAGTGACTTTGGCTAGGGAGGGCTCTCTGTGATTTCAGGTCATGACCTATATGATCTCATGTCCCGACCTCAGCCCCTTTTCCTGACTTGGTGTCTTTGTATACCCAGGTCGTGACCTCACTGTATCTAGGTCGCGACCTGGACTCTTTTGCTATGCACCGTTACCCTTCTCTTTGCTTTTTGTATTGCTGTGTAGGAGGAACCTTTTTAAGCTACCTTTGCATCTTTTTCAAGTAAACCTTTTCCTTTTTCATATACCCTTATTGCATTAAACAGTTTTTATTGAAAACCATGCCATCCCTGCACTTTTAAGCATACTGGATTTTGAAAATGATTTTTTTGAAGACTTTAGAGTCACTTTTGGGATTCAAGTATGTTCTTAAGTGATTATCTTGATCTTTTTAATCCTCATCTTATGGGTTGCTTTTGTGATAAGTGTCTTAATGTCTTGTGACTAGTGCATATTGATTGAAACTTCCTGAATGAGCAATTGAGATGTGAAACCCTTATTGGAAGGATATTTTTGAGCCTTAATTCCTATATTGAGTGATTATTTATGTGGTTTATATTCTCTAGAACTTGTTTTAGCTCTTGCTCAAAATTACGTGTCCATTTATGATTTTAAATATGATGGAGGCATTCTTTTTTACACCTTTCTACCCAAACACAACCCACAACCATTTATCTGTTGCTTAGCCATTTTTGAGCCTGCACTTCCTTCATTTTGTCTACCATTTTGAGTGTTTTGAACAACAATGTTAATTGAGTTGAATCCGTCTCGACAATTATGATTTCCTGATTTTCATCGGTCTTAATTGGGAATTTTACTTTTATTTTAGTTTGAATCAAAGAAAAAAAAAGAAAAAAAAGAAAAAAAAGAGAGAACAGAAAGTAAAAAAATACTTCTTATATATACATAAGCTATAGCAGCAAATTAAAGTGGAATAAAGTATTCCCTTGGTGATAGAAGGTTGGGATCTGAACTTCCTTGCCTAAAAATAGATATTATTTAACTCACATTTCTTTAATTCTTGACACTCGATTTCATCTTTTTCTATTCCATTTAGCCTTTCCATTACTATAACCCTAAAAGTCCTCTTGATTCTTTACATGAATGCTGAATAGTAGTAGAGATTTTAGAGTCATTACAAGCTTATGGTAGAATATTTGTTGCTTGGATAATTGAGAGAAAAGAACCTAATGAGGAGAGATGAGTGATTCAAACACTTATACCTTGTGAGCAAATCTCTGCTGTTCATGCATTTTGAGTCAATTGCACCTTGTATCTGATTACTTGGCATTGTTCATGTTATCATTTTTGTATTCCTAAAAGAGGTTGATCGATTAGCTCTTGAGATCACTTTTGAACATGCTAGTCTCTTTAATTGTAGCTATACTTTCTTTAGAATGATTTAAGTCTTTGTCCAGGAGTACAAAGGTTCAAGTGTGGGGGAATGATAGAGCCCAATCTTTATATGGTTTTCTCAAGTGTTTTCTAAGGTTTTGCAACAATTTTACCCTCATTATGCATGCATTTATATCTATTTGATTACATTAAGTCATGCATTGCATTTTGTTGTTTAAGGGGTAAAAAGGGTCATTTTTCTCTTCTCAATTTTAATTGCCTTGATTTGTAATCAATTGGTCTTTACAAAGCTCTTTTTTGTGATTTTCAGGCAATTGGAAAAGGTGATAAGTCTCATTATTTGCATACATTTCTAGCCCTAAACTCATGCTTTTGCCATCTATATTTGCATACTTTGGGCATAATTAGCTTCCATTGTGCATAAGAGTTGGTGAGAGGAATTGTGAGGTTTTATAGGTGTTTTTGCATGTTTTTATATGATTTTATATGTGTGTACTTTTGATCCCTGCTTTGGTATGAATTTCAGGAAGTTTCAGTAGCATTTTCGCCATTCTGTCTGAGGCGCCACGGCTAATTTGGGAAGGCGCCGCGGCAGATTTCCAATGGTACTCTCGGTGAAAGGCGCCGTGGCAGATGGACTAAGGCGCCACAGCAGACGGAAGTTTTCATAAAGCTCAGGATCATTAATCAAAATGACGCCGTACAGGACAGGCGCCGCGGCGGATTGACTAAGGCGCCACGGCGGATGACAAAAAATTTCAGATTTAAAACCAGAATCGCGCGCTTTAGCGAGGGGACCAGATTTCAGTTTCTCATTCATCTCCAGACGCGATTTTTCTTGCTCTCTCCGCCCTCTCTCATTTCTCTCTTCCATTTTCGTCCAATTTCATCAATTTCCACCGATCAACCATGGATCTTTCATCAATTCTTGCTGTTTCTACCCTAATCCAGAGTATGAGTAGCTGCATTTCCAAGTTCTTCTAGCAATGAAGCTGACCTGAGTTCATGGAGCTGAACAGGGAGTCATTCAGATCTAGTTTTTACTTTCTATTCTAAGGTTCATTTGTTTCAGTTGAACAATTGTGGTTAGAATGAAGGTTGGATGATTAGATTTATGTTTCTTGGGATTTAGATCTGATTGAACATTCAGATGTGAGTTGTGTCCTTTAATTCAGTTGAATAGAGGATTCTCTGTTGATTTGTAAATCTAATTCGTTTTACTTGGACTGTTGTTCTATAAATCTGAATTTTGGTTGAATATATTGATGATTCACAGTTGTGGTCATCCTTAGAGAATTGCAACTTGCTTCTCAAGTGTTCTTGTCAATTGATTTTCCTTCTCACAGATCAAAATAATGAATCTAGTAAGATAAGTTGTTTCTGATCTGTGTTAAGAGAGATTTGAGCAGTAGCTGAATCTATCCATTTAATTGACATTAAGAGACTCCAAATTATAAGATTGAACAAGGAAGGTTGGATAAATTGCTAGGGGAACTACTATCTCTTATCTGAATATCATTTGCAATCTACCTTTCATTAGATTTGTTTCTTGTTTTGATTTCTCTTTTCTAAAACTCAAGCTTTCATCTTGGTAATTTGATAATTAAAAGTGAATTGTTAAGAATTGAAATACAACTTAAGGCTCCTTGAGAAGAATGACCTAGGTAATGCCTCACTTGCTGCATTTCCCTAGTAAAACTTTGATCACCTAGCGACAAGGTCTATCAGAAGGGTCCAAGAACCATGATGGAGCATGGATGGAGCCAAAATGTTACAAGGACCAAAACACGAGTTGGGAGTGTTTTGCCTCCCCAGGTTGCGACATGGACTCTTGAGGTCGCGACCTGGATGCCTCTTAGTGAAACTACGCGTTTTAGACCTAAGTCAAGATAAAAGCTCTCTGTCTTCCCAGGTCGTGACATGGAACTTATGAGGTCGCGACTTGACCCTCTTGAGTGGCAACCTGACATTCCTAAGGTCGCAACCTTAGTGCGTTAAGTGAAGCTATGCGTTTTGAAATAGGTTTCTGAGCTTCTATACCTAAGGGGCGTAGCTACCACGAAAAGACACTCTCCATTTAGCAGATTTGTAGAAGGTTGAGCCACCATCATTTTCTCTCAGGTCTCTATTGATCCTACATCCAAAACTTCCATTTTTCTTCATCTCTTCATCATTTTCTGCATTTCTGGACCGATCAAACCATCCAACCACCTTCTTCTCTATTTTTCCAACTTCATTTTTAGCGTTAACCATAGTTGTTTATTCCTGGAGTGATTGTGATTGGTTTGAAGGCATAAGAGGCTAAACTCCTTAGCCTCTTGGTGATGGAAAAGGAAGTTTGAGCTCAATGACTTAATCGGGGAGTTTTTTCTATAGTCTAAACCTTTTATTTAATGCTGTGTTGAATATTTCTAAATTTAGGAACTTTTTGCACTTGTCTTAAACTTGGTTTATGATTGTAAATCTGGTGTTTAGACTATTTTATTGTATTTGGATTGGATGATGTTCATGTTGATTAATCTATATAATAGTTCAGTTTGAATCCTTATGTTCAATTTGATTTTCAGTGATTATTGTTCATTAATCTGTGTGCTTGGTATTCTGTGATTGTCGATTGACATTCAGAGGGCATTTGCATCATCCATTCATCTACACTTTAAGTGGTTTTCAACAGTGTCTTAAGAGATGTTAATTAACTTTGATTAAAGTGAGTTTTTATTAGTTAAGACATTGGACCCAAGTGATTACTTGGGATTTTCTTCAAACTTAGAGATTTTCTAAAACTCCTAATCATTTTAAAGAGCAATGATAGCTGAGTTTTCATCATCAAGAGACTATTTAACCATTATTCCCTTTTAATCCAAAACATTTCTCCATTCATTTAAAATACCAAAAACAGTTAACTTTGTGCACTTTACATTTGTTACACCACCTTTAAAACAACTAAAACCCTCTTTTACTCACTCAAATTTACAATGCTTTTGAAAACCAACTTAGACTAGGATTTCCAATAACAAGCTCCTCGAGAAGAACGACTGGTTGCATCCTATACTGTATTTTTCTAGTGCAACTCACTTTCTTGATGATCCGGAAGGTGACAGTCTGGCCTTGATTAGATATACATATATATAGGAACATAACTCATCAAAATTTTAACTCTCGCATCATATTCCTTAGATCAATTATTTTCAAAATCACTTTATTTAGTTCCCTTCAAAACTATATCCCACAAGATAGTTTGTACAAATAAAAACTTCATATGAAAGAACTAAGTTATAAAAACCACTCTCTAACACATATCAGAGTATGCAATAGATAGAAATTTAGTTATCTGGTCTCCAAGCTAGCAGTCAAATACAAATAAGGCCCAAACTAAAAAATGCCACAATAGAGTTTATATCTACAAAAGAAATTAAAATGTTTTCTCTATAGTATTGGTGTAAAATTGTAACACTATAATTTATCATCTATTTTCACATCAAATAAAAGCAATTGGAACCACTCAGCAAGTCTTTAAGTTGGAATATTTTGAATTTTAAAGTAAACTTTTTCGGGTTGTTGTTCATTATAACCCTAAAAATTGGCCTAATTTTGAAAAATTATAACTAATTCTAAAAAAATTGAGATAAGGTGGTTCTAAGTTTTATTTAAAGTTTGAAGAGAGATCTTTAAGGAAAAAATATTTTTAGGTTGTGAATCCAACAAATGTGTGCCCGGTTTACACGTCAATATGCACTATTCATATTGTTAATTTTTCCAGTATTCCAAAGTTTATGCCTAACTTTGGATAGGCATAACATTTTGTACAAAACTCCAATTTTAATAAATTACCACTTAGTTTAGAGATAAAAATAAAATCTATTGATCTATCAAGTTTCATGATCAAATCCTCCCATTTGCTTGGAACTACTTTAAAGTCAAATATTAGTCTATTTTAGGTCAAAATCATCCTTTTAAAACGTCAACTTGAAATAATTCTATTATAGCAATTTAAGGCTTGCTTCTACCATAATTCACACTATTTAAAAGCATTCTCCATTTATGTTACATACCTCTAAATAGTCATCAAATCATCAAAAGTTATAATCATTACAACATTGTAACATATTATTCACAAATTTCACATAAGCACATGAAATCATTCCTCAAGCTAGGGCCACTTCCTTACCTTTTTCTTGAGCACTTGTAGCCCCTAATAGCGTTAATTTGAGCATAAAGAAGAGTAAGATTTCATGAAAATCTCAATAACAAAGAAGCTTAATTATAATGTCAATCAAGCAAGGCATGTCATATGTGATTTCACAAGATATCATTTAACATTCATGCCATAGAAAGGGAGCAATATACCATTCTAGTAGTCAACTCAACAATGCATATAGCCAAGGCATAAAATGCAAGCAGTTAAGCATATTATCATCTATCTAGCTCAACCACATCATGGTATATAAACAAGAAATTGCACATAGTAACAAACCATGTAAGTTAACATTAAATTGTAAGTTCTATGCTATCTCTTGATACTCTTGATCACATGGCATCTTGCTCTTGTCCTTGAGTTCTCTCTTGCTAAAAAATAATGCCTATCAAACAATAAGAATAATGGCAATCCAAATCAATTACATCATTCTATCAAATTAACACTTAACTCTAAAACCTAATCCTTTAACCTTTGTTTTAGGGTTTTTGTATCATCTTCCTTAACATAATTCCTATATGCTTTTCCTACATAATTTTTCATGTACAATCCATATGTGAACTTAGATTTATTAAAATCCAACTTCTTCCCTCATTTTTCATCTTGGCCAAGAGGTAGGTTTCAGGGTTCCAAAATTTCATTTTCAATGTCAATACTTCCAAATACATATTCTCCACATACCCCTACACAAATTCACCTTCTAAACTCATTCAAAGCATCAAAATAACAAAAATCAAACCCTAGCATGGTGAACCAGCTCTAGCTAAACAGCATTACATAATTACACAAGTTGAAATCTTTCAAATAATAAGGTTTAACTACCATCAATCCACCATTTTCTATCCTCTACTCCATATATAAACTTAAAATCAATCATATTCTATCAAAGAAAAATTTGAATAGAAGCTTTCCTTAAGGTTTACAACCATCAAACTCCATCAAACTATGTCGACAACCATCAATATATAAAGTATGATGGATTAGGAAGGACAACCAAGCTTTTACCTTGATTAGGACTTGTAACTACTTTGGTTTGCCTTGTTCTTCTTCTCATCCTTCTTCCTCCTTGCTTGGCCAGATGGTATGCTCCTCCAAGCTCCAAAAATAACTAGAAAAAATTAATAAAGAGGAGAAGAAGTTGTATATATAAAGTTGGCCTTAAACCCTTACCATGTAGCAACCTAAGTCGTCATTCACTTTCACCTCAACACACATAGCTTCATCTTACCTCTTCTCTCTGAAGACCATGCCACATACCCTCCTTAGGTGTCTCCAAAATTGAATAAAGATGCCACCTTAAGGGACACATAAGCATATGTGCGTAAAAATGTCTTTTTTTAATTTATAATTTCAGTCTTCTAATTTCATCCTTCAACAAATTGTATCATTTCACTTAGGCCCTCTCCCTCCTCAAATGGCACCATCTTGACCAGAAAATGGTTATGGTTATTGCACTGTATAATTTAATGATATCGGTTAAATTTTTCTTTGATCTTATTAAATCCAGTGTCCCTAAAAATTTATTTCCTTGTGCTAATAGCTTTTTTTTTTTTTTATGATAAGAGATTCCTCTAATTTTTTTAGATTTTATTTCACCCTATAACTCCTTTAATTAATTTTTTTCCCAAAATCAGCCTTTTACCGATATAATTTAGCTTTAAATAATTTAAAGCTACTCTTTGCATCTCTAGAGGTCAAGAATAATTATAAAATTTATAATAACCTCTCAAATAATTTTTCTAATTTTTTCATAAATTATTGAGGCCTTTATATATTTTAAATAATTTAATTGTCCAATTTTCTCTTAATTAGCCAAAATTCTATGAAAACATAGAGAATTCCAAAATAAATTATTTTAATGCTATTTTCATCTTTCAGGACTCAAATCTATTTTAGGACCCTTATTATATTTTTCATGATTTTTTACAGTTTTCTTGGAATTTCAGGTACACTTCCCCACTCTGTTCTATCTTGACTGAATATTTTTGAAAATGACAGTCCAGTCCCCGATCTGATTTCAATTCAAAAGTTGTGTCATATATTTGTCTACTACACTACTTGACCCATGGTCTATTTTATATTCTCTATTTTCAGGGTTAAAATTAACAGGATGTGACAAATATACTCACAAAATTCTAGCCTCTAACTCTAACTCTAAGACCTTCAACTATTACTCGGAATTCTAGCTCGAGAAGATTTTTCTATGGTTTGGAGCAAAAACATACATATGATGATTTAGATTTAATTTCTAGGTTCCCTTAACTTATATTATCCTTTCATTATTAAATTATATGATTAAAATCATCATATTCATAACCTAGATAGAAAACCCCCCAATTCATAGTTTATGTTTTATCCCTGAAAAACTCAGATAAATAGATTTAATATGAGTTAAATTATTTTTATTAAAGGAGTCCAATTATTGATCCCACCATTTAATTTAATGCCTTAGATGTCACTAATCAATTCTCCAAATTGTGACTTGATCCAACAGTGAGAAGATTTTAAAACAATAGCATACTATTTAGAGTTCTATCTACAAAGTTTAGAAAAACGTGTTTAAATCATACTTAAAAACTCGTACCTCAAAGATCAAATTGATAATTCAACCATTGAAATTGATGAGTTTGAAGTTACAAATAGGATGACCAAATTTCAACCTGATCTAACAGTTCACAAACTCATAAATAGCACGTTATTGAGACTGTCTCAATTTTGTGTGAAAATTATGTATCCTATTCTTAGCTCTCCCTTACTACCTCCTATATATAAGCTTCTAGAGCTTTATCTCCCCATCATTTAGTTGATGTGGGATTTCTTCACATTGTTATTTTATTCATTTATCCATATGTATATATTTATACATATACACACATACATATGATCATAATTATTTTAATTTCTTATATATATATATTTAACCTTGGTTAGTTTAATCTTAATAAATATTTACTCTTAAGGATAAGAAAATTAGGATGTTACCTAAAATTTTTTTTTTGTCCTCAAAATTTGGCTCCCAAATAAGCTTATTGTAGCATTCCTTATCTCTTTTTTTTTTTTTTTTAGCTCTATCATATACAATACTGTTATTCAACTTTCACATTTGATGTCACCATACACATACATGTTACATATATTTATATAGATATATATTTCCCACAATTTTTGAATCACAAAATCTGCTGCGCTACTCTCGTTAAAGACATTATTCTCATCTATTCATAACTATCTAGTTTAACTAGTGTCTCTTTCTCTCTGTTTTTTTTCCTTAAATTTTTCTTAAAAGCCACCCATTCTATATTACTAACTCTACTATTTTACCAAAAATCTCCACCAATTTACTTTATCTTTTTCAACTTATTTATGTTAATTTTATGCAAACAATAATTTCACATCCACACATAGACACTTTTCATAACCCTTTAGGTGTAAGTGTCTCTTTCTAAATAGTAAGTACAATAATTTTTTGTCCCTTGCACTAAACATACTAGTTTATAACAATCCATGTTATTACTATTACACGTTATAATCGATAAATTGAACTTCACTCTTTTTTTTTTTTAAACTAAAAGAACACAAATTACAGTGATGTTTACATAAGCTCCAATAACTATAATATAAGAGAAAGAGTTGGAATGTCACACTCATGTTGTAACAGTGTTGCCAAGGTTCAATAATCAATTCTTTGTTCCATTCATATCCATACTAAAGTTTTCATAGAAAATTCAATTTCTGATAAAGATCCCAAACATTATTGCTATTTACCAATAACTTTTTATAGTTCATAAATTGATCTATAAACTCATATCAACATGTTATACAACTTTTTACACATACACACTACTACAGCAAGTGTTTTAAGGTCTCTTGTTTATATACATCAAACTCATCAACATCTTCCTCATACTTCAAGTCGTTAATCAAAGGTGTCAAATACAAATCGATATCATTTCCTAGCTGTTTTGGCCCCAATATCATAAAAAAAAAAATGCTATACTTTCTTTTCATACATAACTAAGAAAGCAAGCTATAAATTATAAGGAGAACCAAGTATTATGTGTGCTACTGAGATTACCATATAAATTGATTTTGTTCGTACAAAGCCCAAGTCCAAGGTTTCTAAATTCACATATTTTCTATCACATTTTTTTTTATTAGAATGCCATCTCAAGTTCTTTGCTTCTGTGGCATTAGCAAACAAATACTTAAACCGTGGTATTGTTAAAAGATACCATAACACCTAAAGAACATGTTTCTCTTTCTAGTGCTAGATTGGACGATGAATTTGATTTTGATTTGAATGAACTTTTATCATGTTCTTGCAATGTTAACACTCTATGCATGTATTGCATTGACAAAAAGTATGATATACTCAAGTGGGAAAAGCAAACCTTGGTAAAGTGTGTGTATTGACATCTTGTCATATCCTAATTTTTAGGCTAGAAGTCCTAGGAGTAGTCCAAAATGGATAGGCTACCAAACCCCTTTTAGCAGAAGTCCCAAAAATGAGAAAGAAAATAAAAACAGTTTCAAAGACTAAATTATAAAGTAAGAAAGTAACTAAGAGACAAACATGTAATTAATGTTGAGATTTCAGGAGAGTCTCAAGCACCCAGAAAGAGAAAGGAGGCTAGATATGGGCCAAAGATTAAGTTAGAAGCCTCAAAAGATGTTTTATGAGGTTAAGTCTAACTAAGGACTAAATTATAAATTCAAAAAGCTACGGCCAATAGGGGTAAAAAAGAAAAGTATACAGAAAAGTCTAGGAAAATCCCAAAAAATGAGAAATAATATTCTAAGGCTCTTTTATGAAGAGAAATGATGCAAATATCCCTGAGACAACTTAAATGGAATTTATAAGATTATGAATGGTAAAAAGTACACTGTTTGAGGTAATTATTTAAAATAGCAAGAGACCTTAAAAATGTACACAAAAATAAGGTTAGATAGTTAAAAATTTGTACTAATTTATATAATTAGTCCTACTTTCAGAAGGCCAGTGGAATGGCTTTAATAAAATATAAGGCCGATTATGCCAATAAAAAAGACATTTTAAAGAATGATTTTTAAGTGGGGCCCACAAGATGATTTATGGCTTGGAAAAATTCATATATTTTCTATAAAAGTAAAAGGAATTATGAAGTAGATAGAAGAATTTTTTGACTTCCAGAAGGCCATTAAGAAAGCCAAATGTGAGCCAAATAAACTGGAAGGAAACTTGGAGATTAAGATTTGATCAAATGGTCAAGATTCATTCTTTCTTTCTCTCCTTTAGAATTGTGATACCTAGCTCGTCTAGATAGATGATGTAAGGGATGATGCAGGAAGATGATGTAATGTTAATGGATGATGCAAGAAGATGATGTAATGTTAATGGATGATGCAAGAAGATGATGTAATGTTAATGTAAAACTGCATTTAAAGTTTCAAGTTTACCCTTAATGGTCCATTCAAGGCCTAAGTTTTGGCTATAAATATCCCCTTGAGAGAGCATTTGCAAGCTTTTGCAGAGGAAAAACTCTGTTAAAAATTAGAGAGAAAATGTAGGGGTGAAGGCCAAGAAGAAGGAACAAGATTCAAGCTTTAAGATCAAGGTATGTGATGATTCTAGCACCTGTCTTGATGCCTATTTTGATTAAGTTAATGTTCATATCTGATTCTAAAATTTGGTATGATTAAAGTAAACTCTCTAAGCTTTAAATCCATAGATAGAACACTTTATTTGGATATGTGTATGATTTATGTTGATTTTTCAAAATTAGGACTTAAAATCTGGAAACAGTTTTGACCGCTGGATCAGTAGGAAATTTTCGTACAATTATGGTAATGTTTTAGACCAAATTGGTTCTTGAAACTATTTTTCCTTTAAAAATAACTTAAGGAGATTTCAATTGGACTTAGAAGCACTCAATTTCAATTTTTTCTGGAATTAATTATGAATTTTCAAAATTGAGCAAAAATTCTAAAATTTATGTGTGAATAGTACCTGTGAAGCAAAATTTTCAGATTTGATCTTCTTGAATCTAAGACCATCTAAAGTGGTCTCAATTGACAAGAAATGGACCTTAAGGATGAGAAATGATGAGATTTATGTTAGAAAAACTAGAAAGAAAACCCTAAAATCAAGAGAAAGGGTTGAGGTTTAAGAGAGCAAGTCTTGATCTTTGTGTGATTTCTTGGTCCTAATGAGTTATGTGAACCTTATGATTATGTTTAGGACCTTGGAACATCCAAGAGGGTACTTAATGATGTTGACTAAAAGCTATCATGGTTGGGAAGGCAAGGGAGTTAAAGGAAAAGCAAGAGGAAAGCTTATGGTACAAGGTAGTGAACTTACCTATTATTATTGCTTGATATTATATGCTTGTGTTTTGATATGTACATGATGTTTGAATGTTGTTGTGACATGTTTTGACTGCTGTAATTACTATTCATGATGAGTAGATTATGTCTCTATTTCCATGTATTATGAACGTAGCATTAAGCATGCTAATATGTCACTAATTAACAATAGAATAAGCAAGTTACATTTAATGCATTAGCATCTATCTAGCATGATTAATGTGGTATTGTTTGCTACTGAGATTTTTTCAAATCTCATCCCTCCCTAACCAATCATTTAGGTCAACAAATGATGGGCAATGATGGCATGAGAAGGAAGGAAGAGAAAGTGAAGAATTATTGATGTTAATGAATGGTTAAGGATTAATGCATGGTTCTCCTATTATATAAATTATGTTTATAAATGCCACCGTTGTAATGTAATTATTTAGAATGTTTGTGGCATGAATGAAAATGTATGAGAATGTATGAAAAGAGTAAGCCCAAGTTATGCATACCAAAATAATAAAAACAATTAAAGCAAGAAAAGGAGAAGAGAAAAACATAGGTATGTTAGAGCAGTTAGTTTCGAGCTCCAGTTTGACCTATTGAATGAATGAGTTAATCCACAAAAATTGGCAGGCTTATTGTGCACATCTTAAGCTTTAATTACATAGAGTTTACCTTTTTTGGATGTGCACAAAAGGAGATACGAATTTTCAAGGTTGAGGCAAGAAATTTGGAAGTTGCAGAATTTACCAAATGAACAGTAAAGTTTAGTGAATAAACTATACAAATTTGCAAGAGATAAGTCTAGTTTGATATTTTTTCCTTAAAGAGCATTGAAATAGCTTCAAATGGAAATTTGGAGCACCTCTATACGATTTTTTTTAGAATTAGTTATCATTTTTCAAAGTTGAACCTGTAATCTGGAAAAATGCATTGTGAACAGCGTTTTCGTAAATCAATGTCCTAGTTATGTTTTTATGAGCTTAAGACCATCCAAAGTGGTTTGAAATGGTTCTAATTGAACTCTACAGTATTTAAAATAGCAGTTTTCATGGAGAAAAATGTGAATTTAGAGGCCTAGAATAACTATAGGAAGTTACAAGTAAATAGTAACTGATAAACTTCAATATTGCTTGGAATTGATATTTTATGATTAGGCTACTTTCCTTGCTCTTTCCAAATCAGATTGGGCGTTGATTTGGACCAAGAAAAGCCCAAAAAATTCATGCAAAGTGTGGCCCAATATATAGATGGATTTAAGTCCAATTAACCCTATAATATCCATGGAATATTCTTGAATTTGTACACATGGTATGATCAGAAAATTTAGGACACTTGATGGCAGCCACTTGGCCTCTTAGGTGGCCAAATATCATGCCACCTATGAGGGGGGCGAGGCCATAAAATTTCTCTATAAATACCCCCTAATTACACTAAAATAGCCAAAAATTGACAAAAGAGGGGAGGTGCTACCAAACTGAATTCTTAAGCCTTGAAGTGAGTCTTAAATAGTGCAGTTGAAGGAGGAAATTCTAAGTTGTAGTCAAGAATTTATCAAGGTAAGTTTGAGCTTTATTTTGGTTAAGTTTAAAGCTTGTTTTAGTTGGAAATTTGAGTTGTATTCCAAGGTTATGGTGCTGTCGAATTTTAGTTGGAATGAGTATGGATTAGGGAAAGATAAAAGCCTTGAAAATGAATTGGAATTATTATGTTTAAGTGGTATTTAGATTGATTTTTGGAAAACCAAGTTAGGGACTTTATACCTACAATTCAGCCATAATGTGTTCTTGATGTAGGAGTTTATTTTGCTGTGTTTTGATGATTCCAATGGGTTCAAAAGGTGTTTTTATGTTAGGAAACACCAAGACAAAGTGTTTGGAAGCATTGGAATCAAAATTAAAAATTTTGAACCTAAAAGGGGGCTATATTCGGCCAAGTCAAAATGGAAGGGAAGGAGTGTGATTTTATTAAATCTAAATTGATATTTGGATTCTACATGAATAATTATGTAGGAATGAACTAGAAGATTGAAGGAATTGAAGGAGGAATAATTATGTTAAAAATCAAAGAAAAATGTAACTTAAGTACGTTTAAGGTTAAGTGTTTGTATTCAAGCTTGGATGGTTGATACTGTGGCTTGTAATTATGCTTGGATTGATAGATTTTGTGGAGAAGAACCAAGGAGAACACTAAACCTTCAAGAAACTGAATTGGTTCAAGGTTAAAAGGTAGCATTGAATCTATAATTTGATTGTTTTTCTTGCTTGGTTAATGTTTATATGTTGCTTGCTTTATGTTGGTTAATTATATTATGGCAATGGTTGATATTATGATGCTTGATATGCTTCAGCCAAATGCATAATGATATGTTAATGTGAATATATGATTGATTTCTTATATGGCACAATGCATGGCATAATGATACATGAATTGAGAATGTTATGAAATAATGTAACATGTCGCATTATGTAAAGCTTGATTAACATGACAATTATGGTTCATTACTACTGAGATTTCTATGAAATCTCATTCTTTTTATGTAAAATATGCATTGTCTAAGGGGTGGATCAAGCAAGGACAAGGGTAAGGAATTGGTCTTGGGATAGTGAAGTTTTGTAGCTTTTTGGTTATGTAATATTGTGTTGTATATTGATGAACTTTGATGTGATTTTGTAATGGATTATGGATGTTGCAAACTTAAAATCATGCACTTATAATGCAGTATTTATGCTCATGAATATTGATTTGATCTGGCTGGTATGGTATGGTATGAAAGAAAGGAAAGAAAATTCAAGGAAGTTGGATTAAGGGGATGAAAATGTCCTAAAACTGAACAATTTTGTGACACATAAAGTAATAAGCAAATCAATGAGTTTGGACCTGAGATTTTTTAGACTTATAGATCTTAGTTTTAACTTTAAACCAAGTGTTAGATCATTAAATTTGGAGTTTCGTGCTAAGAGTTATACTATTCCAAAGTTGGGCTAAAATACTAAAAAATTGAAAAATGACCAAATGAACATTACAACTTTACGAATTTCTTGACTCTGTTTCACAAGGACATGATACAAATGAGTATTTTTTCCTTAAAGATTGTATTACAAGCTTCAAATAGAGTTTAGAACCATCCTATTTTGATTTTTCTATAATTAGTTATGAATTTTTTAAGTGTGCAAACATTTGAGGAAATAGTGAACAGTAACTTGGACCAAATTATAAAATATTGAATTTTCTTACCTTTTCTAAATGGTCCTAAATATGGTATCATATGTTAATAAAGATAGGTGTGATAGGGTTGGACTGGTTGAGCTATCCCAGCTACTCTTGGCCCGGGTTGTTGTGGCTGTACTACAGCTGCTATCACTGCTACTATTGTAGCATCCATTTCTTGTTCGTGACGAGTTTGGGTTGCTCATATCTCTTGTATCATTTTCTATTATTCATTCAATTTATTCATTATTACTTGAATAGGATCGACAGGGAGTCTATCTTGCTCTTCCCCTCTTTATGCATTACGTCTTGTTCTCACCATTGTTGTTATATCTTTTTAACTATAAAAGAAACAACATCATTATATATACATATAGCCTTTAACCTTTATATATAAAACTTATATTTATATACAAAAGTAGTAGCACAGCCTAATAGTTATAACCAATCATCCCAAAAGTCACACATATACGATACAGTTATCTAAAACTGATCGGGAAATAGAGAAGTAGAAAAAACAAAGTTTTCTAAGACATCTATTAACTGCTCAAAGCTCATCCGTCCACACTCTCACAGATAACTAGTATGGTGTCTTACCAAATCCAAGAATCTGGGAGGGTAGATAATAATATTGCATCGCATATATCAGCATCTAGGGTCTAGCCTTCCCTAGTCATAGTTGCATGTAGCAGTCTGATCTGGTGAAAGAAATCAAGATAGACTATGGAATATTGATTCTCATTTCTCTTGATGCCTGCCCCAGAACTTGAATTACTTAATTAGGTCCTCTATTGTATTGAATTCCTTCGATACTGGTAATAATTTTTTCTTTGGAGGTAAGATCCTTATCTTGCTTAGGCCTACTTTATTGTCGTTGTTCCTTGGTTTAGGTACTGGAAGAGTGCTAGATTCTGCCTCATTATGTCTGGGAACTAGGGCATTCTATGCATTGTCATGCAAATCTACCTCCCTAACTTGGTTGGACGCCACATTAACGCGTTGATGCTCCAGCCAACCCAACATCTGCTCATAGCTTATGTAATATCTTGGAGGAAAAGCATCTACTCTGTCCTTTATCCCGTAGTACTAATCTGGGTAGGGTTTTTCAGGCATCCTCTAATTAATAATGTCCTCAAACTACTCTCACAGCATGCCCTAATGTCTATTCCCTGCACTTCCCTCATATCGCAGCAAACCAAACAAACAAATATAACAATTCTAGCACAACAAGTAATCATCAAACAACAGTCCAGAACCTTTGCTGTGATACAAAAAATGTAATACCTTTCTTTTAGACTACATAACCTTTCAAATAGAACCATTTGAAACCACTTTTCAAGGCCTTAAGTTAGAAAAATTCAAGCTTAAAAATGTTTTAAATTCGGGTTACTATTCATGTAACCCCAGACTTAGGCCAGATTTTGAAAAATCATAAATAATTTTAGAAAAATCGAAATGAAATAGTTCCAAATTTTATTTAAATCTACTAACATGATCTTCAAAAGAAAAATGCTCTTTGGTATTAAGCCTTTATCACTCATTCCTAGAATTCACGTAAAGAAGCACTGTTCATTTGGTAAATTTCTAATTTTCTAGAATTTATGCCTAACTTTGGATAGGCATAACTTTTTATACAAAACTCCAATTTTGATGAATTACCACTTTTTCCAACCTAAAAATATGATCTATAAATCTACCAGCTTTCAGCTCAAAACTCATTCATTTTACCATAATCATGTTGACATGAAAATTAGGCATTATTAAAGCTATATAATACCATTTTCATGCCTTTTCTTGATTATTCTTTTTCCTTAGCATCATATATCACTTCCACACATATAGAACATATTCAACCACAAAATTATCCATACTTTACAGCCATTAAAGTTAAAAATACAAGTATCCAAACTTTATTCATAATTATTACAAAGTTGCATTAGCATAAGTTCACATAAAATCATGAACATTTCAAGTATTGACACCTACATCCCGACATGATCTCTTTGCCCTTCTCCTTAAAGGATCCAACTCCTAAATTGTTGATTATTTAGATATAAAAAGCAGTGAGACTTCAAAGAAATCCTAGTAGTAAGAACCACAATAATCATGCTAATCATGCAATGCAAGAATGCCATATATCACTAACTAAACAACATGCGTACTAACATGCTCTTATGCCATAGGAAGGGAGCAAGTAAACATACCATCCAAGCACTCAACATTGCATAAAGCTAAGGCATATTATGTATGGAGTTAACATGTTATTATCTAACTAGCTCTACCACATCATGGCATTGAAAAATCAAGCAACACATAACAAAGCAAGTTAGCATTCAAATTACAAGTTCATTGTTACCTCTTTGTTTATTCCAAGTGTTCAGCCTCCTTTACTTCTTCTTGCATCTCTTTGTATCTTTGGTTAATGCCTACCAATTCATGCATAAATATATGCCACATTACCAATAATGTCACTTAAAATGCCATTAGTTATCAAAACAACTCCATAATCTCCCCTTCTCTTTAACTTTTGACTTCAACCTCTTACTTTTATTTTGACAAATCTCTAGGGCCATTTCTACACAATTTTTTTAATGTAGAATTCAAATATCAACTTGGTTTTATCAAAATCAAACTCTTCCTTATTGTTCCATCCTTGGTCGAGAGGTATCACCATTAGGGTTCAAATTTTCATTTTTTATTCCAATACTTTCAAACACTTTTTCTTGATGTTTTCCCACATAAAATCACATTCTAAACTCATTGAAATCATCAAAGTAATCTAAAATAAATCTCTAACCCTTTGACCTAGCTTGGCCGAATAGCTTCCCTAACTTAGAGAATTTGGATTTTCTTCTAAAATCAATCAAAACATCAACCAAACAAGCTAATCCAAGCTCTTAATAATGGTCTCTATCCTTTTCTAATCATTCCTCATAATTTCAAAAATCTGACAGCATGAGGTCTCAAAATTTTGCCACCAAACTCTACTTGAAATCCTCATAATTTCAAAAATCTGACAAAGCTACATACCTCGATTAATCCTTGAGATTTGCTTGATAAATTCTTGGTAATTTTAGCGTGTTCCTCCCTCTTTAAGATCAGTTTTTTTGCAGCAAAACCTTCCCCCTTTAAGTTGTCAAAATGACCAAAATTTAAGGCTTAGGAGGGGGTACATATAGGCATAATTTCGGCCTCCATCAAGTTCTAAGTGTCCCAAAAAAATCTAAGTTAAAAAGCTATGTGTCCACCTTCATATGCTATAGAAAATTGAAGCAAGCCAAGTGTCCTTAAGTAATGATGTGTTTTGGCTAATCATGTGCTCAATTTCCATTATTTTATTCCTTAATCACATGGGCCACTTGGGCCATAAAATTTTTGGGCTCTTCTAGCCTAAATTCACACCCAAAGAGATGGAGAAAAAAGGAAGAAATGTAACCTCACAATACCCAACATTTCTCAATCCGAGTTTGCCATATCGACTAAAGTTCTGTCTAATTTGCAATGATAATTCTAGACCTCCAAATATTCATTACTACTCATCAAAAATATTCTTTCAATATAGGAAGGTCCCCTGAATTTTTTTAGAATTTATCTCACCCTTTAACTACTTGTATTGAATTTTCTCCGAAATCGGGTTTTTACTGATAAGATTTCAGTAATAATTATTCTAAAATTAATCCTTTCACTTCTAAATGCTGAAAATAATTTTAGAATCCCACATAAACCTTTAAATAATTTGCTCATGGTTTTTTCAAATTATGGAAGCTTCTACATATTTTAAATAATTGTTTTCGGTCAATTTTTTGTTATTTAACTGGAAAAACCTCTGTTTACAGAAAATTTTGTAATAAATCATTTTCATGCTAATTTCATTTCCAGGGGTTCAAATATAGTTCTAAACTCTCTATTTTATTTTTTTCTATGATTTTTTGGAATTTTTATCCAACTTTCCCATTTTGCCCTTCTTGGACTGATAATTTCAAAAATACTAGTTTGGTCAAGAGTCTGATCTTACTTCAAAAGTTGTTCTGGCTCTGAATTTACTTTACTACTTGGCCCCCTATCTAATTTATTACTCACACTCTAAATGTTAAAATTAGTGGGATGTGACAAAAACAAATAACTACTTTTACTACTGGATATACTTATCTCACAAAACAACCAAATAATTCAAAAGATATAAGTTAAGGAAGGAAAGGAACAACCTTAAGAACAAAATTTCTTGAAACTCTTGTAGGAGAAGTTCTCATTTGAATGAAAAACATGTAATTCTTTAGTGTGCTCACTTCTTAGTTGATATTTCTTGGTGCTGAGGGTTCCTGCAAGGGAAGCATTGAGCTAACAGCAGTATCTAGTCCAAAAGGAAGGACTTGAAGAGATCTAAAGTAGCATAAAGACATGCAAAGAGCAAAATCTTCCAAGTAAATATCACACCTAAGAAAGTCAACAGGATTCCTTTCCATAAGAATCAAATGATTAGTGACATTTTCAAAAATGTCTTCTGTATGCAAAGTAGAAGATGAAGAATCTAACTGGTAGTTGTTAGAGCACGTCAAATCACTTTTGCTAACACAAGAAATAGGTGGCAAAAGAGTGGAAGAAGAAGAAGATTCATGTAAAATATGATTATGTAATGTCATACTACTATTTACATAGCTATGTAAATCAGGTCACAAGTCACAAAGAAGAATTAAATGAAAAGATTCATTCTTATTTACAATTTTGTCTTTCAAAGCTTTTGAATCCTTTCATGCTAACTCATCAAAAGCATGCAATTCAATGGGATTGTCAGAAACATAATTTTTAAGGCTATGGTTAAGTTCACATTTCTCCATAGAATCATCATCTAACCAATTCACATCAATGTACTGCTTTATATTTTTAGCACTTTCAGTACTAGAAGTGTCACACCATACTTCTCTTATATCTTAGAGTCTAATTAGAACCATTTCAGACAATTTTGGATGGCCTTAAGCTCATAAAAACATAATTAGGACGTTGATTTATGAAAACACTATTCACTATGCATTTTGCTAGATTACAGGTCCAACTTTGAAAAATCATAACTAATTCTATAAAAATTGTATGAGGTGCTCCAAATTTCTATTTGAAGCCTCCTTAAATGCTCTTTAAGGAAAAAAAATCAAATTGGACATATCTCTTGTCAATTCGTACAGTTTGTTCATTAAACTTTACTATTCATTTGGTAAATTCTAGAACTTCCAGATTTCTTTCTTCAACTTTAGAAATTCGTATCTCCTTGTGTACACATCCAAAAAAGGTAAAATATTCATGTAATTAAAGCTTGCGATGTGCATAATAAACTTGCTAAATTTTGTGGATTAACTCATTCATTCAATAGGTCAAACTGGAGCTCGAAACTGACTGCTCTAGGACCTACGTTTTTCTCTTCACCTTTTCTTGTTTTAATTGTTCTTATTATTTTGGAATGTATAACTTGGGCTTACTATTTCCATACAATTTTATACATTTCCATTCATACCATAGACATTCTCAATAATTACATTGCAACAGTGGCATCTATAAACATAATTTACATGATAGGAGAATTATATATTAATTCTTAACCATTTATTAACATTAATAATTCTCCACTTTCTTTTCCTTCCTTCTCATGCCATTATTGCCCATCATTGATTGACCTAAATGGTTGGTTAGGGAGGGATGAGATTTGGAAGAATCTCAGTAGCAAACGATACCACATTAATATGCTAGATAGATACTAATGCATTAAATGTGACTTGCTTATTCTCTTGTTAATTAGTGACATATTAGCATGCTTAATGCTACCTTCATAATGCATGGCCATTGAGACATAATCTACTCATCATGAATAGCAATTATAGCAGCAAAACATGCCACAACAACATTCAAACATCATGTACATATCAATACACAAGCATACAACATCAAGCAATGATAATAGGTAAGTTCACTACCTTACACTATAAGCTTTCCTATTGCTTTTCCTTTAACTCCCCTACCTTCCCAACCATGATAGCTTTCGATCAACATCATCAAGCATCATCTTAGATGTTCCAAGGTCCTAAACATAATCATAAGGTTCACATAACTCATTAGGACCAAGAAGTTACACTGAGGTCAAGACTTGCTCTCTTGAACCTCAACCCTTTCTCTTGATTTTAGGGTTTTTTTTCTCATTTTTATAACATAAATCTTATCATTTCCCATCGTTGAGGTCCATTTCTTGTCAATCGGGACCACTTTAGATGGCCTTAGATTCAAGAAGATCAAATCTAAAAATTTTGCTTCATGGGTACTACTCACACAGAAATTTCAGAATTTTTGCTCAAATTTGAAAATTCGTAATTAATTCCAGAAAAATCAAAACTGAGTGCTTCCAAGTCTTGCAGAAATATCCTTAAGTTCTCTTTAAAGAAAAAATATTTTCAAAAACCAATTTGGTCTAAAACAGTACCATAATTGTATAGAAATTTCCTATTTCTCCAATTATCAAAACTGTTTCCAAATTTTAAGCCCTAAATTTGAAAAATCATCATAAATCGTACACATATCCAAATGAAGTGTTCTACCTATGGATTTAAAGCTCAATGAGTTTAATTTAATCATACCATATTTTAGAATCAGATATAAATAGTAACTTAATCAAAATAGGCATCAAGATAGGTGCTAGAATCATCGCATACCTTGATCTTTAAGCTTGAATCTGGTTCCTTCTTCTTGGCCTTCACCCCCATGTTTTCTCTCTAATTTTTGGTAGAGTTTCCTCTTTATAAAATCTTGCCAAAATGCTCTCCCAAGGGGGTATTTCTGGCCAAAACTTATGCCTTGAATGGACCATTATGCCCTTAAAAGCTAATAGAAATTGTAAGGGCAAACTTGAAATTTTAAGGGCACTTGTACATCAACATTACATCATCTTCTTGCATCATCCCTTACCTCATCCTTTTAGAAGAGCTAAGTGTCACAATTCTAAAGGAGAGAAAGGAAGAATGAATCTTGACCATTGGATCAAAACTTAATCTCCAAGTTTCCTTCCAATTTACTTGACTCATATTTATTTGGCTTTCTTAATGGCCTTCTAGAACTTAGAAAATTCTTCTGTCTACTCCAAAAATTCCTTTACTTTTATAGAAAATATATGAATTTTTTTAAGCCATAACTCATCCTGTAGGCCCCACTTAAAAATCATTCTTTAAAATGCCCTTTTTATTAGTATAACCGACCTTATATTTTATTAAAGCCATTCAATTGGCCTTCTAGAAGTGAGACTAATTATATAAATTAGTACAACATTTTAACTATTTAACCTCATTTTTGCGTATATTTTTGAGGTCTTTTGCTATTTCAAATAATTACCTCAAACGGTGTACTCTTTATCAGCCACAATCTTATAAATTCCATTTAAGTTGCCTCAAGGGTATTTTCATCATTTCCCTTCACAAAAGAGTTTTAGGATATTATTTCCATTTTTTAATATTTTCCTAGAATTTTTGTATACTTTTCATTTTTACCTCTTTTTGGTTGTAACTTTCTAACTTTATGATTTGTTCCTTACTTGGACTTAACCTCATAAAATATCTCTTTGAAACTTCTAACTTAATCTTTGGCCTGTATCTAGCTTTCTTTCTCTTTCTGGGCTTTTGAGACTCTCCTGGAATCTCAGCATTACTTACATGTTTGCCCCCTAGTAACTTTCTTACGTTGCAGTTTAGTCTCTAAAACTACTTTGATTTTCTTTCTCATTTTTGGAACTTCTGCTAAAAAAGGTTTGGTAGCCTATCTACTTTAGCCTACTCCCAAGACTCCTAGGTCTAAAAATTAGGATGTGACAATTCTCCCACTCTTTAAAGAAATTTTGTCCTCAAAATTTTCGAGCTAAACCTCAAATTTGACTGTAACTGAGAGGTTACCTAAGGAGAATGTTCCTTACTTTTCCTTAACTTTCTGCTAAACTTTGTGCATTTGTGCCAAACATAACTTACTTTTAGCAGTTGCACCCTTTTTATCTTACCTCCTAGGTCATTCATCCTTGGATTTCTTTGGCTCAAGCATGCTTAATTAAAAAGTGCTATCTGAGATGAGCCAGGTCACGATCTTGAAAGCACTGGGTAATGGTACACTGGTACTTGGCATGCTGAAATCTTGGTATTCTACTATCTCAACCCTTCTTACCTTGTCTCTGAAGGGTCTTTTTGGTTTAAAACCTTGATTTTAATCTCATCTTGAGATTTTTATTGGTTATTCTAGCTTTGTCTTTCCATATTTAGCATACCTGATTATATCACAATTAAGACTTATAGCTCCACCACCTTAAACCTTAGCTTTACCTCATTGATCAGAAGATAATTAAGCTCAGCCTAATTGAAAATAAGGTTATCTGGGAAGAAACCGTGGCTACTCTCTCCAACTAGAGATGTTTTTGTATCTTAAACTTATCCTTAGTTATCATCTTCTCAGAGATACTACATCTCTATTTTTATAGCTCAGTAACTTTCCTTTAGGTCTACTGTGACCATGAGATCTAACTGTGATCTCGAGATCTACTATGATCTCACTGGGTTCTACTTTGGATCTAACTGTGATCCCTTACTAAACCATATTAAACTTCAACTGCTGGGTCTCTGGAAGAGTTTAGACTGAAGGACTAAGTTGTATAATACTTGTCTGTACTCAGTTGGCAACCTGACTGATAATTCCCTAAGACTATTCACAGATATCAATATTGTCTTCATAGACCTTACTCATTCCTTCTGTCAACTCCAGACTAACTCTACTCACCTTAACTTTATCTGTCATCCTGCTGAACTTAGTGTATTCTTGCCAAAAATAGCTGACATTTCTGGCCTTTGCAAACTCTTACATTACTTTTCAAGGGTCACCCATCATTGGGCTACTCTTGCCCAAGCACGCTTAACTGAACAGTGTTGACGGGAATCTGAGGCACTGATGTTGATAGGCTCGAACCCTGGTACTTTACTGTCTTAGACCATTCTTGTTCAATCTTTTGTCTGGTCTTTCTAGCTTACATTCTTGACTCTAGACTTATCTTAGGGATCTACCTATCAATACTCAGTCTATCTTCGTATCACAGGGGGTTCTTCCTTTATCTGTAGCTAGCCTGAATGTCTCTTATTCAGGACTTATGGCTCTAATTCTTCTAACTTTGGCTTTCCTCTATTAATCAGAAGAAAATTAAGCTCAGTCTAATCAATGATAAGGTTATCTGGAAGAAAATCATAGGTGCTATCTCTGTACTGGTTGACCACTAAAGGAGGTTTTCATATTTCAAACTCATCCCTGGTACTCATCTTCCCAAAGAGGTACTGTACTCTTACTCTTATGGCTCAGCTACTTTCCCTTAGGCTCAGTCTACTATGACCTCGGGAGCTACTATGCTCTACTGTAAGCCTCTTCAAGATCCACAGTGACCTTGGAATACTATATCAGTCAGAGTCATGTTAAGACCTTTGAGAGACTCTAGACCATAGAATTGAGTAATAAAATAAGTCACCTCCACTTAATTGGTCACCTTACTGATAATTCCCCAAGTTAGTTCCAAGAGCCAATATCATTCTCTTATACCTCATTCAATTCTCTAGGCCACCTATCTATCTCCTTTGGTGCCTAAGCCAATCTACCTTAGGAGTTCTCTTACTCCTCTAGCTGCTTTTATTATCTCTAGTTAATTTAGAGCGGTACAAGGAGAGGACTTATGCACTTCTGTTTTCTTTGCTTCACTTCTTAGTAAGAGCATTACTCTAACATACATAATTCCCACATTTCAATGCAAGGAGTGAAAGCTCTTACTGGTTGCTATGTCTGTAGTGTGCCATTCAGACATCTTATCCCTACAAAAGGAAGCCTTTCATTCTGTTTACAGCTAATTCTGTAAGTTATAGGGAGAGGACTTATGAGGTTCTCTTCTTTCTATTTGCTCTAGTGCTCTGCTAAGCTCAGGGACATTTAACCCTAGCTTTATTCGTGGCTAGTCGTGCTTCCACTGGGGTGAAGTAAACTCTGCTTGTCTTGCCTCGATTGCTTTTCTCAGTTCTCAATGATGGACAGGTCACTTTCACTGCAATAACATCAACTCCATCATGACTGCTTCCCTTTCCTACTTATATAGGGTATCTAGCTTCGTCTAGAGCGGTGCTAATTCTGCCTCGGAGGACCAGTTTTCCAATTTCTCTATGAAGACTCATGGCCAAGACCATATCCCCTATGAAGGGTGTTTTTCAACCTAACCCCAAGTGATTGAGTATCTCTTAACATTACCGGGAACATGCTTACCTCTTTATGCTAGTTTCCTATATAGCTATCTGTTTCATTCTCACCTCTTTCTCTTTTTCTTGATCCCTAAGAAATTTTACTCGGGTTATCTATCTTGAGTTTACTATCTCCAAGCTCCTATTTATCTATTCAAGGACTTGAGATAGCTACTGTATCATAGTGCCCTAGCTTTAACGAAACTATAAGATTTCATTAAGCTTAGGTTGCCACTCTACCCTTTCTGTTAGGGTTCAGACTCAAACCCTTAACTGTCTTGTCTAACTCTTAGTTATTACTCTCCCTCTAGAGGGGGAGTCTGATAACTTTAAATAGTAGCTACCTCTCTCTTTCTGATCTCTACTAGTCTTACTCTTTGCGACCTCTTAGGATCATAGTCTGATGAGTCTTGCTGAGATACCAACTCAACATCTAAGAGTCGCTGTGTCTATTCATCATGACTAGACTCCTTGTTCGCTGTAATGAGGGTCACAACCTCCTTGGGCAATCACTTTTGTGTTTGTTCATCAGCATCAATTCTTTTGGTTCGCTGTGACGAAACACGCTTCCTCTTAACCTTTGCTTACTTAGCTTCGTTTCATCATAGCATTGACTACTGCCTGAAGGACTTATGTGTCCCTAACCTCATTATGATCCCCAACTAACTCAGCTACTTCCTTTCAGCCAACTGAGAAAGGGTCTGGCTCACTTCTCTAGACTATTAGCACTTTTGGTTTCCCTTATCCTCATGGATAACTAGTAGGTGAGAAGCTATTTCTAAATTTTCTTAAACCTCAACTAACTGAGAATCCAAACTTTATCTCTTAATAATCCTTAGTAGTCACTTTCCCTAGAGCACTCACCTCCAATCCATAACTTTAGTTGGACCTTGAACAAGTAACCTATTACTAGTTTTGACCTGAACTAGACCTTTGCGTACTCCGTTTTATGAGCAAGTAGTTTCTTTTTCTATGCCAGAACCTCTGCTCCGATACAAAAAATATCATACCTTACTTCTACATAAGATTGCATATGAAAAATTTTATAATTTTTCTCTACCTCTAACTATTTATTTTGAATTTCCTCTGAATAGGGCTTTATTAGTAAGACTTTGAAAATAAATTTTTTAAAATTAATTCTTGTACTTCCAAGGCTTGAAATCAATTTTATAAATTCAATTAAATATTTAGATAATTATTCCATATTTTTTTAGAAGTATTGAGGCCTCTAAATATTTAAAATAATTTTTTTACTCAATTTTCACTATTTTTCTCGAAAAAACTCTGTTTTTAGGAAATTCTGTAATTAGTTATTTTCAAACCATTTTCACCTTTAGGGCCTCTATTGAGGTTTCAAAACCTCTAATTTACCTTTTTACCATGTTTTGGAAATTTTGTAGAATTTTTCTCAAATTTTTTCACTTTGCCTTTTCTAGATAGATAATTTCAAAAATATCAGTCCGAATACTATCGAGGTTTCATATTAAAAGTTGATTCGTCATTCAGTCTACTTTCTATATTGGCCTACATTAGGAATTACAGCACCAACTATTGATATTTATACATAACCAAATGTCCATGAATTGTCATGGTGTGACACCATAATTTAGCCTCCAATCTGTAGCTTGCTCTTGAGATTTTCGAGCCCTAAAATGTTAGATTATATTTGAGGGATGAGATTTTAAGAAATCCCAGTAGTAAGATCAATCAACCAAAACATTAACATGCATCAATTACAAGCATTCCAACCTTTTGCTATTAATAGGGAACTACTTCACCTCGTATATATAGCACTCTAACATGCAATAGCCAAGGCACATAAAGCAAGGAGTATAGCTACACAATCATCATCATCATCATCATTTAGTTCAACCACATAATAGCATATGAAATTGCATAGCAATTAATGTAACATTCAACATTAAAGTTAATTAAATCTTACTACCTTAATCCAATGCTCTTTGATTTTCTTGTTGTTCTTTCTTGCTTCCACAAATGTCAAATCCTAATATGGCAATCCACAAAAAGGGCAGCAAGAATCATCAACCATTCCATATAAGAATCAATAACATAACTCAAGTAACTCCTAAACCCCTTAAAGCTTCCATCTTTGTTCTTGAATTTTTAGAGTTTATTTCCTTTAACCCTAAAAATTCCCTCTTGACTCATTCCTACATGATTTTTCATGTAGATTCCAAATATCTACTTGGATTTAACAAAATAAATTTCCTCCTTTCAGTTTCAGCTTGACCGAACCATTTGGGTTAAAAATCCAAAAATTACAACTTTGATTCTATAGCTTCCAACACTTGTTCTTTAGGTTTACCCTACACCATTTTTTATTTTGAACACAATGGAAGCCTCAAAACTTTGAAAAACAAATCCTAAGGTTCAGTTTTGGTCTTGGCCGAACCATACCTCTTGGAGTTCAACCATGAAAAACTTTTCAAAACAACACTAAACCACTTGAAACCACCTTGATTCATAGTATCCTAACTATGTTTTGCAAGAAAACCTCCTTCCCTACACTATATCCATTTCATCCAGCAACAAGAAGGGACAAGAAGTGATTTTTCCAATCATACAAATCAATAAAACAAAGTAAGGAACATCTTAGAACAACTTACCAAGCTTAGATCTTAGTTGGAAGATCAAATATGCTTGCTTTTCTCTTGATTTTCCTTCAAGTTCTCTCTTTTTCCCTCTCTTCTTGCCTTGGACGAAATGAGGTCTGGTTATGGGGGAGGAAAAGCTCATTAATGTTCACAAAATATCCCACCAACCATCATTAATGATTTGCCAAGTGTCAAATGCTTACTTAGTCTTAATCCTCTCTCTTAATTAACTTAAATCATAATGTAATTAAATTCCAAAGTCAAGATCCTCTCTATTGGTAGCTTGACACTTGGAAAGCTTTAATTACCATCTATTAAAGGCTTGACAAGTGGCAACTTGTGGGCCAAGTAAAGTGCAGGACTCTGCTTCTTGCTTTATCGGTGCACTTTTACTCCGAGTTTAACTTCTTTTCTATAATTACAGTGCTTTAACCTCTGTAATTATTTTCTGTCAGATCCATAGATTATTTTCCTCTTTTTTATCTTCCCAAATTTCCCTCTTTGTCTCAAATTTAATTTCCCAATAATTAAATAAAATGGAAAACTAATTTCCTTTTCTTTAGTGATTTTTTCCACTTTTCAGAGAAATTGGGAAAAATCTTGGATACTTGAGGGTCTTCTTTTAATTTCATAGTCTCTTATAATTCCTTGGGATATCATAGGAATTTTCTTGGGATTTTATTCTCCTTAAAAATATTTATTTGGAATTTTCCAAATAAAGGACTTTAAACTAGCTTAAATCGCCCTTAAATTCTTTTGTAATTTTTCTAAGGGCAATTTGGTCATAAAACCAATTTTATAATCCCATATAATTCTCAAGGAATATTTTCCTTGTTTTTCCTTAATTTTCTAAGGCTTGGAAATATTTTTCCATAATTACTCTTGACCAATTTTCCTTAATTAGTCAAACTTTTCATAATTGGCTTGGAAAACTAAAATAATTATTTTTCACCAAAATTCTTCTATTTCTCCTTGTGATTTTTTACCCTTAATTATTTAGGAATATCCCTATTCCTAAATGTCGTACTACTAGATGTGACAAATACCTTACCAGGAACATCAAGCTGTATTGCTATTCTACCTGCCTGCAATGCATAAATGACAAACGCTGGTATATTAAGAAGATGGTTAAGGGCTTGTGGCCTGAGTAGAGAGAGAAAGTGGCCCCAAGGTATATCGAGGTTTTCAATAAGGCAGTGGAAGCCTTCTATATCACGGAGAGGAGCCAGAATCATTAGGGCAACCCCCAAGGCTGAGAAACCTTTAGCAAGGACTAGTTAGGAAGGAACCTCATACGGTAACAACAAGAAACGAAGAAGACCTAATCCCAGTAGGAGGCTAAGGAGGGGAGCTAGAAGAGGGGGCTTGATATCTCGTGAAAAGGGAAGGAATGCTAGATTTGTGGCAAGAATCACAGAGATCCACCATGCATGATAGGTCAGAATATGTGGTATTGATTTGGCAAGTCATGACACTTTCCCATGGAGTGCCCGTAAGGTGTTGATAATTCAAGGCCAATGTCTCAAGGCAGAGCATTTGTCACATTCCACTAATTTTAACCCTGAGAATATGAATAATAAATTAGATAGAGGGTCAAGTAGTAAAGTAGACTTAGAGCCAGAACAACTTTTGAGTTGAGATCTGACTCTTGTCCGAACTGATATTTTTGAAATTATCGATCCAACATGGGCAAAATAGAAAAATTGGAGAAAATTCCAGACAATACTTAAAAAATAATAAAAAGGTAAATTAAAGGGTTTGGAACCATATTTGAGGCCTTGGAGGTGGAAATAGCATGAAAATAATTTATTACAAAATTTTATGTAAACAGAGGTTTTTCTGAAAAACAATAAAAAATTATCCAGAAACAATTATCTTACATATATAGAGGCCTCAATAATTCTGGAAAAAATATGAAACTTTTTTTTGGTATTTACTTGGGTTTATAAAATTATTTTTCAAGCCCTGGAAGTGAAAGGATTAATTTTAGAATATTTATTGCTGAAATCTTATCAGTAAAGCTTGCTTTCAGAGAAAATTCAACGCAGATAATTAGAGGTCGAGATAAATTCTAAAAAAAATTCAGGAGACCTTCGTATATTAAAATATGGTTTTAGATAGGTAGAAAGAAATTTTTGGAGGTCCAAAAATATTATTGAAAATTAGACAAATATTTTAGCTGATATGATAGAATCAGGTAGAAAAATGTTTGGAGATGAAAGGTAATACTCCTTCCTTCTTTCTCTAACCTATTGCACATTATTTTGGGCCAGACATGAACAATAAATTTATTGCCCAAGCAATCCACATGGTTATCGAATAAAATAATGCAATTAACACATGATTTTATCCAAATCATAATTGCACATGGGACACATGGCTTCATCAAGTTTTTAGCAGCTTAGGAAGGGGGACACATAGCTTTAACAACCCAGATTTTTAAGGGACACTTGGAGCCAAGGGGAGGCCAAAATTCACTCTATAAATGCCCCCTCTTACACCTTCAAATTTCGGTTGTTTTGGCCCTTAAAGGGGGAGGTTTTGCGGCAGAAAAATTGAGTTTGGAGAGCCAAGATTATGTAAGGTATAGCCAAAAATTATCAAGCAAGAATCAAGGATCAATCAAGGTAAGTTGAACTTTTAACTTAACTATGTTTCTAGCTTGTTTCAAGTGGAATTTGGTGACAAAATTCCAAGGTATCATGCTGTCCAATTTTTGAAATATTGAGGAGTGATTAGGGAAGGATAGAAGCTATGATTTAGAGCTTGGATTAGCTTGCTTGGTTGATGTTTGGATTGGTTTTTGGAAGAAAATCTAAGTTTCCTAACTTGGGAACCTATTTGACCAAGCATAGTCTAAGGGGTTAGAGATTGTTTCAGTTTAATTTGATAATTCCAATGAGTTTAGAATGTGTTTTTGTGTGGGAATATGTCAAGAGAAAGCGTTTGAAAGCATTGGAATCAAAAATAAAAATTCTAACCCTAAATCACATACTATTTAGCCAAGCTCATTATCATGGAGGAGTTTGATTTTGATAAAACCAAGTTGATATTTGAATTCTACATGCGAAATTGTGTAGGAATAACCCTTGAGACTTGTAAGAACAAAGATGGAAATTAAAGTCAAAAAGTCAAAGAAAAGAGGGTTATAGAGTTATCTTGACACCTAATAATATTTTATATGTTATGGTTGATAATATGGCATGTATTTATGTATGAATTGATAGGCATTAGTTAAGAGAATAAGGAGTAATCCAAAGAGACCAATAGGCTGAAAGTTTTAGATTAAAAAGGGGTAGCATGAAATTTACAATTTTAATGTTAACTTGTTTGGTTGTTACATAACATGATTCCTTGAATATATGCCATGTTATGTTTAAATTTATGTGGTGATGATGACATGTTGGTTGGTTGCATTGTGTGCCTTGGCAATATACAATAACATGTTAATTTTGAATAGATTGGAATGATATTTGCATGACATAAAAGTGAGTAAATATTTATTAACTTGTTTGTAATATGCCTTGCTTGTTTGACATTATTATTGTAATTCCTTTGTTACTAAGATTTCTATGAAATCTTATTCCTCTCTATGTTTAAACAATATCAATAGGACCTTCAAGTGGTATAGCCAAGGGCAAGGAGGTGATGTCTCCATGAAGGAGAAATATTATTGAATTATACTGGACTTATGTGGAATTTTGTAATAATTGTGAATTATTATTTTGATGAACTTTAAGGATTGTAAACTATGAAGAATTAGCTATTATATGCTGTGAGATGTGGCTAAATTATATTTGAATGGTTTGGGCTTATTTTGGACAAATTAAGCATGAAAGGGATGAAAGTTGACCTAATTAAGACCCAATTAAGGAAAAAGTTTGAACATGTGAAATTTTGAGCAAATGATGGAATTTGGATCTGAAACTTAAGGGTCTAATAGATCATATTTTTAGCTTTAAAATGAGTGGTATTTCATAAAATTTAGAGTTTTGTATAAAGAGTTATGCCCTTCCAAAGTTGGGCATAAATTCTAAAAAATTTGAAAAAATTATCAAATAAATAGTACATTTTGATGTTGAAACTAGGCACACATGAGCTAGATTCATACTCTGAATGTATTTTTTTTCCCTTAAAGAGCTCACTATAAGCTTCAAGTAGGACATGAAACTGTATCATTTTAATTTTTAAAATTAGTTATGATTTTTTAAAGTTTGGTGAAATTAAGGTTATAATGAATAGTAACCTAAGAAAATAAGTTTAAAAATTCAAAATTTTCCAACCTAATAACTTGAGAAATGGTTCCAAATGCTCCCACTTGATGTAGAATTAGTAAATAAAGTAAGTTGTGACATTTTTGGTATCAAAACAAAGGTTCTAGCTTACTGTAACATGCTCTGATTATGTGGTGAGTTTGTTATGAGCAAAAGTTCTGGACTACTATTTGATGATTGATTATTGTGCTAGCATAATATTGCACAGTACTATACTGTGTTGCTGAAGGGAACTGAAAAACGCGCAACAGAAAATAAACTTTAAAAATTTCAATCCCTTGCCCGGATCTACCGATCGCGTTTAAGTCAGGTAGTAAGAAGCATTAACTTCTTTGTTTGATTTCTTGGTGGCTCGGTGATTCTGCCGTTCAGGATGCCTCTGCTCACCTCCTTTGTCGTTCAAAGTCGACAACTCCGGTCGGCTTCCTCTACCGGTATCCACACGAATAGCTCTCCAGTCACGAATGACGTGTAGCGCCTCTTTGTCCGTCTAGGGTTTTTCAAAGAATTCGTCCTCCTCTCTCTCTATTTTTGGCTGTCTCTTATCTACAAGCTTTTGCCCTCTCACACCCAAGACCCTTCTCCTAATATCAAATATATAGGATGCTATAGGTATTATGAATGATATTTAATTTCGAAATTAATCCTAAATTAATTCCGAAATTAATGCAATATCAAATATTGCCTAATCAGATAAGAAAACAATTAAATAAATATGGTTTATATTAAATCCGTCTCACAGATTTAATTCACCTATTTATTTAATTCAAAATAAAGATATGACGGAATTAATTTACATAAATCTAATTTATCCTTATAAATTAAATCTAACAATTAATATCTCTTATATTTATGTAATATGAATATATATATACGAATTTATATATATATATATACACGTCCACCCTATATTATTCATTGAATCTGGACATATCTTAGATTCAATGAATCTGGACATCATAACTCGTGTTGGGCTATTTTGTGTGCGACCCTGTAGGCCCATATGAAGTTGGCAGTGGGCCATTAACTATAATGACTCACAAGTCGTAAGCGGTCTCTAGCAAGACATCACGATTACCCAAATCATATGAGGATCGTTGAACGATGTAACCTTTCATACAACCATATCACGTCCCTTTTGTCACACGACATTTTGGTCATGGATGAGGCATGGAGAACGTCATCCTCCTATTCATGACCGTTACTTTCTCGATCCCTGAGTAGTCTGAGTATAGAAACGGAACTACCTTTCCATTATAGTATGGCCATACATTTCTCAGACTCACTCATCGAGGGGCCCAGTAATGTCTCTCTACGAATGTGAGGGACAAATTCCATCTTGACCATTCACATTCCTCCGCATGAAAAACCACTAAGCCTGAACATAGTCTTTATGATCAGTCGGTCAAAAGTGACTTTTGACTAGGTCAAAGCTGAGCGTTTCTCATGTAGGAATCCATGATGATCTCAGGTCAAAGGGCACAGTGACATGGTTTGTATATGAGAGAAGCTTATGACTTAACCCATGCAGCTCTCTCATAGCGGGTCGGTCCAACACCTTGTACTCTTACATGTGCCTATGACTTTAATTTATATCTCTATATATCTTTAAAGTCATACTGGTCTTATTTCATCTCTGCTCCCACATAGATGACCGACCAGGGACATTTAGGATAAATCATGAGTTATCCAAGGATAGTCATCACAGTAAACATGCAAATAATATGATAACGTAATTAATAAATTCATAAATCAACAATGTTCATAACATAATGATTGGCCCCTAGGGCACAATTTCCAACAGTTGCCTAGTATTATATTTGTTTGTTTGGTTTATGGCATTATGAGGAAAGTGTAGAAATTAGAAGTATGGCATGTTATGAGAGCGATCACTCAGTAGAAACCATCAACCAAAAGATGCCTGGGGAGCCACAGCTAGACTGGTATCACCCACTGGTGGAAAATCCCGACGATCCTACTCCTCCACTGAGGTATTACTAGCTGCTTAGTGAAATCAAGGATGTATATTTGGATGTGAACTCTAATTAGATTATAGAGTTATAGGAGGATGAGGCAAGATCCAGTATGTGGCCAGTACCAAGCACATAGCCGACACTACATTCGTGGCCAATACTTGGATCAGGGAACAATGACGATAAGCAAGCCCCAGTAGCATAGTACCTCCAAAGAAGACGTTACTGCCAGTACCTAGGGAATTTAAAACAATTGAGGCTTTGAATAAGGAGTTTATGTTTCTAGGCAAGAATATCAAAAGAAATGAGAATCAATATATTATAGTCTATCTTGATTTACTCTATCAAGTCCGGCTGTTAGACATAGTAGTTAATAAGAGGGATAGACCCTGGGAGTAGATGTCTGGGGCGGAGTACTATTAGCTTCCCTTCTGAACACCTGGATTTGGCAGGATGCCATACCGACCATTTGTAAGAGTATAGATGGTTGTACCTTCAATCAGCTAATAGATGTTTTAGAAAACTTCGTTACTTCTACTTTCCCTTCTCCTAGCCAATTTTAGATAGTTGTACTATCTATATGACTCTTAGCATGACTGGTTGTGACTGGTTGAACTATGCTGCTATTTTATATAAAGGTTATATATAAAAGTTAAAGGTTACATAACAATGTTGTTCCTTTTTGTAGTTAAGAAGAAACAACAACTAAGGTGAGAACAAGATGTAATGCACAAGCAGGGGAAGAATAAAACATATCCCCTATTGATCCAATTCAAATAATAATGAACTGGTTAGAAGAAAAACAGATAATGATGCAAGAGTTATAGACAATCCAAGCTCATCAAGAATAAGAAAGGGATGCTTCAATAGCAACAGCTGTAACAACAATTATAGCACAGTTATAACAGTATAGGTAAGTAGCAACCGGGATAGCCCAGCCAGTCCAACCCCAACCCTAGGAACCCGTAATAGAGCAAGTGTAACATCCAAATTTTTGGGCCTAGAAGTACCAGAAATAGCCTGAATTGGACAGGCTACCAGACCCCTTTTGAGCAGAAGTCCCAAAGATGAGAAAGGAAGTCAAAGCAGTTTTAGGGACTAAACTGCAAAGTGAAAGTTTCAAAGGGCTAAAGTGTAATCAAAGTTAGAGGCTCTAATAAAGTCTCAAAGGCCTAGAGAGAGCAAAGAGGCTAGATAGAGGCCAAAGGTTAAGTTAGAAACCTTGAAGAGAGAATTACATAAAGTTAAGTCCAAGCAGGGACTAAACAGTAAATTCAGAAAGTTATGACCAACAGGGGTAAAAATGGAAGAGTATACAAAGAATTCCAAGAAAATCCTAGAAAATGGGAAATAATATTCTAAGGCTCTTCTATGAAGAGAAATGACAAAAATACCCCTGAGACAGCTTAAATGGAATTTATGAGGTTATGGTCAATAAAAAGTACACTATTTGAGGTAATTATTTAAAATAGCAAGAGACCTCAAAAATGTATACAAAAATGAGGTTAAATGGTTGAAAGGTCGTACTAATTTATAAAATTAGTCCTGCAACCAAAAGGCTAGTGGAGTGGCTTTAATAAATTAAAGAGCCGATTATGCCGATAAAAGGGTATTTTAGTAAATGAATATTTATGCAAGGCTTAAAGGAAGTGTTATGGCCTAAGAAAATTTATAGATACCCTCTAGAATTAAAGAGAACTTATGGAGTAGACAGAAAAAATTTTTGAGCTCCGGAAGGCCATAAAGAAAGCCGGAGAAATGTGGGCCAAGTAAATTCGAGGAAGCTTATGAAACAAGTTTGATCCAATAGCTAGGATCTAATCTCCCTTCTCCTCCACCACTTTTATGACACTTGGCACCTTCTAGAAGAATGAGGTAAGCATGATGCAAGAAAGTGATGCAATGATGATGCAAAAATCCACTTGAACTTCCAAGATTGCCCTTACTCCTTCTTCTAACTACCAAGGGCATTTTGGTCCATTCAAGCCAAATTTTTGGCTATAAATAGACCCTCCCTCCTTCACATTTTCAGCCAAGCTGAAGAACACTAGGGAAACTCTTGTAATTTTGATTCTTGAAGCTTAAATCAAGAGGAAGACACCTACTTTGATCAACCAAGTTTAGATCTAAGGTTAGTAAGTTGTTTCCTCTTGTTTCTTGCTTTGAATCTTTGGTTTTTATGGTTGAAAAGTTTGGTTTCCCTTAGGGTAAGGTGCTGGCCAAAATTAATAAGAGTTAAAGGAGGATGATTTTGGTGTTAAACTTGGTTAGAACACATTGATTAAAGGTTGTTTCAAGTGGATCTATGTAGAAATTGGAAGAATTATGTGATGATTTTATGCCTATTTCGAATTAGTTACTGTACATATCAGATTCTGAAATTTGGCATGCTTAAAGTACTCTCTTTGAGATTTAAATCTATGGGTAGAACACTTCATTTGGATATGTGTACGATTTATGGTGATTTTTCAAAGTTAGGGTTTGAAATCTGGAAACAGTGTTGAACTTCTGGAAGAGTGTCGAGTTCCGTACGATTCCGGTACTGTTCAGTGTAGAATTGGTTCCTGAAACTATTTTTTATTTAAATTTAACTTAAGGATATTTCAGTGGGACTTGGAACCACTCAATTTTGATTTTTCTAGAATTAATTATGAATTTTCAAAGTCAGACCTGTAATCTGAAATTTGCACAGTGAACAGTAATTTTTGGAAAAGTAACGTCCTAAAGGAGATTTTTGAGCTCAAGACCATCCAATGTGGTCAAAAAGGATTCTAAATAGATTCTAAGATATTATATAAGTAAGGCGTGACAGCAAGCAAGGCCTGTAGGGGAACCGGATAATCTGTAATAGTCAATTACACGCTTTTGCAAGCATAATCCACCAATGTTTGAAGGCACACTAGATGGGCAGGTAGCCAAGATCTGAATTGCTTAGCTAGAGAAAATTGTTAGAGTTATGGATTGCTTATGTGAAACCAAAGCATAAATGGCAATCTATAAGCTAGAGGGAGAGGTGGATAGATGGTGGAAGAATACTGAGATAGTCCTTCAAGCTAGTAAGACCCTGATTTCTGCAAGTGACCAGTTCTTTTAGAACTATTTTTTAAGATCAATGTGGGATGAGAAAGAAGCTAAATTCCTCGTCACAAAGCAAGTGAAGAATGAATCCTTTGATGAATGCTTGGCAAGATACATTAAGTTATCTCAATACTCTACCTACCTGCAACACATGAATAACGAACGGTGGTTCACAGAGAAATGATTAGGGGCTTGAGACTAGAGCTGAGAGAAAAGGTAGCCCCAAGGCAAATTGAGAACTTTAATAAAGGGGTGGAAGCTTGTCGAATCATCGAGAAGAGTCAAAATCACTATAGCTGTACCAGGTCAACCCCAGGGCTGACAAACTTTAGGCAAGGGCAATGACTGAGGGAGCTTCCTATAGTAATAGAAAGAAGAGAAAATTCAATTTTAGCAAAAATACTAAGAAAGGTATATGTCAAGGAGGACTGGACACTTTTAGGCAGGCCAAGATTTGCAAAACTTTCAGCAGAAATCACAGAGACCAGCCATACACAGCAGGTCAGAATTTGTGTTATCATCATGGAAAACCAAACATTTTGGGAGGGAGTGTATTGACAGTTCCTAGCAGTAGACGCAAGGCCGAGTGTTGGCCTTGACGCAAAAGGAGACTTACAAGTCACCCGAGAAGATCCAAGGTATGATCAGTATAAATAATTGCATAATGGATGCAATATTTGATTCGGCGCAAGCCATTTGTTTATATTGTATGATTGTATTGGGCAGTTGGGCCTTACTATTGATACATTGCCATATGATTTATGTGTTTTTACTCCCGTTGACACTAAAGGAGTAACCTCTAATGTGTGCTTGAATTGTATTATCTAGTATACATATTGCTATACCGTTCTTGACCTGATATGTATGTCATCCGTGATATTGATTTGATAATTGGCCTGAAATGATTGTCATCTAATGGTATTTTTGTTGACTATAAAAATGAAACTTTAATCCTTTCTCTTAAGAAACTTGTCCCTTGCCCAGAAGTGAGATTGAATTTTATTAGTGGGGCTCGGGAAGAGAAATATTTAAGGCAGGGTTGCCAAGGGTACTTGTTATTTTTCTCTGTACCGTCAGAGACAAAAGAGGGAATAGAGGAAATACCAGTGATAAGGGAATTTTAGGAGGTATTCCCAAAAGAGATCAGTGGACTTCCACCGAAAAGGGAAGTAGTATTTACGATTGATTTAATGCCCGAGACAGAACCAATTTCGAAGGCTCCTTACCAGATGGCTCCTAATGAGATGTTAGAATTGAAAAGGAAGATAGAGGAATTATTGAAGAAACGCTTTATCAGGCCTAGCGTATCTCCATGGGGTGCTACTGTGTTATTTTTTAAAAAGAAAGATGGGAGTTTGATATTGTGTATTGGTTATCGGGAGTTGAATAAGGTAACTGTCAAGAACAAATATCCACTTCCCTGGATCAATGATTTGTCAAATCAACTGGTTGTTGCGACTATATTTTCTAAGATTGACTTAAGATCTGGATACTACCAACAAAAATTAAAATGGAAGACATCCCAAAGACTGCATTCAGGACCAGCTACAAACAATACAAATTTTTGGTAATGCTGTTTGGATTAACTAATATGCCTATGATATTCATGGATTACATGAATTGCATCTTCCAATCTTAATTGGATCGTTTTGTAATAGTGTTCATTGATGATATTTTGGTTTATTCCAAATTCTCGGAGGAACATAAGCAACATTAAGGTTAGTATTGAACACAGTTAAACATAAACGGCTATATGCCAAACTCAGTAAGTATGAGTTGTGGCTTGAAGAGGTAAAATTTTTAGGACATGTGACTACCCAAAATAGAGTAGATGTAGCTCCCAGTAAGGTAGAAGCAGTGTTAAACTAGGAATAGCCTAAGACAGAGACGAAAGTTAGAAGTTTCCTAGGTCTAGTAGGGTACTTCATGGGATTCATTTAAGACTTTTTCCAAATTGCCCAACCGCTAACCAAGCTTACTAGGAAGAATCAATCTTTTGTGTGGGATGAAAAATGTGAGGCAAGTTTCTAAGAGTTAAAGCAGAAACTGACTTCTACTCCTATGCTGATTATTCCTTATCCAATGTTACTGTATGTAGTGTATATTGATACTAGTAAGCAAGGATTAGGAAGTATGTTGATGCAGCAAGGGAGAGTAGTTGCTTATGCCTCAAGACAACTAAAATCACATGAAGAAAATTACCCCACACACAACCTGGAGCTAACAGTGATTGTGTATGCCTTAAAGATATGGAGGCACTACTTGTATGGGACAACTATTAAGCAATACTATGATCATAAAAGCCTCAAGTACCTACAAAACCAAAAGGAATTAAACATGAGACAGAGAATATAGACAAAGTTGGTCAAGGACTATGATTATCATATAAAATATTATCCAGAAAAAGCAAACATGGTAACTGATGCATTAAGTCAGAAGGTGGTACAGGCTACAACAATGCTGATAAAGGAGCATGAAATGTTAGTAAAATTGAGAGAATGGGCTTCTATTTGTCAAATGCAAGTTACGGTATACGGAAGCCTTGCTAATGAGGCGAAGGCATGAAAATGGTATTATATAGCCGTAATAATGCCTAATTTTCATGTCAACATGATTCTAGTCAATTGAATGGATTTTGAGCTAAAACTTGGCAGATCTATAGATAATATTTTTAGCTTTAAAACAAGTGGTAATTCATCAAAATTGGAGTTTTGTACAAAATATTATGCCCATCCAAAGTTAGGCATAAATTTTGAAAAATTAGGAATTTACCAAATGAATGGTGTTTCTGTGCATGAATTCTAGGAATAACTGATAAAGTCTTGATACTAGAGATCATTTTTCCTCTAAATATCATGTTAGGAGATTTTAGTAGAACTTTGAACCATGGCATTTTGATTTTTTAGAATTAGTTATGATTTTTCAAAGTTTGGCCTAAGTTTAAGGTTACATGAATAGTAACCTGAATTTAAAGAATTTTTAAGTTTGAATTTTTATAACTTAAGGCCTTGAAAAGTAGTTCCAAATGGTTCTATTTGAAAGTTTATGTGGTCTCAAAGGAAGGTGTTATAGTTTTTCTCTCCCTTTTTAGTTTTGGTTTCTCTTATTTAGTGTTGCACTTGAGTTTTGCATTAGGAACAATGGAAGATTTAATTGTGGGAGAAGAATTGACATTCTGTGATTGTGTTTGTGTTTTTCTATGTTTAATGAAAAATCTGGTTTTCTACATAAAAATTTTGAAATTTTTAGTCAAAATTTTTGAAAATTTGTGCTTCAATTAACTTACACTGGAAATTTGGGTATTTGTGGAATTTGGTCAATGTTCTTGAACTTGTATTGATACTCATGAGAATCGTTATTTATTCAAGGTTGATTGTGCTAGTTTCATTGGTCATAATTCTTTAAGCTTGCCTTTATATTGACTGAGCTAATGTATTGTAATTAATCTAGCATATAATGACTCTTTGTGCATGAGCATTAGAGATTTAGCCTTGTCAAAAGATTTCTTTGAACCTAATTTTTATTAGTGTGTTGCATCCACTTATATTTTTTGCTTTTTAGAACTTGTTCTAGTTTTCAATCAAATCTTAGTTGCACTAATTAGTAAGTATGATGGATGCATTCAACTCTAATCCTTATCATTCCAAACACAAACCCACACCATTCATAGCTATTGCTAGCCCATTCCAACCCTTCATCCTTCCACAAGTACCAATGCATACATTATACATTTAAGTTTCTAACTACACCTCACTATTATATTTGGGGATGTTTTAACCTTAATCTTCATGGATTAGAGTTGCCAAAAAATGTGTTTGAAAAGAAATAAAAAAAATGAAAAGAAAGATTAAAAAAATATTTGAGAAAAGCCTAAAAAAAAAGAGAATGATAGAAAAAGAATGAAGTTTTGAAATAAGGCAGTTCATTGGTGGTTTGAAGAATAATGTTGTGCTTCAAGAGAAATAGAGTAAATGTTAGTTAGAAACCTTTTATAAAATGCTTGGTGCTTTGTCATTTTATTTCTTTTTATTTCATTCATTTCATTTAACCTTTTCAATCATCATAACTTTAGAAGTCCTCTTGATCATTGCATTCATGCATTAAAAGTGAAGAGGTAGAACTTTAGCATGCTTATTGTAAAATAGTTGATTAAGTGGATTTGAGAGAGAATTATCCCAACTTGATGAGTAAGTGAAACAGTTTATATCTTGAGCATTTTCTCTTTTGGTCATTTTCATTGCATTAATTGCACTATACTTTAATCCCTTATCATTTTGTATCACTATGATCGCTTCTTTGAAGAGTTAGGTCTATTATGCTATTATTTTCATACTTCATAGGGATTCGCATTTGTATCAAAGTCTTCTTTGTACTTTAGTTTTGTATAGACTTTGTCTAGGAGTGCAAAGGCTTAAGTGTGGGGGAATTAATTGAACACAATTCTTCTATGTCATTTCATATCATTTTCAGGGTTTTAACTATGAGTTATTGGCCCTTTTGCATAGAATTGTGCCTAATTTGAATTAAGAGTGCTTGCATGAAATTAAGATTAATTTTGGGCTAAAATTGTCACAATTCAATATTAATTGTATTTAATTGATTTCTAGGACAATTAATGTTTTAAATTGTTATTTTTTATTGTAGGACACTTGTGTATTGAATCCAATATAAAGGCTAAAGGATTACACAACTCAAGGACTAAGAATATTGGTTCTGGAATCTTCATTGAAGCCAAGAAATTTTAGGCCGCAGCCCAAGTGTTATTCTAGAATCTTCGCCACAGCCAAGAAAATGTATGCTGCGGTAAAATCCTCGCATCAGCAAACTAAATTTGGATCTAAAGCACAAAAGTAGAGGACCCACTCACATGATCCAACCCAAATCAAGCCCTTAAAACTTTAGAAACCCTATTTTTAAAATATCACTCCATCCTATTATCTCATACACCTCTCTTTACTCATCTTCTTGCCTCTCTATCTCCACCTTGTTCTCTATTCATTTCCTTCACTTTTCCTTTGTTCCATCTCATTTTCCTCCACTTCTAGCTTCTATGGCCTATAATTTTATTCCAATTGGAATTGTTCTTGAAGCTATAGAGGGCTAGGGTTCTAGTCTCTTGAAGATAGAAGATTGTGCTTGAGTTCCAATGCTCATTAGGGGATTTTTTTTTTTTTCATTTCTATCCTTAGTTTACTATAGATTTATCATTTCTTAGGTCTTAGAAGTTCTAGTTTGTAGTTAAACTCTTTGATTATGATTGTAACCACTTTTGGATGATTACTTTCTGTTTTAGATTAATTAATGAGGATTTTGTGCTTATCAATATATGTGATTGTACATATATTCTGTTTTGACTACTTACTTTTCTTTTAGCATATTCATGTTAGTTTGTTTGGAAGAAAAGGATTTTAATTGAATCTAATGCATTGATTAATTACAAGCACACACTAAGATGACTTAACAATGTCTTAAGGATTGGATTCAAAACTTAAGACATTAGTGTAACACCTTATATTTATACCAAATAACTTGCCTTGCGGAAGTATTTGGAATCACTTTTGAAGACTACAAGTTATGAAAAATCACGTTTGAAACTTTATATGACCTTTAAGTATGAGAAAAGGCTTAAAAATTTGAAAATTTTTCACTTTCCCAGTTCAGGTCTGACTTAGAGCTTCCAGGTCGTGACTTGAGATCACAGAGGCCATTTTTGCCTCTAGGTCACGACCTCAACTTCTCAGGTTGCGACCTCAAGTCATAGAATACTTCTGCGCACTCTTTACATTTCACTGAAATCTTTGCCAACTTTAAAAATTCATAACTAATTGTAGAAAAATTGAAATTGAGTGATTCCAAGTTCTATGGAAAGCTCTTTGGATCAACTTTTGAGAAAAACAGTTTCTGGACTGGTTGCCTTGAAATTCTAGCCCAGTTTTCTTTGAAAACCTTACTGTTCATTTGGTCATTTTTGGATTTTTATTTTATTTTTACCTAATTTTAGAAAGGCATAACTTTCTGCTCGGTTATCAAAATCGGGCAAACTACCCCTCGTTTTGAAGAGAAAAATAAGATCTCTTTGCTCACCAAATTTCATAACCTAACTCACTCATCTGCTCAAATGGTCATTGGTCAAACTTTAATCCCTTTTAGTTGACTTTTTACCCTCTTTGGAAGGGTAACTGAACATAATTGACCACTTAACATCATAACATACTCTCATTAGCTATACTAGCTATCTCTAACATGCTTAGACTATTCTATCATGCTTGTATACTTCTAACCTTAATCATGCTATTAGAAACTTAAAACATGCTTAATATTACATTCTTCCAAAATAGAAAGGTTCAAAGCCATATAAAGTCACTATGGTACTATCTCTTCAAGTAAGAGCCAACTCCTTTCCTTTGCCCTTGGTTGTTGAAGGGCCTAGGGTTTGTTTAAATATTAGGGTAAGATTCTTAGGGAATCTTAATAGCAATTACATACATTATCAAGGTCACACAATACATTGTAAATCAAGCTACATGCATGCATACTCTAACTTTATGTTCATGCTACGGCAAGGACATATCATCATAACATTCATAGCACTCAACATAGCATAAGCCAAGGCATAAATTTCATGGAGGAAACATCACATAACATAACATTTTCATCCACCTCATAGCATAACAAGATAGCATAACACATAGCCATAATCATACAAAGTAAGGTGACACTCTAATATAATGAATTGCAAAAGCTACCTTGAATGCTTTCCTTCCTTTTGAACTTTTTCCTCTTAACTGGATCTTTGTCTCTTTGTTGTGTATAGCCTATTAGGCAACCAATGGCACAATATTAAATATTATTATAACTTCATAACTTAACATAACCCCTTAAACCCCTTTTTGTTGATTTTTAGGGTTTATTTTTCTAGCTTTGATTCTTAAACATTCTTGGGCCTTTCCTACATAATTTTTCATATAGAATCCATTTATCATATTAGTTTTATGAAAATCCAATCCCTTCCCATTGAAATTGACTTGGCTGAACCATATATATAATTATAGGGAAAAGGATTTTCAACCAAACTAACATGTAATTACTTAATCCTTAACCTTTAATCATGCTTAATCTTAACCATACATAACCTAAACCCTTCCTATCCATTTTGAGGAAATTTGGACAGCACTTCCCCTTAGAAATATGACTTTCCATCATCATTAAAATAGCCTAAAACCAACATATCATCATTATAACTTGAAATAGAAGAGTTATAGAAGCTTACCTTGATTCCAAATGACTTCCTCTCACTAGAACTCTTCTCTTTCTCTCTCTACATGAAATTTTGCAAGAGGTTCCCCACTCATTTGGTCTTGCACGAAATGAACATGGGGGAGGGGGTATTTATAGGCTTCAAATTTCACTAATTCCACATATGCCCTTCTTGCATAAGACCTAATCTTAGCCCTCCAATTTTTACCTCTTTCAAATGTACAAATCTTAGGCTATATGGCTTAGTATGTTGACACTTGGATGATGAGTCATTAGGGCTTATGTCATCTCTTCTTATCCATTAAAATTAATTAGGCTTTAATCAAGGTTAACTCTCTTAATTCCTTGATTAACTTAGCTAATTACCCTTCTAGAAGCTTTTGACTTTTCAAAGATAGATGGTTAAATCCTAGCCATCCAATGAACTATGTTTGCCATGTGTCAAGATCTTACGGAAGATGGCTTAACCTTAATCATCTTACTTATTTCTAATTAGATTTTAATCTAACTTGATTTATTATTTTCTTTTCCTTTTTCTTTTTATTTTCTTTTTCCCTTTCTTGGCCAATATGGGCGTGCCATGTGTCCTTGGCAATCTGTAGGAAATTTTATCACCCCTGTTGTCCTGACAGCCTATTGAGTCTTAAAATAGTACTAGTTTATTTTATCTGATAGTTGAAAAATTCTAGTATATCAAAATTCTTATATTAGCTCCCCATTAATTATATCTTAGTAAAGGGAACTTTCCTGATTAATTTCATAATTTTTCCCTCTATAACTCCTTAAATTGCCGTTTCTGTAAAAACAGACAATCTACCGATATTAATTTAGCTCTAAATTCAATTAAAGCTAACCTCCTCATCGTTTAGGGTTGGAAATAATTTTATAAATTTCCATAATTCCCAAAATGAATTTTCTTTAAATTTTTATAATTTTCTGAGATCTCTAGATATTTTTAATAATTAATATTGGCTAATTTTTCTTAATTTAGCCAGAATATTAATAATTAAAATAATTTTTTAATAAATTATTTTCAACCTGTATTTACTTTCTAGACCTCAAATACTGTTCCACGGCATTAATTTTATTTTCCATGATTTACTGGGAATTTTTAGGATTTCTGGACACTAATTACGATAATGCCCTTTATAGACCAATCATTTTAAAAATGACAATTTGGTCCTTTTTCAGTTCTCACTTCAATTGTTGTGTTGTTTATCTATCTTTTATCTCACTTAGCCTTGGTCAACCCTAAATCTTTTATTAATCATGCTAAAGATATCAGGGTATGACATATTTTCTTATTTCTAGGTTAGAAATTTTGGGATGTTACATTTTTACCCCCCTTAAAATAAACTTCGTCTTCCTTAAGTGAAGAGCTGTAAAACCCTTTCCCCCAAAACATTATAAACTCGTCATAAAATCACTACTATGGTAGAAAAGGAAAGCTGTTAAAATGAACTACCATAGTAGAAAGAAATTCGCATATTTTTAGAAATTGACTTTCAAACTCGGGTCAAACCCAAACTCCATTGCATGCAACTAAAAATCATTCATTAACATCTACTGGGCCTCCGAGCCTCCGGCTTGGGTAACAACATGCATCACATCAGCCCATCCAAATGGTTTCTAACACAATAAATCAAAGTTTCATAAGACACTAGAAATGGCCTCCAACCAACCAAATAAGAAGATATCATTCTCTCCAGTTTACAACAAGGCCGAGTAATCAAAATATTTCAAAAGGGATCCTAAACGTGGCAATATACAACTAGCTATACATATGCAAAGGCTAGAGGCCTAGAGCTAACCCAGCTCAAGCCTCTGCGTCTCTTCCCGATGGCACACGCCCGGAGCCTTCACCTGAAAACATTATAAACCACGGGGTGAGACAACGTCCCAGTAACCAATCTTTCCAATTCAAGGTACTACTAAATAGGTGCTCGTGAGGTGTCAAGTGGGACAGTTCACAAGTAATATTATAAATGATAGCCACAACAAGTAATGCAAGTGCAATGATGCAATCCCATCAACCATATCCCTCACTATGGGGGTTCTTCAAGAGTTGAAGCCGGCCTATCCCTCACTATGGGGGACGTAAGGAGCCATAAAAGGCCTATCCCTCACTCTGGGGGACGTAGGGAGCCAAAAGGCCTATCCCTCACTATGGGGGACGTAAAGAGCCAATCATCATGCATTAATGGAGGTCTTACCACGTGGTAGTAACAATCAAAACTCTCACCAATTCCCAATTCATGCATCATGCTCAAACCATAATCAAAGAGTAAATAATCATTTCACAAATTACTTCTTTCAGTGGCCTATCTTTCACAAGTTACAAATTCAATCAATATCAATTTAAACCCCACAAGACGGTTTTCCTTTTCAATATACAACATACACTTTGAACACAGTTGTTATCCGGAGCACAAAACATAAATCCACTCACAATACCACAAAAGCATGTACAAAGGATTGGAAAGTGGTTACCTCTCGCCTGAGCAAGGAATAACAAACTGATAACACGGCCCCGTGCACCAACAAGGCTCACAACCGGTCTACACAAGCACACAACCAACATGTATTAGCTTTCAACTAATAATATGGTCAAAACAACACTTGGGGACACAAAATTCCTAACTCCAACCAAACTCTACCCAACTCAAAAGGGTATAACCATCAAGGCAACACTCCAAGGTCATAAAAATCCATTAAAACCTTAGTTCCTTTCTAAATATCAATTAAAACTCATAACCTCAAGGACCCAATATAGGAATTCAACACCCAAACATCCCATTAGAACAATTGAAGTCCTAACAATATTATAAACCGATTAAACATCCAATTTAACCCTCCTTAATATAACCCAATTCACAAAACTCAAAATCAACCTCCACATTATCATCCTCAATCACAAACCTCCCATTTCCATAAACCCTAAGTTCAAAAACTCAAAGTTCTTCAAATCCAAGAGAACTACACCGATTAAATACTTAGACTAACCCAAAGCAATCAATTAAACTCAAAACAATCGGTCAAAAACCTGAATTCCATAACAACCTAGAAAACTCTAGGGTTTCACCATAAATCCTCAGAAATTCCAAGAAAGAAAGTAGATTAGAGGTTAAAATCACTTACTTGAGGTAATGGATCCTTAGAAACACCTTTCTCAAGCCACAACACCGAAACCCTAGCAGAGCTTATCTCTCCTCCTTCAGATTTTCTAATTTTCGCAGAACCAGACCCTCCTGCGATTATATAGATTCAGCACCTTTTGCCGCGGCGAACCCATAACTTCGCTGCGGCGAACTAATCTCGAGAGGGATTAGTCACCTGGAAACCTGACTTCGCCGCGGTGAACTCCAATCTTCGCCACGGCAAAAGCTTCATGAGAGGAAACTCTCGCTCGCCCAGAAAACCTTCACCGCGGCATACCCCTACCTTCGCCGCAGCGAAACCTTCCCGAGAGGGAAACCTCGCTTACTTGAACAACTTCGCCACGGCGTCCCTCTGATTTCGCTGCGGCCAAACCTTCTCGAAAGACAATCCCCCCGGAACTGCCGGTTCGCCGCGGTGAAGTTTTACCCTGAGAGGAGTCTGTTCACCTATTCCTCCAACATACCTCAATTCCAACCCAAACACCAAGATCAACATTAAATCACTAATCTATCCTCAAAATCAACCAAAAGAGGCTTTTAAAACCCGATAAAACTTAGGATGTTACAAGAGCTCTGGATACTTGCTCCTCATCTCGTCTTCCTTTTCCCACATGGCCTCTTCTTGATTTAGATCTTTCCAAATCACTTTGACCAAAGGAATTCCCTTGTTCCTTAGCAGCTTGACTCTCCGGTCCACTATTCATTTTGGTCTTACTTCAAATGTCAGATTGTTCTTTAGTTCAATCTGATCATATTCTAGCACATACTCTGGGTCCAGATTGTACTTTTTTAATTGAGAAACATGGAAGACGTTGTGCAACTGACTCAAATTCGGGGGTAAGGCTAGTCGATAGGCTACTGGTCCTACTTTTGAGAGAATTTGGAATGGTGCCGCATATTTAGGCGTCAACTTTCTTGCCTTAATGGATCGTCCTACTCTAGTGGTTGGAGATACCTTCAGGAATACATGGTCCCCAACCTCAAACTCTAACAGCTTTCTCCTACTATCGGCATAACTCTTCTATCTGCTTTGAGCCGTGAGTAACCTCTGTTTGATCTGTATAATATGTTCAAAGGTACGATCCACTATGTCTAGACCCCAAACTTTTGTCACTCCGAATTCTGTCCAGCAAAGCGGGGATCTACACTTTCTCCCATATAATGCCTCATATGGCGCCATTTGGATACTGGAATGGTAACTGTTATTGTACGCGAATTCTGTTAAAGGTAGATATTCATCCCAGCTCCCTTTGAAATCCAAAACACACGCTCTCAGCATATCTTCTAGTGTCTGTATCGTTCATTCTATTTGTCCATCCATTTACGGATCGTAAGCTGTACTGAAACTCAGTATCGTGCCCATGGCTTCTTGCATCACTTTCTAGAATCTCAACATGAATCTTAGATCCCTGTCTGACACAATGTACTCTGAAACCCCATGTAATCTTACAATCTCTTTAATGTACAACCTCGCTAACTTCTCTGGCGAATATTTAACTTTAATAGCCAGAAAATAGGCCAATTTTGTCAGTCTATCAACTATGACCCATATTGCATCGTACCCTGATGACATATGAGGTAGTCCTACTATGAAGTCCATAGAGATACTATCCTATTTCCATTCAGGAATATTAAGGGGTTGTAGAGATCCTGATGGCTTCTAGTGTTCCGTTTTTACTTTCTGGCATGTAAGGCACTTTGTCACATACTTAGTGACATCTCGTTTCATACCAAGCTACCAAAACAATAACTTGATGTCTTAATACATCTTGGTCATTCCTGGATGAATTGTATATTTGCTTTTATGTGCCTCATCTAGAATCTACTTTCTGAGATCATCTACGGGAGGGATATACAGTCTTCCTTTGAATTCTATCACTCCCTCTGTTGCGATCTCAAAATCTCTTTTCTCATTGCTCAAGACTTTAGCTTGAAAGGTCTTTGCTAACGGATCCCTTCTTTGAGCTTCTTCAATTCGTTTCATCATATGAGCATTTGTGCTCAGCGCAAATGGCTCATCATTTGTCGTCAATTGCATATGATAAATAGGACCCCAGTCTCGTATATCTTCTAACAGATCACCCTCTTTAATCATGAGAGTTGCTACTTGCACCACCTTTCTGCTCAAAGTGTCAGCCACTACATTGGCCTTTCCCGGATGATACTTGATCTGGTAGTCATAATCTTTTAGCAACTCCATTCATCTTCTTTGTCTCATGTTAAGTTCTTTCTGATCTTACAGGTACTTGAGACTCTTGTGATCAAAAAAAATTTTCTCTTGACTAGATCTTTGTCCCTTTCTTGTGTATAGCCTATTAGGCAACCAATGGCACAATATCAAGTATTATTATAACTTCATAACTTAACATAACCCCTTAAACCCCTTTTTCTTGATTTTTAGGGTTTATTTTTCTAGCTTTGATTCTTAAACATTCTTGGGCCTTTCCTGCATAATTTTTCATGTAGAATCCATTTATCATATTAGTTTTATGAAAATCCAATCCCTTCCTATTGAAATTGACTTGGCCGAACCATATATATAATTATAGGGAAAAGGATTTTCAACCAAACTAACATGTAATTACTTAATCCTTAACCTTTAATCATGCTTAATCTTAACCATACATAACCTAAACCCTTCCTATCCATTTTGAGGAAATTTGGATAGCACTTCCCCTTAGAAATATGACTTTCCATCATCATTAAAATAGCCTAAAACCAACATATCATCATTATAACTTGAAATAGAAGAGTTGTAGAAGCTTACCTTGATTCTAAATGACTTCCTCTCACTAGAACTCTTTTCTTTCTCTCTCTACATGAAATTTTGCAAGAGGTTCCCCACTCATTTGGTCTTGCACGAAATGAACATGGGGGAGGGGTATTTATAGGCTTCAAATTTCACTAATTCCACATATGTCCTTCTTGCATAAGACTTAATCTTAGCCCTCCAATTTTTACCTCTTTCCAAATGTACAAATCTTAGGCTATATGGCTTAGTATGTTGACACTTGGATGATGAGTCATTAGGGCTTATGTCATCTCTTCTTATCCATTAAAATTAAAACTAATTTTCCTTAATTTAGCCAGAATATTAATAATTAAAATAATTTTTTCATAAATTATTTTCAACCCGTATTTACTTTCTAGACCTCAAATACTGTTCCACGGCATTAATTCTATTTTCCATGATTTACTGGGAAATTTTAGGATTTCTAGACACTAATTACGATAATGCCTTTTATAGACTAATCATTTTAAAAATCACAATTTGGTCCTTTTTCGGTTCTCACTTCAATTGTTGTGGTGTTTATCTATCTTTTATCTCACCTGGCCTTAGTCAACCCTAAATCTTTCATTAATCATACTAAAGATATCAGGGTATGACATATTTTCCTATTTCTAGGTTAGAAATTTTGGGATGTTACAATTAGACTCAAAGATATTTGAAGTTTGCTATTTAAGAAGCTTAGTGAAAATAAACTCCCATTATTTTTTATGAATAATGACTGCACTAATTCATTTTCAAGAGGCCCACTATCATCCATTTTCATTCCATCTTTATTTTATCAAAAATTCCAAAAATATAGTAGCTTAGGTTTTTTTTTTATTACATATGCTTTAGTTATAGTTCCATTTGATTTTTAAAACCCAAACCCTTTTCATTGCATTGCATGGCATTTAGTCTAGCTTAGGTCATCAATAAAAGGCTCCAGGTAAACACGACTTAGATTGCATTGCTATACTACATCCCTTAGATCCAGTTATAAATTTCTTGGTTTTAACCCCAAGGCATAATGAATCCGTCAAATCAGGTGGCATACAAGGTGGCACCATCTAGAAGAAAGAAATAAATGAGCGAGACACCTAAGGGAGTTACATGGCAAGATCATAAGGGACATGATTTAATTAGATGACAAGTGTTATGGTAAAGGTAAATCAGATTAACCAAGGTAAATGGTAACTCTAGCATTATAAATACCCCTTTTGTCACATCTCAATTTTTAGGCCTAGAAGCCCTGGAAATAGCCTAAAGAAGGTAGGCTACTAAGCCCCTTTTGAACAGAAGTGCCAAAGATGAGAAAGAAAGTCAATACAGTTTTAAAGACTAAACTGCAAAGTGAAAGTTTTCAAGGGCTGAGGTGTAGTCAAAATTAGAGGTTTCAGTAAAGTCTTAAAGGCCTAGAAAGAGAAAAGAAACTAGAAACAGGCCAAGGGGTAAGTTAGAAACCTCAAACCGATGATTGTATGAAGTTAACTCCAAGTAGGGACTAAACTGTAATTCAGAAAGTTACGGCCAACAGGGGTAAAAATGGAAGAGTATACAGAGAATTTCAAGAAAATCTCAAAAAATGGAAAATAATATTCTAAGGCTCTTTTGTGAAGAGAAATGATAAAAATACCCCTGAAGCGGCTTAAATGGAATTTATGAGGTTATGACCAGTAAAAAGTATACCGTTTGAGATAATTATTTAAAATAGCAAGGGACCTCAAAAAGTATACAAAAGTGAGATTAAATGGTTGAAAGGTTGTACTAATTTATAAAATTAGTTCCATAACTAAAAGGCCAGTGGAATGGCTTTAATAAAATATAAAGCCGGTTATGCCATTAAAAGGGCATTTTAGTAAATAATTTTCATGCAAGGCTTAAAGGAAGTGTTATAGCCCAAGAAAATTTATAGATATTCTTTAGAATAAAAGGGAATTTATGGAGCAGACAGAAGAATTTTTTGAGCTCCAGAAAGCCGTTAAGAAAGCCGGAGAAACATGGGCCAAGTAAATTAGGAGGAAACTTAAGGATTAAGTTGTGATCCAATGGCTAGGATTTAATCTCCCTTTTCCTCCACCAAATTTGTGACACTTGGCACCTTCTAGAAGAATGATGTGAGGATGATGCAAGAAGATGATGTAATGATGACGCAAAAGTGCACTTGAAGTTCTAAAATTACCACTACTCTTTCTATTAGCCACCAAGGGTAGTTTAATCCATTCAAGCCGAAGTTTTGGCTATAAATAGAGCCTCTCCTCCCCCTTCATTTCGGCCAACATGAAAATACTAGGGGAAACTCTTGCAATTTTATTTCTTGAAGCATAATCAAGAGGAGAACACTACCTTTGATCAACCAAGCTTGGATCTAAGGTTAGTAGGTTGTTCTATGTTGTTTCTTGCTTCGTATTCTTGAGTTTAATGGTTGAAAAATATGGAATCTAAGGGGAGGTGCTGGCCAAAATTAATAAGAGTTAGGGGAGGATGATTTTGATGTTGAACTTAGTTAGAACACATTGATTAGAGGTTGTTTCAAGTGGATCTATGTTGAAATTGGAAGAATTGTATGATATGGTTGTTGGGTATAGTATTTAGCCAATATGAGATCTATACCCTAGGATATGCTTTTGATGATTCTAAGGCTTCTAATGGGTTTAAAATGGAAAATGGTGCAGGGTAAACCTAAAGAACAAGCATTGGCAACATTGGAATTAAAGTTGGGATTTTTGGATTTCACAGCCCCCTATTCGGCTAACACTGTTTCTTGGGGAAAGAGTTTTCTTTTCATAAATCCAAGCTCATATTTGGATTTCTTCGACAAAATTGCGTAGGATTGGCCTAAGAGAACAATTTTTACAAAGCTAGAACATCAATCCAAAATTTAGAGAAAAGGTTAAGTTCAAGAGAGTTAGTCTTGAACTTTATGTAATCTCTTAGTGCTGATAGATTGTATGATCAATGTGATTATGTTCAGGACCTTGAACTTCTAAGAGGATGTTTGATAATATTGACCGAATGCCCACATTGTGAACTAAAGGAAAAGCAAGAGGAAAGGTTGAGGTGCAAGGTAGTGAACTTACCTATTGTGATTGATTGATGTTGTATGCTTGGGTGTTGTTGTATACATGTTATTTAAATGTTATTGTGACATGTTTTAGCTGCTGTAATTGCTATTCATGATAATAAGATTATGTCTCCATGGCCATGCATCAAGAAGTTAGCTTTGAGTATGCTAATATGCCACTAATTAACAAGAGAATAAACAAGTTGCGTGTAGTACATTAGCATCCATCTAACATGATTAATATGGTATTGTTTGCTACTGAGATTCCCTTAAATCTCACCCCCTCCCTAACCAACCATTTAGGTCAATCAATGATGGGCAATAATGGCATGAGAAGCAAGAGAAGAAAGTGGAGAATTATTGATGTTAATAATTGAGATTATGTTCAATGTATAATTCTCTTACATTGTAAATTATGTTTATGAATGCCATCAATGCAATGTATGTGCTTAGAATTTTTATGGCATCAATGAAAGTGTATAAGCATGAATGGAAAGATCAAACCCAAGTTATGCATGCCAAAGAAATAAAAAGAATTAAAGCAAAAGTTAGTTAAGAGATAAAACATAAGTTCTGGAGCAGTTAGATTTGAGCTCTAGTTTGACCAATGAAATGAATGATTTAAGTCACAAAATTTGGCAGACTTGCAGTACACATCTCAAGCTTTAAAATGAGAGGTAGATCACCTCAATTGGATGTGTACATATGGAGATACGAATTTCCAAAGTGAGGCACAGAATTTGAAAGTTCAGATTTTACCAAATGAATAGTAATCTTTATTGATTAAACTGTACGAATTGGGCAAAGATAAGTCTAATTGGATTTTTTTTCCCCCTTAAAGAGCATTGAAAGAGCTTTCTATGAAAGTTTAGAACACCTCCATACGATTTTTCTAGAATTAGTTATGATTTTTCAAAGTTGGACCTGTAATATGAAAAAATGTGTAGTGAACAGTAATTTCTGTAAATTAGCGTCCAGTTACGTTTTTATGAGCTTAAAACCATCCAAAGTGGTTTGAAATGGCTCTAAATGGATTCTAGGTATGATATAAGTAAGATGTGACACCTTTCCTCCTCCTATTTGTGTGTTTGGATGACCAAGAGGTAGAGCAAAAGGGAGCACTAAATTTTGAGGTCAAAAAGGAGAAGAGGAAGAGCTTCTAGTTCCATGAAGGATCCAAGCTTCAACACAAGGTAAGATTATGGTTTTTAACGTAGTTTATGATGCTCTATATCTTACAAAGCTTAGCTATAGTTTTTATTGATTTTTAGAAGTATTAAACCCTAAGATGAGATGCCATCCAAATGTGATTAAGGCATGGAAAAGATTTATTGAAGTTAAATTAATGATTGGGAGAAAGAAAAGAGTAGAAACCAAGTAGTTTTGTGATGAAAATTGAATGAATCTAACTTCCCCTAATTCTATGTAATTTTTTTCCAAACCTAGGGATTGAGTTAGGGTTAGATTGTGATGACTCCAATATCTTTAGAATGAATAATTTAGTGAGTTAAAGGTGAGAAAACAAGTTTGGAAGCATTAGAATTAAAAATAGAATTTTGAACCCTAAACCCTATATGTCTCGACTGAGTTAAAGGGGAAGGAGTTGGATTTTATTTAATTTGAGCTTGAAAATAGATTCTACATGCAAAATTATAGGAAACAGCATGTGGAATTAATTTTAAGAGGATTGAAAATCAAGCTCAAAAGTTAGAAGTCAATATGGCTTAAAGAGAGCAAAGTATTGATATTGATTGTGATCATGGCTCTAATGAGTGAATGGCACTGTGTGCTAATATATTTAAGGCCATAAGACATCAAGAAAGATAAATGTTTAAGGTTGAGTAAGCAACCTAAATGGTTAGAGGCAAAAGGAGTAAGAAAAAGTAAAGAGAAAGCTTAATGACACAAAGTGGTGAATTTGCCCTTATTGTGTACTTGATTTGTATGCTTGAGTGTTGATTATGCTTGATGATGATTTTGAATATGAAAGACAGAATGTTGCTCTATTTCTTGTATGTTTCATGGCCAACTGTGAATGAAATATTGAGTATTAAAGCATGTCATTTTATAAGTATGAAAGCATGAGACCAAGCATACCATACACTTAGCATTTGTCTTGCATACATATGGATAATGCATGCTACTGAGATTCTCTTGAATCTCAACCTCCCTTAACTTGTTGTAATATGTATGATATACAAGGGAAGAGGAACACATAAGGAAGATCGAGAAAGAAGAGAGAATTTAAGGAAAATATTATATTATGTTATGTTATGTTATATACCCCCTTATGTGATGTATGATAAGAAAAATGCCATTGATGTTATGTAAAGTCAAATGATAATGATGGCATGGATGATGGAGCATGTTAATGCATGATAATGAATTATACAATGTTGGCATAATTATGAACATGCAAGAAATAAATATGAATTGTTAGTAAAGGGGATAAATGACACCTTAATGTATAGTAAAGTTAAGGCAAAGCAAAAGTGAAGTAAATGAATGAGTTTACCCTTGAAACTTTGTGAGAAATTAGTAAACATCCCAAGCCTTAAAACAAGCCATAGATCACATGAAATGGATATGTGTTCTAAGAGATATGGGTGCTCAAAATTAGGACAGAAAGGTTAGAGGGTACTATTTGACCAAATGAACAGTACACTTTCACATAATTAACTGTACCAATTAAGAAGGTTTAAGTCCTCATTAATATTTTTCCTTTGTAGAAAATTGAAAGAGCTTTAAATGGAGACTTAGATCACCTCAATACAACTTTTCTATAGCTAGTTATGAATTTTTAAATTTGGATAAAAAACTGCAATTTATTGATGAATAGTAACCTAAGAATTAAATTTCAAATTCTCAATCTATGGGCTTATTTTGTGATCCGCTTCAACTGTTATGCTTTCAAGTGCATACTAAAAGTAGTAAATGAAAGGATATTTTAGAGAAAATGGTGGAGTTGATGTTGCTCCAGTAAGAGCAACACGTCCTCCTATAGGAAAGGGAAATAGTAGCCGAGGTAAGGCACGCAGAGTCAACCTTACCCCAATGAGAGTAAAACTAGCTAAGAGTAATGTAAGGATGAAATATCCTAGAAGATAAGAGAGATAATTTTATAAGTCCTCTTCTTGTATAATTTAGAACTAATAAAAGACAACAAGAATTATAAGATGAGTAAGAGGATTCTTAAAGCACGACAGATTAGCATAGATATGATAGCAAGCCAAAAGATCATGGAGATGAGCTAATACTTAGAGATTAAAGAGGCACAATAAAAGGGAAGTGGCCTAAGGAAGCTGAAAGCTAAGAGTTAAGGAAGTACGTAAAGGTAATGATTCTGGATTTGATGGAAAGGATTGAGTAAGGTCTAAGAAAGCAATGCTAGCATCTATGATCAATCTTGGGGAATGATCACCTAAATTACCAACTGAGTGGATGTAACTTATTTTATTACTTAGTCTTGTAGTCTAGAGTCTCTCAGAGATCTTAACATGGCTTAGATAGATTACAGTGTTTCAGGGTTGTGTTGGATCTTAGAAAGGCTTCTAAATATTTTTCCATATTTTTCCAGAATTATTGAGGCCTCTAAATATTTTTCATAATTAACTTTTGGTTACTCTTACTCGGTGTAACCCAAAATTTCTGTAAATATAGAAAATTCTACATTTATTTATTTTCCTTCCCATAATTCCTTTGGGCCTCAAATACAGTTTCCTAACCCTTATTTCTATCTATCATGATTTTTTGAGAATTTTTAGAATTTCTATTTTGAATTCTCAATTAAATCTTTCTTTAACTGATATTTAAAATATCAATCCAGCCTTTATCTGGATTTCAAAATTCAAATTGGTGATAGTTATTAATTCCCTCTACCTTAACTGGCCCTTGATCTATTTAATTCCCTTTATTTCTTGGGTTATGATTTCCAGGATGTTACATTTTCTCTCCCTTTAAATAAATTTTGTCCTCAAAATTTAATACATACCTTATGTGAAGAGCTCTTGATACTTGCTCCTCATCTCTTCTTCCTTCTCCCATGTGGCCTCTTCTATGTTTGCATCCTTCCATATCACTTTGACTAGTGAAATCATCTTATTTCTCAACTGTTTGACTTTCCCATCCACTATCCGCTCAGGTCGTACCTCAAATGATAGATTAATCAACTCAATCTAATCGGGTTCCATCACATGTTTGGGATCTGGATGGTACTTCTTTAATTAGAAAACATAGAAGATTTTATGCAACTGACATAAATTCGGGGTAGGGACAGTCTATAGGCTACTAATCCAACTTTAGAAAGGATCTGAAATGGTCTCATGTACTTTGGTATCAACTTTTTTACCTTCATGGATCGACCCATGTCAATAGTTGGAGAGACTCTTAAAAATACATAGTCTCCAACTTGGAACTCTAATGTTTCCCACCTATTGTCAGCGTAACTTTTCTATCTGCTCTGAGCCGTAAGCAACTTTTGCTTGATCAATTTTATTTGCTTAGAGGTTCGATCCACTATATCTAGACCCTAAACTTTCCTCTCTCCAAGTTCTATCCAACAAATCGGGGATCTACACTTTCTCCCGTACTAAGCTTCAAACGGGGCCATTTGAATACTAGAATGATAGCTATTATTGTAAGCAAACTCTGCCAGCGGCAGGTACTCATGCCAGTTCCCTTTAAAATCCAAAACATATGTCCTCAACATATCTTCCAGTGTTTGGATCGTTCGCTCTTCCTACCCGTCCGTTTACGGGTGATAAGCTATATGAGACTTAACTTAGTTCCTATGGCTTCTTACATCTTTTTCTAGAATCTGGACATAAACCTTGGGTCTCTATCTGATACAATGTTTTTTGGTACCCCATGAAGTCTGACAATCTCCTTAATGTATGACCTCGATAACTTCTCTGGCAAATAGTTAACTTTGATTGCTAGGAAATGAGCCGACTTCATCAATCGATCAACTATGAACTATATCGTGTCATAACCTGATGACGTATGAGGTAATCCTATAATAAAATCCATAGAAATACTGTTCCATTTCCACTCAGGGAGATCTATGGTTGCAAAAACCCTGACGGTTTCTGGTGCTCTATCTTTACTTTCTAACACGTGAGGAATCTTGCCACATATTAATGGCATCTTGTTTCATATCGGGCCACCAAAACAATTGCTTAAGGTCTTGGTACATCTTGGTCATTCCTAGATAAATCGTATACTTGCTCTTATGTGCCTCATCCAGAATTTGTTTCTCGAGATCATTTACTAGAAGGACATATTTTCTTCCTTTATACTTTAATATTCCCTCAGTTGAGATCTTAAAATCTCTTGTCTTATTGTTTAGTACCTTAGCTCGAAGGGTCCTTGCTAACTTATCCCTACTTTAAGCTTCCTCTATATGTTTTGTCAACAAGACCTCCGTTCCTTGTTCTCTTGCTTTATCAAATGTCAACTGCATCTGATAGATAGGACCCCAATCCTTGATGCTGTCACATCATCATTTTTAAGCCTAGGAGCCCTGGGAGTAGCCCAAAATAGGTAGGCTACTACGCCCCTCAGAGCACAAGTCCCAAAAATGATGAAAGAAATCAAAGCAGTTTCAGGGACTAAACTGCAAAATGAGAAAGTTACTGGTGGCAAATGTGCAAGTAATGTTGAGACTCTAGGAGAGTTTTAAGGGCCAAGAAAGAGAAAAGTGGCTAGATACAAGTTAAAAGTTAAGTTAGAAGCCTCAAATAGATGTTTTATGAGGTTAAGTCCAAGTAAAGACTAAATCATAATTTCATAAAGTTACGACTAATAGAGGTAAGAATAAAAAGTATACAGAAAATTTCAGAAAAATCCCAAAAAATAGAAAATAATATTCTAAGACTCTTTTGTGAAGAGAAATAACAAAAATACCCCTAAGGCTACTTAAATGGAATTTATAAGATTATGGTAGGTAAAAAGTACACCGTTTGAGGTAAGTACTTAAGATAGCAAGAGATCTCAAAAATATACTCAAATAATAAGGTTAAATAGTCAAAAGGTTTTACTAATTTATAAAATTAGCCCTGCTCCTAGAAGACCAGTGGAATAGTTTTAATAAAATATAAAACTGATTATGTCAATAAAAGGGCATTTCAAAGAATGATTTTTAAGTGAGACCTACAAGATGAGTCATGGCTTGAGAAAATTCATAGATTTTCTCTAAAAGTAAAAGGAATTTTTGGAGTAGACAAAATAATTTTTAGAGATCCAGAAAGCTAGGAAGAAATCCTGACAAATAAGAGCGAAGTAAATAAAAGAAAATATCTAAGAAAAAGACAAAAGTAATTATGGCTTATTAATGCACCATGTGGGATAATCATGACACCATGTGAAGGCATTAAAGAGGAGAGAAGAGGTAGTAGAACAAGACAAAAGTGATGTGACAAAATTTTAGTCCTCCAGGAGACTGGAATTGAGAAAAGGGATTGGTAAAGTGCACTCTTGTCTTTTCCTTGGCTAGAAATGTGCCACTTGTCAAGCTATGAATGGAAGGGATTTTGGTGCCACTTGTCAAGCCAAGAATGGAGAGGGTTTTGACTTTGAATTTCAATTTCAATTGGACTTATTTTAAGGATGGAAATTAGTTCAAGAAGGCATAAGCTGTTGACACCTAAGCATTGTAAATTGAGTGAACTTGGAGGGCAATTAGCTATGGTATGGCTTATAAATAGAACTCTCCCTCCCTCACAATCACTCATTCAGCCAACAAGAGGGGAAACTCTTACAAATTGGTTTCTTGAAGATCAATCAAGGAGAAACCAATTGCTATGGTACACAAGCTTAAATACAAGGTTAGTTTTATGTTCTACCTTGTCTATTGCTTTGGTTTCTTGAGTTTTATGGTTGAAAATTGTTGATTCCCCTAAAGGGAGGTACTGGCTAAAATTTGTTATGATTGAGGGAAGATGATTTTGATGTTAAAGCTAGTCTAAAGTCATTGGTTATAGCTTGTCTCAAGTGGTATTAGGTTGAAAATTTGAAAGATTGTATGATATGATTATTCTGGGTGCTTTCGGTCATTACAAGTTTGGTACCTTAGGATATGATTTTGATGATTCTAAGGTTTCCAATGGATTTAAAATAGGAAATTGTGTAGGGTAAACCTAAAGCACAAGCTTTGGAAGCATTAGAATCAAGTTGGAAAGTTAGGATTTTTAGTCCTACCTCTTGCCAAAACAGTTTGGAAGGGAACGAGTTGGATTTTCATGAATCCAAGCTCATATCTGGATTCCTTGGGCAAAATTGTGTAGGTGATGTAGCCCTATCGTTATACTATCACATAAAACTAAGCTAAATGCAATAAAGTGGCACTAACCTAGATGTTAATCTCTTAAGGAATTTATGAATGTCTTAGTAATCTATCACAAATATCAATTTAACCAAGTATGATGTATAAAGTGTTTGTGTAACCAGTAACTAAACCCAAACTAAAGTAAAACTATCTAAACTCTTTGTAATTTCTATATTTAATGAATAAAATGAATGCAATGTATGAATTATCCTTGATGATTAAGTCCACCAATCATCCTAGTTCCTCTCTTGATTGAGTTTCAGTTCCTTTATCTGACTCGATTTGTGAAAACCTTCTACAAACAATGAATTCAATAAGCTAGAACCCTAACTCACCAAAATTATCTAAATATCTAACATAGATCGTACTCTGCAAGAGGTATTTTACTCTCTTAATTAACAATGCTAGAAACCTAACCTGTCAATCAAGAGATTCAAACACTTGAAAAGAAAGAATCAATATAAAAGAAGGAAATATCAATTCAATTAATCAATTAGAGTGCAGAATACAATCCAAATCTCAGTCTCAATATAAAACAACTGAATTACACCTCTTTACAATCACAAATCACATATCTAAACCATAGAAACTACAATCTATGAATGTAGAGAGTGAAACTAAGATTAAGGTAGAAGAAACTCCCAATTGTAGCTTCAGGAACTCAGATTGGCTTTATTGAACATCATGGAATGAAGATCTAGTCTCTCATGACTGAAATCACAACTTCACCAAGCTCTGCAACTTCAATGGCCATAGCAACAACGATCTGAAGGGAAATGGAGGAGAATAATTGGTAGAAAATGGAAGGATTAGGGTAAAAATGATGAATTGATGATGGAGAATGGTAGGGAAGTGAGGAGAGATGAAATAGGAGAGCCCTGGACAGAGAAAATGAAGCCAAAACTGAAGAAATCACGGAATGATGGATCTGGCGTGTATTCTGGAATTAAATATGGAAATTTCACAATTTCGTCATAACGAAGTCAAAATGACGTTGTATAAATAAATGACAGTATGTCCTTCATAACGAACTTTCATCACAGCAAATCCTATAGTTGGCCGTGGCGAACTGAGGCAAAACCTCTTCCAATGTTTCTTCAATCCTTTAATCACCTACAATATTCAAATTAAGTTTATAGCCATCTATTCCAGGGTATGTGGGATACGTAAGAGCCAATAAATGAATAAAACTAAAGAATTATCATATAAAAGCACACAATTGACTCTTATACCCTTGATGCACAACAACCTCTATCTTAACCCAAATTATGCAATTACAAGCCATAAAAGCACAAGTTTGGATTAGGAAATATATATAATATGAGACTTATCAATAGGATTGGCCTAAGAGAACAATTGTTACAAAGCTAAAACACTAATCCAAAAATTAAGAGAAAAAGGTTAAGTTCAAGAGAGCTAATCTTGAATCTTATGTAATCTCTTAGTCCTAATGGATTGTATGATCAACATGGCTATGTTTAGGACCTTGGAACATCCAAGAGGATGTTTGATGATTTTGACTGAAAGATCTCATGGTTGGAAAGTCAAGGGAGTCAAACGAAAAGCAAGCGAAAAGATTAAAGTGCAAGGTAGTGTACTTACCTATTGTCGTTACTTGATGTTGTATGCTTGTGTATTGATATGTACATGATGTTTAAATGTTGTTGTGACATATTTTGGCTGCTATAATTACTATTTATAATGAGTAGATTATGTCTCCATGGTCATGCATTAAGTAGGTAGCATTAAGCGTGCTAATATGTTACTAATTAACAAGAGAATAAGCAAGTTGCATATAATGCATTAGCATCCATCTAGCATGGTTATGTTGTATTGTTTGCTACTAATATTCCCCCAAATCTCACCCCTCCCCAACCAACCATTTAGGTCAATCAATGATGATAATGATTGCATGAAGGAGAGAATAAGAAGGAAGGAGAAGAAAGTAAAGAATTTGATGTTAATGAATGAGACTAATAATTAATGTTTAATTCTCTTATTATGTAAATTATGTTTATAGATACCAACAATGCAATGTGATTGATTAGAACATTCATGGTATAAATGGAAATGTATGAGAATGAATGGGAAAGAGTAAGCCCAAGTTACGCATGCCAAAGTAATAAAAAGAATTAAAGCAAGAAAAGGTAAAGAAAAAAACGTAGGTCCTAGAGTAGTCAGTTTTGAGCCCCAGTTTGACTTATTGAATGAATGAGTTAATCCATAAAATTTGGCAGGCTTATGTGCACATCCTAAGCTTTAATTACGTAGGTAGTTTACCTTATTTGGATGTGTTTGCTAAGAGATACGAATTTCCAAAGTTGAGGCAAGAAATCTGGAAGTTCCAGATTTTACCAAATAAACAGTAATTTTTACAGATTAAACTGTATAAATTGGCAAGAGATAAGTCCAGTTTGATATTTTTTCACTGAAGAGCATTGAAAGAGCTTCAAACAAAAATTTAAATCACCTCTGTACGATTTTTGTAGAATTAGTTATGATTTTTCAAAGTTGAACTTGTAATCTGAAAAAATGCACAATGAACAGTAGGCCTAAGTAAAGCTTTCGCATGTCCAATTCACTTTTAAATGTGTACTTTGAGGGGTAAAAGTAAAGATATTTTAGATGCCTTCTAACAATTCCCCTTCTTTAATCATCAGGTTTATCACCTGTACTACCTTACTGCTTAATAAGTGTCAACCACTATATTAGCCTTTCTTGGATGGTACCTAATCTAGTAGTCGTAGTCCTTAAGTAGTTCCATCCATTTTCTCTGCCTCATGTTCAGCTCCTGATCTTGCAGGTACTTGAGACTTTTATGATCATAGAATAATTCTATGGTTGCCTCGTACAAATAATGCTTCCATATCTTTAAGGCATGCAGAATCACTGCTAGTTCCAGGACATGTGTGGGATAGTTCTCTTCATGAGCCTTTAACTATCATGAGGCATAGGTGACAACTCTGCCTTGCTGCATCAGTACACATCCCAATCCCTATTTACTCGCATCTGTGTACACTACATACAGTAGTGTTAGATTAGGGATTACTAGTACTGGAGTAGAGGTCAGCCTTTGCTTCAGCTCTTGAAAGCTCACCTCACACTTACTATCCCACACAAACTACTGATTCTTCCTAGTGAGCTTGGTTAGCGGTTGGACAATCTTAGAAAAGTCCCGTATAAATCTCCTATAGTAACCTATCATTCCCAAGAGACTTTTTATCTCTATTAACGTCTTAGGCTGCTCCCAGTTGAGTACTCCCTCAACTTTATCAGGATCCACGGCCATACCTTCTTGTTTAATCACGTGGCCTAAGAATCTAATTTCATTCAACCAAAACTCATATTTACAAGCTTGAAGTAGAGCTATTTCTCCTTTAGTGTACTCAAAACAATCCTTAAATGCTGCTCGTGTTCCTCTCAAGATTTAAAGTACACAAGGATGTCATCGATAAAGACTACAACAAATCAATCTAAATATGGATAAAAAATCTGATTTATATAATCCATAAAGATAGCAGGGGCATTCGTTAAACCAAACGGCATCATTAAGAATTCATAGTGTCTGTATCAAGTCCTAAAAGCAGTCTTTGGAATGTCCTTAGCTTTTATCTTCAGCTAGTAGTAACCGGATCATAAATCAATCTTTATGAATACCATAGCTCCAGTCAACTGGTCTAACAATACATCAATCCGTGGTACAGAATACTTACTCTTCACTGTCACCTTATTCAGCTCTTGGTAGTCTATGCACAATCTTAGACTACCATCTTTCTTCTTAACAAAGAGTACTAGAGCACCCCGGAGAGATATGCTAGGTCTAATGAATCTCTTTTCTAATAGCTTCTCTATCTGCTTCTGTAATTCTGCCATCTCGTTTAGAGCTATTTGATAAGGAGCTATTGACATCGATGCAGTCCCTGGTACGAGATCAATTACGAATTCGACTTCTTGTTCTGGTGGTAGTCCATTGATTTTTGTCAGAAATACTTCAAGGAAATCCCTTACTATCGGTATCTCATCCCTTTTTTTGTCTCTACTTGTACTGAGAAGAAGACTAGGTATCCTTGACAACCTTATCTTAGGCATCTAATCAGCTTTTGCTTCCATTATAAAATTCAATCTAACTTTGATGCTAGGGATTATTTCCTTCAGGGGAAGTACTAGAATTTGTTTCTACAATCAAGGAGTATATTGTTTGGAGATAACCAATTCAATCCAATAATCACATCAATATCACGGAAAGGCATACATATTAAATCAATAGTAGTAAAGCAGTGACATATCTGTCACATCCAGCATTATGGTAAATAGAAATAAGAAATATTCTCAAATTATTGACGATTAAAAATGATAGGAAGAAGTAGAAGAATTTTTGGTGGAAAATAAATTACCATAATTTTCCAAGCCAATTATAGGAAATTGACTAATTAAGGAAAATTGGTCAACTGTAAATAAGGAAAAATATTTCCAAGCCATGGAAAATTAAGAAAAAATAAGGATAATATCCTTTGAGAGTTATATGAAATTATAAAGTTGGTTTTATGACCAAATTACCCTTAAATAATTTATAAGAGAATTTAAGGGTGATTTAGGCTAATTAAGGGATTTTATTTGGAAAATTCCAAATAAATATTTTTAAGGAGAATAAAATTCCAAGAAAATTTCTATGAGACCCCAAGGAATTATAAGAAATTATGAAATTAAATGAACACCCTCAAGTATCCAAGATTTTTCCAAATAATTGTGAAAAGTGAAAAAATCCCTAAAGAGAAGGAAATTAATTTTCCTTTTTATTTAATTATTAGGAAATTAATTTTGAGGAAAAGAGGGCAATTTGGGAAGATAAAAATGAGAAGATTAAATTAAGGATCTGATAGAAAATAATTACAGAGGCAAAACTACTGTAATTATAGAAAGGAAGTTAAACTCAGAGCTAAAGTATACTGATAAAGCAAGACTAGTGTCTTGCAAATCAAATGGATCACATTGAGCCATGTGTCAAGCTCTTGATGGAGAGGATTTGAATTTGCCAAGTGTCACTCCTCAAATAGAGAGGATCTTGACTTTGGTAATTAATTTCTTTTGGATTTTGTTAATTAAGAAAGAGAAATCAAGATTAAGGTGGGTAATGACACTTGGACTCTCATTAAAGATGGTAGTTGAGATATTTTGGACCATTAAACAAGCTCATCTTCCCCCTATTTTCAGATGCTTGTTCGGCCAAGGGAGGAAAGGAGAGAAAAGAGAGAGTTTTAAGGGAAAAGTAAGGGAAAGCAAGCACCTTTGGTCATACAATCAAGGCTTTAAGGTGAGTTCTTAGGTTCTAGATATGTTCTTGCATTGTTTTCTTTCTCTTTTATGGTTGAAAAATCTGTCTCCTCTCTCTTTTGATGGCTGGCCAAACTGGAGGTTTAGAGGGGAAGGGAGTTTTGTTCATCACACTTGTTAAGACACAACAACACAAGCTAGTTCCTAGTGTTTGCAAGTGATTATAGGTTGTTTTAAAGCATGTTTCATGGTTGTTTCTTTGAGGATTCTTTTCAGCCAAGTTGATGACTAAACCCTAGGATGAGTTTTTTAATGTTTTAAGGCTTCCATGGTGCTTAAAATAAGAAATGGTCCAGGGTAAACAAAAAGGAACAAGTGTTGGAAGCTTTAAAGCAAAGTTGTGATTTTTGGTTCAAGTCCTCTAGTGGTTCGGTCAAAGGATAGCTGAAAGAAGCAGTTTTATTTTCCTAGATCTAAGCACATATTTGGAATCTACATGAAAAAACATGTAGGAATAAGTCAAGAAGTGAAGAGAAACAAATCCAAAAATGGTGAACAAAGGAGGGAGCTTTATGGATCAAGAATCATTTTTTATTTATGTTCTTGCTTTTTCTTGGTTGGTTAATGATTCTTGCTGCCCTTTTTGATGGATTGCATTGTTAGGGTTTGATATTTGTGAAGGAAAAGAGGAGAAGGAAAGAAAGCTAAAGCTTTTGGAGCAAGGTAGCAAGTTAAACCTAGCTACTAATACTAACTTAGCATTATTGATTATTGCATGATTAATTGCTATTATGTGGTTGGACTTTCTTAATTATAATGTGGCTACTCTTTGTACTTTCTTGCTTTGGCCTTTGCATATTTGATTTTGCCAAATGATAAGCATGCTAGTTCACCAATAGTAGTTAATATAATTGTGCATGTTGATGATGCTTGTTGGTGCTATAGTTGGTTAATTTGCTATTGGGATTTCAATGAAATCTCATTCCCCAAATGCAATCTAACATTTTAGGGCTTGAATCCTCCAAGGGAAAGTTGCAGATTGAATGCTAATTTGTAGGGTTTAGACACAAAATTTCGGGAACTCATTTTGGTTATGTACATATTATACTAACAATGCTATAAGCACATTGACACTATCTGGTTCACATGACTTTTTGATTATGTTCTCGAATTCTTTTAGTCACAAAGTTTTCTATGATGAAAGATAACGTCCTGAGCTTCAATTTCATAGCTAATACGTTAACAATGGCCTAGTATACAATTTATAATGATTTTTTAAACTTAAAGGTCAGAATCTGAGAAAAAGGGTTTTTGACAAATGGACAATGTTGTATTTCTCAAAAACCTGACGCTTTTTCATAAGGAATTGGATAATGAGATTATTTTTCCTTGAAAGAGGACTTAAAGATCTTTAAGTATAATTTTGAACCATCCCAATTGGATTTTTTTGGAATAAGTTATGAATTTTTGAAGTTGAGCCAGAAAAACTGGATTTTTACCCGATGAACAGTAAAAATCCAAAATTTAGCGTTTTGTGGTAAAAAGTGAGCCCAAGACCATCCAATGTGGTCTAAAATGGTGTTGAAAGGAACCTAAGTTAATATAATAGTAAGGTGTGACAATATCAGACCACATAATTTAAGCATACACTCGGGGTCGTAACTTTAGGGCTAATGGGTGTGGAAACAACAATATCATATGGCAAGGTATCAGCAGTCAGACCCAATCACCTAGTACAGTCATTGGATATAAAGAAATGGCTAGCACCCAAATCAAACATAACATACACAAGGCAGTCATGGATACTGATCATACTTTGGATCATCTCCGGTGTCTTATGGGCCTTCTCCTAAGATAGGACAAAAACTCTTCCTTAGGTCTGCGACCTCATGCCCTTCACACCTTGCGGACATTCCCTAGCGAAGTGTCCAGCTTTCCCACACCGAAAGCAAACATTCTAGCCTATTAGACATCGTCTGTCACCATGGATCTTATCACACAGCTCATATTCCCTTGCCTTCCATGTGATGTCAAATCTGCCTTCTCATCTGCTTCCCCTCCTGAACCTCCTGGTTAGGTTAGGCTTCTTCCTCTTCTTATTGTTGTTGTAAAAGGTTCCCTCTTGAACTGGCCTAACAGGGGGTTTCTCTGTTCGTAGAGTTACCTTAGCTAGTCCAAGATGATTTTGGCTACTCTTTGTGATCCTACAAACTTCCACGGCCTTATTAAATTCTTCTATTTGGCATGGTGTGACTTTCTCTTTTACCTTAGATATCAACCCTCTGACCATCTTCTTTGTATTCCACCTTTCATCGTTCATGTTTTGGAGATAGGTGGAATACTATGAGAGCTTAGTGTACTTGGCCAGGTATTCATTGAATGATTTATTATCAGCTTGTTTTAGTGTCAAGAATTCTGCCTCTTTTTCATCTCTCACAGAACGCGGAAAGTACTTCTAATATGAGTACTCTATAAAGCTTTCCCAAGTGACCGGGGTTTGGTCGGCTTAAAGTACCAACATGGTATTTTTCAACCACCGGTCTGCCTCTCCTTCCAGCTTATAAATTGCCATCTGAGCCTTCTGCTCAAAGGAACATTCCAGAACCTTGAAGATCTTTTTCATTCGAGTGATTCAGTCCTCGGCTTCTTAGGCATTTAGGGATTCTTTGAATGCTATTGGATTATGCTTACAGAAGCGAGTAATCTACTACTACAGATTATTTTTCTTTGTAGCTAGCTTGCTTGTTCTACCACAAGTGGTTGTGGTTGGACTGGTTCTCTTTGCTTAGGTGGTCTAAACTGAGCTATTGCTGCAGTCACCACTACTGCTATGGCAGTGTCCTTTTCCTCTTGCTACCTTGCTTGTGCAGCTTGTATTTGTTACAACACACGTTGTTGCTTGTCTGGTCTATTCATAATTACTTGAATAGGGTTAGTGGGTTGTTTTCTCTATTCCTCCCACTCACTCAACCTCCTCTTCACATTCTTACCATAGTGTACATTATTACTTAACTACAGAGGAATGGAAGAATAAGGATTCACATAAACTCATACTTTATATATTCACACTTTATACAGCAACCAAAAGAGTCATGCATACCTTAACCAGTCACTTACATTTATAGTCCAAAAGGTTTAATACTATGATTCACTAGGGTTAGAGTATAATTAACAGTACATCTAACTCAAGAAAACATATTCCTCACAAAGATCTCCAGGGCATCTATGAGATCATTAAAGCTGCCGGTGTCCATACAGTTACAAATATCTCTCACACTTTCCTCCAAAGCCAGGTCCTAGGGAGTACTCCAAGTAAAGCTAATGCCCAATCTGTGGCCTCTAGGGTATAATCTTCTCTAGTCACATAATCGTGAAGCTTTCAGATATCTTCCAAATATCTCAAGTATATGTGGGCATACTGGTTCTCATCGGGCTTAATGTACCAGCCCCTGTCCCTAAAATCCTTGGCTAGGTCCTCTATGTGTGGAATTCCTATATGATGGGAAGTAGTCCGACCTCATTGGGTCCAGCTTCATCATCATCAGACATCTCAATGACCTCAATCCTTTGAGGATCATTGGAAGCAACTATGGCTATATTAGGTGGAGAGTTACTCTCCCATAAGGTATCATAGTAAAAGTCTACTAGGAGGTTGTAATCCTCATCCTCATCAAACCACTAGGGGAAGGGTTCTCCAGGTCTCCTCTGGTTAACTAAATCCTCTGAATCACTATTATATCCACAACAAGCCATTTTACTTCTTCCTGCAACATAATGACCAAAATTATCCAATGAATGTATTATTTTTCTCAAATCAAAGAATCCAACTGATGCCAGAACCTTTGCTCTGATACAAAAAAATATGACACCTTCACTTTTTTATCAAACAACCAACCAATTAGAGGTAAATGAAATTAGATTTGATGGCCAAAAGTTTGAAGAATTTGACTTTGAAAAATTTTGCTTAAGGATTACTATTCATATCAACTATAATTTGGCCAAACTTTGAAAATTCATAACTAATTTTAGAAAAATAAAAATTGAGTGATTTCAAGTTCTATTGGAAGCTCTTTAGATTATATTTTGAGGGGGGGAGAAAAAACCTCTAGATGAATTGTCTTCAAAGTCGAGCCCAATTTTCATTTCAAAAAGTACTGTTTATATGGTCATCTTTCAATTTTTCTAGTATTTTTACCTAACTTTAGATAAGCATAACTTCTTGCATATTAATCCATTTGAGACATATTACCACTAATTTTAAAGGGAAAAATAAGATCTATTAATATGGAAAGTTTTGTGAATTATTTCATACGATTGCTAAGATTCTCGTTAGTCAAAGTTTCCTCCTAAACAGTTGACTTTTATCCCCAACTACCAATCCTTTACATAATTAATTCTCTAGCTTGGCATACCCATCAATTAGCCACATATTTGATTTCAAAAGCATACTTCAGCATATAATTGCATAAAGTTGTCCTATAAGTCGTCCACAAAATATTTGTTTACATATCCACATAAATGCATGAAATGTTTAAAACCATAAAATGTCATTGTAAATATAGTTCCTTCATGCATTGGCCACTTCCTTGCCCTTTCTTTGTGATGATAAAGGCCCTGAGTTTTTGTTAAACATAGGGTAAGATTTATAGCAATCTTAGTAGCATAGCACCACATTCACATTGTCACACAAGCAAAGCATTTTATGCTAAATGAATTTGCTAATACATACTTTCACTTAATACACATGCCATGGAAAGGACATAACATAGTTCTCATTCATAACACTTAACATAGCATAAGCCAAGACATTACATGTATGGAGTTATACATCACATAACATCATCATCTCATCCACATCATGGCAAAGCAAAAAGCATAACATAAAGTAATAAATTCAATGCAATGTAACATTTAGAAAGTAAATGCTAGCTACTTCTTTTAAGCTTTTTCTTTTCTTCAAGCTCTTCCCCCCTTAGGCAAACGTTCTTCTCTTTTGATGCTAGGCCTATTGATAACACAATAGGGTATCACCAATTATTATTTCATCTAAAACACTAATCAAATAACCCTTAAACCCTTTTTTTTAATTTTTGGGTTATTACTTGCAACATTTATTCTTTAAATCACTTGGGCCAGTTTCACATGATTTTTCATGTAGAATTCAAATATTCACTTAGATTTATGAAAATCCAATTCCTTCCTAAAGATCTCATTTTGGCCGAATAGTATATCATTAGAAATCAAAATTTCCATTTGTAATTTTAATGCTTTCAAGCCTCCTTTCTTGATGTTTCCCTACACTATTTCATCAATTAAACACATTGGAAGTATCAAATTGAATTAAATCCAACTCTAACCTAATTTCTTCTTTTAGCCGAATTAATGCTTTAACATAGGCGTTAGATTTTCTTTCCAAAACTCAATCAAATCCTACTCTTTTTAAGTGTTTAATCAATATTCCAAACCCTTAGCTAAATTCTTCCAAATTTCTAATAATTTTGGAAGCATCTCCCCTTAGAAAATGGCCATCTAAATCACTATAAAACAACATAGAAATAGCCCATAATAAATCACAAAAGGTTTAGGAGCATACCTTAGTGATTCCTTAAACTTAGGTAAAATTTCTCTCTCTTGAATTAGACTTCTCTCTCTCTCTAAACTCAAGAGCACCATAAGCTTCCCTTAGATTCTCTTCTTGGCCGAAAATGTGAGGGGAAGAAGGGGTATTTATAGTGTTTCAGTTAACTCTTAACCCTTAAAGTTGGAAGAAATTACAAGATATATAGCCCTTGATTTTTATCACTTTATACATGGATAATTCTTTAGGTAGGAAGCTTGTGATCTTGACACTTGTCCATGTGATGTCATTAGGACGATGTCACCTTACTTATGTCATGCTAAGATTACCACACATTAACCTTGGTTAATTTTCCTAATCCAAGATTAACTTTTCCTTAATCACCTTCTAAAAACTCTATTTTCTTTTCATTTCCCATTAATTATTTTTTCCCTTTTTAGGCCACTTTAGGCTTGAATTATAGGCCTAATGGGCTGGAAATTTTTGCAAAATTTTCACTTCCCTAGTTATCCTTAAATTACACTAAGTACTGGTGCACTGCCGGATAAATTTTTTCTATATCATATCAATTTTACTGCCTCAAAAAATTCATCTCAATACACCATTAACCTTTTTTTAGTGTAGGAAAGTTTCATGATTTTTCTTAAAATTTAATTCCCACAGGAATTCTCTAAATTCTTTTTTTTTAAATCGGCTCTCTACCCACAATAATTATGCTTTAAATATTATTAAAGCTAACCTACTCATCAATTGAAGTCCAAAATAATTTTATAAATAATTATAATCCTCCAAGGTATTTTTTCATATTTTTTCAGAATTATTGAGGCCTCTAAATATTTTTCATAATTAATTTTTTGTCACTCTTACTTGGTGTAACAAAAAATTCCTGTAAATATAGTAAATTCTATATTTATTTATTTTCCTCCCCATAATTCCTCTAGGTCTCAAATACAGTTCCCTGACCCTTATTTCTATCTTTCATGATTTCCTAAGAATTTTTTAGAATTTCTAACCTAAATTCTCAATTAAGTCTTTCTTTAACTGATATTTAAAATATCAGTCTAGCCTTTATCCGAATTTCAAAATTTAAACTGGTGCTAGCTATTAATTCCCTCTACCTTAACTGGCCCTTGATCTATTTAATTCCCTTTATTTCTCAGGTTAAGATTTCTAGGATGTCACAAATGGCATTGTGTACTAATATATTTATGGCCATGAAATATCAAAGAAGAATGGGAAGGTTTTCTAAGAAATCTTGGTGGTTATAGGTAAAGGGAAAAAGAGAAGGCTTAAAGGTACAAGGTAGTAAACTTGCTTTTATGGTATGCTTGATATGTATGCTTATGTGTTGATATTGCTTGATGATGATTTAGAATATAAAAGATTGAATGTTTCTCTATTTCTTGTATATTCTATGGCCATGTGTGAATGAAACATTGAGCATTAGAGCATGTCATTTTATAGGTATAAAAGCATAAGAGCATGTACCAATCATATCGTCCACCTAGTATTTATCTTGCATGCATATTGGGTAATGTTTGCTATCAAGGTTCTCCTAAATCTCACCTTCTCCTAACCAACCCTAATAGGTGTCAATGAATAAGCAATAGGGTTTATGAAGTGGAAGCAAAGAAAAGAATTGAAGAATTGAGGAAATGTATTATATCATATTATGCAATTTCTATGTTAGTGTATGTATGGATAATGCCAATGATATTATATAACGTTAAATGATGATAATGGCATGGATGATAGAGCATGCTAATACATGAGAATGAATTATGCAATGTTGGCATGATAATGAACATGCAAGAAATAAATATGCATTGTTTATTCAAAGTAAAGGGATAAATGACCCTTAATATGTAGTAAAGTTAAGATAGAGTAAAAATAAATTAAATGAATGAGTTTTCCCTTGAAAATTTGTGAGACATTAGTACATATCCCAAGCTTTAAAATAAGTGGTAGATCACATCAAATGGATGTGTGCACTAAGAGATGCGGTTGCTCAAAATTAGGACAGAAAAGCTAGAGGGTACTATTTAACCAAATCAACAGTACACGTTCAGGTGATTAACTATACGAATTGAAAAGGTTTAAGTCTAGATTTATATTTTTTCTGTGTAGATATTTGAAAAATCTTTAAATTGATGCTTAGATTACCTCAATACGATTTTTCTATAATTACTTATGAATTTTTAAATTTAGACTGAAAATATGAAATTTACCAGTTAATAGTAACCCAAGAAACAAATTTTAAAGTTTTAATCTACGAGCTTATTTTATGATCCACTTAAACCATAATACTTCCAGGCGCATACTAAAGAGGGTAAATATCCACTTAAACCGTAATGCTTCTGAACGTATAATAAAAAAAGTAAATGGAAGGATGTTTCAAACTTCCTTCAAATCAATTTATTCTTTACCAATTCTATTATGATAATTCCCAAATCCATTATCATTATTTCCCAATATAATCTTGTCATATATATTTCACAGCAAAATATTGTTGCCCACTCAATCACAATTAGGTTCTCCTCATTTTCTACCCTAAACTTACTCCCTCTCCTTGATGAAACATACATACTTGCAGAACCAAAATAAACAAAATAAACCATTAAACTTACCACAATCAGTCACCTAACCTCGCTGCTTACTCTAATAGCTTACCACGATACCCACCTACTGTGTGATGGTGCTTGAATGATTCTCCTCTCCCTTCCATAATGTCGCAAAATCAACGGCTTTGTTCATCTCTCTCACAGATTATGGCCACTTCCATCTTATTAACTCCTCTTGATGCTAATCGTAGGGAACAATGCAAGCAAGATCATGCAGAAATTGAGAAAATGGAGAGAAGATTGGGATCATGTGCGAAAATGACAAAAATAGAGAGAAGATTAGGAAGATATTTGACGAGCCCAACTTGGCACCTCTTGCCTCTTTTGTTTTTTAATTACTAAGCGGCTTTTTGGTCATTTAGTCATCATTTCTTAATTGCAACTTAAGACCTAGTCTCTTTAAGTAGTTATATTAACTCAAGAGCCCATTTTACAATTCCATACATTCAAGGATCTTTTCTAGTGATTTTACCTTAATTTTTTTAAATAATCATTTAATCACTTAGTAGCGATTCCATAAAACCACTACAAAATAGCCACTACAAATGAAGAATACAACCACTATAAATGAAAGATAAACCACTATAAATGGCTAATTGCTATAGGAAACAAAATAACCACAAAAAAGTGCTACCCGACCCCTATAAATATTGCTATAGAAAACAAAATAACCACTAAAAAGTGCTACCTAAACCTATAAATACCCCCTAATTTCTTCCCACTCCTTTCCCTCTCCTCTTCCCCTTCTCTAGCATTCTTCTTCTTCTTTCTTTTCATTTTCTTCATGTTTATTCTTATGTTTTGATATTGTCAATTTATTTTTTATCTAAATTTGCATTATTAATTGTTACATATGTTAGAATAACTAATCCTATATTCTAATAATAAAAAATTTAGAGAAGAATTTATTTTGTAGGGAAATTAATTAATTAAGATGGTTACTAGAAATATTTTTAATCTTAAATTTGTTTCAAAGAGTTATTTAATTAGTTCATAATTTTTCAATCACTTTTCTAAATGTGAGTATATGACTCACATGAATCCAATATATGAATCAAGTCAGAAAAGCCTTGTTCCTTATTTATGAAATATCTTCATTTAAATTTATATAAAAAACTTGAATATATTGAAGATATATTTAGAGTCAATTTTAACTCAACTTATCCTAGTTGTACATTCAGAGTCAATTTTGACTCAGCTTATCCTAGTTGTACTTTCAGAGTTCACAATATATATTTGAGCATTCAATTTGAACGTACTCAAGATAAAGATCAAGTCTAAAATCACTATGATTCTATTCAAGTTAAACTAAGCTTTACAATGTTATATCTCTGTTTGATTATTTAGATATATGAAGAAATATTTCAAGTCACTTTTGACACCTATTTCATTCAAGTTCACAAATGAAAAATGATTTTATTGCATTTGCAATCATTCTAAAATTGTTTATACAGAGTTTCTTTTCAAAGAGAAAATAATCTATGCAACTTAAGCATGTCTGCTCTATATTACTATTCATATGAATAGTAGTAGCTAAGCCATTTGGAAATGCTACACGGCTCCTCTCACAGAGTTACTATTCATGTGAATAGTAACAGCTTTCATGGCATTGTGCGGCTTGATAGTTGATACTTTGGGCTCTGTACAGTGGGTTTGAATTTCAAATTTTGATATTCCATCTATTTTTTCCCTTCATCCATTCTCTCTTTTATTTATTGTCTAACTTTCTTTTCCTCTCCTAGACTCCTCTCTCTCTTTGTTTATCTTCATCTCTCTCTACCAAACTCAAGGTTCCTAATTTGAACTTCATTGCCGATCTATTTGACCTAGAAGTTCAAAGGTGGGATTTCTCCTCACGTTCCTCCTTTTCTACTCCACCTTTTTTCATCTTAGAATCCTTTTTTGTTGGATTTTACACCGTCCGAGTTTCAGAAGAATGCAAGGAAGAGAACATCGACCTCTGTTTGGCAAAGACCACTGCTTACGTCCCTCATATACAATTCTAATTTTGATTTCGATAGGTATTTTCATTCCTTCTCCTTTCCTTACCTTTCCAGAAGATAATCTTATCAACTTTTTTGGTTCATCTGATGTTGTGTGGTTGGACACCTTATGGACTTTAAGGGGTTAATTTGTTTGTCTTGTAGGCAAGTTTTGTGTGTAACTCTGTTTATGGGAGGATTGTGTAACCGAGTCTGTGCGAACCACGATGGGTTGATTAGGATATATGGTCTGATGCGTTGCAAGTTGTGCTTTTATAGCAATGGAAAGAGAATCATAGCCGTTATTAATTGTACATGAGTTGTAATCATAATCATAGTATACGTATTATGCCATTTTGTTTTGCTAAATTGTATTGAAGGTGTTTTAAACGATTGATTTTAGTGATGTTAATGCAACCCGCGTAACACGCGGGAGTAAATGCTAGTTTTAGAATATATCAAAATAGTCTACAAGATATCAAAGATCCAACGAAAGGATTATGAAGAAAAAGTACTCTATCAAAAAGCATTGAAAAAGAGCTGACTATTTCAAAACCAAGCTTCAATGAGAAATTTCATTTAATGCTCTAGCTTACCTCAGACATAAGCTTCAATGAAAACTTCACTTTGTGTCTAATGGATAAATTCAAAGATGGAATACAAATATAAGAATGCATTGAATAAAGACGTATAAAGAAATAAGAAGGAACTACACAAGGACAACAAATGCAGAAAGAACATTCTTGGCAACATTCTCTGAAAATTTTATTGAATTTCAATTATTAACATTTACTCTATCAAGAGAGAAGAAAATTCACTCTATTGTTATACATTTTATTTATTGCTTAGAATCATGGGATTCTGGGGGGTATTGCCTCAATTTAAGGTGCTGCCTCTAGTATAAAGGTGGTTATTATACTATGGCACCAAAAGTCCACTAAATCTCTCATGTAGAACCTAGGGACTAGATGTAGGTCAGGTTTGTACCGAACTAGTATAAATCTTGTGTGTAGTATTCTCTCCTTACACTTTCTTCAAGCTTGATGGATGATATTTTCTCTCTCTACTCTGGTTTTATTTATTAAGTTTAAATTATTTTAATATCTACCAATTCACTCCCTCTTAGGTGTTTAGCTATACTAATATTTGGTATCAAAGCAGGTCACTTAGAAGAAGATCAATGATCTCAATTGAAAAGATCATATAGCTGGTTATGGAAAATGCGTTTTGCCTGAAGGAAGCTCTATTTCTAAACCACTTGGTTTCAATAAAGAAAACCACTCATTCTAAAACATGAAAATTTTCATTAGAGCTATTGTGCTGGAGATTCAGAACATGATAGAAAATGGAGATTATGTTTTAATTAAGGTAATAAATAGATCTTGAGTACTAAAGAAGATAAGCGAATACACAAATGTTGATTTCAAGATGGTGCAGTTTAAAAATAAAGCACTACATATAGTAATGCTCTTGGTTGACAAGAATATTTTAGAGTATCTAACTTTCAATTAGCAAAAGCTATTTTGAATGCTTTAGAAGTAGCACATGAAGGAACTACTAGAGTCTAGCAGTGTTAGATAAATACTTACACAATATGAGTTACTAAGAATGAATGATGGTGAAAGCTTCAGAGGTTTTGAATTGAGATTTTCTCATCTCATAAATCATCTCAATACCCTAGGAAAGACCTACAGCCCAAAAGATCATATATGAAAGATACTTAATGTTCTAACTAATGAATGGTAGACAAAAGTAATAGCCATTTAAAGAAATAAAAGGTGAATCAATAAGATATGTGGCAGCCTTGTTCGGCAGTCTCACTAAGTATGAACACATACAAAAGTTTAAAAAGGAGATTACGAAACAACAACTACTACCGCTTTTCCTACCAATCCAAAACTCAAGCATAGAGAAGTAACAAGAGAACAAACTAGAAGAAAATATTAAATTAAAAACAACCACTACTACTTTTCCCACTAAATTTTCTTTCTACCACAATTATCCTAGATAGACATATCAAACAAATATCACTAGTAATAATAAAACATGTAAAAGACGATAAGATAAGGAAGGAAATAACCTTGTGATTTATTGGGGTTTATAACTTTAATGGTAAAGTCAAAGCCAATCCAACTTCACCTTTATCCTCTAACCCTTAACTATCTTCAACATAGCTTTCTTCTCTGAATAGAGATGGAGGTGATCATGAAAGGTCTAACTTTGCTTGCTTCTCTTGATGTGGGGTTTCAAAGGTTAAGAATTAGACCCAAACAGAATCCCTAATAGCTAGTGGCTTTGTTCCTTCCTTAATTTTGAATCTTGGATCATTAACAAGTACATCAAGGATATGGAGGGTGAGAACTATTGACTGCATTACTAAGGTTTAAAATTTAAATTTCCTTTTTACGATGGTTATAACCCTAATCATCATGGAACTACATTGTTTTCAAAACCAAACACAGCAGTAAGTTGCAACTACGTCATTTTACAAATAATATGGAAAATGCAAGTAAGAATAGCCTTTTTTGCATAATGCAATGACTTATTATGGCAATTATTTGAGCAAATGATGTAAAAGAAAAAATTATTTAAACAAAAATACCACCACCTTTTTTGCAACATTTGTCCTTATAACCAATGTGAATAAGCGAAGTGAAATGTATATTAGTGTGATAGAAGATCAACTAGGGGTATTTTACCTTAATATGTGGAAACCTTGTAACATGGAGAAGCAAGAAGTAGACTGTTGTGTCTAGAAGTAATGTTGAAGTAGAGCCAAGGGCTTTAGCTAATGAAATATGCAAGGGTATGTGGATAATGTGTTTTAAAAGAACTCAAAATCAAGGTTGACCTACCTATTAAAGTATGGTGTGATAGCGTAATAGTAATTCACACTACAAAAAAAACTAAAAACTGCAATGGTCATTTTGTAGCGGTTACAATAAACCGCTACAAAGTAAGACATTGTTGTGGTTTTCATATGAAATCGCTACAAATCTACATCTGTTGACCTAGATTTTAGTTTGTGTCACACATTATAGCGGTTCTACGCGCAAATAACCGCTACAAAATTGGTGTCACATTCCCGCCACCAAATTTGTGGTGGCTAACTAGCAGCGGTTATGTGAGAATAACTGCAACAAATTTTTCATAGTGGTTATTTTGTAGCGATTCTCCTAATAGCAAAAGATGAAAAATTTTATTTTTGTAGCGGTTTCATATAAAACCGTAACAAATGATTAGAATTTGTAGTAGTTATATGTTAACAGCTATAAAGTTTTTGAAATTTGTAGTAGTTTCAAGAACAACCGTGACAAAGTGTTTAGTTACTTGACAGAGAGATGACACGTCTCACAAATTGTGTAGCAGTTTCTTGGTAAACCACTACTAATGCAACAACCGCTACAAATTTTCGGCTCCTATATAAACGCTCCCCCCTCCTTTGTTCACTTTCGCTCCATATGTATACGGAAGTTCTGCTGAAATTTTTCCTCAAGTCAACTGTAGTTCTAGATCCAATTCCAGCTATCCAGGTACGAATATATGTTCATTTATTAGTTAATTTGTTTAATAGTTACAGTATTTAAATATTTAACTAGTGTTGTATTAATTTAATATTTATTTTAGTTTACTTATTTAATTGACATTAATATTGTTTGAGTTCATAATTATATCTTAAATTTGTTTTAAATTGTTGTAATTTGCATGTTAGTTATAATGATTTAATACTAAAATATATTTATTTAGTAATTAATTTATATGGCATTAGGAGTGATATTATTTTAATTACAATTATTTGTATTTTATTTAATGCAAAAAACTTGAATTTATTGGTTTTTTTAATTATTAATTATGAATTGGAAGATAATTATAAAATATTTAGAATTTATTAAATTCATATTTAAATAGTCTTGTGTTTTGTTATTTTTTTAATTAGTTATATGTGATTTAGATTGTTGAATTAATTAATTGTGATGATTATATATCTTATTGTCTTCAATTTTTTTAGTTTGCATGTTATTTGTAATTGTTTAATGATAAAATTTGTTTATTTAGTAATTAATTTTATTAGACATTAAATAATTACATTTTGTTGTATTTTATTTAATTTCAAAAACTTGGAGTTGGTTTCTATTTTTAAATTTTTATTTATGGTTTCAAACGTAATTGTAAAATGTTTAGAATTTATTAAAGTCATGTTTAAAAAATTTTGTATTTTATGTTGTTTAATTAATTATTTATGGTTTAAATAGCATGACTCGTCGACACAGTAAAGATTCTATTGAGCCTACGAGACCCCCCGGTACCCTGAGCAGCCTGGGCTGTCTAAGGAGCCGACAGAGCAGGATGAGGGGCCCATGATCAGTGTGGAAGATTATGAGATCAATGAGTATTTTGATCTCAACTTGGGGGGGATGAGGGTGGATTTGAGGGTCATGTGGAGGGAGAGGTACAGAGCCTGGAGGAGGAGGAGGACCACCAGTAGCAGCAGCAATAGCAGCAGTAGCCACGTCGACCTGGTGGACAATTGAGCGGTTGGGAGGCGGAGGTTGTGGGTAAGTAAAATAAGTTATTTAATATTATTAATTAAATGTTATTGATATTATCTGATTATCAATTTAATTATCTAGACCCAGCTGGCAATAGGTCTACGAGGAGACTGAACGTGAAGGACATGCATTAAACTTAGGATGCATGTGTCACAATCCCTCTGAATGAGCAGGGGCAACCGATTGAGCTGGGAAGACATCTGTTCAATCGATATCTAGCTTATTTGGGTGGACAGTACACGATGTTTCCCATCTATGAGACCACCTAGAAGAGGATGTCACAAAAAAACAAGAGCGACGCTTGGGAGCTGCTGAAGGTAATTAATTAGTATTTGAAATTTAGGATTAAATATTTTCCTTAAAATAATTATGAGTTACATTATGAATTTGATTTCTTAGTAATTAAATCATAATTTTATTTTTTTAATTGCAGAAAAGTTTGTTGTTAGAGATAACATGAAGACATATACACTGAAGAAGTTAGGGGAGGACTAGAAGAACAAGAGGGGCCACCTATACAATACAAAGAAAGGTGACAGGAAGAGACCCCTAGAGGAGATGCAAGCAAACGTACCAGATGGTGTCCTTGCCAATGACTAAGCATCATTTGTCCAACTTAGGGCAACATCTAAACAGAGGGTATGACTTTAATTTATTGCATTATTGTTATGTTATTGCCATACAAGTTAACAAAATTTATTATATTTTTTTTGCAGTGTCTTTCTTGGAGAAACACCATGAGCCGCAGCTATTAGGATATCCTGCATACAATCGGTTCGAAGACATTTGCTGTGACCTATAATGAGATTGTGAGTACTACTGTAAATTTAATCAAATTATATGCACATGTACATATATATGTGAATTTAAATAATTAAAATGTTTTTTCTTTTATTATAAATTGGAAGGGGAGGAAGATGCGGCAGGAGGAAGGACAAACGCCCACCTATGGCGAGATGTGGCTGCAGCTCCATAGGCATAAGGATGGCACTCCTATATCTGAGTAGGTGAAGGAAGTTGCTGGGAGTATTTTTAATTACAATTTTATTGTTTATTTAGTGTTTAAATTTAATGTTCACATTTTTATTGTTAATATTATGTTAGTTTCATTTAAATTGATAAAATTGTTTTGGCAAGAGAGGATGACCCAGAGTGTTACAGAACTCTGAGAGTTTTAAGGGTTAGCTGTGGACTCCACTGCCTCACTCAGGGTAGGCTTAGCCAGACCCGAGCACCAGGGATGAGTTAGGGGACTCAATTTTGGTGCCACACGGAGTGCCGTTTACGGTCGGGACCATCATCCGTCTTCTGAGGCAGGGACCTACCAATTAGCAGCAGCATCACACCAGACCTTGTCTAGCACGAGGCATCTGAGAGAGCCATTAGTGGAGCAACTTCATGAGGAGTTTGAGGCCCAGTATTAGGATCATGAGGCTAGGATGCAGGCCAAATATGAGTAGTGGATGAAAGCTACCAATGCAATGATAAAGATTGTTTGGCAAAGGGTAGCACTTGACCTTCCTGCTCCTATGCTGCCCAATATTTCCATGGACGATGATCTTTCGTCCCAGCAGCCCCAGCCCCAGCCCCAGTTCGATGCAAATGATAATGATTTTGTGGAGTCGTTGTAGAGGGCCGATATTTGAGGATTTTTTTTAATTTTATTATTAGTCAAGCTTTTATTTATTTATGGATTACTGTAATTAATAATGGAATTTTAATTTTCATGTGATTCTAAATATTTGAATTAGTATTAGCATTTTTCATTAATTAAAAGTTATTTGATAAAATTAAACATGAATAAAATTTATTAATTAAATTAAAACGTAACTGTTAAATTGAAAATTCAAATTAATAAAAACAGTATAATCAAATTAAAATAATATATAATTCAATTCTAATTTATTAAAATAGAAATTATTAAATTTTCAAGAAAGAATATTTATATTGGATAAAAAAATAATATTTCAAATTTTAATTCAAAGTTTATATTCGATTCTAAATAGTTGAATTAGTATTAGCATTTTTTATTACTTAAGAATTATTCGATAAAATTAAACATGAATTAAATTTATTAATTAAATTAAAAATTAACTATTAAATTGGAAATTGAAATTAATAAAATCAATATTTATGTTGGATAAAAAAAATATTTAGAGGCGATTTACAATTTGTAGCGGTTATGAAACCGCTACAAATGTTTGAATTTGAAATCAAATTTCCCTCCACTGCTGATATTTACAGCGATTTATTTAACTGCTACACAATAAAGAACTACTTCAAAAATTAGTAATGGTTATATAAATCGCTACAATGTTCAAAATTTGAATTTAGCACCTCTCGATTTGTAGTGGTTACTTAACCACTACAAATATTTTTACCATTGGAGTTACCGACACTTTGTCGTTTTGCTGCGATTATTTAACCACTACAAATGTTTGACCATTGGATTTAGCAATGATTTTTGCACTTTGTAGTCGTTATTTAACCGCTACAGATTGTTTAACTGTTGCTTTACTCCTTTTTGACCATCTTAGACGTTTCAAAGTGCCATTTACACTTCCATTTGAACTTTTCTTTGAAATCTTTCCCTGCTCTTGCTTACATAAATCATGGATAAGTCATGGATCAAGTTGCTGCGTACATCCCAACGATATTTAGCCGGATTAAACTCGTTCATAGAATTTGCTTCTACGCATACAACTACTAATGGTAAGCTTCTTTGTCCATGTCCTAAATGCAATTTCAATAAGTGGCACCTACAAGATGTTGTTAGAGACCATTTAATTTTGAAGCCTTTCCCATAAAATTATACATTTTGGTATTTTCATGGTGAGCAACATGATATGATTGCTCAGTCAACTCCTGCAATTTCCCGAATGGGAGTTGAAGCAAAAGAGTCTGACCCTATCAATGACGCTATGTGTGATACATTTGGGATTCAGGAAAACATATCAACTGAAGAAGTACAGGGATTTGAACCAAAGTTCTTAAGAAATAAAGCTGCTAGAAGTTTTTTTGATCTCATGGATGATGCTCATAAGACTTTATATCACAGGTCTACAAAGTACTCAAAGCTTTCATTTATGGTAAAGTTATATCATATAAAATGCTTATGTGATATGACAGACAAGGCAATGTCAATGCTCCTTGAATTATTGACAGACGCATTCCCTCATGCGAATTTTCCATCATCGTTTCATAAAGCAAAGAAGATGATTAACAAGCTTGGCTTGAACTACATGAGAATTGATACTTGCCCAAATGATTGTGTGTTATATTACAGGAGCATGCTAGTAGAGAGACTTGTATTAGATGCAACACATCTAGGTACAAGCCTACACAGAAGGGGAAAAAGCAGAAGAAGAAACCTGCAAAGATTCTAAGGTATTAGTTGCTTTAATATTTGCTTAAATGTTTTATAAATTTTGTCATTATTAAACTAATCATAATTGCTTTCATTTTCTTTACAAATTATGTCATTAACAAAATAATATAATTGTTTTAATTTTTCTTTAGAAATTACATTATTAATAAGGTAATAATATACTTGCTTTATTATTTTTTAAATTATTTTTTTACTTCAGTAATATATTTGTTTCATTATTTTTTTAGAATTATTTTGTTAATTAACTACTATATATTTTTATATTTCAATTCTTAGGTACTTTCCTTTGAAGCTGCGCCTGCAGAGAATATATATGTCATTAAAGATGGCAGAGCATATACAGTGGCATGATGTTGACAAAAATCCAGATGGCAAGTTAAGACATCCATGAGATTCTAAGGCATCAAAAGCGTTCAACTCAGAGCTTTCAAATTTTGCTACAGATCCTAGAAATGTCTGACTTTCATTGGCGACCGATAGTTTTAATCCCTTTGGTAACATGAGCACCAGTTACAGTATACGGCCTGTGATGTTAATTCCACATAATCTTCTACCTTGGATGTGCATGAAACCTAGCTCTTTTTTGCTGTCCATGATCATTCCTAGCAAGAAGGCACTTGCAAATGATATAGACGTCTACCTACAACCACTAATACAGGAATTGATTTAGTTGTGGACTACAGGTGTGGAAACTTATGATTCATATGAGAAAAAGCTTTTCAACCTTCGCGTAGCATTAATGTGGACAATTAGTGATTTTTCGGGGTTGGGAACATTATCCGGTTGGAACGTACATACGGGGTTGGCTTGTCCTGAGTGCAACTTTGACTCCGAACCTGTACATCTTTCATATAGTCATAAATGGTGCTTCATAGGTCACCAACGATTCCTCGATTCGAAGCATAGATCTAGATTGCAACAGAATCACTTCAATGGTAAACAAGAAAAGAGAGATACTCCTCTTGCTTTATCTAGCATCGATATATTTCAACAGCAAGAGCGTGTTGATGTCAAGTTCGGCAAGATTGACAAAGTTGAACGAGGCAGATGACATTCTCGTGGCACATCTGATGGTCAGCTAATGTAGTGGCGGAAAAGAAGTATCTTCTTCACCCTTCCTTATTGAAAATTTAATTTGATCTGCCATAGTCTTGATGTCATGCACATTGAAAAGAATATGTGTGATAATATGCTATACACTTTGCTCAACAAACCTAGAAAGTCTAAAGACCACCTCTCTACTAGGAAAGATTTACAGGCCCTTGGAATTCGTCCAGATGCTTGGTCTAATGATAATGACAGGTTTCAACCAGCTAAATTCACATTGACGAAGCAGAATAAGGATATCTTCTTGTCAACATTAAGGAAAATAAAAGTCCCTTATGGATATTCCAGCAACATCCCAAGGTGTATTGATCTGCAGGCTCAAAAGGTTACTAGGTTGAAGAGTCATGACTCACATGTTTTGATGCAACAATTACTTCCTTTGGCACTTAGAAACATACTCCCTCCTGATGTCTCTATGATTTTGGTGGAGCTGTGTTCATTTTTTAAAAAATTATGTGTGAAGGTTTTGATACCAAAGGAGCTAGACCAACTGCAAAATAAAATAATTTTGACACTTTGTCATTTGAAGATGATATTTCCTCCGTCCTTCTTCACTGTCATAGTTCATCCTACAGTCCATCTTGTTTGAGAAGCAAAACTTGCTAGCCTAATTCAATATCGATGGATGTACCCTATTGAAAGGTGTGTTATATTATCTCTTTCAATTTTTCACATTTTAATCTCAATTATAGACAATTATTAATCATTAATTAATTAAACATGTAGATATTTAGGAAAATTAAAATCTCATGTTAGGAATAAGGCGTGGCTAGAGGGGTCAATAGCAGAAGGTTATGCTGAAGATGAGGTCCTAGCTTTCTATTCCAGATACTTTGACGACATCGAGACAACTTTCAATCGCCCCCTATGCATTGACGATTGTCCATCAGGTCCTTCCAATTTGAGTGACTTCTTCCATCCTATTGGGAAACCAGTTGGAGTGTTTGAATACTTCAAACTGACTTCTACCGAGAAGTTAGAAGCACACAAATATGTCTTGATAAATTGCACTCAAACTGAACCTTTTCTCTAGTAAGTTGTACACTAATTTTCTTTTTTATGTTTAAAATTTCTTCATCATTGCCTTCTCTAACAAATAACACTATAGGGAATTTAGAAGATATGTCAAGCAGCAGCTATAGGTTCGTTCATAAACATCCGTTGAGGTTGACAAGAGAGTCCATAGAGAATTTCTGAGTTGGTTTACACGTCGAATACATAATGACAACTCTCCCCACATAGCTGAACTCAAAAGTCTTGCATATGGCCTGTTTGATGATGCCAGAAGGTTTATTGCATATAATGTCAATGGGTTCAAGTTCCGTACAGTAGCGCATGATCAGGGTTTGCTCACACAAAATTCTGGAGTTTTTGGCACGTTTGGAACAAGGGGTTATGCTAGTACCAGTGACAGTGACGTGCGATTTGGAGGCATTCCTTACTATGAAAAGTTGATTAATATTCTTGAGTTAAATTATCAAGGACTTTTCACTATCACTCTGTTCAAGTGTTGCTGGGCAAATACGACAACTTCACGTGGACTCACTACAAAATGCAAATAAACTGCTACAAAATTAAACCGCTATGAAATGAACTAAATCGCTACAAATGTCACCAGCCCTCTATAAATACCCCCATTCTTCCTCTCATTTTTCACACTTCTTCCGCCTCTCCTCCTCTCCTCTCCTTTCTTTCATCTGAAAACCTCTCCTCCTCTCCTTTGATATTTCTCCTCCCATTTTCAAATTGTGAGTTTTTCTAATTATTTATTTACTTTTATTTTCTCATATTATTTAATTTTAATTTACTAATAATTTTTTCATGCAGGATTTATTTACTTTTATTTTCTACTCTTTGTAATTTATTTCTTATATTTATAAATAACATTTAGGAATTTTTTAAATTTTTATAATTATAAAAGTATAGGTTTCTAATAATATTTATTTAATACTTAGAATATTAGTAAAATTTCCTTATATAACAAAAATTTGAATAAAATTTAATTAAAAATTTGATAATTTAATTTATTAGATTTTATATTCAAAATAATTTTTTTTAAAAATTTCAACGTAACATTTGCCGCGGTTATTAAAACCGTTACAAAAAATAAAATAAAATAATATTTTCACATTTGCAGCGGTTTGCAACTGTCACAAATTCGTCCTAGTAGCACCATTTTTTTTGAAAATTTTCCATTTGCAGCGGTTATATAACCGCTTCAAATGTTGCCGCCAAATTCAATTTTTGATTCCCGCCGGATGAAATTTTTGCCGAAACTTAGTAGCGGTTTTGTTAACCGCTACAAAATTCAAATTTCATTTTCTGCCTGCCCACATGCATTTGTAGCGGTTTTTTGACTGCTACAAACTACCTCAAAATGATCTCATTCATTGCGTTATTAGTAGCGATTTTATAACCATTACAAAATACTGTAGCTGTTTAGTATCATGTGTCGCAGTTTGTATAAAGTGCTACAAATCCCTTTGCATCGGTGGTTTTTGTACTGGTTGTCAAAACCACTACAAGTGAAACTGGTAGTGGTTAAAACCACTATAAATCACCTATTTTAACTGTTAAAAATTACCTTTTTTTTTGGTAGTGTCAAATAGTCCAAATCCAGTTCACCATGACCAAACTAAACATGTTGATAGATATCATCTAGCCTTTCATAAAAGAGAATATTAAGTCAAAAGTATTTGATCACAAGTTTTTCCTCTCAAATTGTTGAGGTACTCACAAAGCTATTAGATAGAGTCAAATCCAAAATTTTTAGAGGCAAACTGGACATGCTAGACATATACCTGCCAGGTTGAGGGAAGTGTTGGTAACTCAATCTAATTGGGCCTTGAGCCTAAAAACCTAAGCTCATCACTAATCTATTTTGATTAACTTATTGATTTAGTTTTATAATTTAAGATTTTATTTTTGTTTTGATCTTATGTTATTTGATTTTATATCATTTTTGAATTCCTAGTTTCTCGGCCAAATCGCTAGCTTAAAATGCACAAAATTTGGATCTAAAAAATAGAGTTTTATTGTAAATGGACCGAGGACCTATTGATGGGTGCAAAATGGAGGAGCAACTCAAAAAGCAGTGAAAATGCAATAGTGGCATGTTGCGTGTGATCCACAAATAAAAAAGAACTTGATTTGAGGCAAAGCATGTGATGCTGAGATGGAAAAGGCCTTAGGTGACATTTAAAAAAAGGTTGCATCAATGCCAATGGAATCTTCAGATATTCCTTTTCGTTAATAATTCATAATAATAATTAATTAACTTTTTGCTCTTGAATGTAAAAGAAAATGGAATACTTGAGAGTAGATTCAATTGTGATTATATTCTTTCTTTCTTTATTTTCTTTGATAAGAGCTCTAGCAGCTCAAAGTTTTTTTTTCTCTGTCTGTTTCTTTTTTTGTTTCCCTCCAGAACTTTCTCTAACACGAGGCAACTCTTATGCTTGCTTAGAGGGAAGCTCTAAAAGTTGCATACTCAACCCTAATTCCAAAGGCCTTTATCTTTGCTCTTTATGCGATCTTGCTTTTAGGAAAAAGGTTTGAATTATTTAAAGTTAATTTAAATGATTTAAATTTATTTATATTTTAATAATATTCAGTGTTGTGTTTTTTATTTTGTCATTAAATTAGATTTTCATCAATACTCCTATTTAACATAATGGCATGTCGCTTACTCCTGGTGCTAGAATGCAGATTTAATCCGATGATCAGATTTAAGGGAAATACATGAATTTTGTATAATAATATCATATATAAGAACGCGGATTTAATCCCATGTGCAGACATAAGGGAAATAAATGAATTTTGTATAATAATATCATATATAAACTAAAAAGGTGTTTAGAAAGTAATTTTATGAAACTCAAGATAACTATGTGAGAAGAATTTTATCTTGATTTATATAAAAATACTTTTTAAAGTATTTTTAAGAGTTTCCAAACACTCAAGGTCTCAAGTGTAAATTAAAAAAGAAAAAAAGAGCCTACTTTCAGTTTTTCGAAATGACAATCACCAATAAGGTCATAGAGGCTTGTGATTCACTAAAAAGCAAATTAATTGATGATCCAATACTCAGCGTCAAAATTTAGGGCTTTTAATATTGTCCCGCTTTCTTCGGGACTATTCTTTTTGTTCGATACTTTTTTATTTCTCATAAATAAAGACATCTTTGTGGTTAAAGTACTTTAATTATATTTTGCCTAATAATTAATTTCTCTCTTTTTTCGTCCTCCTGCCGGTAGACATTATTCAATGTGATGTTGATATATATTTATCTATTATATTTAATAAAATATTTTCCCAAAAAAATTTTTTAAATTAAAGCCCTAGTTTACAAGTCTGTGCCCAGGCCATCACCACATGACTACGTTTTGACGAAAATGGACAAATAGTAGTATGTCAATTGTCAGACTCATTTCAAGGGAGACTAGCCGATTTCTTTCTTTCTTTCTTTTATTTTTGGAAAAATATGTAACTTCACGCTTAAAAAGGAATTAACTAATTTTAATTTCCGCCCCGGATTGCCCATCAACTAGCATCTGATCCGCCATCGGGAGGTGTTTTACTGCCTTCGTCAATCAAAACGAAGCCGTTTTGATGTGGGTTCCCGCTGGCATGTCCATCTAACAGCTCTCACTTTTCACAGGCCTGCCATCTCTTGTTTTTGGCAGGATATATAATTTGTTGCTCTCAAGGACTTGTTTTAATTTGTGAAAAGGAATGAAAAAGTGAATGAATTTTTTTAAAAAAAATTCAAATACAAAATGTTACATGTGTCTTCAGATCAGTGATCACTGATAAAAAATTATGATCAAATAATTAATATATTAATGTAATTGACATTTTGTATCTTAAATAATTACCGTGCAATAAAAATTACAAGTGCTAACCAAAAGGGGCCTTCATGCATATCTTATGTGGTATGATCATTAAAGAATGAAATCAAGTATTTTATTCAAAAAATACAAAAAAAATACACAAAAATACTAGTACTTTTTAAAATTTATTTTGTTCATATTTTTTTGGGTCAATATACAAAAATACATATAAACTTATACAAAAAATGCAACCACCATCACAATCTTTTTTGAGGTGCAAAAGTACCCATAAACTTGTAAAATTAGAGCAAAAATTACATCGCCGTTAAATTTGACTAATAATAGTTACTTTTTATAGTAGGGCCATGCCAATGTTATCAAAGTACCGAAATACCTATAATAAAAGAAACAAAAAAGGACGAGGTGCAAAAATATCCACAAATATTTAGTCAAAATGTACTAAATACCATATGTTTTTTCACAAATGCAAAGTACCAATGATAGCGAAAATAAATTAATTCTTTCAGTTTTAGCCAAAAAAAAAAAACTCTACTAAATTTTATCATACTATTATAATACTAATAATTTTATTGTTAACTTATACGTTTAGCCCTCTAAGTTTAACCCCAGTGTCATTTTTACTCTGATTTTGCAAGTTTAGAAGTATTTTTACACCTCAAAAAAGGTTATGGTGGTCAGGTGGTGGATGCATTTTGGTATAGGATTAGGTATTTTTGTACCTTGATCTATTTTATTTCATCTCACGTACTAGTCAATCCTTACATGAGATTCTATTTTCACTTAAAAATGGCGTCTATGATATTTATTATGTCTCTGTAATTATTATTTATATTGTCATATTTTAGAGAAATACTTATAAGCTTATATCAATAAATTATATTTGATATACTCTTGTTATTTTTTATAAATTCATTATTTATCATATTGTTCATTCCCGTCCACCAACCAATTCATCATCCTAAGGCATTCGGTTAAGATATTGACAATGACACATGGCTGAATTTCTTATACACAAATTGAATCCATAATATATTTTTCAATATTTATATTCCTTCATTATTATTTTCTATAGATACATATTTCATTTTTGTATTCACAAGAACTGTTTTTATTTTAACTTTAGATGCCTCGTAAATTGTTAAATATTGATAGTAGCCAAAAAAATATCAAAAATAGAAGGCAAAGGTTAGGTAGGGAGACAGGGTCATGTTCGGTGGACAAACAAAAATGACCTTATTTAATTGGTGTCCGTGAGTGAGTGCGTAAGCCGCCATTTTTAGGGGCTCCTAAAATATAAGTCTCATGGTGGAGGCCACTAACGAAGCACACCCACACCGCATACATGCACTTTACACCACCAACGCTTTCCTTTTCCTCTTTAACCGAATTAATTATTGATAATTAATTCTTTAATTAATTCATTAATTACCACCACCCCCTTCCCTCTTTTCCTGGTGGAGTAAAGTCATTCTCCTATTCTACTGAGCCAAAGTGACACCTTTCTTTTATCGCACCAATCCTACTCCATGTGCTCCCTTCGAAGCCTGCGACCGAAAGTTCTCACGCCACCTTCCTTTTGTATGTATATATTACATCTAATTCTTAATATAAAAACTAATTAATTAATTTAAATAGATTAAAATAATTAATTAAGTTAGTTATTTATAATAAATATGTATTTTGTCTTAAAATATTTTTACTAATCTAGTGTTATTTAATAAAATATTTAATATATGCAACTATTATAAGGACTATTTTAAAAAAAGATAGATAAATATAAAAAACAAAATAAATTAGAATCTTATATTTAAAATTAAATTTAAAATTAAACTAACTTTTATAATAAAGACTTATATATATATGTGTGTGTGTGTGCGCCCTCCCTGAATCACGTGCCCCTTTCCACACACGCTATCCATTCCTTCCACTAGAGGCTTTACCTTGCACTGACTTTACCTTGCCCTGACCAAGCTAACTGGGAGCTCCGGTTCGTATCCTGAAAAATTAATACTACTTCTAGTAGTTTAGATAAGAGTCAGTTAAAAGGTTAGTTTTAGTCCTAAATATAAAATATTAATTTTTTTTTTTTCCAAATCTATATATTTTTTTCCTCAAACATTCATATTAATTGTAAGGAGTTCTCATTAAGGGGTAATTTCAATACGCATGATTTAGATAGTATAATTTAAAAAGTTAACACACATCTGTCATAATTAACCAACTTTATTAATTTTCTTAATCTTTCTAAATTAATTGTCTATCTCTTATATTAAAATTCAGAAGTGACGGGCATTTGGGTTTACCCAAAAATGACACAAATTGGGGAAAATCAAATCAAATTGGTAGGCTTTGCTTTGAGAGAATTTCTTCTCTTATATTAAATTTAATATATCATTTTAATATACTCCTTTTGATCTTAACTGTAATTTACATAAATTAAGAAGATTAGTTTAATTAATTATTTATAATAAAATATGTATTAATTTTTTAAGATACCAAATTCAATCATTTGCATTGAAATTGAAAATTTTCCTATTGATGCCTCGCCTCTTTAAATATGTGGAATTAATAGGATGATTTGGTGATTAAATTATAAATTGAGGAAACAAAGTTAATCAACATTTTACATTTGTGAGTAACATTCAACTAGCTTCTAAGGTTGGAGGGAGTTTATTATGATTTTATTACATAAATAAAAAAGGAGATAGTTAGTGTACTATTTGAGATGGTTGAGTGGCATAGGCTCTATCTTTTAGAGTGCGTTTGGTATGAGGGATTTGGAAGGGAGGAAAGGAAGGGGGAAGGATTTTAATAATTTCTTCTTGTTTGGCAACACACAAATTTTAGCCTCAACCTCCCCTCCAAAATTGGGAGGATTTGGAGGGAAATGACAATATTTTATCATGTTATGACTATTATACCCATATTCATTTTTAATATCTCTATACTACCCTAAATCTTTATCTTCTTATCTCTAGACGTTGCTCTCTTCTTTGCATGTAAATGTGAAATTTGAAAAGATAAAATGAACAATTCAATGAATAAAGTTTTGAAGATTTAAATTTTGATATATATAATTTTATATGTCAACACTTAAATCCTCAAAGCTATGTAGCCATAAAGATAAAAATATATGAAAACGAGGTCCCACATCTAATGAGCTTATTTGTTTAACCAAAAATTTCATTCAAAGATGAGATGCGGTACAAGTTGTGGTTGAATATTACTTCAGCCTTCTTTTCAATAATACTTCACGCTCTAGAGCATATTAGAATTTTTGTATAAGTATTACTCAATATATTAAATGTTATTTACAATTCTATTTTATTGAACATTCTATAAAATTTGAAAACATAACTTAAATGAAATAAGGGCAAAATTGTCCGTGTAAAAATATTTTTCCTTCCACTCCCCTCATAAATCAAACAAGGTAATTTTAAAACTCCTCCCCTTCCCTCCCTTTTTATAAATCCAAACAAGTTAACATTAAAATCCTTTCACTCTCCTCCTGTCCCCTTTCCTCCATTAAAATCCCTCCCCTCCTTTTCTTTTCATTGAGCCAAACAAACCATTAAGTTTTAACCAAGTGCTGGTAGTCAGAGTTCAATACATCAATTATCAACTTTGTGTATGAAATAAAACTAGTTATATAAAATTCACCTTTCTTTTTTAGTATCTTAAGAAAAATTAGTCCTCTCTATTGATAGAGTATTCGCTATTTTACAGAAAATAAGTTAAAATTAACATGGCTTCTTTTTTTAAATTTCTTTTAATATGTTCTTAATCTATTTTATCATCTCTCCGCTTCTCTCTTACGCCCCCACACCATTCCCCCTCCCCCCAAAAAAGAAAAAAGGAAAAACACATACACACACAGTCTGTAGATGGGATAATTTGGAGACTTTTCAAAGTATAAGACTGGTAATGCGAAGCCATACTGAGAAATAATGAATGTGAATCGCTTCATATTTGTTGAGTAATTTGACATTGTTATCCAAGTTATCACTGCCAAGACTTACTACTGCAATTATATAAAACACTATTCGCCGGACGAAGTTTTTTGTTTTTGGGGGGTTGTTTATTGAAAAGTTCAGGTGACAACGTTTGGTTCAAAAAAATAATTAATATAAAACACATATATAAGAATAAGGATAAATTTAAATGATTGAACCAACTAGTAAATATCAAAGATCTAGTTTGAAATGTGGGGGAAAAAACTTGTAAACTTCTTCTGAAATTGCATATTAATGTGTCGTTTTCGTTAGCTGCGTGAACCACGGGTCATATGAATAATATCGTGCATCCCACTAGAATACGAAAAGCTGAGGATCATAATATGTGATCCTTTCTATTTAATTTGTCAATTATATATTATATTACATGATATTTCGAAGGAATTTCTTGGGTCTTCCTTTATATCATTATGGATTGACTTCATCATTAATATGTAAATTTCATTGAAGTTGTGTAGGTTTACGAGTGCAGGACTCCAAGTACTCACTCTATGAAGAAAAAACAAAAGAAATAGAAAAAATGGGCCAAATTAGAAAAAGAAGCATCAAGCAATTTTCAAGGAAAGCGATTGGAAGTGGCCACGCAAAAACAATGTTAAAAGTAAAAAAAAAAAATGTAAAGTTCTAGGAAATTTTGCATATGTGGTGAAGGGAAAATCCTAATCTGAACAACTCGAATTCCAATGAACGCATGCTACCAAATCGATCCCTTGCTTCACAAACACGTCAGGGTGTCTGCATATTATTTTAATAAAGCTGGCCAAAATATTTTATTTTAATACTGTATTTTAGTCATATTTTAACAATAATTTAATTTTTTTTAACATAATGGTTTGAATTATTCCGTAATTTACAACTATATGACTTGTGAACTATATACAACTAAGAAGGTGTTTGGATGAAAACTAAAACATGATTTTAAAAGTAATTTTATGACATATAAAGTAATTATGTGCGAAGAGTTTTGTTTTGACTTGCATATTTTAAAAATTGCTTTTGTTGTAAACTACACACTCCTAAAATATTGACCCACATTGACCGAGTATATTTTATTATTTCATAACAATGGCTATGTAGTATGTACATGTTTTGTAAACAATTATTATTATAATTTTAAATATAAATTTATTGACATAACAAATTATAGTTACTAGTTAATAAAATAGACTTTTTTTAAAAAAAGTAATACAAAAAATAAAATATGCAATTTAAAACAAGCCGTAGCTCATATTCATTAAACGTTATCTAACTATTTTATAAGCCATTGCCTTTTTATAACATTTTTTTTATAAATTTGACAGCTATATAATTAAAATAACCCCGAGTATTAAAATAAAAGTTAGATAATAAATTTGAGAATATTAAGAAAATTATTGAAATTTGTTATTTATAACAAATACATGTCAGCTATTCTAAACTATCATATTTAACCATGCATATTAAAATCCATTAGTAGAAACCTTATAATCAATGGGGATTTTTTTTTAAAAAAAGAATTATAAATTAGAAGACAAGATAGATAGATTGAGATATTAATGATCAAATCTAATCTTTAAGCTAGCTAGTATTGTACTATTGTGAAGGACATGAAGTAGTATTAATAGTCAATAATAATAATAATACATGTTCTTTTTGCTTCTTTTTATATGACTTTATAAAACATTTTGATTTTATTTCTATATTGATTTATAATGCTAAAAAAATTAATTATTATTTCTTTAAATATACCCTGCCTAAGAGATTAAAAACAAATTATTATAATTTTGGTTGATTAATTTAGTAAGGATATATATAGACAATAGGTAAAAAAATTTTACAAACATATTAATTACTCTTTATAATCCATATAGTCATATATGTCGTGTGAAAAAAAAGTAAGGGAGAATAAAACAAGTCAACATGTAGCATTCCAATCCATATGCCATGATCACTTCCTTAGCACCCAAGTTGTGAAATCAAAATGCGTAAAATTGACTTTGCTTTAGGGGAAAAAACAAAGAAAAAAAATCATAATGCGCCAACTATTGAGGCAAACAAAATAGAAAATTTATTTGTGATTATAGTTGAACTTATATTATTTTTAATTTTTTTTTACCAGTATCAACAAAATTTTTTGAACATGTAATATTTATGTCCTGTTCGATTACATAAACCATTAAATTATGCAGTTAGGGATAATTATCATTGTTTTGGGAGACAATGAAAGTGATTATATGATTCAGATTCATCAATTCTACATAAAAAGGTGTTACAAGTTCAATTTATTAGAATTTAGAAACATGGGATTGCTTAACGGGGTTAGTAAAGTCTCCAGAATAGCAAGTTGTGCTTTGCTTTTCTTTTCTTTTTTTTTTTAAATAATTATAAATTGATGAAAATTCAAGGAAAGTTCCAAAAGGACCAATTCTCGTAAATCCAGCTAGGGGTGCATAAAGTCGTGAACCGGTGCCTTTTTCCCGTTTCCCTTTGGAATGAACTGGCTTTCGGTTTTTGAGACATCGGGTTGGTTATTGTACTTAGAAAAATATTTAGAAGTTTAAAAAGAAAAATAATTTAATTTAATTTAGTAATAGAAAATATAATTTCTTTCATCTCAAATATATTCCCATGAAAATTAATATTAAGATGTAAAAATTATTTTTAAATCATAAATATGTAATAATTAAGCCTTATTTTTATATAATATCAAGCAAATAAATTAATTTAAATTTTTTTAGATATTAAAAGAGTGAATATTAAAATTTTTTGCCATAATTATAAAGTCAATTTAATATATAATGCATCAGAAAACAAATAGCTAAAGTTAATTAATTGATATTCATAATAAAACAAGAAAATTTGTGTGTATCAAGGTGGGATAAATTGGGGTTTGATCTAGCCAAGTGTTTAACCTAACCCGCTTATGTAGAATCATTCTGATATCCTAGGTAGGGTTAGGCCAATCAAGTCGATGGATTTGTTAAACATTCATAGATCAAGTGAACAAAATTATTAAATTACACTTTGATTGAGGGAAGATATTACTACCTCCGGTTCTTAATATAATTAAGAGTTAGTTTGATATTTAATTTAGTTTTAAGTAGAAATCCCAATTCATTTTTTTTAATATTTATCTATTTTTTTAAAGTAATCATTGTAGTAGTTGCACATATCAAATATTTTATCAAATAGTAGTTCTAGCAAATATACATAATTATTAGGGGTATACTAGAGAAGATAACACTTATTTATTACAAATAATTAACTTAATAAATTTTTTTAATTTACTTAAATTAGTTAACTAGCTTATTTATATATACACCACTTCTGGTCCTTTATATAAGAATTCGTTTGATTTTTATTTTGGTTCTAAATATAAAATCCAAATCCACTTTATCTCTTATATTTATTTATTTATCCTTAAGATAATCTTTATAATAATGGTAGTTCTAATAAAAAAATATTTGATTGGTAAGGATAATTTATGAAAGACAATACTTATTTATTATAAATAACTAATTTAACTAATTTTTTTAATCTGTTTAAATTAGTTAATAAGCTTTTATATTAAGGATTAGAGTTAGTATGATAGAAGGCGGTGAAGGAAGTAGTACGTACTTTGTTTTTGGGAAGGAAGGGAAGACAATTAAGTGAGCAATCCACGAATGGTTGAATTGCTAAAATTCCAGAGTGTAGACAGATAAATCAAATTATTTTGGGACGCAAATATTCTCTCCATCGAATTCAAATGCAAAATTGGAATGCATAATGGGTTAGGTTCTACATTTTTTTTGAATACTTTTAAAATCTCAAAATTTTAAAATATTTTTCGGTTTTGTGTGGCACCGATCCAACTCCATGCCGTCTTCTACCACTTCATACTTTTTTATTAAGAAAAATCCAAAATCACACTCTAGCTAGCAAAATATTATACTCCTAAATATAAGACCTATTTTATAGTGTAATTTATAATATAAAATGAGTCTTATATTTAAAACAAAAGAAGTATTCAAAATTGAATTCCAACTAATGGTGGATAGATGGAAAATAATTTAATATTTTTCAAATAATATCTTAATTTTGGAATTTGTGAATATATAAAATCTCGTTAAAAGAATTTTATTTTCATTTACAATTTTATTTCACTTATAGTCGGATTATTTGATTGTATACGGGTCCAAAAGAGAATAAAAATTGAAAATACATGATCATTCCCAAAATTATGTCATCATCAAAATACGAATTTATGAACCATTTTTCAAATTATGCGCTAATTTGACTATCAATGTAAGCTTATCATTCAAGTTTCATAGGAAAATTTGTTATGTGCATAGTTGAGTGTATTTTTATCTTAAAAATATTATCAGAGGAGTTACCGCTTTATATGTACTCAAAAGAAGATTATAAAATATTCTACCAAAAAAAAAAGAAGATTATAAAATAGTGTGACACAGAGCCTTTCATGTTGCATTGTTTTTGAGAGATTACATATTACACATTAGCTTAACTTGACAAATTTCTTTTAGGGTATGTTTGGCTCAACGAGAGGAAGGGGAGGGGAGGGATTTTAATGGAGGGAAGGGGAGGGGAGGGGAGTGGAAGGATTTTAATATCACCTTGTTTGGATTTATAAAAAAAGAGGGGAGGGGAGGGAAAAATATTTTAATATGGACAATTTTGCTCTTATTTTATTTAAGGCGTGGGCATAATAGTCACAACATGACAAAATATAAACATAATGGTCACAACATGACAAAATATGAACATAATGGTTATAATATGACAAAATATTGCCTTTTCCCTCCAAATCCTCCCAATTTTGGAGGGGAGGTTGAGGAGGGGAGGGGAGGGGAAATTTTAAAAATTTTTCCCTCCCCTCCTAAAATTTGTGTGTTGCCAAACAAGGGAAAATGATTAAAATCCCTCCCCTCCCCTCCCCTCCCTTCCAAATCCCTCATACCAAACACACCCTAAACCACGGTAGCTTGTTTGGGAATAAAAAAGCACTTTAAACTCTAGTTCATATTGTTAAAAGAAATTGGACAGTGTGGGGTACCCAGATTTGGCGTCGGCACCACCTAAAAAAAATTCTAGGAGTGTTTAGATAGAAACTAAATCATGATTTTAAAAATAATTTTATAATATACAAAATAAATATGTAAAAAAATTTATTTTAATTTTGGAAAAAATATTTTTAAAAAACACTTAAAGCTTCTCAAACTCTTTTATTGAAAAGTAATCCTTCCGTTTTGCTTTCAATATTTTCTTCCTTCCCGGCAAGCACCAGCAACGTCTATACATTCTCCATTCATAAGAATGGCATGTCTTTTATATAGAGATGAAGAGGGAAACTAACACACACCCATACACTCGTTGCTTGCTCCTTCTTTGGACCAACGTCTCTCTAGAGACTCTTATTTTTACCTTTTTCGTTTTTGTTTCAAAAAGCCTTGCTGAATCTCTCTAATCCAGAATCTCGAACGTCGTCAATCTTTTGATGTCCTATTGGTGAGAATCGCTTAAGAGGAGCAGACATTTGCTTTCTCAAAAAGGGCCAAATCAAATCAATCTGTCTGAATAGATGGAGCAGAAACACGTTTTGTTGTCAGCATTGAGCGTAGGGGTTGGTCTTGGAGTAGGGATTGGGTTGAGTTCAGGGCAAGTGGTTCAGAAATGGGTTGGAGGGAATCATGCGCTCTGTGGTGAGCAGATTGAGCAGGAACTTTTAAGGCTGGTGATTGATGGCAAGGAATGCAAGGAAACTTTTGAAGAGTTTCCTTATTACTTAAGGTAATTTAACTGACTTTTCCTACCAAAATTGTTAATGTATTTGTTGCTTGCTTTTTATTTTGTATAATGAAGTTGGTGCTTCAAGGTTTTGAAGATATGATAAACATTTTTCACGGGGTACTTGAAATTTACTTGCAATCTATTTTGAAGCTTCTTGTACTTGTAGATTTGACTTTCTGACATGACTTCTGGTCTTCTATGTTGGTTCTTCTGTTCTCTGAGATTTTTTAAGTTTGTTATTGATCTCAGGTCTCGGCTTTATGCTCTGTCAACCCTGAGCTTTCTTTGATTTTCTGTAGGAGGAATCCTGTCCACTTTTCCGTGGAAATTCTCTCTTTCTTTTATCATTTCTTGGGCCAGGACGGATGAGAAGTTACGCAAAATGAAACTGAATCCGAAACTAACGTGCCTTAATGTATTGCTTGCAGTCACAGGGAATTTTTCTTTATTTTATTCATATAAGATTTTTCTCATATCTAGGATTATTCTTTTCAGTTGCAATTTTGTAGTTTTTATTTTATTTTTATTGTTCAGATTGATTCTGCATAGCACTTCGATGCAGATTCTAGTTTCATCCTCCTCGTAGAAAATGTAACATATATTCTTTGTGCTTTAGTGCACCTTTTATTTCCCAATTCAGTTGACTTCTGATTCAGAGCATGAAAACAGTGATTAGAATACACTTGCACACCGAAATATGTAAACTTTATCTTCCTGAAAATCTATTATGGTTTTTTTTTTTTGGAGGGGGGGTGTCAATTGACAAAAGAAACTGTTAATTTATGCTACTCTTATGTAGTGTAGCTCTCAGGTCAGCTATTAGTGAAAGAAACATACTATTGAAGAACTCTTGCAACGTTGAGCCGTATCCTTGCGTCCTTTTTCTTAGTATTATAAAATTCATTCACATATTACTCTCAGCCAGACATGATGCTTGAAGTACTTGTTTTTATTTAATGTCTATGCAAGCTTGAGAACCATGCTTTAGCTGTAACTGTACAAGCATAGATCTCTTGAAGTATCTATTGGGTTTTTGATTGAGGTGTAAGCAAGCATAAGAACCATGCTTTACCCATAACTGTGGCTTATGTTTAGCATAGATCTCTGTGGATGTGAGTCTTTGGTCCATTCACTGGGGAATGCGGCGTGATGCTCTACCCTTGAAAGAATTTGTTATGCTTGTCTTGAGACCATTTATCCTCAAGTAGATAGGCTTTATAAACACCTGCTTCTAGTTTCAAATCTTACGTGAAATATGAATTTTCCCTGATAACTCAAATCTTATTCCACTGTTTGGTGGTGACTATGACAGTGAAAGAACTTGTGAGTTATTGAGGAGTGCTGCATTCGTTCATTTGAAACAACTTCACTTTTCCAAACACACCCGTAATCTTTCACCGGCAAGTAGGGCAATTCTGCTTTCTGGACCAGCAGGTATGTTATGAAGATGTCCTGCACAAGATTGTTTAGGTATTCATGTCTGATTGACTCATACTGTTATTTTCAAATTTTGAAGAGCTTTACCTGCAAATACTTGCCAAGGCTTTAGCTCATCACTTTGAGTCAAAGTTGCTGCTTCTAGATATTGCTGACTTCTCTTTCAAGGTGATTATTTTCATATGTTAATTTCATTTATTTAAATTGAATAAGCAAATATTAGCATCTGATCTATTTCCCTTGTACAGATGCAAAGCAAATATGGATGTGCAAGAACAGAATCAGTAAGTTTTCTTTTGCTATGAACACTTTATGTTTACTTTTTTGTCCCGCCATGGTGTCTGTTCTGCACTAACAACTGGCGATACATCACTGTTTACACAAAATAAATTTGTTTACTCACTTTGTCATTCCTTAAGTCATACTTTTAAATTATTAACTAGAATGTACACAAAAAAAAAAAAAAAAAAAATTTAACTAGAACATGGATTGACATGAATATTTACGTGGGGAGTGTTTTCTTGCCTGTAATTCTGGACTCTAGACTTCCCTCCCAAAAAAAAAAAGAAACTTTCAGTTCAGTGTACTATATTCTCTCAAAAAGGGATTACTTGAAGTTACAAATATTTAGTTGTTTTGTAAGGGGATTTTCCTAACTGGTTTGCTTTGTTTATAGTCCTCTCAAAGGTCTTTATCTAAGGCGGCTCTCGAGCGAGCGTCCAGTTTTTTGGGTTTCTTTTCAGTTTTCCATTCAACTGGAAAAACTAAAGGTAAGAAACAAGAAAGAAACACCCCCCGGGCTTGGGGAGAAAACAATTTTTGTATTTCTCAGTATTAGATTACTTTTTCTTGGGAGTATTGATACTTCTAACTGTTGATATGACGATTGAAATCCCTTCTACATTTAGTCATGATGTAGCTTTCTTTTTCAGTGCTGATAATTTTTTCTTATAGTGGTCATGTTCAAGATCTTGCAAAAGGTTATGAATTTTTCTATAACATCATGTTACCATGCGGATTTTGCATCTTTAAATATCCTCCAGTTATGACTGTTCGCTAAATTTTACTAAACTTTTGTAGTTTGTACATTATTTTGACATATCTTGATTGACAACTTTCATTCAGGCACTTTGCACACACATAGTAATAGTACTGGAAGTTCCAATACATCTTCAAAACTTAGCAGGAATGCCTCTGCTGCATCTGATATGAGTAGCACCGCTTCCCAATGTGGTCCAACAAATTCAGGTTGTACATGAAAACATATTTATCTCTCTCTATCATCCAGTTTTAGCTAATATCCTCTTCATATATATTTTGATAGATTTGTCTTCTATAATGATAACCGTGTTAAAAATGTACTAAACTCAAGGACTAATGGTTGCCAATATGTAAGGCTTCATCTTTATAATATCAAATATAGTACCTCTACTTTTAATTAAGCTGTGCGCATTGCCCACTTCTTTCACCAATTTGTTATTAGTAAATGCAGCTGCTTAATGCTTGGAAAGTTGGAAGTAAGTGTAGATTTTAGTTATTGCAGGGATATTCTTAGAATTTTGTAATATTTAATAGCAAGAATTTATCACATAATAATAATAGTAGCAGCAGCAGCAGCAGCAGTAATAATCATATCTTATCACTCTTAATCTAAATAATCAATTCCTTATTTTATAATCGAAGCTGCATAAATTGCAAATTTTTGTTTGCTCATTGCTTTGAACTTCCATTTTCAGGCACCTTGAAGCACATGAGCAGCTTGTGTTTTGATGAAAAACTCTTCCTTCAGTTGCTCTACAAGGTGATGTCATCATAGCTTTTCTCTCTACTTCGAATTTGTACTGTATTTAAGAAGTACCATAATGGGCAAGGTTTCCGTAGGACAAGTATAGCTGAAAAAAACTAACATCACTTGGAAGGTATCTTAATTCCATTCACTCAAAAAAAAAAAGAAGTGTCTTCGTTCCAGGGATATGGTCCTCTGCTACGCTAATTTTGAAATAGGATTTTTGCTTTGAAAGATACATCTAAGAAAAACGGACTTGGGATATATCTATCAATAGTCGTTTCTAACAAGAAGGATCTATATTAGCTGCTGCAGGTCTTGGTTTCTGTCTCAGGAAAAAGTCCCATCATTTTATACATTAGGGATGCTGAGAAGATTTTCCTCCAATCAGAACGGCTATGCAATTTGTTTCATAAAATGCTTGAAAAACTTTCAGGGCCAGTGTTGGTACTTGGTTCCCAGATAGTAGATGCTGAGGATGAATTCTCAGAAGTTGATGAAAGGCTTGCAACATTATTTCCTTACAACATTGAGATTAAACCACCCGAAGATGAGATTAGTCTTGGAAACTGGAATGCCCAACTTGAAGAGAACATGAAAATAATTCAGTTTCAAGATAACAAAAAGCACATTGCTGAAGTACTTGCAGCAAATGATATTGAATGTAATGACTTGAATTCAATCTGCCGTGCAGACACAATGGTGCTAAGTAATTATATTGAAGAGATTGTAGTATCTGCTATACGTTATCACTTGATGAATACCAAGGATCCAGAATACCGAAATGGGAAGCTAGTAATATCATCTGAGAGGTTAGAACCTGGACCATCGATTTCTAAGTATTCATTTAAGCGAAATGTTTTCTAGTTACTGATGTTGGTAATGAACAGTCTGTCCCATGGTTTGAATCTATTTCAAGAAGGCAAAAGAACTGCTGAGGATACCCTAAAGCTGGAAGCTAATGGAAACAAGGTATGCTTACATCCATTCTCATTTCCAAGGGTAAGATGGATCAGCAAAATTGCTTCCAAATAAATAAATAAATAAATAAGGAAGAAAAAGGCAATGAAGATGATGAAAGAGTTCTCATGATTCTAAATTTACATTGCAGGGCTCAGCTGGCGGAGAGGGGAATGGTGCAAAAAATGAGGTACGGTCTGACGCTCAAGCACCTGAAAACAAAAGTGAGACAGGGAAATCCATTCCTCTAGCAAAGAGTGATGGAGAGAATTCTGCTCCAAAAGCGTCTGTAAGATTGATTTCCCTGTAGCCAACTTCAAGAAGATTTGCATTGGAGGGATCTTGAAAGGCGAAGCAGTCTTTCTTATCATTCTAGAACCCACTGTTCAGACACATATTGAACCTCTTTCAAACAATGAAAGAGAAAGGAAACTCTATCAAGAACGTTCTATGCATATGAGCGGCTGACAACTACTATCAGTTTCTATATTCACAACAAATATCATCATCAAATATTACACATTTTTTCACATTGCACTATTCCGTAAACTTTTGTCAATTTCACTATCACAGCATAAGAGTGTTTGAGATTTGATAGTTAAGCCGATACGAATGGTTCCGGGGCATGCCTTCACTTTTCTCCAAGGCCTAGAGTTTGAAACTATTCAATATTAATTGTTGTTTTACATGGTTACTTGCGTCTGTTATTTTATATTATTATTGTTCTTATTACTATTAGTGTTACAACAAGTTTATTATTGTGATTGCAGGAAGTTCCTCCTGACAATGAGTTTGAGAAGCGAATTAGACCAGAGGTCATCCCTGCAAATGAGATTGGAGTTACATTTGCAGATATTGGTGCATTAGATGAAATTAAAGAGTCACTCCAAGAGCTGGTCATGCTTCCCCTTCGAAGGCCAGATCTCTTCAAAGGTGGACTTCTTAAGCCTTGCAGAGGCATATTGCTCTTTGGACCTCCAGGTACTGGGAAAACAATGCTTGCAAAGGCAATTGCAAATGAAGCTGGAGTAAGCTTTATCAATGTCTCAATGTCTACCATCACTTCAAAATGGTTTGGAGAAGATGAGAAAAATGTTAGAGCTCTGTTCACATTGGCGGCAAAGGTTGCCCCAACTATTATATTTGTTGATGAGGTTGATAGCATGCTTGGGCAGCGAACAAGAGTTGGAGAACATGAGGCTATGAGGAAGATTAAAAATGAATTCATGACGCACTGGGATGGTCTATTGACAAAACCTGGGGAACAAATTCTAGTCCTTGCTGCAACCAACAGGCCAGTTGACCTTGATGAAGCAATCATACGACGGTTTGAGCGAAGGCAAGTCATTATAGATGCATAGGTTGTCTGTTTCTGATTAATTTCAATATTGCCATTCTTAGAAAAAGTGCCTACATGACCTTTATCAACAGTTAGGTGCTCATAAGAAAAGAAAAGGCTAAATCAAACTATAAAGCTTTTACACATAGATTGCAAGTGGCTCCATCATATGACATGGTTCTTTTACATTTTGTTTTTCCAACTCTATGCAACACTCGTGATCACCAAAGTCTTCAAGTTTATAAATTGTCTGATATTTGTGTTTACTGACAGAAAAATACATCAGTGTTTGAATTTGCACTACTATTTATTTTGAAGATTCTCTTAAGCATCTCTTAGCAATACTATTGAATAATTTGATTTTCAAACGCATCTTATTATTGAGATTTGCAACTGATGCCTCTGTAACTTTTCATGTTGAGCAGAATCATGGTTGGCCTTCCATCAGCTGAGAACAGGGAAATGATCTTGAAGACTCTACTAGCTAAGGAAAAGACTGAAAATTTAGACTTCAAAGAGCTTGCTGTTATGACAGAAGGATACAGTGGAAGTGATCTTAAGGTTTGTTTTGCAGCTTATGATTCTAGTTTACTGCTTCTGAAGTGTTGGCATCATCTCGACACTGAATTTCTGTATAAACAGAATTTTTGCACAACTGCTGCTTATCGACCTGTTAGGGAGCTCATAAAGCAGGAGAGATTGAAAGACAAGGTAGTAGTATCACTAAGCAACCTTTACAATGTTATTTTGTGACATTGCCCCCAACCTTGCCCTTATCAATACCGGTTAAATGACTGGTATCAATTTTATCTTGTTCGAGGAAAAGAACAAAAAGGCAGCAGAAAAACAAAACTCAGAGGATGCTTCTGATACTCAGGACGATGGAGAAGAGCAAGTAATTGCCTTGAGGCCTTTAAACATGGAAGACATGAGACAGGCTAAGAGTCAGGTAAGGTTAACTGAAAACCCTTCTCAATTCACATGAAGGACAATGGATTTACAGTATTCTGGTTGTTCAAGGGAATTCACTGACTAATATATGACACCTGAGTAAATAGTATCAGGTTGGTAATATTTCATTAGTATGAGGCATGAGATAATCGCAATCAAAGACTCAACTAACCTGTACTTGATTCATCACTGATTTCGCTACTCTTTTGCTTCCTTTCTATTGTGTCTTTCCTTGAAAAGACTTACATTGCGAGTCTTGATTTCAGCACATAGCTTTATCAGACGCCTAGTACACCTCAACTGTTAAAGGAGATCATAAACTTGCCTAGTGACCCCTCATGATTATACTTGTGAAACTTGATCTTTATCATTGTGATACAGACGAATCAAGATCTTGTATTCTTCCCTACATATGGCTATTTCATTATGAAAGCTTAATGGTTTGTTTTAATGCAGGTTGCTGCAAGTTTTGCTGCTGAAGGATCAATAATGGCTGAGCTGAAGCAGTGGAATGAGCTATATGGAGAAGGAGGTTCAAGGAAGAAACAGCAACTCACTTACTTCCTATAGGATGTACGTAGAAAGCTGGTAAGCAATGGACTGGTCAACATTCTTTCTTCAAAACACAAGAACATAGCCCATAAAACCGACATTGAAATGTCCAGTTATGCCAGGGGGATGCTCTCAAAAATTAGAAGCAATATCTTGTACATATAGAAGAGCTAAAAATCCAGGCATATATCCTCCATACTGTGTGTAATTCATCATATCATGCATCATGTGTGGAGAGGGTTGTTGGTATTTCATTCGGTTGTCTAGAAACCAATGCAACCTGTGCTAGTACTAGGGGACTCGTAATTGGTTTTTGAAGATGCATTGGCTTTTCAGTGAGTAAGAGTGATTACACCAAACCTTTTAGGTTAATGATGTATTTATAAGAAAAGCATCGTCAGACAGTGAGCTTTTGAATAATGGCTTGTAATTGCTTGTTTTGTTTGCGTTAGATTTCAGATCTACTATTGATGGTCTTGAGTATTTAATAGAGATTTTTCCTATTAAATATTATATATAATACATGAACGGTATAAATATTGGATATACGTAATTTAATTTAAATATGTTTAAATGATAATCGTTGAACTTTGGGTTTGCCTTTAATGGGCCTGATTATTTTAATTGGGCTTTTCGTAATCAAAATATAAATTAAATCAAGATTTAATTATTTGTTGATATCACATTTATTGCGATACTATTAATTTAAAAATCTGATACTTGCTGCTGAAAATCTAATTTATTTTTCAATTGCGATCCATATATCATCTATTTATCATCCATAAACTATTCTAATTCCATTCAATAATAGTCAAGTTAATTAGATTTTTTTAATTAAAAAATAATTAAATCTTTAAAAATATTAATTTGTTAATCATTATAATTCTATTTGATTTTTAATCAAGTCCTTATATTAGATTTTCAAGTTATAGTCATTAGTCCATGTGTTCATAATATGTTAGATTGATGATTAAGAAACATAAATATTCACATAATACAAAATAAAAAGGAGATTTTTATTTAAACAAAAAAATAAGCTTTATGATGTTTACAATCATCGCCGTGGATATATAATTTGTAAGCTAATTAATTTTGATTTTAGGAAAGAATTAATTATTTAATACTTGAAATTTGATTGAGTTTGTAACTGAGTTCTTATAGTTTAACTTGTTGCAACTCAATCCTTGTAGTTTATGTTTATGACTCGATCCTTATTAGTGCTACATCAGATGAAAATGATCCAAGTGGATTGTGAGCTATGATGTTCTTCTTTTCTTTACTGTCTCCTTCTCCAACGTGGCACTGCTTCTTCCTCATCTCCATTGCCATCATAAAGAGCCCTAAGCCTACAACCCATGAAGCTCACCACCACGTTCATCCCCTCCTTCTCCCACAGGTCTTCACTGCGACTGTCATTCTCATCATCACCCAATCCCCAACTACCATCTCCCCTAATAAACACACTTGGTGTCATATCTTGTAAATTTTAACTTACGAGATGAAGGATTTGAAACTAACTGTGGGCTAGATAGAATAGTAGAATAAAGATGGAACAACTTTTAAAGTGAAACCTAGGTAGGGACCAAACTGTCATTTTGAAAAGTTTCAGTTAAGAAAGGACAGTATTGGAAATTATGCCTGAAATTCTTGAAATTCTTGAAAATTCATGAAAAGTAGAGTGTCTAAAATAGTATTTAAGGCCTAAAAAGTGAAAATAGAATGAGACTTATCAGAAAATTTTCTATAATTATAGGTATTTTTGGCTAAACAAGAAAAAAAAATTAGCCAAAGTGAATTATTTTAAATGTATAAAGGTCTTAATTGTTCAGACAGAAATGAAAAAAAAATTAGTTGAGAGTTTATTACAGATTGTAAAATTATTTCTAAGCCTTGAAGGTGAGAAGGTTAACTTTAAAAATATTTAATGTCGAATCATATCGGTAGGAGGTCGATTTTGAAGAAATTTGAATAGAGGGAGTTATAGGTTGAACTTTAATCTAAGAAAAATAGGGAACTTCCTCTCATTAAAAGAAAGTTATTGGCATAAAGAAATGAATTTTTAGAGCCACTGGATTGGACAGAATTTAAGAAAAATTTAACCAATTTGGTATAATTATTCAGTAGAATGATCTAAAGCTTGGTGAGGTAATTTTTCTCCATAATTTTCTACCATTTTGGCACCATTTTATGAAGAGACGATATGATTGGAATTTTTAAAATTTATGAAAGGCATGCCTGGAAGAATGAATTATGTAATAAGATAATATATTTTTAAACACATGTTTTTCTAAAAGGAAGACACCTCATAAGGCAAATGGCATGATATTAGTATTTGGAAGACAGGACGACCTTGACTTGGAAGAGCTTGATGATGTAAGGGAGATGATGTAAGAGGACACATGGCTAGTCATCTTATTCTCCTATGACACTCGGTATGATCATGTAAAACATGGCTTGATAAAGGGGACAAGTGTACAAAGAAATTATAACATTTCACCAAGACCCAAATAGAAAATCCAAGCTAAAAGTTTGTCTATAAATACCTATCCAAGTTCCTCATTTTTGGCCAACATAAGAAGACATAGAGAGGAAAGTTTTTGCTCTTGAATCAAAGGGAAAAGGAAGAGAACAAGGAAAAAGAAAACCAAGTCAATTTTAAGGCAATACACAAGGTAAGTTAAGGATTCTTTTAAGGGTTTAATTGCCTTAATTAATGATTGATTTGGATTTAATTTTGATGGGAAAAAATAGCTAAAACCCTAAGGTACTTTTTTGGCCAAAATGGTATAAGTCATAACATGAATGATTAAAGGGTGGCCTAGGAATTAACTCTATTTATGAAAGAATTTCAACTTGTTACACACATACATATGCTTTAGCCAAAGGAAGAATTAAGGGAAGAAATTGGATTTGGATAAATCTAAGTTCAAATATGGATTCTACATGAAAAATCATAAAAATGACACAAAACCCTAAAATCAAAGATAAGGTTTATGGTGTATGTCAAGTCAAGTCATTGATATTGCTTGAGTTGAACATAGAATGCCCCTGTTGTATATTTGATAGGTACTGTCCATTGGCAAGAAAAGCTCCAAGGATAAAGGAAAGGAAGAAAGAGTCAAGCTTGAAAGAGGTAGCAAGAACTTACAACTTTGATCTTAACTTGCATTGTTTATTTGGTTGCTATATGGATATGCTGATTGAGCCCAATTCTTTTATGTCTCTTCATATCATTTTCAGGGCTTTTATCATAGTTAGTAGCTCTTTTAGTGATAATTGTGTTTAATTTAGATTAAGATTCCTTGCTTTGAGTTACTGTCTTTTTTAGGACAATTAATGCTTCAAATTGTTGCTTTCTATTGCAGGAAACTTAAGAATTAGAGCCATGATTGGAGACTAAGGAACTACACAACACAAGACTCAAAGTATTGATTCTAGAACTGTTCACTATGGCTAAGTAAATTATGTGCCACGGTGTAATTGGAAGATAAGCATCACTATAGTCTTAAGATGTCTTCACCGCGGCCATATTTTGTCTTCACTGTGGCAACCTCATCGATTTTGATGAAGCTCCTCTTAGGAAAGCTTCATTACGGCAAACATTTCCCTTAGCCGCAATGAAGTCCTCATATTAGCAACCCAGATTCGGATCCTAATAGCAAGATTAGGCTACCCACTCATTAAATCCTACCCATTTCATCCCCTTAAATGTTTAGAAACCCTATTTTTGACCTAACACTCCATTCACTCATCTATAGCCTCCTCTATTCATCCTCTCTCACTCTCCCTCATCAAACTCTCATCTTCTTCCACTTATGCATCTTCCACTATGGGTAGCTCGAAATCATTGTTGATTGTGGTGCTTCCTACTCCATTACATGGCTAGACATTTATTCTCTTGAAGATGGATTGATTGGCATGAGTTCCAAGAGCTTCAAAGAGGAGTTGGCTTTATCTATAGTCTAGTTGCTTGTTTATGAATTCCTAGATCTAGGGTTTGTAAAATTGTGACTGAACTATGTTGGTTATGATTGTAATCAATTCTAGATGATTATGTTATGTATTGGATTAGTTAATGTTGAATGTGGGCTTCTATATATGTGATTACATATATGTTTCTATGCAATTCTTTTGATACTCTTCTTTCTGCATGATATTGTTTAATAATGAGTTAATCTGAATTTACATTGAACCAAGTGCATTAATTAATCCTAATACACACATAAAGTGAGTTTTATAGGGTTTTATGATTGGATGTCCATTTATTAAGACTCTAGACTTAAAGGATTCTTTAAGGTTTTTCGTTTAGAAAACTTAGTGATTTATACTCCCAAAATCATTTTGAACTATGATTGCCAAGATCCATTTTCAAGAGGTTTCATCAACTATTTCCAACACTTGTTTTTCTTAGATTTAAGGTTTTGATGATAACAAATCAAGTATGTTTTGGTTTAATATGTTGATCGATCACCTGATCGATCAAAAAGTAATCGATCAAGTATCAGATAAATTGTCTCTGTGTAATTGAAGGTTGGTACTAAGTTTGATCGATAAATTGATAGATAATTCAAGGTTTATGTGTTGATCGATCAATTGATCGATCATTGTTAACAATGTTTGGTATAAAAGTCTGTAGAAAATTATCTATCACTTGATCGATAATTTGATGATCAAACAATTGATAGATAAAGGGACATTATTCTGGTAGGAAGTTATCGATCACATGATCGATAAATAAGTTATCAATGTGGAGATAGATGAATGGTAAAGCCCTTCTACTTAAGTTATATTCTGTTTCATTCATCATTTATCGATCACTTTATCAATAAGAGATCTATCGATAACCAGATTGAACAATGCTTGAAAACTCACTGGATTATTGATATGTTTCTGGTCAAGGTTGTTTTTTGGTTTTTTAATCGATCACTTAATCGATCAGTGATTTGTTAATCAAATGATCGATCATCACTATCTCACTGCACCTAACTTTTTGAGTTATGTTTTCGATCACCTAATCGAACATTTGATTATTAATGAAATGATTCATCATCCAAGTTTCTGAATATTTTGTTTTCATATAACATGATCGATTAAGCTTTATCCCTGGTTTTTTAACTAAGCTTTTCAAATAATGTTTTATCGATAACTTGATCGATCAACCTTTAATCGATCAACTACTCGAACATTATACAATCTTTGTTTTCAGCTTAAAATACTTTTCTTGACTTTTTATCAATAAGTTTTTCTATCATTCATTTATCAATAAAGTACTCGATCATTGTTCTTTGGAAACCTTTTTATCTCACTCAGCTTTATCGATAACATGATCGATCAAACAGTTTTTAATCACTTGATTGATCATTAACTCATTTCAGTTAAAAACAACAAGTTACAGTGACTTTCAAAATCTGCTGAATAGTTCTCTTCAAGCTTTTCTCAGCCTTCATGTTTATCATAATTCTCTATTTTAAGGGAGTCAAAGCCATAAGTGATCTTAGACCTTTTCCTACTTAATCTTTCAAAGGTCACTCTTTTCATTTATCGATCACTTAATAGATCAATGGTTAATCCATAACTTAATCGATAAATATAGTTATCTGTTTCAAATTCTTTCACTTTGATTAATCGATAACTTAATCAATCAACCAGTTATCGATCATGACTTCGATCAAGGATGTTCAGTTTATGTTTAAAGTATCTGGTGATTAATTGATTCCCTTTCCAACTGCCACATAAATGTTTAATATCACTTGATTAGTTATCATCATGAGTTTCATTCTGAAGGAAAAACTTATTATTTTCAAGTATTGTTACAGAATACAAAGCTCAATGGATACTCAACGGATATTTCGTAGCCCTTAACCTGCCGTGTTAGAAGCATTAATGGTGAATACTGTTGCAATTGGGAAAACACGCAACCGAACTTCCAACTGCTAGAAGCTCTTCAGTCTAACAATTAATTAAACTTCTCCAACTATAAAAGGTGCAAAGAGCATTGAATGAGTAATTGAATACGTGAGCTACTTCTGCTGAAATACTTACTGTTGCATTCAATACTCTGTTTTTCTTTTTTTATTGAACTTCAGTGTTTCATATTTATTTACTCTGTGAGACAGAATGATACACCTTCTTTACTCACCTTCTAAGAGTAACTCAAGAGTGTGGACTCTTAGAGGGATTGTAACCTTATGGGTAGTAAGGGGCAGTGATTGAGGAAATCAATTACTGTACTAAGACACCAAGAGCTCGTTTAATCTTGGGATTATAGTGGAAATCTTAGAGGTGCTCTAAGGATTGGACGTAGGTCAAGTGTCCTTGCTCCGTGGTGAAATCCTTCTAACTCAAAGCTCTCTGTTTTTATTTATTTCACTATTTTATTATGCTTAAATTTTTATAACTCACCCAATTCACCCCCTTCTTGGGTGAGACTACCACTAACAATTTTTCTATCCATTCCATCCTAATCCCTCAAAAATCCAAAAATACATTTACATTGTATTTCATCTCAATTGCTAGTTCTAATGAAAACCCCCAATTTTTATCATAACACAAGTTCCTCAATCAAAGCAATCAACATAATCACACTAAACAAGCAAGATAAACATTCAAATTACAATTCAATGCTACCTTTCCCACTTGATAGGTTTTGGTCTCCTTGGGACAATTAGTCTCCCCTTATATTCTTCTCACAAAACCTATCAATTCAAGTATAATTGCAACCTACATTAACAATTATACAACTCAAATACAACACTTTAACCTTAACCTACAAAATTCCTCTCTTTTTCTTTGATTTTTAACAATATTATTCCTCCTTCACATTGTCACATCCAGTAATATGGCAATTAGGAATAAAGAATATTCCTAAATATTTATGGGCCAAAAGGATAAGGAGAAATAGAAGAATTTTTAATGGAAAATAATTATTATGATTTTTCAACTTAATGTGAAAGTTTGACTAATTAAGAAAAATTGGTCAAAGATAATTGTGGAAAAATACTTTCAAGCCTCAAAAAATTAAGAAAAATTAAGGATAATATTCCTTGAGAAGTATATGAGGTTATATAATTGATTTTATGACCAAATTACCCTTCAAAAAATTACAAAGGAATTTAAGGTTAATTTAGGCTAATTTAAGAGCTTTTATTTGGAAAATTCCAAATAAATGTATTTAAGGCAAGAACAATTCCAAGAAAATTCCTATCATACCCCAAGGAATTATAAGAGATTATGGAATTAAAAGGAGACCCTCAAATATCTAAGAATTTTTCCAATTCCTTGGAAAAAAAATCACTAAAGAGAAGGAAATTAGTTTTCCTTTTTATTTAATTATTGGGAAATTGATTTTGAGACAAAGAGAGAAATTTGGGAAGATAAAAATAAGGAGGATAGATTATGGATCTGACAAAAAATAATTACAAAGGCCAGAATACTGTAATTATAGAAAAGAGATTAAACCCAGAGTAAAAATGTACCGATAAAGTGAAGACTAGCGTCTTGCACTTTAAATGGCTCACATTTTGTCATGTGTCAAGCCCCTAATGAAGAGGATTTGAAATTGCCAAGTGTCACACCTCAAGTGGAGAGGATTTTGACTTTTGGTAATTAATTTCTTTTGGAATTAGTTAATTAAGAAAGAGAAAGCAAGAGGAATAGGGGGATTGATGAAACGTCCTGCCTTTAACTCCTCAGAGCACGCATTTATAAGCATTATGATTCAAGTAGTTCATGACACAAGCCCATGGATTTAAAATTTCAACATAATTACTCGGGTTACTATTTACTGTTTAAGTTCCAGATTATAGGTTCAACTTCAAAAATTCATAACTAATTTCATAAAAATCGTATTGAGGTGTTCTAAAATTCTACAAAAAGATATTTTGATGCTCTTTAAGGAAAAATATCCAAGTGGACTTATCCTTTCCTAATTCATATAGTTTAATCAATAAATATTACTGTTCATTTCATAAAATCTGGAACTTCCAGATTCTGTGGCTCAACTTTGGAAATTCGTATCTCCTTGTGTATACATTCAATTGAGGTGATCTACCTCTCATTTTAAATCTTGGGATGTGTACTATAAGTCTACCAAATCTCATGACTTAACTCATTCGTTTGATAGGTCAAACTTAAACTACAAACTCATTGCTCTAGGACCTTCGTTTTATCCCTTAACATCTCTTTACTTTAATTCTTTTTATTTCTTTGGTATACATAACAAGGGCTTACTCTTTCCTGTTCATGCTCATACAATTCTATATATGCCATAAGCATTATAATTAAATACATGGCATCATTGGCATCCACAACATAAATTACATAATAGGAGAATTACACATTGAATAATAATATCATTTATTAACATGAACAATTCTCTACTTTCTTCTCCTTGCTTCTCATGCCATTATTGCCCATTAATGATTGACCAAAATGGTTGGTTAGGGAGGGGGTGAGATTCAGGAGAATCTCAGTAGCAAACAATACCATATTAATCATGCTAGATGGATGCTAATGCACTATACGCAACTTGTTTATTCTCTTGTTAATTAGTGACATTTTAGCATGCTCAAAGCTAACTTCTTGATGCATGGCCATGGAGACATAATCTACTCATCATGAATAGCAATTACAGTAGCTAAAACATGTCACAATAACATTCAGATAACATGCACACAGTAACACACAAGCATACAACATCAAGCAATGACAATAGGTAAGTTCACTACTTTGCACCTCAAGCTTTCCTCTTACTTTTCCTTCGACTCCCTTGACTTTCCAACCATGTGGGTATTTGGTTAACACTACCAAAATCCTCTTGGATGTTCCAAAGGTCCTAAACATAGTCACAATGATCATATAATCTATTAGGACCACTAGATTACATAATATTCAAGACTAGCTCTCTTGAACCTCAACCCTTTCTCTTGCTTTTAGGTTCTTCTTTCTAGCTTTTCTAACATAAATCTCATCATTTCCCATCCTCAAGGTCCATTTCTTGTCAATTAGGACCACCTTAGATGGCCTTAGATTCAAGAATATTAAATTTGAAAATTTTGCTTCGCGGGTACTGTTCATGCAGAAATTCCAGAATTTTTGCTCAACTTTGAGAATTCATAATTAATTCTATAAAAATCAAAACTGAGTGGTTCCAAGTCTCATTGAAAGTTCCTTAAGTTCTCTTTAAAGAAAAAATAGTTTTAGGAACCAATTTTATGCTGAACAGTACCAGAATTGTACGGAATTTGACACTCTTTCAAAGGTTAAACACTGTTTCCAGATTTCAAATCCTAACTTTGAAAAATCACCATAAGTCGTACACATATCCAAATGAAGTGCTCTACCCATGGATTTAAAGCTTACAGAGTGTACTTTAATCATACCAAATTTTAGAATTAGATATAAAGAGTAACTTATTCGAAATAGGCATCAAGTTAGATCCTATAACCATCGCATACCTTGATCTTGAAGCTTGAATCTTGTTCCTTCTTCTTGGCCTTCACCCCTACATTTTTCTCTCTAAATTTTGGCAGAGTTTTCCTCTATAAATGGCTGCCAAAATGCTCTTCCAAGGTGGGGTATTTATAGACAAAACTTTGGCTTGAATGGACCAAAATGCCCTTGGTGGCTAATAGAAAGGGTAAGGGCAATTTTGGAACTCTAAGTTGACTTTGACATCATCATTGCATCATCTTTTTGTATGATCCTGACCTCATTCTTCTAGAAGATGCCAAGTGTCACAAATGTGGTGGAGGAAAAAGGAGATTAGATCCTAGCCTTTGGATCAAACATGTTCCCTAAATTTCCTCTTGTTTTACTTGGCTCACGTTTCTTCGGCTTTTTTGACAGCCTTCTGGAGCTCAGAAAATTCTTCTATCTACTCCATAAATTCTCTTTAATTTTAGAGAATATTTGTAAATTTTCTTAGGCTATAACACTTCCTTTAAGCCTTGCATAAAAATTCATTTACTAAATGCCCTTTTATCAGCATAATCAGCTTTTTAATTTATTAAAGCCATTCCACTGGCCTTTAGATTATGGGACTAATTTTATAAATTAGTACAACCTTTCAACCATTTAACCTCATTTTTGTGTACATTTTTGAGGTCTCTTACTATTTCAAATAATTGCCTCAATTGGTATACTTTTTACCAGTCATAACCTCATAAACTCCATTTAAGCTACCTCAAGGGTATTTTCGTCTTTTCTCTTCACAGAAGAGCCTTAGAATATTATTTCCCATTTTTTAGGATTTTCTTGGAATTCTCTGTATGCTCTTCCATTTTTACCCCTGTTGGTTATAACTTTCTGAATTTACAGTTTAGTCCCTGATTGGACTTAACTTCATACAATCCTCTCTTTGAGGTTTCTAACTTAACCCTTAGCCTGTTTCTACGCTCTTTTCTCTTTCTGGGCTTTTGAGACTTTGCTGGAGCCTCTAGCCTTGATTATACTTGAGCCCCTGAAAACTTTCACTTTACAGTTTAGTCCCTAAAACTGTTTTGATTTCCTTTCTCATCTTTGGGACTTCTGCTCAAAAGGGGTCTAGTAGCCTATCCAATTCAGGCTATTTCTGGTACTTCTAGGCCTAAAAGTTTAGATGTTACAATTGACACTTGTAACTTCCATTAACGTGGTAGTTGGGATATTTTTCTCATTAGAGAGCTCTTCCTCCCCCTTATTGCAGATCATGTTTCGTCCAAGAGAGTGAAAGTGAGAGCAAGAGAAAGTTGAGGAAGAACCAAGAGGAAAAGGCACTAACTTTGAGCATCTAACCAAGATTCAAGGTGAGTTTTTGGTTCTAAGTTATTCCTTGCCTTGCTTACTTGTGTTGTATGGTTGAAAATGTTAGTTTTCCTTCTTTGTTGGATCTGGCCGAATTGTTTAAGGAGTAGGAGAGGAGATTTTGTTGTTGAAATTTGTTAAGAACACTTAAAAGCATGGTTATTCTAGGTGGATCCAAGTGATTGTGGGTTGTTTAAAAGAGATTTCCTTGTTATGTTTCTTGAGGGCCATTTCGACCAAGGCAAGAATTGGACCCTAGGGTGTGTTTTTTTTTTGTTTTGATGCTTCTATTGATAGCATACCAAGAAGTGTTCAATATGGAGGTCTTGAAGCCCAAGAAATGGTTATCCAATTAGAGGCCCAACCAGTCCTCCAAAGTGCTCTAAGGATTTATAGCTTCAGAATGCTTACATGGAGGATGATATGGATTATTGCTTAGACGATGACATGGACACATATGGAGCTTGACATGACATATGGAAGGCCACCCCAAAAGCCACCATGGCATGTGAGTCATTAGAGTGTAAACACTTAGACCTTAATGGTTTGGTCAGACCAAAACTAGAAAAGGAGTTTTCTTTTCTTAAATCTAAGTAGATATTTGAAATCTAAATGAAAAATCATGTACAAATAAGTCAAGAGGGAATTTTTAGGGTTTATGGAAACAAACTCTAAAATTTAAAGAACAAAGGTGGAAGCTTTAAGGGACAAAGGTTGTCTTTGAGTTGTGTTTTTGTTCTTGTTTAGTTTGGTTGATGATTGTTGTTGCCCTTTTTGTCGATTTCCATGTTAGGGTTTGGAAATTGTGGAAAAAAGGAAGAAGAACAAGAAAACCAAGAGCATTTGGAGAAAGGTAGCAAAGTTGAACCTAACTACTAACATTAACTTTGCATTGTTGATTATTGCATGATTAATTGCTATTATGTGGATGAACTTTCTTGATTGTGATGTGGCTGCTCCTTGCATTTTATTGCCTTAGCTTTTTCATGTTTGAGATTGCCAAATTATAAGAATGTTAGTTCTCCAATGGTAGCTAATGTGGTTATGCATAATAATGATGCTTGTTGATGATATAGTTGGTTAATTTTGCTATTGGGATTTCTTAAAATCTCATCTCCCAAATACAATCTAACATTTTTAGGGCCTGAAACTTCCAAGGCAAGCTGTAGATTGAAGGATAATTATGGTGCCAAACCATAAAAATTCATGGACTTTTGGTTATGTAATTATTCAGCTTGGGCAGTGCTGTAAACCTAACTACACTACCAACTTTAAGTGATGTTTTGACTAAGTTTCTGAATGCTTTTATTCATGAAATTGATTGTAGATCACGTCCTGAGCTTCATTTTGATAGCTAATATGTTAAAAATGGCCAACTACACGATTTTTAATGATTTTTCAAAGTTAAGGACTAGAATCTGAAAAAAGAATTTTTACTAAAAGGACAGTGGTGATTTCCACAAAAACCTGACACTTTTTCAAATGGAATTGGTTCACAAGATTATTTTTCCTCGAAAAAGAATTCAAAGAGCTTTCTAAAGAATTTTGAACCGCTCCATTTCAAATTTTATAGATCAAGTTATAAATTTTTGAAATTAGGTCAGAAAACTGGATTTTTACCTGATAAATAGTAAAAATCTAAAAATCAGCATTTTTGTGATAAAATTGAGCCCAAGACCATCCAATGTGGTCTATGCTGGTCCTAATTGAACTCTAAGTCGATCCGATAGTAAGGTGTAACACATATTCCATAATCTCTGGGCTTAATCCTACACAATTTTTCATGAGGAATTAAAATATCTAATTAGATTTGCAAAATTCAAACTCCTTCCTTATCAAATCACATTGGCCGAATAGGGGTATATGACTTTCCAAAAATTCCATTCTTGATTTCAATGATTTTAAGTACTTCCCTTTAGTACATCCCTACACAAAAACACATTTTAAACCTATTGGTATCATCAAATCAATGCAAAACAAACTCCTTCACCTTGTACTACCCTTGGTGGAATTAAAGCACATAGGACCCTAGGTTGATTTTCTTTGAAAAACCATTCCATACATCACTTGACCAAGCTTATTCCACATCATATTTAAGATTTATATCCTTCCCTAATTCATGAAGGTTCAGACTGAAAATGGATAGCACTTCATTTTAAGATTTCATGCCAAAGCCCCAACTAAAACTAGCTTAGATCTTAGCAATAGCAAGGCTTGAACATACCTTGATGATTCCTTGATCAAAGCTAGCTAATTTCTTGTCCAAACTCCCTCTTAATGTTGGTCTAATGGTCAAGTATTCAAAGTGACAGCACCTCCCCTTGATTTTCTAATTTTTTTTTTACTATTTTCTTGTATTTTAGAGGGATATTTATAGACAAAAATATTCTACCATTCCCCCTCCATTTGGATGACCAAGCTGCCACCTAAGGGGGTTATTTGGCAGCCATCAAGTGCAAGAAGGCTTAAGATCTATTCATGTGGCTTTTCACTAGAATATTCTATGATTATCTTATAAAAATTGGATTTTATTTTAATTAAATGGTAGGATCTAGAAGCTACACGAATTTGGGCCTAAATTGGGCTCAATGGAGGTCCCACGATTAGTTTAGAATGGCCTAAAAAGATGGCCTACAAACTAAATCACAATCCCAAACCATTTTGAAACTTTATCAGTTACTATTCACTGGTAAAATTTCATAATTTTTCTAGACCTCCAAAAATTTATTTCTCTCCATGAAAAATCTCTTCTTTATATGAGGATATGATCTAAAAATTTATAGAATTTTTTTCCACCTCTAACTATTTATTTTGAATTTTCTCCGGTTAGGCCTTTATCATTGTAACTGCGGGAAAATAAATTTCTTAAAATTAATTTCTAAGCTCCCAAGACCTAAAATCAATTTTATAAATTCAAAAAAAAATTTAGATGATTTTTTCTTTTTTTTTTGGGAATTGTTAATGCCTCTAACTAATTAAAATAATTATTTTTCTCTGATTTTCCAATATTTTCTTGAAAAACCTCTGTTTACGAGAAATTCCATAATAATTTGTTTTTGTAGTAATTTCACCTTTTAGTCCTCAACCGAAATTTCAAAACCTTTAATTTACATTTTCCCATTTTTCAGGAATTTTCCAGAATTTTCTTAAAATTTTCGGTTTTGCCCTTCCTAGACTGATAATTATGAAAATGCTAACCTGGACCTCATCAAGGTTTCACATCAAAAGTTTTTTTTGTCTTCCAGTCTAGTTTCTACATTAGCCCTCATCTTGATTTTTAACTTCCTATGTCTAGGTGAAATTCCTTGCGATGTGACATGTGGGAGCATCCCTAAACCAAGTCTTATGAAGGTCTTTCATTTGTCTTTGGAAGGAAAAGCTAGAGAATGAAATATGAGTCTTCTAAGACGTGGCTAATGCCTATCACAGTTAGGGGAACTTAAGGAAAGCATTTTTGGAGAAATACTTTTTGGCTTCTTGTACTTTATGATGAGAAAAGAGATCTATTTAGCCAAGCAAGACTATGATGAGTCACTATGTAACTATTGGAATAGATTTCAAGATCTCCTTTCAAGATGCCCACACCATCAAATACTGGTGGAATAATCAGTGTAATATTTCTATGATGGATTAAGAAATCAAGAGAAGGGTATGCTAGATGTTGCATTAGGAGAGTCTTTGATTGACTCAACTACTCAAGAGGCATGGGACTTAATCAATAAAATGGCCTTGAATCACCAACAATATGGGCCTAGAGATGCAACAGCTGTGCAGGAATTAGGACTTTTAACTGCACATGCTAAAAGAATCAATTCTCTTAAAGCTAAGATGGACTCTCTTGAATCCAAGATAACATCTCATCTCTCTCTAATCATTGCTGAGTTAAAGAATCTAAGTGTTCAGAAGACTCCTTCCACTTCTCAAGCTTTAGTTGATCCGAACTATGGTACCTATGGATTTTTTATGCTTGTCACCAGCTTGTACCCTAAAACTCATGAGGAGGTGTCTGCTGTCTTTCGAGGGAGACCAAACCATGATCCAAAATGGAATCCCTACTCTAATACCTATAATGAAGGGTGGAAGGCTAATCCAAATTTCAGATGGAGCAATGGGAACAACAATAACTTTAAGGGGAGTACTTCTAAAGACATGGTCCCTCAAGAGCAATATTCTAGAGATGAAGATAAGCTTGGTCAAATTCTTAAAGGCATTTAAGTGATGAATGATAATATTTTAAAGACTAAAGCTAGAGCTGAAGCAAGATTTGCTTCCATTGAAAGTAAGATAGAGCAAATAGAGATGTGGCCTAACAACCTCAATGCTTATATCACTCAACTATCTAATAATATGAGTGACCAATAAGCTTAAAATTTAAGAACTATACCCTCTAACACTATCATTAATCCTAAGCCTGTGGAAAGAGGGTCGAACCTATCCAAGACTTGAGTGATGACGAAGAGGTGGATGAAGAGATTGAAGTTGAACGCCTACCCAAGAGGTCTGAAAGTTCTAAGGAGATGAAGCTGCTTAAGAAGGAGTCCACCAAAGAACATGAAAGCAAGGAGAACAAGAAGCAATCAGAGGCAAGCACTCATAGAGCCTTAAGCAATGAGTGTAAGAAGGTAAATCTCAATGAACTCCCTTTTCCTCACTCTTACTTAAAAAGCATAAAAATTACTAATGAAAAACAAGGTAGTGAGTTTCTTGAGACTTTTAGAAAAGTTAAAGTTAATATACCCTTGCTTGAACTGATTACAAGATCCTTAAGTATGCCAAATTTTTGAAAGAGTTGTGCATACATAAGAGAAAGTTTAAACCTAATGAAAGAGTTCAGTTACCCTTTAGTGTGTCTGCCTTATTTAAATCACAACTCCCAATTAAATGTCAGGGCCCCGGTTCCTTCACTATACCTTGTACTGTAGGCAGGACAACCATTCCTAAGGTTTTACTCGATTTAGATGCTGCCATTAACATTATGCCTAAGTCAATGTATGAGTTCTAACAAATCAAAAGCCTCAAACCTACCACTATAATGCTTTAGTTAGCTGATCGGATTGTGAGGTACCCACATGGCTTCTTAGAGGATATCCTAGTGAAAGTAAAAGATTTAGTTATCCTTGCCGACTTCTACGTCTTGGATAGATATGCCTAATGAACAAGGTGGTGATGGGACTTTGATTTTGGGTAGACCCTTTTTTCAAACTGCTAATACTAATATTGATATGCAAAAGGGTTCTATCTTGTTGGGGAAAATTTCCATATTTCAATATGTATGAACAAATGAAACAATCGTATGAAGATTATTCTATGTGTGATATTAACTTTGTTAATGGGTTGTTCATTGATAAGCTTGATAATGTTAATAAAATGCATGTTTCATCCCCCAGTTTTGATTCTTCTCCCCCTCCCTTTTAAATGGTAGTGACGTGTTTTGTTCTACTGTTCATCAGTTAGATCACACCCTTTCCACTCTATCTAATTGTGTTATTACTGATGATGCACTTGAGAAGTCTGTTACTAAGCCTCATGAGCTTGATAATATTACAGGTATTAGTAGAGCTCAAAAGACTTCCAATAGGAACAAGTGTTTCAAGCTTTTCAAGGAGCTGTGTGCCTTGAATGCTGTGCACGGACCTATTGCAGTTCCAATTGCTATCCACTCTACCATCTCTACACCATCAACTAAGAGAGCCAATCAAGAGATGATGGTTGCTACTACAGATAGCAAGGAAGTGGATTTAGAGGTGAGCAAAGAGCCAGTATCTCCTAAGCCCTATTCTAAGGAGGAGAAAATTGAGACACCCTCCACCACTTCCCCTCCTCTCTCCATTGACTACTACAAGGTCATTGATCTGGTCTTAGAAGACCTTTTTCCAATCAACTCTTGAGGAGGCCGAAGATTAAAGCTAGTACTGAATTATGGGGTTTACTGTCCAACCATCAGACACTAGATGCTAAGAAACAGGCCAAATAGATTAGGCCCATTGAAGTTCTGTCAACATGCCGGCATGGAAAGGTTGTAATGAAACACCTTCAGTTCTTTAAGGAGAGCTATCAGCCTCCATAATACCTTAGGTCACTTCTTTCCTTTACTTATCCCATTTACCATGCATTGCTTTGTAGTGATTGATTTGACTGTTGCATGTGTTAGTGAGATAAGTGTGGGGGAAGAAGCTTACCAGTAGGAAAAGTAGTTTAGTTTTGGTTGAGTTTTTTATTTGAATAATTTTCCCCTTTCTATTCTTGTCTTTTGCCTCTTCTTCCCTTATACTTAATTGTCTAGTTGGTCAAGCATTATGGACAATGCAAAATCTAGGTGTGGGAGAGGAATTGATATGCGGTAATTGTGTTTGTATCTTTTTGTTTTTATTGAAAAACCTAGTTTTCTAAAAAGTTTTTTTTTGAGATTTTGATTGATTTTTGAACTTAATTTGAAGATTTTGAGTCAAAATTTTTGAAAATTTGTTCTTCAATTAACATACACTTGAATTTGTGTATTGTTGGACTTTGATGAATGTTTTTGAACTTGTATTGATACTCATAAGAATTGCTATTTGTTCAAGGTTGATTGTGTTAGTTTCATTGGTTATAATTCTTCAAGCTTGCTTTTATAGTGATTGAGTTAATGCATTGTGATTAACTTAGAGTATAATTAATCTTTGTGCATGAGCATTTGGGATTTAGCCTTGTTGGAATATTCTTTGAGCCTAATTTTCATTCACAGTATGTTGCATCCACTTACATACTATGATATGGATGGAGGTGTATGATGAATAAGGTTACATGATTTGTCTATGGCTCAAAATGTCTAAAAAATGACATTAAAAGGGAGAGTAACTAAATTAAAATGTCATAACTTGATGAGCATGACCTTTTGGGCACAATCTGTTTCATCCATATTGCATTTGGAACTCATACCCATAACCCTTTGGCAGCTTTATAGTAGATTCACTAGGTAGCATTTTTTGTATATGTTGAAACAGAATATTAACCCTCAAATGAATGAATTTGGCCACGAGATTTGACAAGCTAAGAGTGCTCATCCTAAGCTTTAAATAGAGTAGTAGGTCACCTAATTTGGACCTATGTACGAAAGGTTATGAATTTTTGAATTTATAGAAGAAATTTAGAAAGTACAGTTTTGATCAAATGAATAGTAAACTTTTGGCAAATTGACTATATGAACTAAGATGGTTTAAGTTTCGATATATATTTTTTCTATGTAGACAATTGAAAGAGTTTCAAATAGAAATTAGAACCATTTTGTTTCAATTTTTCTGGAATCAATTATAAATCTTTCAAAATTTGCCTAAAATTTTAAGGTTACTCAATGAATACTAACCCGAGAAGAAATTTTTAAAAACATGATTTTTTTAATCTTGAGACCATGAAAGGTAGTTCCTTCTACTTCTATTTGATAACTTATATGATTAAAAGAAGAGATGTTACACCTGGATATTCACCAACGACATCACTATCATCATCAAGTGACGACACCGTGAACATCGAATCCTAACATCATCGTCGTTGTCCATGGAAGTAACTTTACCTTGGTAGCCTTGTGTGGATTTAGACAAAGATGCAGTGAATTTAAGCAAGAAGCAGAGCAGCTAATTAAGATTTATAGAAATTTTCATTGAATTATCACTATGCACACCTTTCTAATTGTAAGGAGTAAAATCGGAAGAATTCCAGTTGTGAAGATACTTTTGTCTGTCAACAAGAAAAGCTTTGAACTTTAAAATATTTGAACCATCTTCATTATTAAATTTATATGGACGATGCTAAAGCAAAATAATAGCATCAAGCAAAACTATTTTTGGTAGTTGGAATTTGGTCCTATATAGCCATTTTGCTTGCAAAAGTTAAGTTTTATGCTGATGGGTAGTGATGAAGATGAATGTGACAGTGCAAGGCTTTTGGCATTTGGTGACAGCAATGGAAATGGGGAAGAAGACAGAGCCACAGTGGAAAAGAAGATGGTAAAGAAAAGAAGAAAATCATAGCTTTCAATCTACTTTGATCATCTTCATATGATGTGGTACTGATAAGGATTGAGTTATAAGCTCAATGAAACTATAAGGACTGAGTCGCGACAAATTAAATTATAAGGAATAAGTTACAAACTCGATCAAATTATAAGGATTAAATAATTAATTTTTCCTTGATTTTATCATGTAGCATAATTAATTAAGTTGTATTTTGAGTAGAAGTCATACTATTAGCTACTAATAATGCTTTCCTCATAAAGCGTTCTCATAGTCTTTAATTTAAGAGCTACTTAACTAATGACTATGATTGAGAAAACTAGATTTAAAAAAACTCTTTTTTATTTTGTGTCATGTGAAAACCTATATGTCTCTCTTAATTAGCATCGAAAATAACCCAACATATTATGAGCATACGAATTAGGGGAAATGATAGAAAAAGAAGTGGGAGAATATGAAATCCCAATTTTAAAAGCTAACACTTCATAATGCCAAAATGGGAAGGAAACCTAAATTGTTATTTTGAAATTAAGGTGAAATAACAAAATTGACCTTTATTAAAAAAAAAAAATACCTTACCTCTCATCAAAGATCTACCGATGCCCGAGCTTTAACACTAGCCACTGGTAGGATATTTTTTTTGTGAGAGGGAATTTAAAAGGGGATGGAGGTTGTTGGGATTTTATCCCACCTGCCCTTAGTGGTTTGGGTGAAAATTAAACATAACCATTGGCTATCAATGCTTTATTATTTTGGTTTAACTACGAGTCATTGACAATGTTTGTATGGGTATTGATAATATTTTAATAGGTATTAACAACTTTCAATTAATAAGTAAAAAAGTCACTTATTTAGGTCGTTGCTAACTTTTCTATGGTTATTGATAACATTTTAATAGGTATTAACAACTTCTGATTCAGAAGAAATAAAGCCACTTTTAGGTTATTAACAATTTTACATAATAATAGTAGTAGTAATAATAATAATTGTTCTTATTATTATTGTTAATGGATCATTTTTTAATGGAAATATTGCAAGAAAAGACCATGAAAATTGTAAAATTGTAAATTAGGAGTCATTGCAAGACTTGTATAAGTTTTGACAACAATCGTAACAACAAAGTTTTACTAAAATATCTAATTTGGAGCTTTGTAATTTTCACGGTCTTTTTTTGGTGATTTTTCCTTTTTTAAATTCATCCTTAATCTCTATTTGCATTCTACTTTATTTGGAAAAATTTAAGCTAACTTCAAACAACGCATTAAAATGATTTTTATGCAAGGCAATGATCACAAGTGTTCGATCCCATAGGAATATCTTTGTGTTCGATCCCATAGGAATATCTTTATGTACCATTCCAATTAGTTTAAATTATGTGTGATATTTATTAAGTACTTTAGCAAATGTTGACAAAAAAAAAATTACTTGAGGGTTGACCGCGTGATAAACTTGTTGTACAACCATCAAAATACTAGAATTAAAGTCCTATAGTGTAGTAGAGTCAACCCTAGGTCAATTCTCTTTAGTCTCTAGTTTATAGGATTTTCAGTCAGTGAATTTAATTACAAATAAGGAGAAGAGACAGTCAATGAATTGTTAGAATCAATCTCACCCAAGAGGGGGGTGAATTGGGTGAGTTACAAAAATTTAGAATTAAAACGAGACAGTATTGAAAAACAGAGAGTCAGAGTCAGGAGAGATTTCACCGCAAAGGGAAGACACAAGATTTATACTGGTTCGGTCTTAACCACTTGACCTACGTCCAGTCCTCAGAACACCTCTGAGTATTTCACTATCTTCCAAGATCGACAGGGCTCTTGGTGCCTCGGTACAGTAATTGAATCGCTCAATCACTCCCCCTTACTCTCGTAAGGATACGAGCCCTCTCAAGAGTCCACACTCTTGAGTATCACTCAATAGTAATTAATGAAGAGTAGTTATCGACTCTCTTACAGAGTGAAATTAATGATGAACACTGACGCTCAGTAGTATTGCGGAAAACAGAGTATTGAATGCTAGACTTAATAATCACAGGTGGTAGTTCTGGTATTCAATCCCTTCATTAATGCTTCTTCGCGCCTTTTATAGTTGAGATCGTTAAGTAGCCGTTAGACGGAAGAGCTTCTAGCTGTTGTGACTCCGTTTGCGTGTTTCGCCGGTTTCAACAGTTCCGCCATTAATGCGTCTGAGCTTCTGACACTGTAGGTTGCAGTTTACGTAATCCCGTTGAAGAGCCGTTGCAGTCTTTTTTAGTGATCTGCATATTTTAAACTTTGAACAAGTAAGAGTCTTGCGGAGTATGCTTTAGTCATGAACTAAGAAGAAGAATGAATCGATTATACAATGATTCTAGGTGAAATGATTTATCTGTAAAAAGAGCAGAAAGAGATCCTGGACATGCTTAATCGAAGTGGTGATCGATTATATGTTGATCGATTAGGTTATTGATAAACAGAGGGAAAGCGTTTGAATTAGTTCAACATGATTATCGATCAAGTGTTGGATCATTGATTTTAAGAATTATCATAGTAAACGGAAATCGTTCCATGATCGAACAAGTGATCGAACAGATTATCGATAATTCAAATGTTATTGAAATGAAACTTTAGTCATTGATGATCGAACAGATTATTGATAAATGGATGATGGATAATGTTATCGATAAACCATGAGTATGAATATATTCAGTGAAAGACACAGACTATCTGAAATGATCGAACTGGTGATCGATCAATGAATATTCGAACAAGTGATTGATAAAGTGAGAAAAGAAATTTAATCCTGTAAGGTAAAGAAACTGATTATCGATCATGTTTTGTGAAAACATGAGTTTCAGGAAATTGGATGATCGATCATATTATCGAAAAGTCAATGATCGATTAGGTGATCGAAAATGGTTCAACATAAGTTAATGCGAATATAGCAATCCTTGGACTCTTTATTGATCATGTTATGTGAAAAGATATTATGCAAACAAGTTAAATTATCGATAATGTTATCGATAATTTGGTTGCAGAAAAACTAAATATGAGTAGATAAAGACATTGATTATCGATCATGTGATCGATAATTTTATGATCGATAAGGTTATCGATCCAGCAGTTAAGATGATTACCTGCATTCAGAGAGTTAGAGCATAATGATCGATCATGTGATCGATAAACAAATGATCGAAAATATGATCGATAAATGGTAACAGAATTAATGTGCAGAACGAGTAGATTGTGTTACCTCTTATCGAAGTCATTATTGATAACTGATTTATCGATCATGTGATCGATAAATACACTTCAGATTTGGTTCTCTTTATCAGTAACTTGATTGTTTATCTGATGTTATCGATCAAGTGATCGATAATTAACCGTAACCTTGTGTGATTTCCATGTTAGCGATAATCGAACATTTTATCGATCAACAACTTATCGGATAGATCTTCGATCAAAACACCTACTATAAAACTGATTTATACCTGAGCAGTTATCTGAAAACTTAGCGATAAACGATTGATCGATCAGATGATCGATCAACATACTTAACCCAATTAATCTAACTTTGTTATCATCAAAACTATAATCCTAACATGAATTGCTTTTCTATATTTTAGTTATTAAATGGGAGAATGGAATGTGACAAGAGATGATATGTGTTTATGCTGTCCTCCCTTTTTCTTAGGATACGAAATTCATTTAACCCCAAGTTAGATTGCAACATCCAAGATATCACTTGAATTCAAGTGTAACAGCAACATGAAATCATCCTAATATCATCGAATTAGATTTAGCCACCATTATACTTTTAATTACCACTTGGTTCTTAATTGTGAAAAGAAAGCAAATCTGGACAGAAACTACTCTTCTAGCAACCTTCACAATTTAATCACATCTACAGTATATTATCATGTCTGAAATGCAAATGGAATCAAATCAATCTTGAAACCAGAAAGCATTTGATGTTAATCAAGACAAGTAATCAAAATAGAGATTGTCCCCCTAAAATGACACACTTAATTGAGTGTTCATACAAAATCAAAATCACAACATCTAAAACACTTAAAGTTAGAAGTGAGAATCTGAATCTATAGGAGAAACAAGAACACCCTTTGTAGCACTTAATCTCCAGCGTAACATCCTAAATTTTGGGCTTAGAAATATTAGAATTAACCTGACATAGGTAGTGATCGAGGCCGGACTGTCGACTTCTAGATCGTCAAGAAAGTGAGTTGCACCAGAAAAATACTGTATAGGATGCAACCAGTTGTTTTCTTGAGGAGCTTGTTATTGGAAATCCTAGTCTAAGTTGGTTTTCAAAAGCATTGTAAATTTGAGTGAGTAAAAAGGGGGGTTTTGGTTATTTTAAAGGTGGTGCAACAAATGTAAAGTACAAAAAGTTAACTGTTTTTGATATTTTAAATGAATGAAGAAATCTTTTGGATTAAAAGGGGATTATGGTTAAACAGTCTCTTGATGATGAAAACTCAGCTATCACTGCTCTTTAAAATGATTGGGAGTTTTAGAAAACCTCCAAGTCTAAAGAAAACCCCAAGTAATCACTTGGGTCCAATGTCTTAATTAATGAAAACTCACTTTAATCAAAGTTAATTAACATCTCTTAAGACACTGCTGAAAACCACTTAAAGTGTAGATGAACGGATGATGCAAATGCCCTCTGAATGTCAATCGACAAACACAGAATACCAAGCACACAGATTAATCAACAATAATCACTGAAAATCAAACTGAACACAAGGATTCAAATTGAAATATTATATAGGTTAATTAACATTAACATCATCCAATCCAAATATAATAAAATACTCTAAACACTAGATTTACAATCGTAAACCAAGTTTGATACAAGTGCAGAAAGTTCCTAAATCTAGAAATATTCAACACAATATTAAACACAGGTTTAGACTATAGTTTACTCTCCGATTAAGTCATTAAGCTCAAGCTTCGTTCTCCATCACCAAGAGGCTAAGGGATTTAGCCTCTCATGCCTTCAAACTAATCGCAATCGCTCCAGGAATGAATAGCCATGGTTAAGGCTAAAAATGAAGTTGGAAAAATGGAGAAGAAGGTCGTTGGAGTGGTTTGATCAGTCCAAAAATACAGAAAATGATGAAGAGATGAAGAAAAATGGAAGTTTTAGGTGGAGGATCAATGAAGACTTGAGAGGAAATGATGGTGGCTCAAACTAATGCAAATCTACAGAATGGAAGAGTATGTTTTTGTGATGGCTGCCTCCCTTAGGTATAGAAGCTCAGAAACCTATTCCAAAACGTACAGCTTCACTTAAAGCACTCAGGTCGTGACCTCAGAAGTGTCAGGTTGTGACTTAGGGGGATCTGGTCGTGACCTCATTAGTGTCATGTCGCAACCTGAGAAGATAGTGAGCTTTCATCTTGACTCAGGTCCAAAATGTGTAGTTTCATTGAAAGGGCATCCAAGTCATGACCTTAAAAGTCCATCCAAACACGTGTTTTGGTCCTTGTAACATGTTGGTTCCATCCATGCTCCATCTTGGTTCTCGGGTCCTTCTCCAATTACCTGCAAATCACAACAGAGAGCTTTGTAAAGACCAACTGATTATAGATCAAGGCAATTAAAATTGAGGAGAGAAAAATGACCTTTTTTACCCCTTAAACAGTAAAATGCAATGCACGACTCAATGTAATCAATTGGATATAAATGCATGCATAATAAGGGTAAAATTGTTGCAAAACATTAGAAAATACTTGAGAAAACCATATAAAGATTGGGTTCTGTCAGGTAGGCTACTAGACCTTTTTGGTAGGAGTTCCATAAGTTTCCTAGAAAGATAAGAAGATTTTAAAGTTAGATACTTTGATGAAGTCTTGAGGGCTAAAATATGGGAAATGTAGATAATTAAGGGCTAAAGTGTATGCTAGGAACCTTAGTTAGATGATTCTTAAGGCTAAACCCTATCTGGGACCTAATCATAAATTTGAAAAGTTTAGGGTTGAAAAGGGTAGTGATAGAAAGTACGCCTGAAAATTCTAAAATATTTTCAAAAAATTTTGAAAAAAATGGGACATGGTGTTCTGAGGCAACTATGAGGTTAAAAATGAAAAAAATACCTTGAGAACAAATTGATGAAATTCCTAAGGTTTTGGCTAATTATGAATATTAGTCAAAATTAAATTATTTAAAATAAATTAGAGAAAAATAGGGAATAAATACTTAAGAAATTATCATAGGTTTTAAAAATTATTGCATCCTTAGAAAGCACAGAGGTTGTATTGGTAGCTTATACACTATTTAGGAAAAGTCAAAATAAATTGTTTACCTGAGAAAAATTAGAGAAATTCCCTATAATGAAAAGGTAGTATTGGTAGCTTATCAGAAAAGGTAGTATTGGTATCCAGAGACGAATTCTCGGAGTCATGAACTGATAGAGAGAATTCAGTTAAGTGTACTCTGAAATAAATATTATTAAAAATTTTAATAAAAGAATGAAGGGAAGAGCATTACTTCTTATTTAGGCATGTTATATAATACTATGTAAAGTTATTTGGGATGATAAAAGGATGTCAGAACATGTCCTAGGGTTACTGGTAAGTTAGGACCAGAAAAAGTACTTGATACTATGTAAAATCGTAAAATAAGTCGAGGAATACTCAAGGGTAAGAAGGAGCACATATTTCTCCCTATTTTAATGCAAAAATGATAAGAAGGACATAGATGGAATACTATAAATTGTTAAGGGGCATGTTTGGAAGAAATAGAATTGTTTAATAAAATATGTTTTACCACATATGTGATTAGGTGGCATAACATATGGCAAGTGTTTAAGCAAGGTGGCTTAAGATTTGTACACTTTGCAAGAGGCTTAAATGAATGGCAAGAGATCAAGCTACAAGACCATTGTAATTTCAAGCAACTTCAAGGGCAAAATAGGAAATCCAAGCCAAAATTTTGTCTAAGAATACTCCTTTCTCCCTCCTATTTGTGTTTTTGGATGGCTAAGAGGGAAAGAGCAAGGGCAGCATGAAATTATCAAGTAAAAAAGGGAGAAGAAGAAGAGCGTAAAATCCTAGGCAAATCCAAGCTTCAAGACAAGGTAAGGTTATAGTTTTTGATGTAGTTTGTCTTGCTCTATGTTTTACTAAGCTTAGCCATGGTTTTGATAGATTTTAGAAGCTTAAAACCCTAATATGAGATGCTTTCTAGATGTGTTTAAGTTATGGAAAATATAAATTGATATTAGATTAATGATGGAGAGGAGGAAAAGAAAAGTAATCAAGTGGATTTGTAATGAAATTGGAAAGAATCCAACTTCTCCTAATTTCATGAGAAGTTTGGCTAGACTTAGTGTCATACCTTACTTTTGTACCTCATTTTATCTCATTTGGAACCATTTAGACTCATTTCTTATGGCCTTAGGTTAGAAAATTTTAAACCTTAAATTTCTTTAAATTCGGGTTACTATTTATTGCAACCCTTAGAAAGGCCAAACTTCAAAAATTCATAACTAATTCTTAAAAAAGAAAAAAGAGATGGTTCTAGGTTCTATGAAAATCTCTTGACATGCTCTTTAAAGAAAAATTATTCATTCATATCCAAAACTCATGCATTAATTTCATATTTTGTTCCAAGTAGTACTATTTATTTGGTCATTTTTTAATTTTTTAGGATTTATACCTAACTTTGGAAGGGGTATAACTTTCTATACAAAACTTCAAATTTGATGGATTACCACTTCTTTTAAAGATAGAAATATGATCTGTAAGCATGCCAAGTTTTAGATCTAGATTTATCTAATTGCTCAAAATCACGTTGGTCAAACTTGACCCGTAAAAAGTAAACTTTTATCCCTTTTTCACGCTATTCTTGGCTTTCCTTTTCTTTTGCTTCAATTATCTTTCCAATCATACTTCACATACTTAAATGTGATTCTTTGATCAAGTGCATACGTGTAGGGTATCATCAATCATGAATACAAAGTTCCAACATAATTCCTAATAATACATAACAATGTATAATAATTACAAAACATATAAACTCTATCATCCTCTAAGTAAATCCCTTTCCTTTCTCCTTGTTTGATCCAACCTCTTTGGTGAATATTTGAATATAGAAGAATGAGATTTCATAGAAATCTCAGTAGCATGAGTTATAATTATAATGTCAAACATGCAAGATAGATTACATATATATTCATGAATATTCTATGCCATGCAAATGTCATCACAACTCATCAATAAATAACATGTTAATACATGTTGCCAAGGCATATAATGTAATCAACTAACATATCTTTTTCATCAAATAATCTCAAACATAGCAATTATTCATGTAATCATATTATACAACAACTAAGCAAGTTAACATTATAAATTGTGAATCCTATGCTACCTCTTTTTAGTCCAAGATTTTTGGCCTCTTCAATTCCTTGTGTTCCTCCTTGTTCTCTTGCACAATGCCTATCAATTCATGCACAACCACATTTCAAATTATCAATAATTCAAGTATAAACATAATTGCTTGACATTAAGCTCAACTAAACCTCTTTTTCCTTGATTTTTGACATAATAAATTCTTCTTTGTTTCCATCAATCTCTTGATCTATTCTTATACAATTTTTCATGTAGAATCCAAATATCAATTCAGACTTTATAAAATCACACTCCTCCCCTTTCAATTCACTTTGGCCGGATAGGGGTAGTATGTTTTTGAAAAAAATTTATTTTTAATTCCAACGATTTTAAACACTTTCTCTTGGTGTTTTCCCACACAAAGCACCTTTTAAACTCATTGGAATCATCAAATCATAGCAAAACAAACTCCTACCCCATAGTGGCTGAATTGTATGCCATAGGACCCTAACTTTGATTTTTTCCAAAATTCAATCCAAACATCACTTAAACATGATAGTTCCAACTTATTTTTAAGGCTTCTATCCTCCCATAAAGCATACTCATTTCAACTAAAATATGGCAACAACTTAGCCTTAGATTATAGCTCAAATTCCCAACCAAAACAAACTTTAATCTTAACCATAATAAAGCTTAAACATACCTTGATGAATCCTTGACCAAAACTTGGCAATCCTCTATCAAATGCACTAACTAAGACTCACTTTTAAGCTCAAGAAATCAGTTTGGCAGTACCTCCCATCTTTGGTCCATTTTTGGCTATTTTAGTGTAATTACGGGGTATTTATAGAGCAATTTGGCTTTCTCCCCTCATGAATGGTCAAAATTTGGCCAGCAAAAATGGCCATGTGGCCACTATCAAACCCTTCAAATTTTCAGATCATACCATGTGTCCATATTCTAAGAATATTTCATTGATTTTTAATATGAAAATTGGGCTTAAATCCATTTTAATTATTGGGCCTTTCTTGGCCCAATGGGGGGCCTGTTTTTGATCTGGAATGGCCCAAAAATGTGGTTCACAACTTAAATATCAATTCCGAACAATATTGAAGCTTATCGATTACTATTCACTTGTAACTTTTCATATTTTTTCTAGGCCTCCAAAATTGCATTTATTTCCATGAAAAATCCTATTTTAATATAAGAAGGAAATCTGAAAATTTCTAGAATTTTCTCCATCTCTAACTATTTATTTTGAATTTTCTCCGGATAGGGCTCTATTGGTAAGACTTTTGGAAATAAATTCTCTAAAATTAATTCTTATACTTTCAGGGCCTGAAATCAATTTTATAAATTCTCATAAATATTTAGATAATTATTCCACATTTCTTCCAGAATGATTGAGGCCTCTAAATAATTATAATAATTATTTTCACTTAATTTCTACTATTTTTCCCTGAAAAACCTTTGTTTTCAGGAAATTCTGTAATAATCTATTTCCACACCAATTTCACCTTAGGGCCTCCATTGAAGTTCCAAAACATCTAATTCACCTTTTTACCATTTTTCAGAAATTTTCAGGAATTTTTCCAAAACTTTCCCATTTTGCCCTTCCTAGACCGATAATTTCAAAAATATCAATGCGGACCCTATCCAGATTTCATGTCATGTTTGGCTTTGTCAGCTAGTCCACCTTCTATTGGCCCTTGACTTAATTTTTCATATCCATTACCAGGGTCAATTTTTGTAGGATGTGACACTTAGGGATGATATTAAGGTTATAATTTGATAATTTTGATGCTTCAAATGTATTTATAATGAAAAACTGTGTTGGGCAAAGGTGAGAAAGCAAGTTTGAAAGTATTAGAATTGAAAATAAAATTTTGAACGCTAAGCCTTATATGTCCTGGCCAAGACTATTCAAGGGGAAAGGAGTTTGATTTTGATAATTTTAAGTTTTGAAATGGATTCTACATGCAAAATTATGGGAAAACAGCATGTAGAATTAATTGTAGAAAGATTGGAAATCAAGCTTAAAAGTTAGAGGTTAATGTGGTTTAAAGAGAGTAAAGTGTTGATATTAATGGTGATCATGGCTCTAATAAGTAAATGGTATTGTGTGCTAATATATTTAGGGTTATAAGAGATTGGGAAAGAGAAATTCAAAGGTTGAGCAAGCAACCTAAATGGTTGGAGGCAAAGGGAGTGAGAGGGAGCAAAAGGGAAATCTTAAAGACGCAGGGTGGTGAACTTGCCCTTATTATGTGCTTGATATGTATGCTTGAGTGTTGATGTTGCTTGATGATGATTTAGAATATGAAATATTGAATGTTACTCTGTTTCTTGTATATTCCATGGCCATGCGTGAATAAAGCACTGAGCATTAAAGTATGTCATTTTATAAGCATGAAAGCATGAAAACATGGGATTAAGCATGTTATCCACTTAGCATTTGTCTTGCATACATATATAGGTAATGTTTGCTACTAAGATTTTTCCAAATTTCACCCTTTCTTAACTAACCCTAATAGGCGTTAATGAGCAAGCACAAGGATGCATGAAGTGGAAGCAAAGAAAAGAAGAAAAGAGTTAAGAAAATCTATTATATTACATTACTTAATTTCTATGTAAATGTATATATGGATAGTGCTAATGATATTATGTAAAGTTAAATGATAGTGATGACATATAGGATGGAATATGTTGATACAAGAGAATGAATTATGCAATGTCAAAATGATTGCATGCAAAAAAATAAATAAATAAGAATTATTAATGCAAGTAAAGGGGGATAAATTATCTTGAAATGAGCCATAAAGTTCTGACAAAGTGAAAGTGAGGCAAATGATGGAATCTGCTCATGAAGTTGGCATGCTTACAGTACACATCCCACGCTTCAAATTAAATATCCTTCCTTAAATCCCTTTTAGTATATATTTGGAAGCGTTACGATTCAAGTAGATCACGAAACAAGCTTGTGGATTGAAAATTTGCATTTGAGTACTGAGATTACTATTCACTAGTTAAATTCTAGATTTTAGGTTGAATTTTGATAAATCATAACTAATTATAGAAAAATTATATTGGAGTGGTTTAAAATTATATTTGAAGTTCTTTCAATTTTTTATAGGAAAAAAAATATAAAATTGGACTCAAATCTTATCAATTCATACAGTTTATTCGTGGAAGTTTACTATTCATTTGGTAAAAACTGTACTTTTTAGTTTCTTCCTAATTTTGGTTAAGAATAACTCTTAGCACATACATCTATTTTAAGTGATATATCCCTAGTTTTAAAGGTCAGGATGTGTACTTTAATCATGCCAAATTTCATGGGCAGAATCATTTATTTGCCTCCCTTTAACTTTGAGATCATTTTGTGACTCAATTAGGGGTAACTTATCCCCTTAACTTGAATTAATAAATCATAATTAATTCTTTCCATGTATAACTTTATTTCATCAATCCATAAACCATTCCCATACATTATCTGATTCAACCGTACATGTCATAATCATCATACATTAATGCATCCTATCCACAACATATATTTGTGAATATATTATCATAACAGATTTTATAACATAACATAATATTTATTTCTATCTTCTTCTCTTTATTCTTGCACTTCTACTTCTTGGTTTCTTCTCCCATGCTCTTTGCACCTATTATGGTTGGTTAAGGGAGGGTGAGATTCAAGAGAATCTTAATAGCAAGCATTACCATTTATGCATATAAAATGGATGCAAGTGTATGACATGCTTATTTGATCTAGCTCACGCTTAGTTATAATATGTTCTCATGCTCAATGTTTCACATTAACATGCATGACCATGAAAAATATAAAAAAAAAAGAGCATTCATCTCATATAATTATCAACAAACATAATACACATCAACAAATATGCATATACATCAAACACACAAGAAAGGTAAGTTTATTACCTTTTATCCTTAAGCTTTCTTCTTGCTCCCTTTTGCTTCCAACCAGTAAGGTTGCTTGCTCAACCTTTGCCATTCCTCTTCCTTGATGTCTCATGGACCTAAATACATCAACACATCATTACCATTCATTCATTAGAGCCATAGTAATCAACAATATCAACACTTTGTTTTCTTTGAACTATATTAACTCTTAGCTCTTGAGCTTGATTTCCAACCTTTCTAAAATTAATTCCACATGCTATTCCCACACAATTTTACATGTAAAATTCATTTCAAAGCTCGAAATTATCAAAATCAAACTCCTTCCTACTCAAACTGATCTGGCCGAACATAGGGTCTGGGGGCTTAAAATTCTATTTTCAATTCTAAGGGTTCCAAACTGGTTTCCTCTCTTGTACTCTACATAATTTTTTATTTTAAACATATTGGAGGCGTCAAAATCATCAAAATCCAATCCTAGCCCTAAGAATCAGCTCTTCTCAAAACCTTAGTTGAGTTACGTAATCATGAAATCTTTTACAAATCAAGCAATAACCACTTGATTCTCATTCCTTTCAACCCTTTAAAACCAATAAAATAGAGAGAGCGAAAGGGGTGCAGTGGAAGATTGTAGAATTATTCTAACATCAATTTCATCTTCCCCTTAACTTGGAAATTTCATGCAGCATATCCCTTTAGGGTTTCAAGCTCCCAAAAACCATCAAAACCTATAACTAAGCTCAACAACAACATCAAAAACCATGAACATACTTTGTTTTGGAGCTTGATCTTCCATGGTGTAACATCCAAAGTTTTAGGCCTAGAAGTACTAGTAATAGCCTGAATTAGATAGGCTATCAGACCTCTTTTTAGCAGAAGTCCCAAAGATGAGAAAGGAAGTCAAAGTAGTTTCAGGGACTAAACTGCAAAGTAAAAGTTTTAAGGGGCTAAAGTGTAATAAAGTTAGAGACTCCAGTAAAGTCTCGAAGGCCCAGAGAGAGAAAAGAGACTAGATATAGGCCAAAGGTTGAGTTAGAAGCCTCAAAGAGAGGATTATATGAAGTTAAGTCCAACCAGGGACTAAACTGTAAATTCTGAAAGTTATGACCAACAGGGGTAAAAGTGGAAGAGGGTACAGAAAATTCTAAGAAAATTCTAGAAAATGGGAAATAATATTCTAAAGCTCTTCTATGAAGAGAAAATATGAAAATACCCCTGAGGCAGCTTCAACGGAATTTATGAGGTTATTATCGATAAAAAGTATACCATGTGAGGTAATTATTTAAAATAGCAAGAGACCTAAAAAACGTATACAAAAATGAGGTTAAATGGTTGAAAGGTTGTACTAATTTATAAAATTAGTCCCGCAACCAAAAGGCCAGTGGAGTGGCTTTAATAAATTAAAGAGCCGGTTTTGCCGATAAAAGGGTATTTTGGTAAATGAATTTTTATGCAAGGTTTAAAGGAAGTGTTATGGCCTAAGAAAATTCATAGATATTCTCTAGAGTTAAAGGAAATTTATAAGGTAGACAAAACAATTTTCTGAACCCCGAAAAGCCATAAAGAAAGCCGGAGAAACGTGGGCCAAGTAAATTCAGAGGAAGCTTACGAAATAAGTTTGATCCAATGGCTAGGATTTGATCTCCCTTGTCCTCCACCACTTTTATGACACTTGGCACCTTCTAGAAGAATTAGGTAAGCATGATGTAATAAGGTGATGCAATGATGATGCAAAAGTGCACTTGAACTTCCAAAATTGCCCTTACTCCTTCTTCTAGCTACCAAGGGCATTTTGGTCCATTCAAGCCAACTTTTTGGCTATAAATAGGCACTCTCCCTCCCCCCATTTCGGCCAAGCTGATGAACATAAGGGGAAACTCTTGCAATTTTGATTCTTGAAGCTTAAATCAAGAGGAAGACACCTACTTTGATCAACCGAGTTTAGATCTGAGGTTAGTAAGTTGTTTCCTCTTGTTTATTGCTTTGAATCTTTGGTTTTATGGTTAAAAAAATGTGAGATCCCCTAAGAGGAGGTGCTGGCCGAATTGACATAAGCTTAGGGGAGGATGATTTTGATGTTAGATGTAACATCTAGACTTTTAGGCCTAGAAGTTCCAGAAATAGCTTAAATTAAATAGGTTACCAGACCCCTGTGAGCAGAAGTCCCAAAGATGAAAAAGGAAGTTAAAGCAGTTTCAGGGACTACACTGTAAAGTAAAAGTTTTCAGAGGCTCGGGTATAATTAAGGTTAGAGGCTCCAGTAAAGTCTCGAAGGCCCAAAAAGAGAAAAGAGACTAGATACAGGCCAAAGGTTAAGTTAGAAACCTCAAAGAGAGGATTAATGAAGTTAAGTCCAAGCAGGGACTAAACTGTAAATTCCGAAAGTTATGACCAACAGGGGTAAAAATGGAAGAGGGTACAGAAAATTCTAAGAAAAATCCTAGAAAATGGGAAATAATATTCTAAGATTCTTCTATGAAGAGAAAAGATGAAAATACCCCTGAGGCAGCTTCAAGGGAATTTATGAGGTTATTACTGGTAAAAAGTATACCATGTGAGGTAATTATTTAAAATAGCAAGAGACCTAAAAAACGTATACAAAAATGAGGTTAAATGGTTGAAAGGTTGTACTAATTTATAAAATTAGTCCCGTAACCAAAAGGCCAGTAGAGAGTGGCTTGAATAAATTAAAGAGCCGGTTTTACCAATAAAAGGGTATTTTAGTAAACAACTTTTATACAAGACTTAAAGGAAGTGTTATGGCCTGAGAAAATTCATAGATATTCTCTAGAATTAAAAGGAATTTATAAAGCAGACAGAATAATTTTCTGAGCTCCGAAAGGCCATAAAGAAAGCCAGAGAAACGTGGGCCAAGTAAATTTGGAGGAAGCTTATAAAACAAGTTTGATCCAACGGCTAGGATCTAATCTCCCATCTCCTCCACCGCTTTCATGACACTTGGTATCTTCTAGAAGGTTGAGGTAAGCATGATGTAATAAGATGATGTAATGATGATGCAAAAGTCCACTTGAACTTCCAAATTTGCCCTTACCCTTTCTATTAGCCACCAAGGGCATTTTGATCCATTCAAGCCAACTTTTTGGCTATAAATAGGCACTCTCCCTCCCCCCATTTCGGCCAAGCTGATGAACATAAGGGGAAACTCTTGCAATTTTGATTCTTGAAGCTTAAATCAAGAGGAAGACACCTACTTTGATCAACCGAGTTTAGATCTGAGGTTAGTAAGTTGTTCCCCCTTGTTTATTGCTTTGAATCTTTGGTTTTTTGGTTAAAAAAATGTGAGATCCCCTAAGAGGAGGTGCTGGCCGAATTGATATAAGCTTAAGGGAGGATGATTTTGATGTTAGATCTAGCTAGAACACATTGATTAGAGGTTGTTTCAAGTGGATCTATGTGGAAATTGGAAGAATTACGTGCTGATTTGATGCCTGTTTCGAATTAGTTACTGTGCGTATCTGATTCTCAAATCTTGCATGCTCAAAGTACACTCTGTGAGCTTTAAATCCATGGGTAGAACACTTCATTTGGATATGTGTACGATTTATGGTGATTTTTCAAAGTTAGAGATTGAAATCTGGAAACAGTGTTGAACTTTTAGAAGAGTGCCGAGTTCCGTACAATTCCGGTACTGTTCATCATAGAATTGGTTACTGAAACTATTTTTCCTTTAAATTTAACTTAATTAGCTTTCAGTGAGACTTGGAAGCACTCAATTTGGATTTTTCTAGATTTAATTATGAATTTTCAAAGTTGAGCAAAAATTCTGGAGATTCTACGTGAACAGTACCCGCGAACCAAAATTTCCAGATTTGATATTCTTGAATCTAAAGCCATCTAAAGTGGTCCTAATTGACAAGAAATGGATCATAAGGATGGAAAATGATGAGATTTATGTTAGAAAAGCTAGAAAGAAAACCCTAAGACTAAGAAAAAGGGCTGAGGTTCAAGAGAGCTAGCTTTGAACTTTATGTAATCTAATGGTCCTAGTGGATTGTGTCATCATTATGGTTATGTTTAGGACCTTTGGAACATCCAAGAGGATGTTTAGTGATGTTGACCGAAAGCTAACATGGTTGGAAAGTCAAGGGAGTCAAAGGAAAAGTAAGAGGAAGGCTTGAGGTGCAAGGTAGTGAACTTACCTATTGTCATTGCTTGATGTGGTATGCTTGTGTGTTGCCGTGTACATGTTATTTGCATGTTGTTGTGACATGTTTTAGCTGCTGTAATTGCTATTCATGATGAGTAGATTATGTCTCCATGGCCATGCATCAAGAAGTTAGCTTTGAGCATGCTAGTATGTCACTAATTAACAAGAGAATAAACAAGTTGCGTGTAGTGCATTAGCATCCATCTAGCATGATTATGTGGTATTGTTTGCTACTGAGATTCCCCCGAATCTCACCCCCTCCCTAACCAACCATTTAGGTCAATCAATGGTGGGCACTAATGGCATGAGAAGCAAGGAGAAGAAGTGGAGAGTTATTGATGCTAATGATTGATATTATTATTCAATGTATAATTCTCCTATGTTATGACTTATGTTGTGAATGCCATGTATTTAATTACAAAGCTTATGGTGTGTATAGGAATGTATGAGCATGAATGAGAAAAAGTAAGCCCATGTTAGGTATGCCAAAGAAATAAAAAGAATTAAAGTAAAGAGATATTAAGGGATAAAACGTAGGTCCTGAAGCAGTTAATTTCAAGCTTCAGTTCGACCTACCATATGAATGAGTTAAGCTACAGAATTTGGTACACTTATAATGCACATTCCAAGCTTTAAAATGAGTGGTAAATCACATCATTTGGATGTGTATACAATGAGATATGAATTTTTGAAGTTAAGGCGCAGAATCTGGAAAGTCCAGATTTTACCAAATGAATAGTAATTTTAATATAATAAACTGTATATTTTCAGTGAGGATGAGCTCAGTTGAATATTTTTCCCTTAAAGAGCATTGAAAGAGCTTTCGGTAGAATTTTGGAACACCTCCATATGATTTTTCTAGAATTAGTTATGATTTTTCAAAGTTGGACCTGTAATCTGAAAACTGGACAGTGAACAGTAATTTTCTGAAAATTAACGTTCAAATTGAAATTTTTAAGCTTAAGAGCATCCAAAGTGGTTTGGAATGGTTCTAAATGACTGCTAAGGTACTATATAAGTAAGGTGTGACATTAGATCTAGCTAGAACACATTGATTAGAGGTTGTTTCAAGTGGATCTATGTGGAAATTGGAAGAATTACGTGCTGATTTGATGCCTATTTTGAATTAGTTACTGTGCGTATCTGATTGTCAAATCTTGCATGCTCAAAGCACACTCTGTGAGCTTTAAATCCATGGGTAGAACACTTTATTTGGATATGTGTACGATTTATGGTGATTTTTCAAAGTTAGAGATTGAAATCTAGAAACAGTGTTGAACTTTTAGAAGAGTGCCAAGTTCCGTACAATTCCGGTGCTGTTCATCATAGAATTGGTTCCTGAAACTATTTTTCCTTTAAATTTAACTTAATTAGCTTTCAGTGAGACTTGGAAGCACTCAATTTGGATTTTTCTAGATTTAATTATCAATTTGCAAAGTTGAGCAAAAATTCTGGAGATTCTGCGTGAACAGTACCCACGAACCAAAATTTCCAGATTTGATATTCTTGAATCTAAAGCCATCTAAAGTGGTCCTAATTGACAAGAAATGAATCATAAGGATGGGAAATGATGAGATTTATGTTAGAAAAGCTAGAAAGAAAACCCTAAGACTAAGAGAAAGGGCTGAGGTTCAAGAGAGCTAGCTTTGAACTTTATGTAATCTAATGGTCCTAATGGATTGTGTCATCATTATGGTTATGTTTAGGACCTTTGGAACATCCAAGAGGATGTTTAGTGATGTTGACCGAAAGCTAACATGGTTGGAAAGTCAAGGGAGTCAAAGGAAAAGTAAGAGGAAGGCTTGAGGTGCAAGGTAGTGAACTTACCTATTGTCATTGCTTGATGTGGTATGCTTGTGTGTTGCCATGTACATGTTATTGAATGTTATTGTGACATATTTTAGATGCTGTAATTGCTATTCATGATGAGTAGATTATGTCTCCATGGCCATGCATCAAGAAGTTAGCTTTGAGCATGCTAGTATGTCACTAACTAACAAGAGAATAAACAAGTTGCGTGTAGTGCATGAGCATCCATTTAGCATGATTAATATGGTATTGTTTACTACTGAGATTCCCCCGAATCTCACCCCCTCGCTAACCAACCATTTAGGTCAATCAATGATGGGCACTAATGGCATGAGAAGCAAGGAGAAGAAGTGGAGAATTATTAATGCAAATGATTGATATGAATATTCAATGTATAATTTTCCTATGCTGTAAATTATGTTATGAATGCCATCAATTCAATGTATATGCTTAGGATGTTTATGGCATGAATGAAAGTATATGAGTATGAATGAGAAAGATTAAGCCCATGTTATGTATGTCAAAGAAATAAAAAGAATTAAAGTAAGGAGATATTAAAGGATAAAACGTAGGTCCTAAAGCAGTTAGTTTTGAGCTTCAGTTTGACCTATCAAATAAATGAGTTAAATCACGAGATTTAGTAGACTTATAGTGCACATCCCAAGCTTCAAAATGAGTGGTAAATCACCTCATTTGGATGTGTATACAATGAGATATGAATTTTTGAAGTTAAGGCGCAGAATCTGGAAAGTCCTGATTTTACCAAATGAATAGTAATTTTAATCCAATAAACTGTATGTTTTCAGTGAGGATGAGTTCAGTTCCCTTAAAGAGCATTGAAAGAGCTTTCCGTCGAATTTTGGAACACCTCCATACAATTTTTCTAGAATTAGTTATGATTTTCCAAAGTTAGACCTGTAATCTGAAAACTAGACAGTGAACAGTAATTTTTCGAAAATTAACGTCCAAATTGAAAATTTCAAGTTTAAGACCATCCAAAGTGGTTTGGAATGGTTCTAAATGACTGCTAAGGTACTATATAAGTAAGGTGTGATATTTTTGGTATCAGAGCAGAGGTTCTGGCATAGGAAGAAGAGAACTATCTGCAAGAATTTAGAAAAGCCCAGTTCAGGTTAGAGCTAGTAGTGGAATACTAGCTAAGGTCCAACTAAGGTTATGGATTGGAGGTGAATGCTCTAGGGAAAATAAGTAATAAGGATCTTTAAATGAAGTTGGGTCCTCTGTTAGAAAGGTACAGATAAAATGATGATGAGAAGTTATACGCAGAGGAAGGTAGCCACTGTGTAAAGATAAAGAGACTTCCCTCTAAAGAAAAGGGGATAATGGCTCATAAGTTAGATAGAGGTATGAGTCTAAACCCTAGAAGGGAAAGGGTCAAGTGGCAACCTAAGTTAGATACAGTTACTGTAGCCTTGATACAAGGTTAAGGCAGTACGATCAAAGTAGTTATCTTTGATTCCTAAATAGATATAAAAGTTCAGAAGAGCTAAAGATTAATTTCTGCCACTGGTAATCCCTGAGGATAAGGGAAAGCAAAGGTGCTAATGGCCTAGAGTTGTGAGCCAGACCCTTCCTTGATTGCTTGAAAGGAAGTAGTTGACTTAGTTGGGGATTACAGTGAGGCTAGGACATGGAAGTCCTTCAGGCAGCAGTTGAGGTTACGATGAACAAAGCTAAGTAAAACTAGCAAAAGTAAGAGAAAGTATGTTTCGTCATGATGAACCAAAGAAAGTGGTGGCGAATAAGAATTCTGGTCATGACGAATAGAGATAGTGACTCTCAGATGCTGAGGTGGTATCTTGGCACGACTTGATGGGCTATGAGGTCCCTGAGAGTAAGACTGATAGAGCTCAGGAAGAGTAATGATGAGTTGAACAAGATAGTTAGGGGTTGAGTCTGTACACCGCTAAGAGGGTGTAGTGGCGACCTAAGCTGGGCAAGCTCTTAAAGCCTCGTTAGAGATGGGGCACTATGATAGAGTACCTATCTCAAGTCCCTAAATAGATAAATAGGAACATGGAGATAGTGAAGTCAAGGTAGATAATCCTAGTGGAATTCTTAGGGATTAAAAAGAAGAGAAAGAGATAAGAATGAGACAGATAGCCATGCGGGGAATAGCATTATGAGACTGGCATGTTCCCGATGATGTTAAGAGATACTCAGTCACGTGGGGTTAGGTTGAGAGGCACCCTTTCCAAGGGATAAGTTCTTGGCCAGGAATCTTCCTAGAGAAAATAGGAATTGGTCCTCCAAGTTAGAATTGATGTTACTCAAGATGGAGCAAAATGCCCTATTCGAGCAGGAAAGGGAAGCAGCCGAGGCAAGGCAAGTTGAGTTGACCTTACCTAATGGAAGTATGACAAGCCAAGAATAAAGCTAGGGTTCAATGTCCTTAACCTTAGTAGAGAAGGGCAAATAGAAAGAAAAAGAACCTCAAAAGTCCTCTCCCTATAACTTCCAGAAGCAGCTGCGAACAGAGAAAGAGGCTCCCTCTTGTAGGGATAAGATGTCCAGTTGGCATGCTACGGACATAGCAACCAGTAAGAGCTTACACTCCTTAGACAGATTGGCTTGGGCACCTAAAGAGACAAATAGGTGGCCTGGGGAATTGACAGGAGGTTTAAGAAATGGTATTGGTTCTTGGAACAGTTTTTGGGGAATTATTAGTATGGTGACCAACTGAGTGGAGATGACTTCACTTAGTCCTATGGTCTAAGTCTCCCAGAGACTGGTACCTATTTGGGAAGATGAAGACCAGGGACAAGTCGAGGATGTGGAAACCTCCTTCAGTTGTAAACCAGTACTGAGAGAGTACCCATGATTTCCTTCCAGATAACCTTATCATTAATTAAGCTGGATTCAATTTCCTTCCAATTAATAGAGGAAAGCCAAAGTTATAGGAGTTGGAGCCATAAGACCTGGAAAAAGAGACATTCAGGCTAGCTCTAGATACAGGAAGAACCCTTGTGACGCAGAGACAGACTGAGTATTGACAGGTAAATCCTTAAGATAAGGAGAGAGACAAGAATGTAAGCTGAACAGATATGACTAAAGGTAGAATAAGAAGGGCCTAAGATAGCAAGGTACTAGGGTTCGAGCCTATCAGCACTATTTAGTTAAGTGTGCTTAGGCAAAAGTAACCTAATGATACGTAACTGTTGGGAAGTTTAGGTAGAAGTCCTGACTAAGGTATAAGCAGAGTATTGGTTCAAGTAACGCTTGGTGTGAGAGAAAACCTGATTAGAAAAGTAACTGGTGACTAGGATTGGTCCAATTGAGATTATGATGGTGAGGTGTTTTCTTCAAGGGAAATAGATATAGAAGAGAAGTAAGAAATGACAGAGAGTAACCTGAGAGATAGGTAGTTGCTGTTAAGGGACTCCCCTCAGGACAGGAATGGTTGGGCTAAGAGAGCTTGACCAGGGAATAAGTCAAAGTTGTAAGACGCCTCCTGAGGGTAATGGCTAAGAATATGGTAAGCCAATAAGGAATTGGAGTCTAGACCCTAATAGGGAAGCAGGGTGACAACCTGAGCCTCGGGTAATTAGTTAAAGGTGCCTGACTGGAAGGTCACACAACAGAGATGTTTTAATGATTAATGCCTGCTGTGTAGTATGGTCACTTTATGATTAGCATTTGACCATAGAAACAAATGGTTAAGGATACAATAAGCCAGTTAGAGGTATAAGTCAATGCCCTAGTAAGGGAACTGAATATCAACCTGTACCTTAAGTAATCAATATGACCTCGATAGAGGCATGGTAACAAAATGAGATGTTTTGAGATTTGTTCAAATCCCTGAATAGAGGTGGAAATTCCTAAGGGATAGTGAACCAAGAGGGATAGAGATTATATGACAACGAATGAAAGGTCAATGATGACCTAAGTGCCAGACCTAGATACCGCACAGCAAGGTGATTAACCATTTACTCTGTGATGTGATGTGATGAGGGTATGGTGATCAATATCTGACCATAAGAATAATTGGTCAAGAGGTAAAGAAAGTTAGTAAAGTGAGGCAAGATCTCTCTTGAGGATAGAGATGAAAGGAAAGGAATAAGAACATGATAGTGGATGGTTGCGTTGGGGACTAATGAATAAAGAGAGATAAGCAAGTTCCTTGTGATACCTAGAGCTTAATGATACTTAGATATGTGATTATGTCAGGGACTGAAACAATATTCTTTTATATCCCTAAGGTATCCCAGAGCATGCAACCATGGCAATTAGGCCATTAAGAATCTAAGAAATGAGATTCCTATAGATAGATGCCACTGCTTATAAGATTGAGTAATCCAGTAGAGAGGCTCTCTTTGATAGAGATATGGTATTCGAGGAATGTACCCTGGCCGAGATTGCATGAGGAAAGTCTTGACCATGAAGTACCTCTCTAAGATTGGGAAGTGGTTCTCCGGATCAGAGTGACGCTGCTCTAGTAAGAGTAAGCTATCCTCTGAAGGAATGGAATAGAAAGCAAGTGGTTGAGTTGACGATGCTCCAGTTAAAGCAATCTGTCCTCCCACAGGAAAAGCAGAAGTAGCTGAGATAAGGCACAGGAGGACCTTACCCCAGAGAGAGAGAGTGAAACTGGTTAAGACAACAAAAGTGTGATATGCAAACAGATGCTCCTCGAGCTTAGTAGGGTACTACGGAATACTGAAGGATAATGAGAATGTGATGATATAAGTCCTCTCCTGATGATTGTCCAATTTGTTAAGAGACAGCAAGGACTACAGAGTCCTAAGACAAGGCAGGCTGGCATTGATATGGCAAGTTAATGGGCTCTAGAGATGAGCTAGTGCCTAGGGATTCGAAAGGCACAAAGAAAGGAAAGTGATTTAAGGAAGTTAAAACGTAGGGCTAAAGAAATATAGAAAGGCTAAGAATTCTGGGAGTTGACAGAAAGGATTGAGTAAGACCTAAGAAGACAATATTGATATCTGTGATTAGTCTTGGGGAATAATCAGTCAAGTTACTAGTTGAGTGGAGGTGACTTATTTTATTACTCAACTCTATGGTCTAGAGTCTCCTAGAGATCCTAAGATGGCTCAGATTGATGATAGTATTCCAGGGTCATAGTGGATCCTAAAGAGGCTTACGGTAGAGCGCAGTAGCTCTCGAGGTCATAGTAGACTAAGCCTAAGAGAAAGTAGCTGAGCCAGAAGGGTAAGAGTACAGTACCTCTTTGGGAAGACGATGACTAGAGATGAGTTTAAAATATTGAAATCTCCTTCAGCGGTGAACTAATATAGAGAGAGTACCCTTGACTTGTTCTAGACATGTCTATTGTCAATTAGACTAGGCTTAATTCTGTTCTAGTCAACGAAGGAAAGAAAGGAGATATGCCCTTAAAGTAAAGAGGAATAGCAGGGTATACAGCAAAGAATGGATAAAGGCTGTATTAAGAGAACCCGAAATGCCATGGTATTGTAAAATATCATGAAGACAGGCACACTATCATGGTATTATTGTGAAAGAATGAGCCTAAAGTATCAGAAGAATGTGAGTAGTGGTGACCAAATGCTTAAAAGCAAGGGCCATGCTCATATGAATGACAGAAAAGTTTAGAACGACGTGTTATGTAAGTATGAAGCCCAGGGTGGAAACTCGAAAATGAGGTATAATGAAAAGTTGAAAAGGCCAGAGTTAAGTATAAGTAGGGATACTCCCCTCAGGTAACCTCTCATTAAGGGTAAGAAAAGAGATTTGACCCGAAATTTCGAGGACGAAATTTTTTTGAGAGGGGGAGAATTATAACATCCAAAGTTTTGGCCTAGAAGTACCAGTAATAGCCTGAATTAGATAGGCTATCAGACCTCTTTTTAGCAGAAGTCCCAAAGATGAGAAAGGAAGTCAAAGTAGTTTCAGGGACTAAACTACAAAGTAAAAGTTTTAAGGGGCTAAAGTGTAATAAAGTTAGAGACTCCAGTAAAGTCTCGAAGGCCCAGAGAGAGAAAAGAGACTAGATATAGGCCAAAGGTTGAGTTAGAAGCCTCAAAGAGAGGATTATATGAAGTTAAGTCCAACCAGGGACTAAACTGTAAATTCTGAAAGTTATGACCAACAGGGGTAAAAGTGGAAGAGGGTACAAAAAATTCTAAGAAAATCCTAGAAAATGGGAAATAATATTCTAAGACTCTTCTATGAAGAGAAAAGATGAAAATACCCCTGAGGCAGCTTCAACGGAATTTATGAGGTTATTACCGTAAAAAGTATACCATGTGAGGTAATTATTTAAAATAGCAAGAGACCTCAAAAATGTATACAAAAATGAGGTTAAATGGTTGAAAGGTTTACTAATTTATAAAATTAGTCCCGCAACCAAAAGGCCAGTGGAGTGGCTTTAATAAATTAAAGAGCCGTTTTGCCGATAAAAGGGCATTTTGGTAAATGAATTTTTATGCAAGGTTTAAAGGAAGTGTTATGGCCTAAGAAAATTCATAGATATTCTCTAGAATTAAAGGGAATTTATAAGGTAGACAGAACAATTTTCTGAACCCCGAAAGGCCATAAAGAAAGCCGGAGAAACGTGGGCCAAGTAAATTCGGAGGAAGCTTATGAAACAAGTTTGATCCAATGGCTAGGATTTGATCTCCCTTTTCCTCCACCACTTTTATGACACTTGGCACCTTCTAGAAGAATTAGGTAAGCATGATGTAATAAGGTGATGCAATGATGATGCAAAAGTCCACTTGAACTTCCAAAATTGCCCTTACTCCTTCTTCTAGCTACCAAGGGCATTTTGGTCCATTCAAGCCAACTTTTTGGCTATAAATAGGCACTCTCCCTCCCCCCATTTCGGCCAAGCTGATGAACATAAGGGGAAACTCTTGCAATTTTGATTCTTGAAGCTTAAATCAAGAGGAAGACACCTACTTTGATCAACCGAGTTTAGATCTGAGGTTAGTAAGTTGTTCCCTCTTGTTTATTGCTTTGAATCTTTGGTTTTATGGTTAAAAAAATGTGAGATCCCCTAAGAGGAGGTGCTGGCCAAATTGATATAAGCTGAGGGGAGGATGATTTTGATGTTAGATCTAGCTAGAACACATTGATTAGAGGTTGTTTCAAGTGGATCTATGTGGAAATTGGAAGAATTACGTGCTGATTTGATGCCTGTTTCGAATTAGTTACTATGCGTAGCTGATTCTCAAATCTTGCATGCTCAAAGTACACTCTGTGAGCTTTAAATCCATGGGTAGAACACTTCATTTGGATATGTGTACGATTTATGGTGATTTTTCAAAGTTAGAGATTGAAATCTGGAAACAGTGTTGAACTTTTAGAAGAGTTCGAGTTCCGTACAATTCGGTGCTGTTCAGCATAGAATTGGTTCCTAAACTATTTTTCCTTTAAATTTAACTTAATTAGCTTTCAGTGAGACTTGGAAGCACTCAATTTGGATTTTTCTAGATTTAATTATGAATTTTCAAAGTTGAGCAAAAATTCTGGAGATTCTGCGTGAACAGTACCCGCGAACCAAAATTTCCAGATTTGATATTCTTGAATCTAAAGCCATCTAAAGTGGTCCTAATTGACAAGAAATGGATCATAAGGATGGGAAATGATGAGATTTATGTTAGAAAAGCTAGAAAGAAAACCCTAAGACTAAGAGAAAGGGCTGAGGTTCAAGAGAGCTAGCTTTGAACTTTATGTAATCTAATGGTCCTAGTGGATTGTGTCATCATTATGGTTATGTTTAGGACCTTTGGAACATCCAAGAGGATGTTTAGTGATGTTGACCGAAAGCTAACATGGTTGGAAAGTCAAGGGAGTCAAAGGAAAAGTAAGAGGAAGGCTTGAGGTGCAAGGTAGTGAACTTACCTATTGTCATTGCTTGATGTGGTATGCTTGTGTGTTGCCATGTACATGTTATTGAATGTTATTGTGACATGTTTTAGCTGCTGTAATTGCTATTCATGATGAGTAGATTATGTCTCCATGGCCATGCATCAAGAAGTTAGCTTTGAGCATGCTAGTATGTCACTAGCTAACAAGAGAATAAACAAGTTGTGTGTAGTGCATGAGCATCCATTTAGCATGATTAATATGGTATTGTTTACTACTGAGATTCTCCCGAATCTCACCCCCTCCCTAACCAACCATTTAGGTCAATCAATGATGGGCACTAATGGCATGAGAAGCAAGGAGAAGAAGTGGAGAATTATTAATGCAAATGATTGATATGAATATTCAATGTATAATTCTCCTATGCTGTAAATTATGTTATGAATGCCATCAATTCAATGTATATGCTTAGGATGTTTATGGCATGAATGAAAGTATATGAGTATGAATGAGAAAGATTAAGCCCATGTTATGTATGTCAAAGAAATAAAAAGAATTAAAGTAAGGAGATATTAAAGGATAAAACGTAGGTCCTAAAGCAGTTAGTTTTGAGCTTCAGTTTGACCTATCAAATGAATGAGTTAAATCACGAAATTTGGCAGACTTATAGTGCACATCCCAAGCTTCAAAATGAGTGGTAAATCACCTCATTTGGATGTGTATACAATGAGATATGAATTTTTGAAGTTAAGGCGCAGAATCTGAAAAGTCCTGATTTTACCAAATGAATAGTAATTTTAATCCAATAAACTGTATGTTTTCAGTGAGGATGAGTTCAGTTCCCTTAAAGAGCATTGAAAGAGCTTTCTGTCGAATTTTGGAACACCTCCATACGATTTTTCTAGAATTAGTTATGATTTTCCAAAGTTAGACCTGTAATCTGAAAACTAGACAGTGAACAGTAATTTTTCGAAAATTAACGTCCAAATTGAAAATTTCAAGTTTAAGACCATCCAAAGTGGTTTGGAATGGTTCTAAATGACTGCTAAGGTACTATATAAGTAAGGTGTGACATTTTTGGTATCAGAGCAGAGGTTCTGGCATAGGAAGAAGAGAACTATTTGCAAGAATTTAGAAAAGCCCAGTTCAGGTTAGAGCTAGTAGTGGAATACTAGCTAAGGTCCAGCTAAGGTTATGGATTGGAGGTGAATGCTCTAGGGAAAATAAGTAATAAGGATCTTTAAATGAAGTTAGGGTCCTCTATTAGAAACGTACAGATAAAATGATGATGAGAAGTTATACGCAGAGGAAGGTAGCTACTGTGTAAAGATAAAGAGACTTCCCTCTAAAGAAAAGGGGATAATGGCTCATAAGTTAGATAGAAGTTATGTTATGAATGCCATCAATTCAATGTATATGCTTAGGATGTTTATGGCATGAATGAAAGTATATGAGTATGAATGAGAAAGATTAAGCCCATGTTATGTATGTCAAAGAAATAAAAAGAATTAAAGTAAGGAGATATTAAAGGATAAAACGTAAGTCCTGAAGCAGTTAGTTTTGAGCTTTAGTTTGACCTATCAAATGAATGAGTTAAATCACGACATTTGGCAGACTTATGGTGCACATCCCAAGCTTCAAAATGAGTGATAAATCACCTCATTTGGATGTGTATACAATGAGATATGAATTTTTGAAGTTAAGGCGTAAAATCTGGAAAGTCCAGATTTTACCAAATGAATAGTAATTTTAATCCAATAAACTATACGTTTTCAGTGAGGATGAGTTCAGTTCCCTTAAAGAGCATTGAAAGAGCTTTCCGTAGAATTTTGGAACACCTCCATACAATTTTTCTAGAATTAGTTATGATTTTCCAAAGTTAGACCTGTAATCTGAAAACTAGACAGTGAACAGTAATTTTTCGAAAATTAATGTCCAAATTGAAATTTTCAAGTTTAAGACCATCCAAAGTGGTTTGGAATGGTTCTAAATGACTGCTAAGGTACTATATAAGTAAGGTGTGACACATGGGACACTTGAACTTCCTCTTCTCCCTTCTTCCTCTTCTCTACAACCTTCTCTCCCTCTTTCTTCAAGTTGGTCGAAACTTGGCCTAAAGGGAGAGGAGGGATATTTATAATAAGCAAGATTAAATCTTGGCTATTGATCTTGTGCATGGGTGGTTTAACCATGGCTATTCATTTAATCTTTCCTTATGATCTTGCCATATGTTCCTTATCCCTTATCTTCCATCTTGATCAAGCCAAGTGTCTAACTTCTAGATTGCTTACATCATGCTTACGTCATCAAGCCACGTGTCTCTCATCCAACTGTGCACGTAATACCTTCTTTCCCATCTAATCGTACACATAATCTCTGACACGTCTCTTCATCATTTTGGCATTAAAATAGGGAGGAAATTAATAAAAAATTTGTGTAAAATGTAGCCCCTAGATATTCCTCCATCTATCCTGCCATTTTGCACTGTATCAAGTACTTTTTTGAGTCCTGACTTACCCAGTACCACTGGGACATGTTTTGATACCCTTTTCTCATCTCAAATAAGTCTCTACATGGTGCCATCTCAGAGGAGCATAGAAAAAATAGTTAGCTCCATTGACAGGCTACTTAGCCTCACTGAGTTATGTAGTAAAAATTTCACTATATCGGGCAGACAGAGGACCATCTAAAATGTACCCCTACTACGTTTTGATTTTTCTACCGTCCATAAATATCCCCTGGTGATTCAGCATGATGACTCATAGGTGTCATAATTGCATCATAAATGGACTTGGCGACTTAGCATGCTGACTCAGTGTCGTAATAAATGCGATCTTATCTCTTTGTCTCCTATTTAGGGGACAAAAGTTATTTAACATTTGATTGGAGCATTTTATTCAATCGAGAGGTCTAAAAATTCATCTAAAAATACCATAAAATTTCTTAAATTCTGGAGAAACCTTATAGCTCAAATAATTAAATCTAGCTTTAAACCTCAAAATGGGAATAATCTTTAAAATTCATTTAAAGACAATCAAAAGGCATTTCTATCATTTTTTACTTCAAATAAGCCTCAGAGTCTTATTTCCCATTTTATGGAAATTTTCTGGAAGTTTTTTTGAAATTTTTAGGCGTAATTTTCATTATTGCCCTTACTAGCTCGAAACTTTACAAAATTATGATTTTGTCCCTAGTTCGCTTAGCCCTATAATTCACCTCATTGAGGCCTTTAACATAATCTTTAACCTACATTCATCTCCATTTCTCATTCTTTAGCTTCGAGACTTCACCAGATTCTCTAACTTTCTTTTTTCTTAGTCTTAGAAAATTTTTGCTTTATGATTTAGTCCTTGGGAATCCATCTGTCCTTCCAAGTAACCTCTGGGACCCTTGTCAAAATAGGTCTGATAGCCTGTCCTTTTCATGCTAATTTTGGTACTTCTAGGCTTGAAATTCGGGATGTTATATTAAAACAAGTGGTAGATCATTTAAAGTAGATATATGTACTAAGAGTTATGACTGTTCAAAGTTAGGGCATAAAAACTCGAAAGTACAGTTTTTATCAAATAAATAGTAAAATTTCATGATTTAACTATACAAACTGACAAGGATGAAGTCTAGATTTATATTTTTTCCTATAGAAATTAAAAGAGCATTCAATGGAGACTTAGATAATCTTAATATGATTTTTTTAATAATTAGTTATGAATTTTCAAAGTTGGACCAAAAATCTGAAATTTGTTAATGAATAGTAACTCGAGAATCAAATTTAAAAATTTCTATCTATAGGCTTATTTTATGATCCGTTTGAATTGTAACACTTCCAGCCTCATGCTAGAGAGGATTTAAGAAATGATGTTTTATCCAGCAATCAACACCTCCCATAGCTAGTGGAAGAGGTAGAAAAATGACGGAAATCACAAGGTAGAAAAATACATCTTCTGTTAGAGAGATAAGATACGAGTAATAATGGAAGATGACGCAATTGAAAACTAGTGGATGATTAATCAAATCAATAGCCAAATGCATAATGAAATTTGTGCTTCCATAATCAAAGCGCACAGTTTTGATTATGGGTTCCTTTCCTGCCATTTATTCCATTGGTCCTTGTTCTTCATTCTATCAATTCCTTAGTCCTTGGCTATTAATTAAATCTGGTCCTTTCTAGTCATTTTTGGAATATGGAAATATTTCTTATTAAACATGTAAAAATCACATAAAATGTTACAATATCATATACTCATCAAATATTTAAGATTAATACAATTCAACCCATAAAAGATACTAAAAATCCCCAATAATATCATATATTAGCAAATTAAAATATGGGTTTATCAATGTGTTAGTCATATCTCGCTTAAATTAGTTCTAAATTAACCTCTACATAATCTTTTAGTTAACATCGTTTGATTCTCTATATGGAGTCAATGTTAAATTTAATTCCTAGATTAATTAAGTGTGTGGAACACAACTAAAAAAAATTGAAGAATTAAAATAAATATTTTTTTGATTTTTATTTTATAAATGATAAAAAGAAAAATAAGAAATCAATAAAATAAGGAAATAAATGAATTTGGATGATATGAAACTTCTTGAAAACATATTCATGGCTATTATAGTTCAAAAGATATGGAATTAACTACCAAGTCCCTAACATGCAAACCTTAGGAAAACACCTAAGTTTAATTATTTAATAAATAAATATACCTAGTAACCTATAATATAATTATCTTTTAAATAATTATTAATTACCACTTACTAAGAAATTTATATTCAATTTATAACTTACACCTCCAAAAAGAACATCTAAATGACATGTTCAAAGTAAGAATCAATTATAAATCATAAAATCATCAAACTCACATAGGAAATATATAATTAAATAATTCAAACTATAAATTCAAATATAAATCACAAGTGTTTAGTTACAATAAACTCAAACAGAAATCAAAGTCCTAAATATATAAATTCAAAACCTAAACCCCAGAAAATCATAATAATATATACAAGAGAAAATGTTAACCTACAGTAAATCCTTTTGAAGCACATAAAACTCAAGTCACATAATTTGTCCTCAAGAAAGGAGGACTAGCCACACATAGTGAAAGAAAGAAGATGATTGTGTTATGTGTAGCCTCCTCTTCCTTGGTCTTCTTGGTCTTTTTTTTAGCTCTTCATGAACCTTCTTCAAGTACGAGAAAGCTAAATTCCTTTGGATAAAAAGGCAAGAATTTGAATTTGAATATTGGAATATGAAGGTATTAAAAAGGGTTAATGGAATAAGATGATAACGTGTATATTGGAAAAATTAAATGGCCAATGGATATGTGATAGATATGGCACAAAATTTAATAAAAATAAATAAATTAGTTATTGAAATTTAAAATGAGATAAAGGAATTGTCCATGTCACACCTCATTTTTATACATTTTAGCGCATCATACGGAAGTGTTCGGAATCACATTCAATGGCCTTAAGGTTAGAAAATCACATTTGCAAAAATCTGCTTGTACGGTTACTGTTCATAGCACATTCCAGAAATTGTGACCAACTTTGAAAAATCATAACTAATTCTAGAAAAATTGAAATGGAGTGGTTCTAATTTTCACTTAAAGCTCTTTCAATTGTCTATAAAGAAAAAAATATCATTATGGGATTAACATTTATGAATTAGTACAGTTTATTCATTAAAATTTACTGTTCAATTGGTAAAGTCAGTGTTTTCTAGAAATCCTGTCTTGACTTTGAACAGCCATATCTCTTAGCACACACATCCATTTGATGTGTTATATCACTTGGTTTAAACCTCAGGATGTGCTCTAAATATTCACCAAATTTCACAGCAAAATTCGTTCATTGCTCTTTCTCATCACTGGCACCATTTCGTGGCTCACATAAGGACATTATCCCCCTAACTCAATTCAACATTTTTCAATAAATTCTTTCCTCATGATTTGCCATGCCATTTTTGCACATAACATTATCATTCATCTTCTAACTTCATATTACATGCCGTAAGCATTTATAAACATCATACAAGATATATAGCATAATGGAACATCAATTAACATAACAGATTACATAACATAACATGTTATGATCACACAATGATTCTTGATTCTTTCCGTCAATCTTCCACCTCTACTTCTTGAATTCTTCTCCATGCTTATTGCACTTAATAGGGGTTGTTAAGGGTGTCATACCTTACTATCGGATCCACTTAGAGTTTAATTAAAACCATTTTATACCACATTAGATGGTCTTGGGCTCAAAAATTCATGAAAAATACTGATTTTCAGATTTTTACTGTTCATCAGGTAAAAATCCCCAGTTTTCTGGCCCAACTTCAAAAATTCATAACTTAATCTAGAAAAATCAAAATGGAGTGGTTCAAAATTCTATAAAAATATATTTGAATTATTTTTCAAGAAAAAATAATCTTATGAACCAATTCCATTTGAAAAAGTGTTAGGTTTTTGTGAAATTCACCTCTGTCCATTTGGCAAAAATCCTTTTTCCAGATTCTGAACCTTAACTTTGAAATATCATTATAAATCGTGTAGTTGGCCATTTTTCACGTGCTGCCTATCAATTTGAAGCTCATGGCATGAAATTTAAGTATACCAAAATTTGTGAAGAAATGCATTCGGTAACTTACTAAAACGTGGCTCTAATTTGACATCCTGCTTAGGGATTACAGCACCAACTATAGATACTTATACATAACCAAATACAAATATTTCCTCATGGCTCAGCACCATATTAATCCTTGGATTTGTAGCCTCCCTTTTGATGATTCAGTCCCTAAAATGTTAAGTTACATATGGGGGATGAGATTTCAATGAAATTCCAGTAGCAAGATCAATCAACCAAAACATTAATATGCATCAATTACAAGCATTCCAACCTTTTGCTATTAATAGGGAATTACTTTACCTCATACATGTAGCACTCTAACATGCAATAGCCAAGGCACATAAAGCAAGGAGTATAGCTATAAAATCATTATCATCATCATCATTTAGTTCAACCACATAATAGCATATGAAATTGCATAGCAATCAATGCAATAATCAACATTAAGGTCAATTAAATCTTACTACCTTAATCCAATGCTCTTTGATTTTCTTGTTCTTCCTTCTTGCTTCCACAAATGCCAAACCCTAACATGGCAATCTATAAAAAGGGTAGCAAGAATCATCAACCGTTCCTCATAAAAATCAATAACATAACTCAAGGACAATCTTTGTCTCTTAAAGCATCCACCTTTGTTCTTTAATTTTTAGAGTTTGTTTTCTTAAACCCTAAAATTTCCCTCTTAACTCATTCCTACATGATTTTTCATGTAGATTCCAAATATCTTCTTGGATTTAAGAAAATAAAACTTCCTCTTCCAGTTTCAGCTTGGCCAAACCATTAGGGTTCAAAATCCAAAATTTGCAACTTTGATTCTATGGCTTCCAACACTTGTTCTTTAGGTTTACCCTACACCATTTTTCATTTTGAACACAATGGAAGCCTCAAAACTTTGAAAAACATATCCTAGGATCTAGATCTTGCTCTGGCCAAAAAGGTTCTCATGGAACATAACAAAGAAAACACTTCAAAATCAACCTACCAACCCTTGTAACCACTAGGATCTAACATGCTTTGAAGTGTTCTAGCAAGATTGAACCATAAAACTTCCTCCCTTACTTATTATACATTTCAGCTAGCACCAAAGAAGGAAGAAAACCAGAAATTTCAACCTTATAACTCAAGCAAACAAGGCAAGGAACAACTTAGAACCAAAAACTTACCTTGGATCTTAGTTGGACGATCAAAGTTTGTGCCTTTTCTCTTGATTTCTCCTTGAACTCTCTCTTTTCTCTCTTGGTTTGCTCTTGAACGAAACTAGCATCTGATTTAGGTGAAGGATTACTCATTTAATGTGCACAAAATATCTCACCTACTAGCAATAATGAGAAGCCAAGTGTCAAAAGCCTACTCCTTCTTGAAATTTCCCTCTTAATTACTTAATTCCAATTGTAATTAATTTCTAAAAGTCAAATTCTCCTCCACTTGAGGCTTGACACTTGGAAAGCTTTAAATCCTCTCCATTAGGGGCTTGACATATGGCTAAATGTGAACCATTTGAATTGCAAGACTCTAGTCTTGTTTTATCGGTGCACTTTGACTCCGGGTTTAACTTCTTTTCTATAATTACAGTGCTCTGGCCTCTGTAATTATTTTCTGTCAAATCTATAAATTATTCTCCTCATTTTTATCTTCCCAAATTGCCCTATTTGTCTCAAATTTAATTTCCCAATAATTAAATAAAAGGAAAACTAATTTCCTTCTCTTTAGTGATTTTTCCTCTTTTCAGAGCAATCGAAAAAAATCTTGGATACTTGAGGGTCTTCTTTTAATTTCATAATCTCTTATAATTCCTTGGGATATCATAAGAATTTTCTTGGGATTTTATTCTCCTTCCAATTATTTATCCAAATAAAGGACCTTAAACCAGCTTAAATTGCCCTTAAATTCTTTTGTAATTTCTCTAAGGGCAATTTGGTCATAAAACCAATTTTATAATCCCATATAATTCTCAAGGATATCATCCTTATTTTTCCTTAATTTTCTGAGGTTTGAAAATATTTTTTCCATAATTATTCTTGACCAATTTTCCTTAATTAGTCAAACTTTTCATAATTGGCTTGGAAAATTATAATAATTATTTTCCACCAAAATTTTTCTATTTCTCCTTGTCATTTTTGGCCTTTAAATATTTAGAAATATTTCTTATTCCTAATTATCATAATATTGGATGTGACAAAGGGAGGGTGAGATTCAAGAGAATCTCAGTAGCAAACACTACCCATAAGCATGTAAGACATAATGCAAATGCATGGCATGTTATAATGTCCCAAACATTAACAGATAAATACCATGGAAAGTAAGCTAAAGCATTTCATGCTTTCATTACATATTACCAAGGCAAAGCATAACATAAATTTGCAAACATAACTTTGAAAACATTTCATCATAGCTTAGTCACATCATGGCAACACAACCACATCATGCAAGCATACATATCAAGCACACAATATAGGTAAGTTTACTACCTTGTAACATAGCTTTCCTCTTGCTTTTCCTTTGATTCCCTTGTCTTTCCAACCCTGTGGATTTTCGGTCAACACCATTAAACATCCTCTTGGATGTTCCAAGCTCCTAAACACATCAATACATTATGCAAAACAATTATTAGAATCAAGTCATCAACTTATCTCTACTTGATTCTTTCTTGAACATACTTGAACTCTAATTTTTGAGTTTTAATTCCAACCTTTCTAAAATTATTTCCACATGCAATTTTGACATAATTTTGCATGTAGAATCTATTTCCAAGCTCAAAACAATCAAAATCCAATTCTAACCATTCAGAACAATCAAGGTTGAACAAAATCACAAATTAAGGGAAAATTGGATTTCTTGCAAAATCAACACAGAACCACTTGATTCTTGTTGTTTCCAAGCCTTTAAACATGTTTCTAACATCTATTTCATATTTTCCCTATTCTTTCAATTTCATGCAGCACCTTGGCCTAGGTTTTCAACCATCCAAAACTCAACCAAACCAACATCCAATCTCAAAAATAGCAAGGGCGTTGAAAACTACATCAAAATCCATAAACACACCTTGCTTTGAACCTTGGATTGGCTTGGGATTACATGATCTTCCTCTCCTCCTTCTTTTCCCTTACTGTTTGGTCTCTCCTCCATTTAGCCGAACCTTGCAAGTGAATGGAAGGGTGGTTATTTATAACCATGTTGCACAAATCTTGGCCATTGATTTCAATTTTGGGAGGCTTAATCTTGGCCCTTGATTTCTTTTCTTTCTTGCCAAGAAATTTGCCACATATGCTGCCCTTCCTCTCTCCTCTTAGTCAGCATTTTTCTGCCCAAAATATCTTCAAAATTTTGGACCAAGTGGAAGGGAAACAATCAGCCACATATGCAAGCTTATTTCACAAGCTTACTTGAGATATTTTGCAAAGTCATGATTAAACCTTATCCAACCAACTTGAACATATGCATGGGCTTAGGGAGCACAAAATTCTCTGATTCTTTGGGCTAACTAAGTGCCCCAAATCTGGTTCAGAAGCAATGGGATTAATCTAGTTCAATCCCAACCACAATCCTTTACCTCATTTTCTTCTTTTAGGCCTTTATTAGGAAAAATAGCTCGGGGCCTCCAAAAATTCATTTCTTTCAATGAAAAATCCACATTTAATATAAAAGTATGATCTGGAAAGTTTGGGGATTTTTCATAACATCAAACTATTTATTTCATATTTTCTCCGAAATCGGGCTTTTACCGATAAAATTTCAGAAGTAAATTCCCCATAAATTATTTCCTTCACTTCCAGTACTTGAAAACAATTTTATAAATCCACATATATTCCCAAGGAACTTACCCATATTTTTCCTTGAATTGTTAAGGCCCTTATATAATGAAAATAATTATATTTCCTCAATTTTCATTATTTTTCTCAAAAATAATTATTTCCGTGAAAATTTCAACATAATTTATTTTGGGCCATTTTCACTCCCAAAATATCATATGGACCTCAAAAACCTCTTATTTGGCCTCTTTCCATTTTTGGAGAATTTTTTGAGAATTTTTCATAAATTTCCCATTTTGACCCTTAAGGCACCTGATATTGTCAGTCTGGCTCCCTTCTGGTTTTGTGAGTATTGCCAATATACCTTCTATTGACTCTTAACTTAATCTTCTCATGGTATACTTACAAAGAAAGGAATATCCCATCCCTCTCTCCCTAGTGACGTAATTAATTAAATAATATTTATCAAAGTTGATTTTATCGAATTCTTTTTTACTGGCTCATAACTCCGTCGATTTGTCTCTGGGTTTCATTCTTTCCCTTTCATCATAGGGAATTCCTCTAATTTTTCTTAAGTCAAAAGTCAAACCTTAGACGGTTGTTTTGACTTTTCTGAATAGGGTATAAATAAGCTTTAAATTTAATGAAAGCTAACCTTGTTACTTTCTGGGGACAGAATTAATTTTAAAATCTGTGATAATTCCTCAGCTACTTTTTCTCATATTTTCCTGATTATTTAAGGCTATCTCATACCTTAAATAATTCAATTTAAGTTACTATCTCAGATTGCTCAAAACCCTAGAATGACTTCAGGGCATTTTTGTCATTTCTAGCCTTATATCGGCTCCGGTATCCTATTCCCATTTTTCTGAAATTTTTCTAAAACATTTGGGCTATTTTTGATAACTTTGAACATTAGTCAACCAGAACTTTTATTATTTACATTAGGTCCCTACTTGGTCTAGGAATATTTTCTTTGCAATTTAGTCCCTAGGAATCTCTCTGTCCCTCCAGGGAGTATCTGGGACCTTTGCCAAAAAAAGTCTGGTAGCCTACCTATTTCAGGCTAATTTCAGTATTTCTAGGCCCAAAATTTGGGAAGTGACAATTAATGAAACATCCTTCCTTTAACCCCTCAGAGTACTTGTTTAGAAACGTTACAGTTCAAGTGATTCACGAACCAAGCCCAAAGATTGAAAATTTACAATTAATTCTTGGGTTACTATTCACTGGTTAAATTTCAGATTTTTGGTCCAACTTTAGGTCTAACCTTCGGAACCATCTCTTGCAAGTTTCTGGCATAACCTCTGGCTCTTAGTTGTTTCCAGTTCCTTATTCTTTAGTCCCCAAACACTATTGTTTTACACATTTGCCCTTGAAAAATCTCTTTTTCGTTCTAAGGGATCTCTGGGACTTTCGTTACATTGGACTTAGTAATCATCCTTTCCTTGTGCTATTACTTGTATCTATGAGCCAAATTTTGGGATGTTATAGTCCACAAAAGAATTTAATTAAGCAAGCTCTTTAATTTGGGACATATGGCAAAATAATGGATATTTTGCCAAACAAATGGGAGAGAATCTTCAGGTGGATAAAATATGAGATATTTACTAAATCAACCATATACTAAGGAGGAAGTGGATATTTCAAAATTTATAGATTAAATGGAATAAAAATGGATCAAATGGGAGATATGGTGGTAGTTGACCTAGGGAAGAAGTGAGGAATTATTTCTTGATTCCAAGTGGTTGCCATGTATTTAAAATATCAACCAATGAACAAGGAACAAGTGGCCCAATAGGAAGAGAAGTGGGGTCTTTTTGATGCCTAAGAGATGAGTAATGGTTAGGCCCCACTATAAGCAGTGTGTTGACCAATTGCCCTTGTATTTTCTTTAAAAATGACACCATACATGTAATCTCCATGGGGTCCACATTTAGTCTCAAACTTTTTATGTGTCACACCTTACTTTTGTACCTCATTTAATTTCATTTGGAACCATTTGGGACCATTAATTATGTCTTAAAGTTGAAAAAAATTTTAACTTAGAATTTCTTGAAATTCAGGTCATTATTTATTGTAACTCTTAAAAATGCTAACTTTAAAAATTCATAACTAATTCTAGAAAAATCAAAATAAGATAGTTCCAATTTCTATGGAAAGCTCTTGACATGCTTTTTAAAGAAAAAAAAATACTCATTAGCATCTAGAACTTATCCATCAATCCCAGATTTTGTTCAAAATGGTACTATTCATTTGGTACATTTTCAATTTTCTAGGATTTATACCCAACTTTAGAAGAGCATAACTTTCTGTACAAAACTCCAAATTTGATAAATTACCACTTTTCTTAAAACTAAAAATGAGATCTATAAGCCTGCCAAATTTCAGTTCTAGACTCAACCAATTATTCAAAATGTCATTGGTCAAACTTTATCCTTAGAAAGTCAACTTTTATTAAGTTACCATATTTGATTTTTCTTTCCTTTTCAATTCAAATCATCAATCCACTAACACTTTCAATACTAAAGCATGACTTTTGAGCAAGTGTTCACATACATACTATCCTGAATCATCAACACAAACATTCTAAATAATTTACAATAATCCACAAAAATTACAAACATTGCTTAAAGAGGAATATTAGTCAATTTTCTCCTTAAATGACTTCCTTCCCTTTGTCTTTGCTTGGTCCAACTCCTACATGGTGAAATTTGAACATAAAGAGTGAGATTTCATAAAAATCTTAGTAGCAAAAAAAACATAATCATCATGCAATTCATGCTATAAAAAAATGTGACGTGTACATGAAATCAACATCATTATGCATCATTTTATGTACATGTCATTTGCCATGGAAAGAGAGCAATTAATCAAGCCATTAAGCCATTCCTTATACATATTGTCAAGGCGCATTCTGTCACACCTTACTATTATATTGACTTAGGTTCCTTTCAAAACTATTTTAGACCACATTGGATGGGTTTGGGCTCACTTTTTACCACAAAAAGGCTAAATTTCGGATTTTTACTGTTCATTGGGAAAAAATCCAGTTTTTCTAGCCCAACTTCAAAAATTTATAACTTATTCCACAAAAATCCAATTAGGGTGGTTCAAAATTCTACTTAAATCTCTTTAAGTCCTCTTTCAAGGAAAAATAATCTCATTATCCAATTCCTTATGAAAAAGTGTCAGGTTTTTGAGAAATGCAACACTGTCCATTTGCTAAAAACCCTTTTTCCTAGATTCTGACCTTTAACTTTGAAAAATCATTATAAATCGTATACTGGGTCATTTTTAACGTATTAGCTATCAAATTGAATCCCAGGACGTTATCTTTTATCATGCCAAATTTCGTGACTAAACGCATTTGGGAGCAAAATCAAAAGGTCACGTGAACCAGTCAGTGTCAGTGTGCTTACAGCACTATTAGTATAATATGTACATAACCAAAATGAATTCATGAGTTTTGTGGCTAAACCCCACAAATTAGCCTTCAATCTGTAGCTTTCCCTTAGAGGATTCAGGCCCTAAAATGTTAGGTTACATTTGTGGAATGAGATTTCATTGAAATTCCAATAGCAAATTAACCAACTATAACACTAACAAGCATCATCAACATGCACAATTATATTAACTACTATTGGTGAACTAGCATGCTTATCATTTGGCAAACTCAATCATGTAAAGGACAAAGCAAGAAAGTACAAAGAGCAGCCACATTATAATCAAGAAAGTCCAACCACATAATAGCAATTAATCATGCAATAATCAATAATGCTAAGTTAGTATTAGTAGCTAGGTTTAACTTGCTACCTTGCTCCAAAAGCTTTAGCTTTCTTTCCTTCTCCTCTTTTCCTTCACAAATATCAAACCCTAACAATGAAATCCATCAAAAAGGGCAGCAAGAATCATTAACCAACTAAGAAAAAGCAAGAACATAAATAAAAAATGATTCTTGATCCATAAAGCTCCCTCCTTTGTTTACCATTTTTGGACTTGTTTCTCTTTAACCTTAAAGATCACTTCTTGACTTATTCCTACATGGTTTTTCATGTAGATTCCAAATATGGGCTTAGATCTAGGAAAATAAAACTGCTTCTTTTAGCTACCCTTGACCGAACCAAAGAGGGTTTTGACCCAAAAATTTACAACTTTGTTTTAAAGCTTCCAACACTTGTTCCTTTTGGTTTACCCTACACTATTTCTTATTTTAAGCATCATGGAAGCCTTAAAACATTAAAAACTCATCCTAGGGTTCAGTCATTAGCTTGGCCAAAAATAATACTCAAAGAAACAACCATGAAAAATGCTTCAAAACAACCTATACTCACTTGCAAACACTAGGAACTAGCTTGTGTTGTTGTGTCTTAACAAGCGTGATGAACAAAACTCCCTTCCCCTCTAAATATTCAGTTCGATCAGCACCAAGAGAGGGAGGAGACAGATTTTTCAACCATAAAAGAGAAAGAAAACAAGGCAAGAACACATCTAGAGCCAAGAACTCACCTTGAACCTTGATTGTATGACCAAAGATGCAAGCTTTCTCTTGTTTTTCTCTCAAAGCTCTCTCTTTTCTCTCCCTTTCCTCCTTGGCCGAACCAACATCTGAAAAATAGGGGAAGGATGAGCTTGTTTAATGGTTCAAAATATCTCAACCACCATCTTTAATGAGAGTCCAAGTGTCATTACCTCCCTTAATCTTGATTTCTCTTTCTTAATTAACAAAAATCCAAAAGAATTTAATTACCAAAGTCAAAATCCTCTCCATTTGTGGAGTGACACTTGGCAAGTTCAAATCCTCTCCATCAAGAGCTTGACACATGGCTCAATATGATCCCTTTGATTTGCAAGACACTAATCTTGCTTTATCAGTATACTTTGGCTCTGAGTTTAACTTCTTTTCTATAATTACAGTAGCTTGGCCTCTGTAATTATTTTCTGTCAGATCCTTAGTTTAATCTCCTCATTTTTATCTTCCCAAATTGCCCACTTTGCCTCAAAATTAATTTCCTAATAATTAATTAAAAAAGAAAATTAACTTTTCACTATTATTTGGAAAAGTCTTAGATACTTGAGGGTCATCATTTAATTCCATAATTCCTTATAATTCCTTGGGGTCTCATAGAAATTTTCTTGGGATTTTGCTCCCCTTAAAAATATTTATTTGTAATTTTCCAAATAAAATCCCTTAATTAGCCTAAATCACCCTTAAATTCTCTTATAAATTATCTAAGGGTAATTTGGTCAAAAACCAACTTTATAATTTTGAAACATCCTACCTTTAACCCCTCAGAGTACGCATTTGTAAGCGTTATGGTTCAAGCAGATCAAAGTATAAGCCCGTGGATTAAAATTTTCAACATAATTACTCGGGTTACTTTTCACTGTTTAAACTACAGATTTCAGGTCCAACTTTGAAGATTCATAACTAATTCTACAAAAAATCAGAATGGAGCGATTCTAATTTTCACTCAAAGCTGTTTCAGTATTCTACAAGGGACAAATAACTTTCATGGCTCAAACCTTGCCAATTAGTACAGTTTATTCGTTAAATATTACTGTTCAAGTGGTCGAAACAGTACTTTCCAGAAATCCTGTCTTGACTTTGAACAGCCATATCTCTTAGCATACACATCCATTTTTTGTGATTTACCACTTATTTTAAAGCTTAGGATGTGTCCTGTATAGACACTAAATTTCATGGCTAAATTCATTCATTTGGTCTGCCTCATCATTGGCACCAATTCGTGACTCATTTAGGGACATTCTATCCCTTCAACTTAATTCAATCTTTATAAACAATGTAATTCTCCACCTCTTGTCATGCTATAAATCCACATAATATCTTCATACATAACCTTATACCATTTTACATATCATGACATTTAATATCATCATTCCACATACATGGCATATCAAGCATAATTTGATAAACTATGTTACATAACATGTTATAAGACCATAACATGTTCTTGACTTCTTCCATCAATCCTGCATTCCTCATCCTTGACTTTTCCTCTATGCCCTTTATACCTATTAGGGGTTGTTAAGGGAGGGTGAGATTCGGGAGAATCTCAGTAGCAAACACTACCCATAAGCATGCAAGACATAATGCAAATGCACGACATGTTATCATAACATCATCATAGGAATGCCATTGAAAGTAAGCTAAAGCATTTCATGCTTTCATAACATATTGCCAAGGCAAAACATAACATAAACTTGCAAACATAACTTTGCAAACATTTCATCATAGCTTAGTCACATCATGGCAACACAATCACATCATGCAAGCATACATATCAAGCACACAGTATAGGTAAGTTCACTACCTTGTAACATAGCTTCGCTCTTGCTTTCCGTTTGCTTCCCCTAACCTTCCAAATGTTTGAGCCTTCGGTTGACATAAACAAGACATTCCCTTGGATGTTCCAAGGTCCTGAACACATCAACACATTACGCGAAACATCAATTAGGACCAAGTTATCAACCTATTCCACACTTGGCTCTTACTTGATCACACTTTGTTTCTAACTTTTGAGATTTATTTCCAATCATTCTAAAATTAATTCCACATGCTATTCCCACATAATTTTGCATGTAGAATCCATTTCCAAGTTCAAAACAATCAAAATCCAACTCCTTCCCTCTTGTTCTGGTTTGGCCGAAACATAGGTGCCTTAGGTCTAAAATTTCCATTTTCAATTCTAATGCTTCCAAACATGTTTTCTACATATATCCCTACACAAAATCATCATTTAAACTCATTGAGAGCATCAAAATCATCAAATTCCAGACCCAACATAAAGAACCAGCCATGGCAGAATCATACACAAATGAAAGGGGAAGTTGGATTTCTTGAAGAATCAATATCAAACCAATTGATTCTTGTTGTTTTCAAGCCTTTAAACATGTTTATGACTTTAATTTCATCTTCTCCCATTCTAAACAATTTCGTGCAGCACCTCGCCCCTAGGTTTCAACCATAAAAAAACCCAACCAAACCAACATCTAAGCTCAAAAATACTAAGGGAGGTAGAAACTAGATCAAAATCCATGAACATACCTTGATTTGAAGCTTGGATGGCCTTAGGATCATGAGTTCTTCCTCTTCTCCTTCTTCCTCTCTCCATTTCGTTTTCCCTCTCTTCTCTCTCATGGTGGACGAAAATATCAAGCTTGTGGGGGAGAAGGGATATATATAGGGAGTTAGGAGAAATCTTAGCCATTGATTTTGAAATTGCATGGCTTAATCTTGGCCATTGATTTTCAAATCAATCTTAGCCCTTGATCTTGTCTTCCTTAGCAAGAATTGTGACACTTGTCTAGGATTGTGTCATGCTTGGTCATCTTGCTTATGTCATCAAGGTTAACTTAACCCAAGGTTAATTAATTTAACCATGGTTAACTTTCTCAATCCTAATATGTCCTTAATCTTTTTACACATTTCCACACATATCCTCATGCCCCTATGGCAATATGATAGGGAGGAAAATCATACAAAATTCGTGCATAAATTCATCCAAAAATATTCCTCCACCTATCTTACCGGTTTACATCATAATAGGTACTTTCTTGGGTCCTGACTTACCCAATACCTCTGGGATATGATTTAGCACATTTTTCATCTTCAAAATACATTCCCATACTCTTCTAATAACATTCATAGGGGAATCATACTTCTTTCTCATTTTTCCAAAATATTAATAATTAATATTCAATCGGAGTTGATTTTGCCGACTTCTTTCCTATCAGCTCATAACTCTGTTGATCTGTCTCTGGGTTTCATTCTTTCCCTTTCATCACAGGGTATTCCTCTAATTTTTCTCGGGTCCAAAGTCAAACCATAGACAGGAAATTTGACTTTCCCCGATAGGGTATAAATAGGCTTTAAATTCAATTAAGCTAACCTTGACAGTTTCTGGGGCTGGAATTAATTTTACAATCTGTGTAAATTCCTCAACTATTGTCCCCAGATTTTCCTGATTATTTGAGGCCATCTCGTACCTTAAATAATTCAATTTGAGTTACTATCTCAAATTGCTCAAAAACCTAAAATGACTTTAGGGCATTTCCGTCATTTCTAGCCTTATATTGACTCTGGGATCCTATTCCCATTTTTCTGGAACTTTTATGAAACATTTGGGCCATTTTCGATAACCTCGAACATTGATCGACCAGAATTTTTATTATTCACAATTAGGTCCCTACTTGGCCTAGGAATCTTTTCTTTGCAATTTGGTCCCTCCTTAGGCCTAACCTTCAGAACCATCTCTTACATGTTTCTGGCATAACCTTTGGCCCTTAGTTGTTTCCAGTTCGTCATTCTTTAGTCCCTGAACACTATTGTTTTACACATTTGCCCTTGGAAAATCTCTTTTTTCTTCTGAGGGATCTCCGGGACTTTCGTTGCATTGGACTTAGTAATCATCCTTTCCTTGTGCTATTACTTGTATCTATGAGCCAAAATTTGGGATGTTACAAATTTCATATAACTCTCAAAGGATATTATTCTCATTTCTTCTTAATTTAAATTTGACCAATTTTCCTTAATTAGTCAAATTTCTATGGTTGGCTTGGAAAATTTATTGGGATTATTTTCCACCAAAATTCTCCTTATTATTTTTAATCCTCAATAATTTGAGAATATTTCTTATTTCTTGTAACATCCTGAGTTTTATCGGGTTTTAATAGCCTCTTTTGGTTGATTTTGAGGATAGATTAGCGATTTAGTGTTGATCTTGGTGTTTGGGTTGGATTTGAGGTATGTTGGAGGAATAGGTGAACATACCCCTCTCAGGGTATGTTCGCTGCGGCGAAGTCGGGTTTTTAGGCAAGTAATCCCTCTTGGGATTAGTTCGCCGCGGCGAAGGAGTTCGAATCTATATAGTCACGGGAGGGATTCAGTTGTGCGAAAATTAGAAAAATCTGAGGTAGAGAGAGAGGCTCTGCTAGGGTTTCGGTATTTTGGCTTGGAGGGGGTATTTCTAAGGATCCATTACCTCAAGTAAGTGATTTTAACCTCTAATCTACTTTCTTTCTTGGAATTTTTGAGGATTTATGGTGGAACCCTAGAGTTTTCTAGGTTGTGATGGAATTGAGGTTTTTAACCGATTGTTTTGAATTTAATTGATTGTTTTGGGTTAGTCTAAGTATTTAATCGGTGTAGTTTTCTTGGATTTAAAGAACTTGGAGTTTTTGAGGTTAGGGTTCATGAGATTGAGAGGTTTGTGACTGAGGATGACAATGTGGAGATTGATTTTGAGTTTTGTGATTTGGGTTATGATAAGGAGGGTTAAATTGGATGTTTAATCAGTTTAGATTGTTGTTAGAACTTCAATTGTTCAAATGGGATGTTTGGGTGTAGAATTCCTATAGTGGGTTCTTGAGGTTTGAACCCTAATTGATGCTTGGAAGGAGATTTGATGTTTTAATGGACTTTGATGACCTTAGAGTGTTGTTTTGATGGTTATACCCTTTGAGTTGGGTAGAGTTTTGGTTGGAGCTAGGAATTTTGTGTCCCCAATTGTTGTTTTGGCTACATTATTAGTTGAAAGCTAATACATGGTGGTTGTGTGCTTGTGTGCTTGTGTAGACCGGTTGTGAGCCTTGTTGGTGCACGGGGCCGTATTGTCGGTTTGTTATTCCTTGCTCAGGTGAGAGGTAACCACTTTCCAATCCTTTGTACATGCTTTTGTGGTATTGTGAGTGGATTTATGTTTTGTGCTCCGGATAACAAATGTGTTCAAAGTGTATGTCGTGTATTGAAAAGGAAAACCGTCTTGTGGGGTTTAAATTGATGTTGATTGAATTTGTAACTTGTGAAAGATAGGCCACTGAAAGAAGTTAATTGAGAAATGAATATTTACTCTTTGATTATAGTTTGAGCATGATGCATGAATTGGGAATTAGTGAGAGTTTGATTGTTACTGCCACGTGGTAAGGCCTCCATTAATGCATGATGGTTGGCTCTTTACATCCCCCATAGTGAGGGATAGGCCTTTTGGCTCCTTACGTCCCCCATAGTGAGGGATAGGCCGGGTTCGGCTCTTGAAAATCCCCCAAAGTGAGGGATATGGTTGATGGGATTGCATCATTGCACTTGCATATTTGTTGTGGCTATCATTTGTCATATTACTTGTGAACTGCCCACTTGACACCTCACAAGCACCTATTTAGTAGTACCTTGAATTGGAAAGCTTGGTTACTGGACGTTTGTCTCACCCCGTGGTTTACAATGTTTTCAGGTGAAGGTTCTAGGCGAGTGCCGTCGGGAAGAGACGCAGAGGCTTGAGCTTGGTTAGCTTTAGGCCTCTAGCCTTGTATATGTATAGCTAGTATATATATTGCCACAGTTAGGGTCCTTTGAAATATTTTGATTGCCCGGCTTTATGGTAAACCAGAGGAAGTGTATCTTCTCACCTTTAATTGGCCGGAGGCCCTTTCTATTGTTTGTGGAACTTTGATTTACATTGTTGGAAACCATTTATATGGGCTGATTTTGATATCTTGTGTTACCCGGGTTGGAGGCTCGGAGGCCCAGTGGTTGTGAATGATTGATGTTAGTTGCATGTAACTGAGTTTGGGTTTGACCCGAGTTTGAAAGTCAATTTCTAAAATTATGCAAATTTCTTTCTACTATGGTAGTTCATTTTAACAGCTTTCCTTTTCTACCATAGTAGTGGTTTTATGACGAGATTATAATGTTTCGAGGTTAAGGGTTTTACAAATTGGTATTCAGAGCCGGTTCCTTTCTTTGAAATTGTTTCTTTTCCTAGTGGCAATACACATACTTCATACATACCTTCCCTGTTTGTTTTGTGTTTCCTTTCTTTTCTTTACTATGAGGGTTTCCATCCTTAGTTGGGGAGAGGAAGGATGGTACGGACACGTCAGACGGATCCAGTTGGTAACGGACCGCCTCAAGAGAATGAGGCCTTTCTGAGACAAATGAGGGAGATGATGACAGCAGTGGTAGATGAAAGGTTGAGGAATTTTGAAGAAGACTTCACAAGGAAGCATCAAGAGTCGGTCAATCAAGAGGACCGAGAGAACGAGGTGACTATGGAGGCACAAGGAGAAGGAGAAAGGGGGTTTAGAGGTGGTGATCGAGCTAGAGACTTACCTCAGAGGGAGGAGTATCGAGCAGTTAGCCAGGGAGGAGATACTTCAGAGGGAGTGATTTACCCTCCGCTACTGAATGATATCACCAAGGTATGGAGAGAGGTGCATCGTCATGATCCTCCACAGTTCAAGGGAGGTTTGGAACCGTCAAATGCAGAGAAGTGGATTGAGTGGATGGAGACAATCTTTACTGCTGTTCCTTGTCTTTCCCCGCTCAAGGTACAAGTGGCGGTCACCTATCTTGTGGAGCAAGGAAGGCATTGGTGGGATAGTGCAAGACCTTCTGATATATCTCAGTTAGACTGGGATACCTTCAAGTGGATGTTCTATGATCACTTCTTTCCGAAGGAGTACGAATGGAAAAGCAATTCCTGTTCTATTCCTTGAAGCAGGGAGAGATGCATGAGGATCAGTTTATCACAAGGTTTATAGACTTGGCGAAGTATGTGCCCAGGCAGACGGAAGATCATTCATTCTGGCTAGCTCAACAATTGATGAATCGTGCAAGGCCAGAGCTGAAACAGCAATTGGCCCTGTTAGAGGTCAATACCTTTGAGGAGATGTGTGTGAAGCTGTGGGTTGTGGCTAAAAGGACAAGAGAGGTGGTAGAGGCAAGGAGGGCTGAGAATCAAGCTAGAGCAGCCCGTTATCCTAGTCCTACAGGAGGAGTGGGGAAGAGGAGTCAGTATAGCTCTAGGAGCTCGAGTAGCTCAGGGAGAAACAGGAATCAAGGGCAGAATCAGAGGGCGAACGCTCAGAGGGGCTTTATGCAAAGGCGCCAGAATCCAAACAATCAAACTGGCGGGGGACAGGGCTCTCGTCGAGATTCATCACTGACCACCCCGAGTGTTACTGGACCGTGCCCCAGATGCGGGGGTAGGCATGCGGGGCAATGCTGGGAGTGCTTTCGATGCCACCGGTGGGGACATATTGCTAGAAACTGTCCAGAGAGTCAACCAACACCTCAAGCTGGCCGTTCTACTATTCTGGGACGTGTATATGCCATGACAAATGAGGAAGCTTCTGCATCTCCGAACTTGATTCGAGGTAACATTCTACTTGAGGGGCATGTTATTTTTTCTTTATTTGACTCGGGTGCTACGCACTCCTTTATTTTTGTGGACTGTGCTTAGAAGTTGAGCTTGCCTGTAGTTGAGCTACCTTATGATTTAAGAGTGTCTACTCCTGCTGGAGTCACTGTCGTAACTGGAAGAGCGTGTCTAGAGCTTGCACTTCAGTTTGAGAATCGAGATTCTACAATAGATTTGTTTTGTCTACCTTTGAAAGGTATCGACATGATTATTGGCATGAATTGGTTGATGGCCAATAGAGCAATCCTTGATTGTAAAAGGAGGTTGGTGATGATTCCGGTAGGTGCCTTATGTGCTGAAATGTTAGGTGGTCCGGTTTTGTTGTCAGCTGCTCAAGTCGAGAAGGCGGTGAGGAAAGGGTGCCAGGCCTTCATTGTCTTCTTTTCAATTAGTGAGGATGAGGCAGGAGGAATTGAACAGATAGCTGTGGTAAGGGACTACCCCGAGATGTTTTCAGATGAGGTTGCAGGACTACCTCCAGAGCGAGAAGTGGAGTTCTCCATAGAATTGGTTCTGGGAACTACCCCAATCTCAAAGGCTCCCTATAGAATGTCTCCTTCAGAATTGGTTGAGTTGAAAAAGCAGCTAGAAGAATTGTTAGAAAAGGGACTTATCCGACCAAGTATGTCACCGTGGGGATCGCCGGTTTTGTTTGTGAGGAAGAAAGATGGTAGCTTAAGGCTGTGTATCGACTACCGACAATTAAACAAGGTCACAATCAATAACAAGTACTCGTTGCCTAGAATTGATGACTTATTGGACCAATTAGTTGGAGCATCAGTTTTCTCTAAGATTGATCTGAGGTCAGGATACCATCAGTTGAGGGTACGAGCAGAGGACATTTCAAAAATGGCCTTTCGAACTTGTTATGGACATTATGAGTTTTTGGTGATGCCTTTTGGACTAACAAATGCTCTAGCTGTCTTTATGGACTACATGAATCGGATCTTCCGACCTTATTTGGACAGATTTGTGGTAGTGTTCATCGATGACATTCTAATTTATTCTAGAAGTGAGGAAGAACATCGAGAGCATCTTCACATCGCACTATGGATTTTAAGGGACCACCAGTTGTATGCTAAGCTATCAAAATGTGAGTTTTGGCTAAAAGAAGTGAAGTTCTTGGGTCATGTGGTGTCAGCTCAGGGAGTAGCAGTGGATCCTAACAAGGTGGACGCGGTACTTAAGTGGGAAGTCCCTAGATCGGTAACTGAGGTACAGAGTTTTGTGGGATTAGCTGGATATTACTAGAGATTCATCCAAGGCTTTTCTCAGATTGCAATGCCGTTGACTAAGTTAACCAAGAAGGATCAACCGTTTGTTTGGACGGAGAAATGTGAATCAGCGTTCCAAGAGCTGAAGACCAAGTTGACTACAGCTCTAGTGCTTACACTTCTGATCCCTGGAGTACTGTATGTTCTTTACACTGATGTGTCACTAAAGGGTTTGGGTTGTGTGCTAATGCAGAATAATAAGGTAGTGGCATATGCTTCCAAGCAGCTGAGGCCACACGAGGAAAACTACCCAACCCACGATTTGGAGCTAGCGGCAGTAGTTTTTGCACTAAAGATCTGGAGGCATTATCTGTACGGCTCCCAGTTCGAAGTCTTCAGTGACCATAAAAGTTTGAAATACTTGTGGATCAGAAACAGTTGAACAACCGGCAGCGTCGTTGGATGGAGTTCCTGAAGGACTATGACTTTGAGATTAAGTATCATCCTGGAAAAGCAAATGTGGTAGCAGATGCTCTGAGTAGAAAAGCAGTGCATGTGTTCTGTATGAGCTTAAAGGAACAATTCTTACTCGAGGAGTTATTAGAGATTCCAATTGTACCGTCGGAGCAGGCTACTCTATGTGCAGTGCTCGGAGATTATGAATTCTATCAGGATTTACGAGCGGCTCAATGGGAAGATGATCAGCTGGCAAGGATTCGGGTAGAATTAGAGGATGGCCCAGTGCAGGACTATGAACTTGGAGATATGGGCATCTTGAAGTATAAGAATCAGATTTGTGTTCCCCAGGATGAGGAGATTAAAAGAACTATCCTAGAGGAGGCTCATCGAAGCCGTTACGCCATCCACCCCAGTGCAACCAAGATGTACCACGACCTAAAGCAGCAGTATTGGTGGCCCAACATGAAGAAGGAAGTGACTGACTTCGTACTTCGATGTTTGACTTGTCAGAAAGTTAAGATAGAGCATCAACGACCTGGAGGTTTGTTACAAGGACTAGAAATCACCCAGTGGAAATGGGACAGCATCTCCATGGACTTCATTGTAGGTTTGCCGAGGACACCCGAAGGTTATGACGCTATTTGGGTGGTGGTGGACAGATTGACAAAATATGCTCACTTTTTACCCTACAAAGTCAATTATACCTTGGAGAGAATGGCCAAGTTGTACATGGATGAAATCGTCAGGCTTCATGGGGTTCCGTCGAGTATAGTCTTGGACCGAGATTCGCGCTTTACTTCTAACTTTTGGAAAGCGGTGAATGCGGCTTTGGGTACTAAGTTGAAGTTCAGTACGGCATATCACCCCCAGACCGATGGACAGACGGAGCGAACAATTCAGACGCTAGAGGATATGTTGAAAGCTTGTGTTATTGAATTCAAGGGGAGTTGGATTGATCACCTACCTTTGGCTGAGTTTGCCTACAACAACAGCTACCATGCCAGCATCTAGATGGCCCCTTATGAAGCACTCTACGGCCGGAAGTGTCGATCGCCTCTTTGTTGGACAGAATTGAGTGAAAGAACAGTTTTAGGACGAGACTTGGTAGATGCCACTACAGAGAAGATTGAGGTCATCAAGTAGAAGTTGCTGACAGCTCAGAGCCGACAAAAGAGTTATGCTGATAGGAGGAGGAGACCATTGGAATTTTGTGAGGGTGACCATGTGTTTTTGAGGGTCACGCCAACTACCGGTATTGGGAGGTCCATTAAAGCGAAGAAGTTATCTCCTAGATTTCTTGTACCCTTTGAAATTCTGGAGAGAATTGGAGAAGTAGCCTATTGAGTTGCTTTGCCACTGCACCTGTCCAACGTACATGATGTCTTTCATGTGTCCCAACTAAAGAAGTACCATCCTAATCTGTCTCGCATCTTAGAGCCTGAGGAGGTGGAGCTAGATGACAATCTAACTTACTAGGCTGAACCAGAAAGAATCCTTGATGTGAAGGACAAGCAGTTGAGGAATAAGACCATTTGATTGGTGAAAGTTTTCTGGAAAGGCATGAGTCCTGGTGATGCCACCTGGGAGACAGAGGAAAGGATGCGATGTGATTACCCTCGTTTGTTTTCTTAGTAAGTGTTTTGTGTTTGTTTGTGTGGTGTTTTTGTGTGATTGCTTGAATTTTGGGGACAAAATTCCTTAGTTGGGGAGAATTGTAACATCCTGAGTTTTATCGGGTTTTAATAGCCTCTTTTGGTTGATTTTGAGGATAGATTAGCGATTTAGTGTTGATCTTGGTGTTTGGGTTGGATTTGAGGTATGTTGGAGGAATAGGTGAACATACCCCTCTCAGGGTATGTTCGCCGCGGCGAAGTCGGGTTTTCAGGCGAGTAATCCCTCTCGGGATTAGTTCGCCGCGGCAAAGGAGTCCGAATCTATATAGTCACGGGAGGGGTTCAGTTGTGCGAAAATTAGAAAAATCTGAGGTAGAGAGAGAGGCTCTGCTAGGGTTTCGGTATTTTGGCTTGAAGGGGGTATTTCTAAGGATCCATTACCTCAAGTAAGTGATTTTAACCTCTAATCTACTTTCTTTCTTGGAATTTTTGAGGATTTATGATGGAACCCTAGAGTTTTCTAGGTTGTGATAGAATTGAAGTTTTTGACCGATTGTTTTGAGTTTAATTGATTGTTTTGGGTTAGTCTAAGTATTTAATCGGTGTAGTTTTCTTGGATTTAAAGAACTTGGAGTTTTTGAGGTTAGGGTTCATGAGATTGAGAGGTTTGTGACTGAGGATGACAATGTGGAGATTGATTTTGAGTTTTGCGATTTGGGTTATGATAAGGAGGGTTAAATTGGATGTTTAATCAGTTTAGATTGTTGTTAGAACTTCAATTGTTCAAATGGGATGTTTGGGTGTAGAATTCCTATAGTGGGTCCTTGAGGTTTGAACCCTAATTGATGCTTGGAAGGGGATTTGATGTTTTAATGGACTTTGATGACCTTAGAGTGTTGTTTTGATGGTTATACCCTTTGAGTTGGATAGAGTTTTGGTTGGAGCTAGGAATTTTGTGTCCCCAATTGTTATTTTGGCCACATTATTAGTTGAAAGCTAATACATGGTGGTTGTGTGTTTGTGTGCTTGTGTAGACCGGTTGTGAGCCTTGTTGGTGCACGGGGCCGTATTGTCGGTTTGTTATTCCTTGCTCAGGCGAGAGGTAACCACTTTCCAATCCTTTGTACATGCTTTTGTGGTATTTTGAGTAGATTTATGTTTTGTGCTCCGGATAATAAATGTGTTCAAAGTGTATGTCGTGTATTGAAAAGGAAAATCGTCTTGTGGGGTTTAAATTGATGTTGATTGAATTTGTAACTTGTGAAAGATAGGCCACTGAAAGAAGTTAATTGAGAAATGAATATTTACTCTTTGATTATAGTTTGAGCATGATGCATGAATTGGGAATTAGTGAGAGTTTGATTGTTACTGCCACGTGGTAAGGCCCCATTAATGCATGATGGTTGGCTCTTTACGTCCCCCATAGTGAGGGATAGGCCTTTTGGCTCCTTATATCCCCCATAGTGAGGGATAGGCCGGGTTCGGCTCTTGAAAATCCCCCAAAGTGAGGGATATGGTTGATGGGATTGCATCATTGCACTTGCATATTTGTTGTGGCTATCATTTATCATATTACTTGTGAACTGCCCACTTGACACCTCACGAGTACCTGTTTAGTAGTACCTTGAATTGGAAAGCTTGGTTACTGGTGTAACATCCCAAAATTTCTAATCTAGAAATAGGGAAATATGTCATACCCTGATATCTTTAGTATGATTAATGAAAGATTTAGGGCTGACCAAGGCCAGGTGAGATAAAAGATAGATAAACAGCATAACAATTGAAGTGAGAACTGAAAAAGGACCAAATTGTCATTTTTAAAATGATTGGTCTACAAAGGGCATTATCGTAATTAGTGTTCAGAAATCCTAAAAATTTCCAGTAAATCATGGAAAATAGAATTAATGCCGTAGAATGGTATTTGAGGTCTAGAAAGTAAATACAGGTTGAAAATAATTTATTCAAAATTATTTTAATTATTAATATTCTGGCTAAATTAAGGAAAATTAACCAATATTAATTTTTAAAAATACTTAGAGATCTCAAAAAATTATGAAAAATTAAAGGAAATTCATTTAGGAATTATGGAAATTTATAAAATTATTTCCAACCCTAAATGATGAGGAGGTTAGCTATAATTGAATTTAAAGCTAAATTAATAGTGGTAGATTTTCTGTTTTTACAAAAATGACAATTTAAGGAGTTATAGAGGGAGAAAAATTATAAAATTAATCAGGAAATACCCCTTTACTGAGACATAATTAATGGTGAGCTGATATAAGAATTTTGAGATACTAGAATTTTTCAACTATCAGATAAAATAAACTAGTACTATATTAAGACTCAGTGGACTGTCTGGACAACAGGGGTGATAAAATTTCCTACAGATGGACAAGGACACATGTCACGCCTAAATTGGCCAAGAAAAGAAAAAGAAAATAATAAATCAAGATAGGTTACACCTAATTAGGTTTAAGTAAGATGATTAGGGTTAAGTCATCTTCTGTAGGATTGTGACATGTGGCAAACATGGTTCATTGGATGGCTAGGATTCAACCATCTACTTTTGAAAAGTCAAAAGTTTCGAGAAGGTTGATTAGCCAAGTTAATCAAGGGATTAAGAGAGTAAACCTTGATTAGAGCCTAATTAATTTTAATGGATAAGAAGAGATGACATAAGCCCTAATGAGTCATCATCCAAGTGTCAACATATTAAGCTACCTAGCCTAAGATTTGTACATGTGGAAAGAGGTAAAAATTGGAGGGCTAAGATTAAGTCTTATGCAAGAAGGGCATATGTGGAATTAGTGAAATATGAAGCCTATAAATACCCCCTCACATGTTCATTTCATGCAAGACCTTTCAAGTAGGAAACCTCTTGCAATTTTCGTGTAGAGAGAGAAAGAGGAGAATTCTAGTGAGAGAGTCATATGGAAGCAAGGTAAGCTTCTAAAACTCTTCCATTTCAAGTTTTAATGATGGTATGTTAGTTTTAGGCTATTTTAATGATGGTAGAAAGTCATTTTCCTAAGGGGAAGTGCTGCCCAAATTTTATCAAAATGATAGGAAATGGTTTAGATGAAGATTAAGCATGGTTAAAGGTTAAAGATTAAGTGGTTACATGTTAGTTTGGTTGAAAATCCTTTTCCCTACAAATATATATATGGTTCGGCCAAGCTAAGTCAATGGGAAGGGATTGGATTTTCATAAAACTAATATGATAAATGGATTCTACATGAAAAATTATGTAGGAAAGGCCTAAGAAAGTTCAAGAATCAAGGCTAGAAAAATAAACCCTAAAAATCAAGGAAAAAGGGGTTTAAAGGGTTATGTTAAGTTGTGAAGTTGCAATGATACTTAATGTTGTGTCATTGATTGCCTAATAGGCTATACATAACAAAGGGGCAATGATCTAGTCAAGAGGAAAGAGTTCAAAAGGAAGGGAAGCATTCAAGGTAGCTTTTGCAATTCATTATATTAGAGTGTTACCTTATTTTGTATGATTATGGCTATGTGTTTTGCTAATCTGTTATGTTATGAGGTGGATGAGAATGTTATGTTATATGATGTTGCCTCCATGCAAATTATGCCTTCGCTTATGCTATGTTGAGTGCTATGAATGTTTATGATGATATGTCCTTAACATAGCATGAACATAAAGTTAAAGTGCATGCATGTAGCTTGATTTACAATGTATTGTGTGACCTTGATAATGTATGCAATTGCTACTAAGATTCCCTAAGAATCTTACCCCAATATTTAAACAAACCCTAGGGCCTTCAACGTCCAAGGGCAAAGGAAAGGAGTTGGCTCTTACTTGAAGAGGTAGTAAGCCATAGTAACTTTATATGGCTTTGAACCTTTCTATTTTGGAGTAATGTAATATGAAGCATGCTTTATGTTTCCAGTAGTATGATTAAGGCTAGAGGTATACAAGCATGAGTAGAATAGTCCAAGCATGATTAGAAATAGCTAATATAGCTAAGGAGAGTATGCTATGATGTTAAGTGGTCAATTAAGTTAAGTTACCCTTCCAAAGGGGGTAAAAAGTCAACTAAAAGGGATCAAAGTTTGACCATTGACCCTTTGAGTAAATGAGTGAGTTAGGTTTTGAAATTTAGCAAGCAAAGAGATCTTATTTTTCTCTTTAAAAGGAGGGGTAGTTCGCCTAATTCCGATAACCGAGCAGAAAGTTTTGCCTTTCCAAAGTTAGGCAAAAATCAAGTAAAATCCGAAAATGACCAAATGAACAGTAACTTTTTCAAATAAAATTGGGTTTGAATTCCAAGTAAATCAGTCCAGAAACTATTTTTTCTCAAAATTTTATCCAAAGAGCTTTTCGTAGAACTTGGAATCACTCAATTTTAATTTTTTAACAATTAGTTATGAATTTTTGAAGTTTGTCACATTTTAAGGTGACAATGAATAGTAACCCGTCAATAAAAATTTTCAAACTTTATTTTTCATCATTTGTAGCCTTCATAAGTGATTCCAAATGCTTCCGCAAGATAAGTTATTTGGTATAAACATAAGGTGTTACAACTGGGACGTTTGTCTCACCCCGTGGTTCACAATGTTTTCAGGTGAAGGTTCTAGGCGAGTGTCGTCGGGAAGAGACGCAGAGGCTTGAGCTTGGTTAGCTTTAGGCCTCTAGCCTTGTATATGTATAGCTAGTATATATATTGCCACAGTTAAGGTCCTTTGAAATATTTTGATTGCCCGGCTTTATGGTAAACCGGAGGAAGTGTATCTTCTCACTTTTAATTGGCCGGAGGCCCTTTCTATTGTTTGTGAAACTTTGATTTACATTGTTGGAAACCATTTATATGGGCTGATTTTGATATCTTGTGTTACCCGGGTTGGAGGCTCGGAGGCCCAGTGGTTGTGAATGATTGATGTTAGTTGCATGCAACTGAGTTTGGGTTTGACCCGAGTTTGAAAGTCAATTTCTAAAATTATGCAAATTTCTTTCTACTATAGTAGTTCATTTTAACAGCTTTCCTTTTCTACCATAGTAGTGGTTTTATGACGAGATTATAATGTTTTGAGGTTAAGGGTTTTACATTTCTAATTATCATAATGCTGGATGTGACACATTCAACATATAATTCCATACATAATCTCATGATTTGGTCAATCACATCATGACAACATAAATCACATAACACATACATATTTAAACATGCAAGAAAGCAATCAAATTATGAGTTCAATACTGCCTCTTGGTTGACAAGTCAATTCGGCCTCTTTAGAGAAATTGTGTTTCTCTTTGATCTCTTGCAATGTGCCTCCTATCATTCCAAGGACAAATATATTCCAAATTACTAATGATTCAAGCATAAACAGTAATGCTTGACATTAAACTCAATTAAAACCTATTTTTCTTGATTTTTGACATAATTATTTTTTTGTTGTTCCACTCAATCTCTTAGGCTATTCCTACACAATTTTTCATGTAGAATTCAAATATCAAATTAGATTTTACAAAATCACATTCCTTCCCTTCTATTTCAGCTTGGCCGAATAGGGTAGTATAACTTTTAAAAATTTTCATTTTTGATTCTAATGATTTTAAACACTTTTCCTTGGTGTCTGCTACATAAAAACACTTTTAAACTCATTAGAATCATCAAGTCACATTGAAATAAACTCCTACCCCAAGAGCACAAAGTGGCTGAATGGTATGCCTAATTATCTTAACTTGGTTTTCTTTCAAAAATCAATCCAAATACTATTTAAACATGATAATTCCAATTCATTTGTAAGGCTTCTATCCTTCCCTAATCAATACTCATTCCAACCGAAACATGACAGCACCATAGCCTTGGATTGTAATGTGAATTTCTAGTCATAATAAGCTTTAAACTTAACCAAAATAAAGCTCAAACTTACCTTGATAAATCCTTGACTAAAGCTTGATGATTCCTCTTTCAAAATCACTGTCTAAGGCTTACTTTTAAGCTCAAGAATTTAGTTTGGCAGCACCTCCCCTCTTTTGTCGATTTTTGGCTATTTTAGTGTAATTAGGGGGTATTGATAGAGCACAAAATCTGACTCCTCCCCCTCATGAATGGCATGATTTTTGGCTACCTAAGAGGCCTAGTGGTTGCCATCAAATGCCTCATAATTTCTGATCATGCCATGTATAAAAATTTAAGGATATTTCATGGATATTTAGGATTAATTGGGCTTAAATCCATTTAATATTGGGCCATGTTTTTGCACAAAGTTTTTGGGCTTTATTGGCCCAAAATAAGGTCAATTCTGATCTGGAATGATCCAAGAGGATGTCTTAATTATAAAATATCAATTCCAAGCAAAATTGAAATTTATCAGTTACTATTCACTTGTAGCTTTTTATAATTATTTTAGGTCTCCAAAATTATATTTCTCTCAATGAAAAATCCTATTTTAATATAAGAAGGCATTCTAGAAAATTTTAAACTTTTCTCCACCTCTAACAATTTATTTTGCATTTCCTCCTAATAGAGCTTTATCAGTAAGACTTTTGGAAATAAATTCCCCAAAATTAATTCCCATACTTCCAAGGCCTGAAATCAATTTTATAAATTCAACTAAATATTTAGATAATTTTTGCACATTTTTCTAGAATTATTAAGGCCTTTAAATATTTAAAATATTTTTTTACTTAATATCCACTATTTTTCCTAAAAAATCTCTATTTTCAGAAAATTCTTTAATAAGCTATTTTCATACTATTTTTGCCTTTAGTGCCTCTATTGAGGTTCCAATACCTCTAATTTACTTTTTTACTATTTTTTTGAGAATTTTTCTCAAATTTTTCTATTTTGCCCTTCTTATACTGATAATTTTGAAAATATTAGTCTGGACCTTTTCAAGATCTTGTATCATGCCTGGCTTCCTCATCCAGTCTTTTTTCCCTGTTAGCCCTTAATTTAATTTTTCATCCCTCTTATCAATATTAAATTTTATGGGATGTGATATTTCCTCCCTCTTAAATAAATTTTGTCATCGAAATTTAAAATGTATTTTATTTGAAAAGTTCAGGATAATTGTTCTTCATATCATCTTCCTTCTCCCATATTGCTTCTTCTTATGTTGAGCTTTCCCAAATCAACTTGACTATTGGGATGGTCTTGTTTCCCAACTACTTAATCTGCCGATCTATAACCTTGTCAGATTTACCTCGAATGTCAAGTTATTTTGTAGCGTGATATCTTCATATTCTAAGATATAGGAAGGATCCAATTGATACTTTTTCAACTGAGAAACATGGAAGATGTTGTGTATCTAACTGAGATTAGGGGGTAGAGCCAGTTTATAAGCTATAGGTCCTACTTTAGAAAGAATTTGGAAGGGTACAATAAACTTGGGCATCAACTTTCGTGCTTTTAAGGACCTTCCTACTCTCATTGTTAGAAACACTTTCAAGAATACATGATCTCAAATTCAAATTCCAGAGGCTGTCGTCGAACATTGGCATAACTTTTGTGTCTACTTTGGGCTGCAAGTAGCCTCTGTCTGATCATCTTTATTTCTTGTGTTGTTTGTTCCACCATGTCTGGTCCAGAAATTCTTCTTTCTCCTAACTTTGTCTAGCATAGTGGGGATTTGCATTTACAGCCATATAATGCTTCATACAGAGCCATCTGGATAATAGAATGATAGTTGTTATTGTATGCAAATTCTGCTAATGGTAGGTATTCATCCCAGTTTCCTTTGAAATCTAGTACACACACTCTCAACATATCTTTTAGCGTTTGTATTGTTTGCTCTGTTTGTGGATGATAGGCTGTACTGAAACTTATTTTCATGCCCATCGCCTATTGTAACGCTCTACAAAATCTAGAGAAAAATCAGGGATCTCTATCTGACACAATCATTTTCGGTACCTCGCGTTATCTTACAATGTCCTTAATGTATAACCCTACAAGTCTTTCTGGCTGGTATTCCTTCTTCATTGCCAAGAAGTGGGCAAACTTCGTTAGGCGATCAATTATTACCCAAATTGCATATATTCGGACATTGTCCAAGGTAATCCCATGATAAAGTCCATGGAGATACTGTCCCATTTCTATTCAGGAATACTTAGAGGTTACAGAGTGTCACACCTTACTTATATAATATCTTAGAATCCACACCTTACTTATATAATATCTTAGAATCCTTTTAGAATCCTTTTTGACCACATTGGATGGTCTTGAGTTCAAAATCTCCTTTAGGACGTTACTTTTTCGAAATTACTGTTCACTGTGCAAATTTCAGATTACAGGTCCAACTTTGAAAAAACATAACTAATTCTATAAAAATCATATGGAGGTGTTCCAAAATTCTACAGAAAGCTCTTTCAATACTCTTTAAGGTAAAAATATCCAATTGGACTTATTTTTTGCCAATTCGTATAGTTTAATCAATAAATATTACTGTTCATTTCGTAAAATCTGGAACTTTCAGATTCTATGCTTTAACTTTGGAAATTCATATCTCCTTGTGTACATATCAAATTGAGATGATATACCTCTCATTTTAAATCTTGGGATGTGTACTATGAGTCTACCAAATCTTATGACTTAACTGATTCATTTGATTAGTCAAACTGGAGCTATAAACTCACTGCTTCAGGACCTACGTTTTATCCCTTAACATCTTTTTACTTTAATTCTTTTTATTTCTTGGGCATACATAACATGGGCTTACTCTTTCCCATTCATACTCATGCACTTTTATTCATGCCATAAATATTGTAATTAATTACATGGCATCATTGACATCCATAACAATAATTACATAACAAGAGAATTACATATTGAATGATAATAACATTCATTAACATCAACAATTCTCCACTTTCTTCTCCTTGCTTCTCATGCCATTATTGCCCATTGATGATTGACCTAAATGGTTGGTTAGGGAGGGGTGAGATTTGGGGAATCTCAGTAGCAAACAATACCATATTAATCATGCTAGATGGATGCTAATGCACTACACGTAACTTGTTTATTCTCTTGTTAATTAGTGACATATTAGCATGCTCAAAGCTAACTTCTTGATGCATGGCCATAGAGACATAATCTACTCATCATGGATAGCAATTATAGCAGCCAAAACATGTCACAATAATATTCAATAACATGTACGTGGCAACACACAAGCATACAACATCAAGCAATGACAATAGCTAAGTTCACTACCTTGCACCTCAAGCTTTCCTCTTACTTTTCCTTTGACTTCCTTGACTTTCCAACCATGTGGGCATTCGATCAACATCACCAAACATCCTCTTGGATGTTCTAAAGGTCCTAAACATAGTCACATTGATCATACAATCCGTTAGGACCTCTAGATTACATAAAGTTCAAGACTAGCTCTCTTGAACCTCAACCCTTTCTCTTGCTTTTAGGGTTTCCTTTCTAGCTTTTCTAACATAAATCTCATCATTTCCCATCCTTAAGGTCTATTTCTTGTCAATTAGGACCACTTTAGATGGCTTTAGATTCAAGAATATCAAATCTAGAAATTTTGGTTCGCGGGTACTGTTTACGCAGAAACTCCAGAATTTTTGCTCAACTTTGAAAATTCATAATTAATTCTAGAAAAATAAAAATTAAGTGGTTACACATCTGACTGAAAGATACTTAAGTTAAATTTAAATGAAAAATAATTTCAGGAACCAATTCCACGCTGAACAGTACCGGAATTGTACGAAACTCGACACTCTTCCAAAAGTTCAACACTGTTTCCTGATTTCAATCCCTAACTTTGAAAAATCACCATAAATCGTACACATATCCAAATGAAGTGTTCTACCCATGGATTTAAAGCTTACAGAGTGTACTTTAAGCATACTAAATTTTAGAATCAGATATGCACAGTAACTAATTTGAAATAGGCATAAAATCATCATCACATAATTCTTCTAATTTCCACATAGATCCACTTGAAACAACCTCTAATCAATGTGTTCTAACCAAGTTTACATCAAAATCATCCTCCCTTAACTCTTATTAATTTTGGCCAGCACCTTGCCTTAAGGGAAACCAAACTTTTCAACCATAAAAACCAAAGATTCAAAGCAAAAAACAAGAGGAAACAACTTACTAACCTTAGATCTAAACTTGGTTGGTCAAAGTAAGTGTCTTCCTCTTGATTTAAGCTTCAAGAATCAAAATTGCAAGAGTTTCCCCTAGTATTCTTCAGCTTGGCCAAAAATGTGAAGGAGGGAGGGTCTATTTATAGCCAAAAATTTGGCTTGAATGGACCAAAATGCCCTTGGTAGCTAGAAGGAGGAGTAAGGGCAATCTTGGAAGTTCAAGTGGACTTTTGCATCATCATTGCATCACTTTCTTGCATCATGCTTATCTCATTCTTCTAGAAGGTGCCAAGTGTCATAAAAGTGGTGGAGAAGAAGGGAGATTAGATCCTAGTCGTTGGATCAAACTTGTTTCATAAGTTTCCTCCGAATTTACTTGGCTTACGTTTCTTCGGCTTTCTTTATGGCCTTCCGGAGCTCAGAAAATTCTTCTGCCTACTCCATAAATTCCTTTTAATTGTAGAGAATATTTATGAATTTTCTTAGGCCATAACACTTCCTTTAAGCCTTGCGTAAAAATTCATTTACTAAAATACCCTTTTATCGGTAAAACCAACTTTTTAATTTATTAAAGCCACTCCACTGGCCTTTTGGTTGTGGGACTAATTTTATAAATTAGTACAACCTTTCAACCATTTAATCTTATTTTTGTATACATTTTTGAGGTCTCTTGCTGTTTTAAATAATTACCTCAAACGGTATTCTTTTTACCGGCCATAACATCATAAATTCCATTTAAGCTGCCTCAGGGGTATTTTTGTCTTTTCTCTTCATAGAAGAGCCTTAGAATATTATTTCCCATTTTCTGGAATTTTCTTGGAATTCTCTGTATACTCTTTCATTTTTACCCCTGTTGGTCATAACTTTCTGAATTTACGGTTTAGTCCCTGCTTGGACTTAGCTTCATATAATCCTCTCTTTGAGGTTTCTAACTTAACCTTTGGCCTCTATCTAGCCTCTTTTCTCTTTCTGGGCCTTCGAGACTTTATTGGAGCCTCTAACTTGATTATACTTGAGCCCCTGAAAATTTTCACTTTGCAGTTTAGTTCCTGAAACTACTTTGACTTCCTTTCTCATCTTTGGGACTTCTGCTCAAAAGAAGTCTAGTAGCCTATCCAATTCAAGCTATTTTTGGTACTTCTAGGCCTAAAAGTTTGGATGTTACACAAAGGTCTTGACAGTTTCTGGTGTTCTATCTTAATTTTCTGAGAAGTGAGGCACTTAGACACATATTCAGTCATATCTTTCTTCACACCAGGCCACAAGAATAATTCTCTTATGTATCAATACATCTTCGTAATGCCTGGATGTATCATGTATTTGCTTTTTTGTGCCTCTTCTAGAATTTGCTCTTTAATACTAGTCATAGAGGAAACATACACTCTCCCTTTGTATTTCAGTATTCCTTCTGGAGAGATCTTAAAATCTCTACTTTCATTTTGTAGTACTCTGGCTCTCAGAATATCTGCTAAATGATCTTTCTTCTGGGCTTCTTCTATCTATTTAATCAACTGTAGCTTCACTTTTATTATTTCTACCTTTCCTGTCAGCAGTTGGACTTGACATATAGGATTCCAATCCCTGATACCTTCAATGAGTTTTTGTTCTTTGATCATCAATATTGCTACCTGCACTACCTTCCGGCTCAATGCATTAGCTATGACATTAGCTTTCCTTGGATGGTACTTTATTTGATAGTTGTAGTCCTTGAGCAGCTCCATCCATCTTCTCTGTCTCATGTTCAATTCTTTCTGGTCTTGTAGGTATTTGAGACTTTTATAGTCATAGTACTGTTTAATAGTTGCCCCACACAAGTAGCACCTGTTACACCTTACTTCTAGTATGACTTAGAGTTCATTTAGAACCATTTTAGACCACATTGAATGGTCTTGAGCTCAAAAATTTCACTTTAGGCGTTACTTTTTAGAAATTTACTTCCATGTGGTAAGTTCTAGATTTATGTTCTAACTTCAAAAAATCATAACTTAATCTAGAAAAATCAAAATACAGTGGTTCAAAATTCTGTGGAAAGCCCTTTAAAATCTCTTTCAAGAAAAAATAATCTTGTAAACAATTATTTTTGAGAAAGTACCAGATTTTTGTGGAAGTTACCACTGTTACTTTGATAAAAATTTTTTTTTCCAGATTTCAAACCTTAAATTTGAAAATTCACCAAAATTTGAACAGTTGTCCGTTTTAAATGTGCTATCTATCAAATTGAAGCTCAGGACATGATCTTTAAGCATGCCAAATTTGTGATAAAATTAATTTAGGAACTTAATCAAAACATAGCTCCAAGTCAACAACCTTCTTAAGGTTACAACATCACAACATTTATAATTATACATAACCAAAAGTCAAATGATTTTTATGGTTTAACACCATAATCACCCTTGAATCTGTAGCTTCCCTTTGGATGATTCAAGCCCTAAAATGTTGGAGTATTTTTGGGAGGGTGAGATTTTAATAAAATCCCAGTAGCAAGAATAATCAACCATAGCATCAACATGCATCATCATTAAATCATTATAACATTAGCTATCATAGGAGCACTAATCTTCTTATAAATAGGCAACCTCAACATGTAAGGCCAAGGAAAGAAACACTAGGAGCAACCACATCACAATCATCATATACCACATGATAGTAAGCATTCATGCCACAATAAACAATGCAAAGTTAACATTACTAGTTAATTAAATCCTACTACCTTGATCTAAAAGCTCTTTGCTTCTCTGATCTCCTTCCTCTCCTCCACAAATATAAAACCTAATATCACAATGCATAAAAGGGGCAGCAACATTACAAACTAAACCATGCAAAAATTAATAGTAAAACTCAAGTAACCCCTTATCCCTTTAATATTTAATCTTTGATTTTGGAGCTTTGTTTTCTTAAACCCTAAAAATTCTTTCTTGGTTCATTCCTACATGATTTTTTATGTAGAATCCAAATATGGGCTTAGATTTATGAAAATAAATTTCCTTCCTCAAAATCTGTGGTTGGCCGAAACATAGCCCTAGAGAACCAACCATGGAAAACTTCCAACAATAACTTAAACCACTTGAAACAACTATAATTTAAAGTGTTCTAACTATGTTTATCAACCAAACTTCCCTCCCTAATTCGGCCAGCATACTTCAAGGGGGATAACTAGAAATTTCAACCATCAAACCCAAGAGAATCAAGCAAGAAACAATATAGGATCATCCACTAACCTTTACTCCAAGTTTACTTAATCAAAGGTGGTTGCTTTTCTTTTGATTTCTCCTCAAGTTCACTCCTGTTCTTCCTTTCTCTCCTTTGGCCAAATTAAGGTCTAAAAAATGGGGGGAGATGAGCTCTCTTTAATGCCCAAAATATGCCCAAAATATCCCAACTACCAATAGTTAATGATATGCCAAGTATCACTTCCCTACTTAGTCTTGAAACCTCTTTCTTAATTAAATAAATCCAAATGAAATTAATTTCAAAAGTCAAGATCCTCTCCATTTAAGGCTTGACACTTGGCAACTTTAAATACTCTCCATTAGGGGCTCAACAAGCGGCAAATTATGGGCTAAAGAAAGTGCAAGACTCTAGTCTTCACTTTGTCAGTGCACTCCGAGTTTAATTTCTTTTTTATAATTGCAGTACTCTAGCCTCTGTAATTATTTTTTGTCAGGTTCATAATTTTTTCTCCTCATTTTTCTCTTCCCAAAATGCCCTCTTTAACTCAATCTCAATTTCCCTTTAATTAAATAAAAAGAAAAACTACTTTTCTTCTCATTAATGATTTTTTTCCACTTGTGAAAGGAATTAGGAAAAATTTTGGATATTTAAGAGTCTCCTTTTAAGCCCATAATCTGTTATAATTCCTTGTAACATCATAGGAATTTTCTTAGAATTTTATTCTTTTTAAAAATATTTATGTGGAAATTTCCAAATAAAAGGCCTTAAATTAGCCTAAATCACCCTTAAATTTCTTCGTAATTCTTCTAAGGGTAATTTGATCATAAAACTAATTATACATCATCATATAATCCTCAAGGAATATTATCCTTTTTATTCCTTAATTTTCTAAGGCTTGCAAATATTTTTTCCTAATTACTTTTGACCAACTTCCTTAATTAGTCAAACTTTCATAATTGACTTGGAGAATCATAATAATTATTTTCCACCAAAATTCTTCTATTTCTCCTTATTATTTTTGGCCTTTAATTGTTTAGGAATATCCTTATTCCTAATTATCATATTACTGGATGTGACATTTCTCCCTTCCTAAATAAATTTCATTCTCGAAATTTAAAGTGTATTTTCATGGAAAGGTTCAGGATACTTTTCCTTTATTTCAGTCTCCATCTCCCATGTAGCTTCCTCAGGTAAAAGACCTTCCCAGACTACTTTGACTAGTGAAATCTGCTTGTTCCTCAGTTGTTTGACCTTTTGATCAATGATTCACTCTGGTCCAACCTTGAAAGACAGGTTGTCTCGGAGCACAATGTCATTGTAAATTATGATATGTACTTCTATAATTGGGATTCATGAAAGACATCATGAATTTGACTTAAATTAGGGGGAAGAGCCAACTTGTAAGCTACTGGTCCAGCCTTGGATAAAATTTGAAACAGCCCAACATACTTCGGACTCAATTTCTTAGTCTTTAGGGATCGACCAACTCCTGTCATTGGTGATACTTTGAGAAAAATATGATCAACAACCTCAAACTCTAGCGGTCTCCTTCTAGCATCTGTGTAGCTTTTTTTTACTTTGTGCTGTTAAGAGTCTTTGCTAAATGGCCTTGATTTACTGGGAGGTCTGGTCTACTAAATTAGGACCACAAATACTTCTTTCATTGAGCTTTGTCTAGCATAAGGTCCTCCCATAAAGTGCTTTGTATAGTGCCATTCGGATACTTGAATGGAAACTGTTGTTATAGGTAAATTCGGCTAACGGTTAGTACGTATCACAATTACCACTAAAATTAAGCACACATACACGTAGCATATCCTCTAAGGTCTAAATCATTCTTTCTATCTGCCTATCTGTTTGTGGATGGTAGGCTATACTGAATCTAAGAGTAGTGTCCATTTCTTTCTGTAAGGACCTCCAAAACTTCGAAGTAAATTTCAAGTCTTGGTCTGAAACAATACTGCTTGGGACACTAAGTAGCATAACAATTTTCTTAACTTTATCATCCATCTTTGCTAGACTTAAAGCATTCATGCTAAAAATGGCTAACATTTCTGGCTTTTGCACACTCTTACATTACTTCCCAGAGCTCACCTATCACTGGGCTACTTTTGCCCGTGTACACTTAACTAAGTAGTGCTGATAGGAATCTGAGGCACTGATATTGATAGGCTCAAACCTTGGTACTTTGCTGTCTCAGACCCTTCTTGTTCTATCTTTGGTCGAGTCTTTTTAGCTTATATTCTTGTCTCTAGCCTCCTCTTAAGGATCTACTGGTCAATACTCAGTCTATCTTTGTATCACGAGGGGTTCTTCCTGTATCTAGAGCTAGCCTGAATGTCTCTTTTTCAAGTCTTATAGCTTTAATTCTTCTAACTTTGGCTTTCCTTTATTCATCAGAAGGAAACTAAGCCCAGCCTAATCAATGATAAGGTTATCTGAAAGGAAGTCATGGGTACTCTCTCGGTACTGGTTTACAACTAAAGGAGGTTTTCACATCTCTAACTCGTACCTGGTCCTTATCTTCCCAAAGAGGTACTATACGGTGACTTTTATGGCTCAGTCACTTCTTTTAGGCTCGGTCTACCGTGACCTCAGGAGCTACTGTGCTCTGCCATAAGCCTCTTTAGGATCCACTATAACCTTGGAATACTATTGTTAGTCTGAGCTACATTAAGATCTCTAGGAGACTCTAGACCATAGGACTAAGTAAAGTCACCTCCACTCAGTTGGTTACCTAACTGATAATTCTCCAAAACTATTCCAAGAACCAATACCATTCTCTTAGGCCTTATGTCAGTTCTCTAGGCCACCTATTTGTCTCTTTTGGTACCTAAGCCAGTCTACTTTAGGAGTTCTCTTACTCCTTTAGCTGCTCTTATCGTCTCTTAACTATTTTAGAACGGTACAGAGAGAGGACTTATACAACTTTCTTTTCCTCTACTTCACTTTTCAGTATGAGCATACTCTAACATGCATAATGCGTGGCATTTCAATGCAATGAGTACAAGCTCTTATTGGTTGCTATGTCCATAGTGTGCTAGTTAAACATCTTATCCCTACAAGAGGAAGCCTCTCTTTTTGTTCGCAGGTAATTCTAAAAGTCATAGGGAGAGGACTTATGAGGTTCTTTTTCTTTCTGTTTACTCTAGTACTTTGCTAAGCTTAGGGATATTTAACCTTAGCTTTGTTCTTGGGTAGTCATGCTTTCATCGGGTGAAGTCAACTCTGCTTGCCTTGCCTTAGCTGCTTCCTTTTCCTGCTCAAATAAGGTATCTTGCTCTATCAGGAGCAACAATAATTCTGACTTGGAGGATCGATTCCCACTTTCTCTAGGAAGACTCTTGGCCAAGACCTTATCCCCTGAAAAAGGGTGCTTCTTAACCTAACCCCAAGTGACTGAATATCTCTTAACATTATTTGGAACATGCCAACCTTTTAAGCTAGTTCCCTGTACAGCTATTTGTCTCGTTCTCTTCTTCTTGATCCCTAAGGAATTTTACTAGGGCTATCCATCTTGAGTTTACTATCTCCAATTTCCTATTTATCTATTCTAAAACTTGAGATAGCTACTCTATCATGGTGTCCCGGCCCTAACGAGACTGTGAGAGTTTGTCCAACTAAGGTGGCCACTACATCTTCTTAGTGATGTATAGACTCAACCCCTAACTGTCTTGCGCAACTTCATATCATTACTCTTCCTTTTGAGGGGGAATCTGATAATTCTAAATAGTGGCTACCTCTCTCTTTCTGACCTTTACTAAGCTTACTCTCTGTGACTTCTGAGAGTCGTTGTGTCTTGTTGAGATACCACCTCAACATCGAAGAGTTATTATATTTGTTCATCATAACTAGAATCCTTGTTTGCAGTGATGAAATTACCACCTCTTCTAGTAATCACTTCTGTATTCATTCATCACCACTAATTCCCTTGGTTCATAATGACGAAACACACTTTTTTTTCTTAAGCTCTGCTAGTCTTACCTAGCTTTGTTCATCATAGCATTGCCTGCTTGGGCTTCTGTTATAAAGTTTAACCTAACTTCCAAATTCATCCAATTACCACATCAGTTTCACAGAAGGCATACATGTCAAATCTAAGGCAATATAACAGTGCTCATAACGAACTATACAGTTTAAGCTCATATTAGATGTAACTACCCTAGAGTGTGTTGGTGTGGACACATATATGTCATAAGGCAACGTGTTTATAGTCAAGTCTTTCAACACAGACATAAGAGGTCAAAGAATGACTATCACCCAAATCAAACATCGTAATCACTAGGGAGTTGTTAATAATGATCATACCTTGGATGATTTCCGGAGACTTCTGGGCTTTTTCCCCTATAAGAGTAAAGACTCTTCCTTAGGTGCACAGCCTTGACTTCTCTGTGTTCTGTGGTTATTGCCTTGAGAAGTGTCTGGGTTTGCCACAAGTGTAACAGAGATTCTGTCCTGCCATGCACGGTCTGTCACTGTGACTCTTGGCATAGATTAGGCATTACTTGCCATTTGGGAGCTTACCTCCCCTCTTATTCTTTTGGTTGTCCTATAGCCTCTTCCTCTTCTTATTGGCATTAGAAGAGGTACCACTCTGATCTATTTTCTCTGACTTGGGAGTAGGTTTAACCATCAGATGATGGTTTGAGCTGTTCTCTGTAATTTGGCAGGCTTTAGCTACCTTGGTGAAGTGCTTGAACTGCCTAGGAGCAATCATCTCCCATAAGGACTACTTCAATCCTCTGACTATTTTCTCAGTCGTCTACCTCTCATCATCTCAGTAATGAAGGTAGCTAGAGTAGTGAGAGAGACAGATAAACTTAGCTAGGTATTCTCAAATGGCTCATTATCCTTCTACATCAGGGTCAGGAATTCTACTTCCCTTTCGTCCTTGACCAACCTCAGTAAGTACTTCTTATAAAACTGCTCCAAGAACACTTCCATGTCACTCTCATGTTCCGAGCATTAAAAATGCATTCGGTGTTCTTCCACTAACGGTCAATGTCCTTCTCTAGTTTGTAGATCACCATTTAGGCTTTCTGCTCAGTCAGACAGTCCAAAACCTTAAAAATCTTTTCCAAGTGGTTAATCCAATCCTCTGCTGCTTGGATTTCAAACACTCTATTAAAAGATAGCGAATTGTGCTTGCAAAAATGGGTCATCCACTGCAGGATGTTGTCAGGGTCTACTGTTAGCATTGTCAGTCAAGGCAACTGTTTTGATGCTTGAGCTATGAAAATTTTTTCTTTAGCTACCTCTTATCGAGTTTAGCCACTGCCGCTGCTACCGCTCTAGCTATTACGATGTCTCTTTCTTGTTCCTGGTGAGCTTGTGTCACCCTCATATCTTCAATAGTCTTTTATTGCTGTTCTAAATGATCCAAAATTAACTATAACGGATTGGGAGGACTGTTGTGTCATGTCTTGAGGGTCTATCTGGTGAGGCGTTTCTTCTTGTTCTAACCATTACGCTAACTAAACAGATAGCATAACAAAGAAACAAGAAGTAAACAACATGCTTGAATTTTACCTAAATATATGCACACATCACACAGCATACATATCAACCAACAGTAACAAAGTTCAAGACATACATACCGTTTTAAAAACATACATAATAACCAAACGTCATCAATCTAACCTACTATGGTTAGCTGTACCAAAACAAGTCCTACGTTAGTGCTACGAGGGTCTAAATGACTATACAAAATGGGAAATAGTGAAACCCTAAATGCTCTAGATCTACTCCTCAACATCGGATCCCAATATTTGATCCAAGCGACAAAACTCATTCTACTATAAGGGTGTGAACAGGAGCATGTCCATCATCGTTAGGATCCAGTCCTCTACATCTAGGTAAGGGTTGTCCTGTCCATGGGTTTGATATAACACCCTTACCCCTTAGAAGTAATCAAAGTAGGTGATCAAATCCTGTTGATCCACATCTTTCTTGACATGACATGCCAAGTACTTCAACTTCTCTCTTAGTTGAACATGACTACAAATCTCCAGTTCAAGTGGAACTAGGATAGGTGATACAGGTGCTGGGGGTACTGGTGGACTTGGAACTACTACGTATTCTACCCGAAAACCAAACCCAAGGAGTTCTCTTAAACTTAGTGCTAGGTTAGACCCTATGACTGAGTGTCCTGGGCGAACATCTTTCAACCACTTTGTTGGGTCTTCCTTTTTTATCATCAAATGCTTACCCTTGTAGGGTGTCTCTCCCTGGTTCAATAAACCTTCAGACCTTGTATCCCAATCCATAGTATTCTCCATCTTGATTCTTGCAATATACGTCAATCTTTCCTTTAACTGACACATTATTTATAGGTTTAACTAAGCAGAGCAATCTATCCTATGCCAGAACCTCTGCTCTGATACCAAAAATATTACACCTTACTTCTAGTATGACTTAGAGTTCATTTAGAATCATTTTAGGTTGCATTAGATGGTCTTGAGCTTGAAAATTTCACTTTAGGCATTACTTTTAAGAAATTTACTATTCATGTGGTGAAGTTCCAGATTTCTGTTCTAACTTCAAAAAATCATAACTTAATCTAGAAAAATTAAAATGGAGTGGTTTAAAATTCTAGGAAAAGCTCTTTGAAAGCTCTTTCAAGAAAAAATAATCTTGTGAACCAATTCTTTTTGAGAAAGTGCTATATTTTTGTAGAATTTACCATTGTTATTGCATCCGTGTACACCATAGATGGTTGTGTAGGATCAGGGATAATCAACATAAGAATAGAGGTTAACTTCTGTTTCAATTCTTGAAAACTAGCCTCACATTTTCTATCCCACATGAAGAGTTGATTCTTCTTGGTAAGCTTGGTCAGCAGCAGGGTAGTCCTGGAAAAGTCTTAAATGAATCTTCTGTAATAACCTGCTAGTCCTAGAATGCTTTGAAGATAGCAGACTAACTAATGGGAATTGAGATATCACCGTTTGCGAGAGTTGTAGAGAAAAGTATGATGTCCGCTGACCTAAGGAAGTGGTTTGACCCACAAAAAGAGTTAGAGGCGGCTGAGTACTTCCCATAAGAGTCAAGCCTAGAAAGCATGGCAAGTTATTCGCCAAGGCTATTACCAACAAAAGGATTTCATCACTGATTTTGGTTGTTCCCAACTCAATACTGCTTCAATCTTACTCAGGTCTACTGCTACTCCTTCTCGAGTGATCACATGACCTAAGAATTTTACTTCATTTAGCCAAAATTCATATTTACTAACTTTAGCATACAACTGCTTCTCTCTTAAGGTATTCAAAACAATCCTCAGATGCTGTTCTTGTTCTTCTAGTGATTTTGAGTATACAAGGATATCGTCAATAAAGACTATGACAAACCGATCGAGATATGGACGAAAGATTTTATACATGTAATCCGTGAAAATTACAGGTGCATTTGTCAATCGAAATGACATAACTAAAAACTCATAGTGCCCATATCAGGTTTGGAAGGCAAATTTAGGTATATCTTCGGCTTTTATTCTCAGTTAGTGATAGCCTGACCTTAGGTCACTTTTTGAAAACACAGTAGCACCAGCTAGTTGATCTAACAAATCATCAATTCGAGGCAATAGATATTTGTTTTTGATCATCACCTTGTTCAATTCCTGATAATTGATGTATAATCATAGACTGCCATCCTTCTTTTTCACAAATAATACTAGTACACCCCATGGAGATACACTGGGTCAAATAAAACTCTTTCCTAATAACTCCTCTAATTGCTTCTTTAGTTCTATCATTTCATTAGGAGCCATTCAGTATTGAGCTTTTGAGATTGGTTTGGTTTGTGGTACTAGATCAATGGCAAATTTTACTTCCCTTTTTGGTGGAAGTATGCTAATCTTTATAGGAAAGACTTTAGAAAATCTCGCACAACCAGTATCTCTGAAATCCTCTCTTCCACTTCTACTTCCATAGAGAAAAACACTATATATCCCTGGCAACCTTGTCTTAAATATCTAACCACTTATGCTTTTGTAATCAGGTTTAGTTTCACTTCAGTGCAAAGACTTGGTTTTTGGGTTAGAAGGATCAGTGTTTTATTCTTATAGTTGAGGACTATGTTATATGAGGATAACCAATTCAAAACAAGGATAACATCAATGTCACAAAAAGGCATGCATATAAGGTCCAATGTAGTGCAACAATGGGCATACCAGACAATGCAATTTAAACAAACATCAGAAGTTAAAACTTTAGTGCCAGTAGGAGTGGAAACACATAGATCATATAGCAACATGTCAATAATGAGGCCTATGTACCAAGCATAATCATATGATGTAAAGGAGTAGTTGGTGCCTGAATCAAACAATATATGCATAGGGTAAGCATTCACATTAATCATACCTTAGATCATTTAAGGTAACTTATTGGCCTCTTCCTTGTTGAGGGTGAACACCCTGCCGTGTGTCACATCCGGCAATATAGTCATTAGGAATAAGGAATATTCCTAAATAATTAAGGGTAAAAAATGACAAGGAGAAATAGAAGAATTTTGGTGGAAATGATTATTATGATTTTCCAAGACAATTATGAAAATTTGGCTAATTAAGAAAAATTGGTAAAGGATAATTATGGAAAAATATTTCCAACTCTTGGAAAATTAAGAAAAAAATAACGATAATATCTTTTGAGAATTATATGGGATTATAAAATTAGTTTTATGACCAAACTATCCTTAGAGAAATTACAAAGGAATTTAAGGGTAATTTAGCCTAATTTAAGGGCTTTTATTTGGAAAATTCCAAATAAATACTTTTAAGGAGAATAAAATTCCAAGAAAATTTCTATGATACCCTGAGAAATTATAAGAGATTATAGAAATAAAAGAAGACCCTCAAGCGTCCAAGATTTTTCCTAATTCCTTTGAAAAGTGGAAAAATCAATAAAGAGAAGGAAATTAGTTTTCCTCTTTAGTTAATTATTGGGAAATTAATTTTGAGACAAAGAGGGAAATTTAGGAAGACAAAAATGAGGAGAATGAATTATGGATCTAATAGAAAATAATTACAGAGGCCAGAGTACTGTAATTATACAAAAAAAATTAAACTCGGAGTAAAAGGGCACTGATAAAGTGAAGACTAGAGTCTTGCACTTTACTTGACCCACAAGTTGCCACTTGTCAAGCCTCTATTAGAGAGTAATTAAAGGTTTCCAAGTGTCAAGCATTAAGTGGAGAGGATCTTGACTTTGGAATTTAATTACATTATGATTTACTTAATTAAGAGAGAAGTTTCAAGACTAAGTAGGAAGGTGACACTTGGTTTTGCATTTATGATGGTGGTTGGGATATTTTGGTGCATTAATTGCGCTCTTCCTCCCCCTAAATCAGATGGAGTTTTGGCCAAGGAGAGATAAAGCGAGAAAAGAGTGAGCTTAAAGGGAAATTAAGAGAAAAACAAGCTACTTTGATCTTCCAACTAAGATTCAAGCTTGGTAAGTTGTTCTAAGATGATTCCTTGCTTGTTTGCTTAAGTTGTATGGTTGGAAAAAAAATTTTATCCTCTTTTTAGCTACTGGACAAAATGATCTTCATGTAGGGGAGGAAGTTTTATTGTTCAAACTTGTTAAAACACTTCAAATCTTGGTTATTTCAAGTGGTTTCAAGTGATTGTATGTATTTTGAAAGGATTTCTTTGTTGAAACCCAAGAGATGCTATTCGGCCAAGAAGAAAGCTAGAACCTAGGATGAGTTTTTCAATTTTTTGATACTTTGATTGTGTTCAAAATAGACAATGTAGGATAAACCTAAAGAACAAAGGTTGGAAGCATTAAAGCCAAAGTTGTAATTTTTGGATATTAAACCCTATTGGTTCGGTTAGTCCAAAACTAGAAGAAGAAATTTTCTTTTCTTAAATCGAAGTAGATATTTGGATTCTACATGAAAAATCATATAGGAATTGGTCAAGAAAGAATTTTTAGGGCTTAAGAAAACAAAGCGCAAAAATTAAAGATCAAAGGTTAAAGCTTTGAAGGGCAAGGGTTTGATTGAGTTTTGATTTTTTTTTATGTGAAATGGTTGGTAACCTTGCTGCCACTTTTGTGATTTATCATGATTAGGATTTTTTAATTGTAGAGAAGAGGAAGAAGGTCAAAGAATCAAAGAGCATTGGATTAAGGTAGTAAGATTTAATTAACCTTAATGTTGAGTGTTGCATTGATTGCTATGTAATTTCATGTGCTATTATGTGGTTGAGCTAGATGATAATGATGATGATGATTGTGTAGCTATACTCCTTGCTTTAAGTGCCTTGGCTATTGCATGTGAGAGTGCTACATGTATGAGGCAAAGTAGTTTCCTATTAATAGCAAAAGGTTGGAATGCTTGTAATTGATGCATGTTGATGTTTTGGTTGATTGATCTTGCTACTGGGATTTCATTGAAGTCTCATCCCCCATATGTAACCTAATATATGTAACCTAATATTTTAGGAACTGAATCATCAAAAAGGAGGCCACAAATCCAAGGATAAATATGGTGATGAACCATGAGGAAACATTTATATTTGGTTATGCATAAGTATGTATGGTTGGTATTGTAATCCCTAAGCAGGATACCAAATTAGAGCCACATTTTTATTAAGTTCCCAAACGAATTTTGTCACAAAATTTAAGATGCTTAAATTTCAAATCATGAGCTTCAAATCAATAGGAAGCACGTTAAAAATGGTCAACTATATGATTTTTAATTACTTTTCAAATTTAAGGTCCAGAATATGGAAAAAGAGTTTTTACTAAAAGGACTGATTGAACCCAATTGTTCTATGTTATTTTATATCATTTTAAGGGTATTTATCATAGATTTTGGCTCCTTTTGATGATAATTGTGCTTAATTTAGGTTAAGAGTCCTTGCTTTGAGTTAGTTTCTTTTTGAGGTTAAAATTGTCATAATTGGTTATTAATTGTATTCAGTTGATTTCTAGGACAATTGATGCTTCAAATTGTTGCTTTTTATTGTAGGACACTTGAGAATTGGAGCCAAGATCAAAGACCAAAGGATGACACAACACAAGATCAGAGTATCAGCACTAACACAGTTCGCTGCGGTGCCAAATTGAAATCTCACCAGTAATCTCTCGGGCAAAGTTTGCCACGGCCAACTTACAGCTTCGCCGCAGCGAAATCACAAGATTAGGCGGAGCTCCTCTCAGGAATGCTTAGCCGCGGCGAAGGTATACCTTCGCCGCGGTGAAAGACTCGTATCAGCAACGCCAGATCCGAATCAGAACGCGAAAATGGAGCCTCTAATCATATGATCCGACCCATATGGACCCTTTAAACCCTTAGAAACCCTATTTTCGGGGGAAAACTCCATTCTATCATCTCCAACACCTCTATTCTCCCATCCTCTTGCCTCTCCACCTCCATCTTCTTGCTCATCCATTTCCTTCACCTTTTCTTCATTTCATCTCATTTCCTTCCACTCCCAGCTGCCATGGTTGATAGATTCACTTTGGTTGGAGTTTTTCTTGAAGCTATGGAGGGCTAAGGTTTATCAACTCTTGAAGAATGGTGGTGTGGGATGAGTTTCCAGACTTCAAAGGGGAGTTTAGTTTCATTTTTCAATTTTTAGCTATGATTTATGGCTTTCTACGTCTAGGAGATGTAAATTGTTAGTTAAGAACTTGGGATTGTTACTGTAATCATTGGTTATTGATTAACATTTGTAATTTGGATTGATTGACGTTGAATTTTGTGCTTAAATATATGTAGTTGCATATATGCTTCTTGTAACTCTCATGATTCTCTCCTATCTTACATGGTTATGTTTCGATACTGAGTTGATTGTGTGTTACATTGAGCTAATTGCATAATCATTCCAAAATTACACATTAGGGAAGCTAAACAAAGTTTTCATTAATGAGTTCATTAATGTAAGTTTTGGACTCAATGGGTTATTGAGGTTCTTATTAAGAAAACCTAATGGATTTGTGAAACTCCCAATATTTTAAGTGAACTATGATTGCCATCAAAACCATTTTCAAGAGATTTCCTATCATTCATTTCCATTCCATCATTATTATCTTAAAACACCAAAAATATAGTATCTTAGGTTTGTTTTCATTGCATTTAGTTTAGGCTCTATTCATTTAAATCTTAAAAACCTAAAACCCCATTTCATTGCATTGCATGGCATTTAGTCTAACTTAGGTAATTAATAAAGGCTCCCAAAAGTGAAACGACCTGAGTTTGCACCATACTGCATAGCTTGGATTTATTTTTGATTGAGAACCCCAAGGCGAACGACAAAAAAGGCTCTCGTCAAGGACAGAGGTGAATTTCACAAAAACCTGACACTTTTTCAAATTGAACTAGTTCATAAGATTATTTTTTCTTGAAAGAACATTCAAAGAGATTTTTATACAATTTTGAACCAGTCCATTTCAATTTTGCTAGATTAAGTTATGAATTTTTGAAGTTGGGTCAGAAAACTGGATTTTTACCTGATGAATAGTAAAAATCTGAAAATCAGTGTTTTTCATGGATTTTTGAGCCCAAGACCATCTAATGTGATCCAATATGGTTTTAATTAAACCGTAAGTGGATCTGATAGTAAGGTGTGACATTTTTAGTATCAGAGCAGAGGTTCTGGCATAGGATAGAACGCTCTGCTTAAGTTCTGCATTAGATAATGGGGTGGTTGAGGAGAAACTGATAAACCTTTACAGGAATTGAGATGGAAAACACAATGGATTAGGACGCTAGATCTAAGAAGTTAGTCAATGATTGGGATGTTAACATGACTGATCACATAAAAGAGGATCTGATGGCATAGACTATGGGGACTGCTAGCCTAGGATACTCAACAAAGGGGTCCAATGTAACATCTCAAATTTTGGCTCATAGATACAAGTAATAGCACAAGGAAAGGATGATTACTAAGTCCAATGCAATAAAAGTCCTGAAGATCCCTCAGAAGGAAAAAAAGATTTTCCAAGGGTAAATGTGTAAAACAATAGTGTTCGGGGACTAAAGAATGACAAACTGGAAACAACCAAGGGCCAGAGATTATACTATAAACTTGCAAGAGATGGTTCTAAAGGTTAGGCCTAAGGAGGGACCAAATTACAAAGAAAAGTGTAACACCTCATGTTTAATTCAATTAACTTTCCTTACGGAAGCATTTGGAATCACTTTTGAAGGCTACAATTGATGAAAAATCAAGTTTGAAAATTTTCATTTATGGGTTACTATTCATTGTCACCTTAAAATGTGAAAAACCTAAAAAATTCATAACTAATTGTAGAAAAATTGAAATTGAGTGATTCTAAGTTTTACAGAAAGCTTTTTGGATAAAATTTTGAGGAAAAATAGTTTCTGAACTGATTGCCTTGAAATTCGAGCTCAATTTCCTTTGAAAAAGTTACTGTTCATTTGGTAAAATCTGAAACTTTGGGATTCTGTGCCTCAACTTTCAAAATTTGTATCTCCTTGTGTACACGTCCAATTGAGGTGGTCTACCTCTTGTTTTAAATCTTGAGATGTGTACTATAAGTATGCCAAATCTTGTGGCTAAACTCATTCATTTGCTAGGTCAAACTAGAGCTACAAACGCACTACCCCAGGACCTACGTTTTGCCCCTTAACTACTCTTTACTTTAATTCTTTTTATTTCTTTGACATATATAACTTGAGATTACTCTTTCCCATTCATTCTCATACATTTCTATTCATGCTATAAACATTATAATTAAATACATGGCATCATTGGCATCCATAACATAGTTTACAAAATAGGAGAATTATACATTCATCAACAGTCTCATCTATTAACAAGAATAATTCTCCGCTTACTTCTTCTTGCTTCTCATGCCATTATTGCCCATCGTTGATTGACCTAAATGGTTGGTTAAGGAGGAGTGAGATTCGGGAGAATCTCAGTAGCAAACACTACCCATAAGTATGCAAGACATAATGCACATGCATGACATATTATAACATTAACACATGAATGCCATGGAAATTAAGCTAAAGCATTTCATACTTCCATAACATATTGCCAAGGCAAAACATAACATAAACTTGCAAACATAACTTTGCAAACATTTCATCATAGCTTAGTCACATCATGGCAACACAATCACATCATGCAAGCATACATATCAAGCACACAGTATAGGTAAGTTCACTACCTTGTAACATGGCTTTCCCCTTGCTTTTCCTTTGATTCCCTTGTCTTTCCAACCATGTGGACATTCGGTCAACATCGCCAAACATCCTCTTGGATGTTCCAAAGGTCCTAAACATAGTCACATTGATCATACAATCCATTAGGACCACTAGATTACATAAAGTTCAAGACTAGCTTTCTTGAACCTCAACCCTTTCTCTTAGTCTTAGGGTTTTCTTTCCAACTTTTCTAACATAAATATTAACATTTCCCATCCTTAAGATTCATTTCCTATCAATTAGGACCACTCTATATGGCCTTAGATTCAAGAATACCAAATTTGGAAAATTTGCTTCGTGAGTACTGTTCACGCAGAATTTCCAGAATTTTTGCTCAACTTTAAAATTCATAATTAATTCTATAAAATCCAAATTGAGCGCTTCCAAGTCTCAATGAAATATCCTTAAGTTCACCTTAAAGGAAAAATAGTTTCATGAACCAATCCTACGCTGAACAGTACCGGAATTGTACGGAACTCAAAACTCTTCTAAAAGTTCAACACTGTTTCCAGATTTCAAACCCTAACTTTGAAAAATCACCATAAATCTTACACATATCTAAATGAAGTGTTCTACCTATGGATTTAAAGCTCACAGAGTGTACTTTAAGCATGCAAAATTTAAGAATCAGATACGCACAGTAACTAATCCGAAATAGGCATAAAATCAGGTGTTATAACCATCACATACCTTGTTTTAGAGTTTGATCTGGCTTGGAACCACTTGGCCTTTCTTTCTCCCTCTTCTTTCTCTCTCTAGAAACCATTTTGCAAGAGCTTCCCCATGGATTCCTTATGCTTGGACGAAATGGTAGGGAGGGGAGGGGGTATTTATAGAAAAGCAGACTGAATCTAGATCGTTGATCTTAAAAATACGTGGCTCAATCTGGACCGTTCATTTTCTCTTTTGATCTTACAGTGACAAGTGTCCTATGACACCATGCTTACCTCATCATGATGACATCATGCTTACATCATCAAGCCACATGTCTTTAATCCGACTGCACACGTGTCTTGCATCCGACCGTACACGTGTCTTACATCTAGCCGTACACGTAATATTTTCTTTTTCCCATCTAATCATATACTTGTCACTTTCATGTCCTTTCATCATTTATGGCATTAAAATAGGGAGAAAATAAATGGAAATTCGTGCAAAAATATTTTCTTAATTATTTCTCCACCTATCAAGCCAATCTTGCACCGTATCGGATACTTTTCGGGTCCTGACTTACCCTGTACCACCAGGACATGTTCTGACACTATTTTCTCATCTTAATTAAGTACATATATGGTGCTACCTTAGAGAAGCAGAGAGAAAAATAATTAGCTCTACTGACAGGCTACTTAACCTTACTAGTCATGCAGTAGAGATTTCACTATAACGGGTAGACAAAAGACTGTCTAAAATATTCCCGTACTGCGTTTTGATTTTTATGCTGTCCATAAATATCTTCTGGTGACTCAGCATGATGACTCGTAGGTGTCATGATTACGCTTGGTGACTCAGCATGATGACTCGTCGGGGTCATGATTACGCTTGATGACTCAGCACGCTGACTCAGTATCGTCATGATGGCTCTTAGATATTTTCTTTGGTTTTATCTCCTATTTAGGGGACAAAATTATTTAATATTTGACTGGAGCATTTTATTCAATCCAGAGCTCCAAAAATTCATCCAAAAATATCATAAAATTTTTCATATTCTAGAGAAAATCTGTGAATTTTCTCAGGTCATACCTCAACCTGTAGCCCCACTTAAAAATCATTCTTTAAAATGCCCTTTTTCGGCACAACTGGCTTTTAAGTATTCTTAAAGCCATTTTGCTGGTCTTCTGGGGATGAGACTAATTTTATAATTTTCTATAGTCTCTTAGATCATACATCCCCATTTTACCATAATTTTCTGAGGTTTCCTTATGATTCAAACAATTAAATCTACCTCTACATCTCAAATTGAGCCATAAACTTATAAATTCCTTTTAAGTTACCTCAGGGGTATTTTTGTCATCTCTCTTCACAAAAGAGCCTTAGAATATTATTTCCCATTTTCTAGGATTTTCTTAGAATTTTCTAAGTACTTTTCATTTTTTACCCCTGATGGCCGTAACTTTCTGAATTTACGGTTTTACCCCTGCTTAGGTTCAACCTCATAAAACCATCTCTTTGAGGCTTCTAACTTAACCTTTGGTCTGTATCTAGCCTCTTTTCTCTTTCTAGGCCTTTAAGACTTTACTGGAGCCTCTAACTTTGATTACCCTTTAGCCCTTTAAAACCTTCACTTTGCAGTTTAGTCCCTAAAACTGCTTTAACTTCCTTTCTCATCTTTAAGACCTCTACTAAAAAGGGGTCTGGTAGCCTATCTCATTCAGGCTATTTCTGATACTTCTAGGCCTAAAAATTGGGATGTTACAAAAAGACTCCTAGGCGAAGTAGGGACCTAATTGTAAATAATAAAAGTTCTGGTTGGCCAATGCTCAGAGTTAGTAAAAAGGGCGCAAATGACTTACAAAAATTCCAGAAAAATAGGAATAGGATCCCAGAGCCGATATAAGGCTAGAAATGACGGAAATGACCTGAAGTCATTCCAGGGTTTTGGACAATTTGAGATAGTAACTTAAATTGAATTATTTAAGCTATGAGACGGCCTCAAATAATCAGGAAAAACTAGGGAACAATAGTTGAGGAATTTACACAGATTGTAAATTTAATTTCGTCCCCAGAAACTTACAAGGTTAGCTTTAATTAAATTTAAAGCCTATTTATACCCTATCCGAGGAAAGTCAAAATAGCTATCTACAGTTTGACTTTTGACCCGATAAAAATTAGAGGAATTTCCTGTGATGAAAGGGAAAGAATGAAACCCAGAGACAGATTAACGGAGTTACGAGTCGATAGAAAGAATTCGGAGAAGGTAACCCCTATTAAGTATTATTTAATGATATTTCTGGAAAAAAGAGAAACAAAATATCTAAAGACCATCATGATAGCGTTGAGTCAGCATGCTGAGTCACCAAATGCAATTATGACACCTACGAGTCATCATGCTGAGTCAGCAGAAGATATTTATGGACAGCATAAAAATCAGAACACAGTACGGGAATATTTTTGACAATCCTTTGTCTACCTGTTATAATGAAATCTCTACTACGTGACATAGTAAGGTTAAGTAGCCTGTCAGTAGAGTTAATTGTTTTTATCTATGTTCCTCTAAGATGGCGCCATATATGTACTTAATTAAGATGAGAAAATGGTGCCAGAACATGTCCCAGTGGTACCAGGTCAGTCAGGATTCAAAAAAGTACCCGATACGGTACAGAATGGCAAAATAGGTAGAGGAATGCCTAGGGGCTATATTTTGCACGAATTTGATATTAATTTCTTCCCTATTTTAATGCCAAAATGATGAAGGAATATGGAAGAGACAGGTGTACATTTAAATAGTAAAAGAAGGTATTACGTGTACGGTTGAATGCAAGACACGTGTACGGTCGGATGTAAAACACGTGTGCGGTTAGATTAAAGACATGTGGCTTGATGAGGTAAGCATGATGTCATCAAGATGAGATAAGTATGATGTCACAAGACACATGTCATCACAAGATAAAAAGAGAAAATGGACAGTCCAAATCAAGCCACGTATTTTTAAGATCAACGGCCGAGATTCAGTCTTATTTTCTATAAATACCCCTCCCCTCCCTATCATTTCGTCCAAGCACAAGGAACCCATGGGGAAGCTCTTGGAAAATGGTTTCTAGAGAGAGAAAGAAAAGGGATAAAGAAAGGCCAAGTGGTCCCAAGCTAGATCAAGCTTTAAAACAAGGTATGTGTGCCGTTTTTGATGTAGTTTTTACTATCCTTGTTGTTGTTGAGCTTGGTTATAGATTTTAATGGTTTTTGGGAGCTTGAAATCCTATAGGGAGGTGCTACACAAAATTGATTAGAATAGGAGAAGATGAAATTGATGTTAGAAGCATGTTTAAAGGTTTGGAAACAACAAGGATCAAGTGGTTCTGTGTTGATTTTGCAAGAAACCCAACTTTCCCTTAATTTGTGATTTTGTTCAGCCTCGACAGTTTTGAATGGTTAGGATTGGATTTTGATTATTTTAAGCTTGGAAATGGATTCTACATACACAATTATGTGGGGATAGTATGTGGAAATAATTTTAGGAAGATTGGAATTAAAACTCAAAAGTTAGAGTTCAAGTATGTTCAAGAAAGAATCAAGTAGAGATAAGTTGATGACTTGATTCTAATAATTGTGTTGCATCATGTATTGATGTGTTTAGGACCTTGGAACATCCAAGAGGATGTTTAATGGTGTTGACCGAAAATCCATAGGGTTGGAAAGACAAGGGAATCAAAGGAAAAGCAAGAGAAAAGCTATGTTACAGGTAGTGAACTTACCTATATTGTGTGCTTGATATATATGCTTGCATGATGTGATTGTATTGCCATGACGCGACTAAGCTATGATGAAATGTTTACAAAGTTATGTTTGCAAGTTTATATTATGTTTTGCTTTGGCTATATGTTATGAAAGCATGAAATGCTTTAGCTTACTTTCCATGGCATTCATGTGTTAATGTTATAACATGTTATGCATTTGCATTATGTCTTGCATGCTTATGGGTAGTGTTTACTACTAAGATTCTCCCAAATCTCACCCCTCCCTAACCAACCATTTAGGTCCATCAATGGTGGGCAATAATGGCACGAGAGGCAAGGAGAAGAAAGTGGAGAATTATTGATGTTAATGAATGGTGTTATTATTCAATGTATAATTCTCCTATTTTGTAATCTATCTTATGGATGCCAATGATGCCATGTATTTAATTACAATGTTTATGGGATGAATAGAAATGTATGAGGATGATTGGGAAAGTGTAAACCCAATTTATGTTTGCCAAAGAAATAGAAAGAATTAAAGTAAAAAGAGGTTAAGGGATAAAACGTAGGTCATGGAACAGTGAGTTTGTGACTCTAGTTTGACCTACCAAATGAATGAGTTAAGCCACAAAATTTGGCAGAGTTATAGTATACATCCCAAGCTTTAAAGCCACAAAATTTGGTAGAGTTATAGTACACATCCGAAGCTTTAATATGAGAGCTAGATCACCTTAATTGGATGTGTACACATGGAGATTCGAATTTTCAAAGTTAAGGCATAGAATTTGGGAGTTCTCGAATTTACCAAATGAATAGTAATTTTTATTGATTAAACTGTATGAATTGGTCATGGATAAGTCTATTTTGATATTTTTTTCTTAAAGAGAATTAAAGGATCTTTTTGTAGAATTTTAGAACACCTCAATATGATTTTTATGGAATTAGTTATGAATTTTCAAAATTGGACCTGAAATCTGAATTTAAACAGTGAATAGTAATCCGAGTAGTTATGTTGAAATTTTAAATCCACGGGCTTGTGTCATGACCTGCTTGAACCATAACGCTTACTAATATGCACTCTGAGGGGTTAAAGGTAGGATGTTTCATCCAACAATTATCCAGAGCATTGGGCTAACCTTTTAGGGGTTACTGTTGAGGATTTATTGAACCTTCCTAGACCTAGTGACCTGGTAGATCTCGTAACTGGTTTGTATCAGGAACTAGTGAACCTTAGTCTCTACATTCAGTCTTGCAGACAGCTTGTTACCCTAAGTATACACCCAAGCAACATCCCCAAACCTAGTACCAGGCCAGCGATACCCCTAACACCTATAGTACCTATCCCTGTTCCGACAGAGCCTAAGATCCATAGTCAGGATCAACTGAGAGAGAAGTTGGAATTCTTAGGTCGACATATCATGAAAGATGAGGATCAGCAAGACCTGAATATTTACCTAGAATACCTTCAAGGAGTAAAGGTGTTATATCATACTCATAGACCGGGTAACCCTTATCTAGACACCAAGGACTGGGTCTATACGTTGATGGACATGCTCCTATATTTATCCTTATGGGTATATGAGTTCTGTTGCCTGAATCAGATAGTGGATTTAGGTGTTGAGGATTACATCCAGTACCTTGAAAACTTTGTTAAGATTCACTATTTTTAGATGGTCAGATCCTCGTAACACTGATGTAGGACTTGTTTTGGTACAGCTAACCATAATAGGTTAGTCTGGCATGTTTGATTGCTACGTATATTGAACTCTATTGTTGTGACTGATGATTGATGCTTGAATGATGTATTATGAATGCATATGTTATTAAATAAAATCCAAGCATGTTGTTTATTTCTTGTTCCTCAGATATGCTATCCATTTAGTTAGCATAATGGTTAAAACCTGATGAAAGGCTTTGCCAGAGAGACCCTTAGAACACGATGTAAGGGTCTGCCCTGATCGATTACAAATAATTCTGGATCATCTCAAGCAACTGTAAAAGACCATAGAAGAGATGAAGGCGGCACAAGCTCCCCAAGAACAAGAGAGGGATACCGCGATAGCTACAGTGGTGGCAGCAGCAATAGGTAACCTTAGCAGGAGGTAGCCAGAGGAAGAAACCTCGGTAGTGCAAGCAACAAAACAAATGCCTAGAATGGCAATGCCAGTAGTAGACCCTAATAGTATCCAACAATGGATGGCACATTTCTCTAAACACGACCCACTGTCATTCAACAGTGTGTTTAACAACAAGTAGCAGAAGACTAGATTAACTGCTTGGAGAAGATCTTTAAAGTATTAGACTGCCCGACAGAGTTGAAAGCCCCGATGACAATTTACAAGTTAGAGAAAGATGCCGACCGGTGGTGGAAGAATACTTAACTTATTCTGGATGCTCGGAACACGAGGGTGACATGGGAAGTGTTCGTGGAGCAATTCCATGAGAAATATTTTTCGAGGTCAATCAAGGATGAAAGGGAAACAAAATTTCTAACCCTGAAGCAGAAGGATAACGAGCTATTTAATGAGTACCTAGCTAAGTTTATCCATCTCTCTCACTACTCCAGTTGCCTTCATTACCAAGATAATGAGAGGTGGATGATGAAAAAAAAATGGTCAGAGGACTGAAGCAGTCCTTAAGGGAGATGATTGCTCCCAGGCAGTTTGAGTACTTCAACAAGACAGTTGAGTACTGTCGAATTACCGAGAATAGCCTGGACCATCATCTGATGGTTAAGTCTACTCCCAAGTTAGAGAAGAGAGATCAAGGTAGAACCTCTTCTAATGGCAACAGGAAGAGGAAAAGGCCATGGGATAGACCGTGTATGGCCTGACAGAATGTTTGCTTTACCTGTGATAAACCCAGATACTTCTCGAGAGAATGCCTACAGAATACAAAGAAAGCAAGGCTGTATACCCGAGGATGAGTATTTGCCATCATAGGGGAAGAAACCTAGAGGTCTCCAGAAATGATCTAAGGCACTATCATTATTAATAACCACCCTGTGATTGCAATGTTTAATTCGGGTGCTAGTCATTCTTTTATCTTGTATGCCTGTGCTAAAAGACTTGGCTTAATTATGAATATGTTGTCATATGATATACATGTGTCCATACCAACACATAATAGGATAATTACATCTAACGTGTGCTTAAATTGTATAGTTGGTTATAAGCACTGTTATATTGCCTTAGACTTGATATGTATGCCTTCCATGAAGTGATATGGTAATTGGATTGAATTGGTTGTCATCCCATAATGGCAAGGACAAAACCCTGATCCTACCCCCAAGAGAAATGGAGCTCAATCCGGAAGTTAAGTTGGACTTCGTAACGGAAGCCCAAACAGGCAATGGTATGATAAATGAAGCTAAGTACGACTAGCAGAGGTTAAGAGAAAATTGTGTTTCATCATGATAAACCAAGGGAGTTAGTGGTGATGAACGAATATGGAAGTTATTACCAGAGGAGGTGGTAACTTTCATCACTTGAAACTAGGATTCTGTCATGATGAACGAACATAATAACTCTCAGATGTTTAGATGGTAACTCAACAAGATACAACAACTCTCAAAAGTCACAAAGAGTAAGATTAGGAAAGGTTAGAAAGAGAGAGGTAACCACTATTTAAAACTTATCAGATTCCCCCTCAAGAGGAAGAGTAATGATGAGGAATTAAATAAGACAGTTAGCAGTTGAGTCTTTACACCACTAAGAAGGTGTAGTGGCAACCTAAGTTGGACAAACTCTTACAGCCTCGTTAAGGCTAGGGCACCATGATAGAGCAGCTATCTCAAGTCCTGGAATAGTTGAATAGGAACTTTGAGATAGTAAAGTTAAGATGGAGAGCCTTAGTGAAATGTCTTAAGGATCAAGAAGAAGAGGACGAGATAGAAAGATGTGCAAGGAACTAGCTTAGAGGTTGGCATGTTTCCCTTAATGTTAAGAGATACTTATTCACTTGAGGTTTAGGTTGAGAGGCACCCTTTGTCAAGGGATAAGGTCTTGGCCAGGAATCTTCCTAGAGAAAGTAAGAATCGGTCCTCTGAGTTAAAATTGATGTTGCTCAAGATGGAGCAAGATACCCTATCCGAGTAGGAAAGAGAAGCAATCGAGGCAAGGCAAGCAGAGTTGACCTTACCCAATGGAAGCATGACTAGCCAAGAACAAAGCTAGTCATGGATGTACCTGAGCTTAGCAGAGTGCTAGAGTAAGTAGAAAGAAGAAAAACCTCATAAGTCCTCTCCCTATGACTCCCAGAATCAGTTGGAAACAGAAAGAAAGGCTCCCCTTATAAGGATAAGATGTCCGAATAGCACACTACCGACATAGCAACCGGTAAGAGTTGCACTCCTTTCATTTAGAGTGCCTGGCATTATGCATGTTAGAGTATGCTCCTATTGAAAAGTAAAGTAGAGGAAAGAGAAGTTGTATAAGTTCTCTCTCTGTACCATTCTAAAATAGTAAGAGATAGTAAGAGCAGCTAGGGAGATAAGAGAACTCCTAAGGTAGATTGGCTTAGGCACCTAAAGAGACAAATACATGGCCTAGGGAATTGACATGAGGCTTAAAAGAATGGTATTTGTTCTTAGAACAGTCTTGGAAAATTATCAGGTGACCAACTGAGAGAAAGTGACTTTACTTAGTCTTATGGTCAAAGTCTCCTAGAGATCTTAATATGGTTTAGATAGATGATGGTATTTCAGGGTCACCATGGATCCTGAATAGGCTTACAATAAAGCGCAGTAGCTCTCGAGATCGCAGTAGACCGAGCTTAAGGGAAAGTGGCTGAGCCATAAGAGTAAGAGTATAGTACTTCTTTGGGAAGATAAGGACAAGGGATGAGTTGAGGATGTGGAAACCTCTTTCGGCTGTAAACCAGTACCGAGAGAGTACCCATGACTTCCTTATAGATAACCTTATCATTGATTAGCTTGGGTTCAATTTCCTTTTGATTAATAGAAGAAAGCCAAAGTTAGAAGAATTGGAGTTGTAAGACTTGAAAAAGAGATATTCAGGCTAGCTCGAGATATAGAAGGAACCCTACAGAGACAGACTAAACATTGACGGGTAGATCCATAAGATAAGGCTAGAGTCAAGAATGTAAGCCAGAAAGATCTGACCAAAGATAGAACAAGAAGGGTCTAGAGCAGCAAAGTACCAGGGTTGAGCCTATCAGTATCAATGCCTCGGATTGTCGTCAGCACTGTTTAGTTAAGTACGTCAGGCAAGAGTAGCCTGAGGAAGGGTGGCCTTAGGAAGTAATGTGAGAAAATGCAAAAGCCAGAAATGTTAGCTATTTTGACAAGAATGCACTAAGTCCTGTAGAAATGGAAGGTAAAGTGAAGGAAGCCATCAAGCTACTTAGTGTCCTAAGCAGTATTATTGTGGACCGAGACCCGAGATTTACTCGAAGTTTTGGAAGGTCCCTACTGAAAGAAATGGATACTACTCTCAAATTTAGTACATCTTACTATCTACAGACAAATAGGCAGACAGAGAGAACGATACGGATGTTAGAAGATATGCTATGCGCATATGTACTTGATTTCGGTGGTAACTAGGATACGTACTTACCATAAGCCGAGTTCGCTTAAGATAACCATGTCCATTAAAGTATCTGAATGGCGCCATATGAAGCACTCTGTGGGAGGAAGAGTCGATCTCTCTTGTGCTGGGACAGAGCTTAGTGAAAAGAAGTATAAAGGATCCTGTCATAGTGGATCAGATGTCCTAACAGATTAAAGCTATTCAGTAAAGAGTCTTAACAATTTAAAATAGGTAGAAGAGATACCTAGACACTAAAGGAGACCGTTAGAGTTTGAGGTCGGTGATCAAAGTGTAACCGATAACGAAAGTTGGTTGATCCCTCAAGACTAAGAAGCTAGGTCCAAAGTATGTTGAAACATTACAAATTTTGACCAAAGCTGGAGCAGTAGCTTACAAGTTAGCCCTTCCCTCAAATTTAAGTTGGATTCATGATGTCTTCTATGACTCCCAATTACAGAAATACCATCGAGACATGGCATATGTCATAAGCTATAATGGAATTGTGCTCTGAGACAACTTGTCTTTTGAGGTCAGACCAAAGTAAATCATGGATCAAAAGGTCAAGCAGCTAAAGAAACAAGCAGATTTTGCGGGTTGAGATTATCTGGAAAGGTCTTATACTAGAAGAAGTTATGTGAGAGACAGAAACTAAGATAAAGGAAATGTATCTTGAACTTTTCTAATAAGATACGCCTTAAATTTCAAGGACGGAATTTATTTAGGGGGAGAAATGTCACATCCAGCAATATGGTCATTAGGAATAAAGAATATTCCTAAATAATTAAGGGTCAAAAATGATAAGAAGAAATAGAAGAATTTTGATGGAAATGATTATTATGATTTTCCAAGACAATTATGAAAATTTAGCTAATTAAGAAAAATTAGTAAAGGATAATTATGGAAAAATATTTCCAACTCTTGGAAAATTAAGAAAAAATAAGGATAATATCCTTTAAGAATTATATGGGATTATAAAATTGGTTTTATGACCAAATTATCCTTAGAGAAATTACAAAGGAATTTAAGGATAATTTAGCCTAATTTAAGGGCTTTTATTTGGAAAATTCCAAATAAATATTTTTAAGGAGAACAAAATTCTAAGAAAATTCCTAGGATACCCCAAGGAATTATAAGAGAGTATGGAATTAAAAGAAGGCCCTCAAGTATCCATGATTTTTCCTAATTCCTTTGAAAAGTGGAAAAATCAATAAAGAGAAGGAAATTAGTTTTCCTTTTTAGTTAATTATTGGGAAATTAATTTTGAGACAAAGAGGACAATTTGGGAAGATAAAAATAAGGAGAATGAATTATGGATCTAACAGAAAATAATTACAAAGGCCAAAGTACTGTAATTATACAAAAGAAATTAAACTCGGAGTAAAAGTGCACCGATAAAGTGAAGACTAGAGTCTTGCACTTTACTTGGCCCGCAAGTTGCCATCAAGCCTCCATTAGAGAGTAATTAAAGCTTTCCAAGTGTCAAGCATTAAGTGGAGAGGATCTTGACTTTGAAATTTAATTACATTATGATTTACTTAATTAAGAGAGAAGTTTCAAGACTAAGTAGGAAGGTGACACTTGGCTTTTCATTTATGATGGTGGTCGGGATATTTTGGTGCATTAATTGAGGTCTTCCTCCCCCTAAATCAAATGGAGTTTTGTCCAAGGAGAGATAAAGAGAGAAAAGAGTGAGCTTGAAGGGAAATCAAGAGAAAAGCAAGCTACTTTGATCTTCCAACTAAGATTTAAGCTTGGTAAGTTGTTCTAAGAAGATTCCTTACTTGTTTGCTTAAGTTGTATGGTTAGAAAATTTTGTTTATCCTCTTTTTAGTTGCTAGTCAAAATGATCTTCATGTAGGGGAGGAATTTTTGTTGTTCAAACTTGTTAAAACACTTCAAATCTTGGTTATTTCAAGTGGTTTCAAGTGATTGTATGTTATTTTGAAAGGATTTCTTTGTTGAAACCTAAGAGATGCTATTGGGCCAAGAAGAAAGCTAAAACCTAGGATGATTTTTTTAATTTTTTGATGCTTCAATTGTGTTTAAAATGGAAAATAGTGTAGGATAAACCTAAAGAACAAAGGTTGGAAGCATTAAAGCCAAAGTTGTAATTTTTGGATATTAAACCCTATTGGTTCGGTTAATCCAAAACTAGAAGAAGGAATTTTTTTTTCCCTTAAATCTAAGTAGATATTTGGATTCTATATGAAAAATCATGTATATGGGTCAAGAAAGATTTTTTACAGCTTAACGAAACAAAGCACAAAAATTAAAGATCAAAGGTTAAAGCTTTAAAGGGCAAGGGTTTGATTGAGTTTTGATTTTTTTATGTGAAATGGTTAGTAACCTTACTGCTCCTTTTGTGATTTATCATGATTAGGGTTTGTTAATTGTGGAGAAGAGGAAGAAGGTCAAAGAATCAAAGAGCATTGGATTAAGAAGTAAGATTTAATTAACCTTAATGTTGAGTGTTGCATTGATTGCTATGCAATTTCATGTGCTATTATGTGGTTGAGCTAAATGATGATGATGATGATGATGATTGTGTAGCTATACTCCTTGCTTTAAGTGTCTTGGCTATTACATGTTAGAGTGCTACATGTATGAGGTAAAGTAGTTCCCTATTAATAGCAAAAGGTTGGAATGCTTGTAATTGATTCATGTTGATGTTTTGGTTGATTGATTTTGCTACTAGGATTTCATTAAAATCTCATCCCCCATATGTAACAATGGTGATGAAATCTCAAAAGGGAGGCTGCAAATCTCATTGAAATCTCAAAGGGGAGGCTACAAATCCAAGGATAAAAATGGTGATGAACCATGAGGAAACAATTATATTTGGTCATGTATAAGTATATATGCTTGATGTTGTAACCCTATGCAGGATGCTAATTTTGAGCCATGTTTTTATTTAGTTCCTGAACGAATTTCTTCATGAAATTTGGTATGCTTAAAGTTCACGTCATGAGCTTCAAATCAATAAGCATCACATTAAAAATGGCCAAATATATGATTTTTAATGACTTTTCAAATTTAAGGTTCAAAATCTAGAAAAAGGGTTTTTACCAAAAGGATAGAGGTGACTTTCACAAAGCTCTGACACTTTTTCAAATGAAATTGGTTCACAAGATTATTTTTCTCTAATTTAGCTCTAATAAAAATGTGGCTCTAATAAAACATCTAGGGCAGCAAGGTTTCAATGAAATCCTAGTAGCAAGATCAATAAACCAAAACATCAACATGCATAAATTATATGCATTCCAACCTTTTGCTATTAATAGGGAACTACTTTACCTCATACATGTAGCACTCTAACGTGCAATAGCCAAGTCATTTAAAGCAAGGAGTATAGCTATACAATCATCATCATCATCATCATCTAGCTCAACCACATAATAGCACATGAAATTGCATAGCAATCAATGCAACAATCAACATTAAAGTTAATTAAATCTTACTACTTTAGTCCAATGCTCTTTGATTCTTTAACCTTCTTCCTCTTCTCCATAATTAATAAACCCTAAAATGATAAATCACAAAAAGACAGCAAGATTACCAACCATTCCACATAAAAATTAACAACATAGCTCAAGTAACTCCTAAACCCCTTAAAGCTTCAACCTTTGATCTTTAATTTTGAGCTTTGTTTTCTTAAGCCCTAAAAATTCTTTCTTGGTTCCTTCGTACATTATTTTTCATGTAGAATCCAAATATAAACTTGGATTTAAGAAAAGAACTTTCCTTCTTGAAGAACCAAGCTTGACTGAAACAATAGGGTTTATTTTCTGAAAATCACAACTTTGATTTTAATGCTTCCAACACTTGTTCTTTAGGTTTACCCTATACCATTTTCCATTTTGAAAACAGTAGAAGCGTCAAAACATTGAAAAACTCATCCCAGGGTATGATTCTCAAAGTGGCCGAATGGTTCCTCTAGCAAACCAACAATGAAATCTTTTTAAAAGTAGCATACAACCACTTGAAACCATCATGAAACAAGGTGTTCTAACCATGTTTAGCAACCAAAACTTCTTTCCCTTCTCTATATTCATTTCAGCCAGCACCATAGAGGGACAAGAATAGATTTTTCCAACCATACAACTCAAGAAAACAAGGCGAGAAGCATCTTAAAACAACTTATTAACCTTGAATCTTGATTGGTAGACCAAAGTGGGCTTGCTTTCCTCTTGGTTTTTCTCCAAAAATCACTCTTTCTCTCCCTTTCTCTCTTGGCTGAAATGAAAATCTAAAATTAGGGGGAGGATAAGCTTTCTTTAATGCCCAAAATATCTCATCTACCACATTTAATGAAAGTCCAAGTGTCAATTGCCTAAGCCTCCTTGAAACCTCTCTCTTAATTACTTTAAATCCAATTGTAATTAATTTCCCAAAAGTCAAGATCCTCTCCTCTTAAGGCTTGACACTTGGCAGCTTTAATTACTCTCCATTAAGGGCTTGACAAATGACAAATTGTGGGCTAAGAAAAGTGCAAGACTCTAATCTACATTGGTGCACTTTTACTCTAGGTTTAATTTCTTTTCTATAATTACAGTACTCTGGCTTCTGTAATTATTTTCTGTCAGATCCATAATTTATTCTCCTCAATTTTCTCTTCCCAAAATGCCCTCTTTAGCTCAACTCAATTTTTCATTAATTATATAAAAATAAAACTATTTTTCTTCTCATTATTGATTTTTTCACTTCCCTAAATAATTAGGAAAAATCTTGGATATCTAAGGTTCTCCTTCTTATAATTCCTTAGGATATCATAGGAATTTTCTTGGGATTTTATTCTCCTTCCAAATATTTATTTGGAATTTTTCAAATAAAAGGCCTTAAATTAGGCTAAATCAACCTTAAATTCCTTTGTAATTTCTCTAAGGGCAAATTGGTCATAAAACTAATTATATAACCTCATATAATTCTCAAGGAACATTGTCCTTATTTTTTCTTAATTTTCTGAGGCTTAGAAATATTTTTCCATAATTATTTTTTGACCAATTTTTCTTAATTAGTCAAACTTTTCATAATTGACTTGGAAAATCATAATAATTATTTTCCACCATAAATCTTCTATTTCTCCTTATCCTCTTTGGCCCTTGAATATTTAGGAATATCTTTATTCCTAATTGTCATATTACTAGATATGATATTTCTCTCCACTAAATAAATTTCATCCTTAAAATTTAAAGCGTATCCATTGGAAAAGTTCAGGATACTTTTCCTTCATCTCAGTCTCCATCTCCCTTGTAGCTTCTTCCAGTGTAAGACCTTTCGAGACAACCTCGATCAGCGAAATCTACCTGTTCCTTAGTTGTTCAACTTTCTGATCAATGATTCGCTCTAATCCGACCTCAAAAGATGGGTTGTCTTGGAGCACAATGTCATCATAGCTTATGACATGTGTCGAGTCTGGATGGTACTTCTTTCATTAGGAGATATGGAAGACATCATGAATTTGACTCCAATTTGGGGAAGGCCAACTTGTAAACAACTAGTCCTGCTTTGGATAAAATTTGAAATGGTCCAACATACTTCGGACTCAATTTCTTAATCTTTAGGGATCGACCAACTTCTGTCGTTGGCAACACTTTGAGGAAAAACATGGTCCTCAATCTCAACTCTAACGATCTCCTTCTAGTATCTGCGTAGCTCTTTTGTCTACTTTGACCCGTTAGGAGTCTTTACTGAATAGCTTTAATCTGTTGGGACATCTGATCCATTATGACAGGATTCTACATACTTCTTTCACTAAGTTCTGTCCCAGCACAAGGGATATCTACACTTCCTCCCATAGTGTACTTCATATGGCGCCATTCAAATACTTGAATGGAAACAATTATCTTAAGCGAATTCGGCTTACGGTAAGTACGTATCATAGTTACCGCTGAAATCAAGCACATATGCGTGTAGCATATCTTCTACCGTTTTCTTTGTCTGCCCATCTGTCTGTGGATGGTAAGCTATACTAAATTTGAGAGTAGTGTCTATTTTTTTCAGTAAGGACCTTCTCAAACTTCTAGCGAATTTTGGGTCTCAGTCTGAAATAATACTGCTTGGGACACTAAGCAGCTTAATGGCTTCCTTAACTTTATCTTCCACTTTTGCTGGATTAAGTGCATTCTTGCCAAAAATGGCTAACATTTCTGGCTTTCGCACTCTCTTACCTTACTTCCCAGGGTCACCCTTCTTGGGCTACTCTTGCCTGAGTACAGTTAACTGAATAGTGCTGACGGGAATCTGAGGCACTAATACTGATAGGCTTAACCCTGGTACTTTACTGTCTTAGACCCTTCTTGTTCTATCTTCGGTCGGGTCTTTTCAGCTTAATTCTTAACTCTAGCCTCATCTTAAGGATCTGCTAGTCAATACTCAGTCTGTCTCTATATCACACGGGGTTCTTCTTGTATCTAGAGCTAGCTTGAATGTCTCTTTTTTCAGGTCTTATGGCTCTAATTTTTCTAACTTTGGCTTTCCTTTGTTAATTATAAGGAAATTGAACCTAGCCTAATCAATAATAAGGTTGTCTGGAAGGAAGTCATTGGTACTCTCTCGATATCGGTTTACAACCGAAGGAGGTTTCTATATCTCCATCTCATCCTTGGTCTTCATCTTCCCAAAGAGGTACCATACTCTTAAGATCTCTAAGAGACTTTCGACCATAGGACTAAGTAAAGTCACCTAACTGATAATTCCCCAAAACTATTCCAAGAACCAATACCATTCTCTTAGGCTTCATATCAATTTCCCAGACCACCTATTTGCCTCTTTAAGTGCCTAAGCCAATCTACCTTAGGAGTTCTCTTACTCGTCCAGCCACTTTTAGCGTCTCTTACTATCTTAGAACGGTACAGAGAGAGGGCTTATACAACTTCTCTGTCTTCTACTTCACTTTTCAGTATGAGCATATTCTAATATGCATAATGCCTGACATTTCAATGTAAGGAGTGCAAGCTCTTACTGGTTGCTATGTCCATAGCATACCATCCGGACATCTTATCCTTATAAGAGAGAGCCTCTCTTTTTGTTCGTAACTGATTCTGGAAGTCACAGGGAGAGGACTTATGAGGTTCTTCTTTTTTTTGCTTGCTCTAGTACTCTGTGAAGCCCATGTACATCCAAGCCTTGCATCGTTCTTGGCTAGTCATACTTCTATTGGGTAAGGTCAACTCTGCTTGCCTTGCCTTGGCTGCTTCCCTTTGCTACTCAGATAGGGTATCTTGCTCCATCTTAAGCAATATCAATTCTAATTTGGAGGACCAATTCCCACTTTCTCTAGGAAAACTCCTAGCCAAGACCTTATCCTATGAAAAGGGTGCGTTTCAACCTAAACCCCAACACACTTGGTTTCAGTAAAATGGCATCCAGGTCGTGACCTAAGTAGTCCATATTGCGACTTGGGGAGGCAGAACACTCCCAACTTTTGTGTTTTGGTCCTTGTAACATTTTGGCTCCATCCATGCTCTATCATGACTCTTGGGTCCTTTTCCAATTGCCTGAAAATCACAACAAAGAGCTTTGTAAAGACCAACTGATTATAGATCAAGGCAATTAAAATTTAGAAGAGAAAAATGACCCTTTTTTACCCCTTAAACAGCAAAATGCAATGCATGACTCAATGTAATCAAATACATATAAATGCACGCATAATGAGGGTAAAATTGTTGCAAAACATTAGATTCTGACATTTGAGAAAACCATATAAAGATTGGGTTCTATCACTGAAAGCTCCTTAAGTTATCTTTAAAGTAAAAATAGTTTTAGGAACCAATTCTATGCTAAACAGTACCGAAATTGTACAGAATTCGACACTCTTCCAAAGGTCAAACACTGTTTCTAGATTTCAAACCCTAACTTTGAAAAATCACCATAAATTGTACACATATCCAAATAAAGTGTTCTACCTATGGATTTAAAGCTTACAGAGGGTATTTTAAGCATACCAAATTTTAGAATTAGATACAAAGAGTAAATTATTCGAAATAGACATCAAGTCAGATGCTATAACCATCGCATACCTTGATCTTGAAGCTTGAATCTTGTTCCTTCTTCTTGGCCTTCACCCTTATATTTTTCTCTCTAAATTTTAGCAAAGTTTTTCCTCTACAAATGGCTGCCAAAATGCTCTTCCAATGTGGGGTATTTATAGCCAAAACTTTGGCTTGAATGGACCAAAATACCCTTAGTGGCTAATAGAAAGAATAAGGGCAATCTTGGAACTTTAAGTTGACTTTTACATCATCATTGCATCATCTTCTTACATCATCCTTACCTCATTCTTCTAGAAGATGCCAAGTGTCACAAATGTGGTGGAGGAGAAGGGAGATTAGATCCTAGCCATTGGATCAAAACTTGTTCCCTAAGTTTCCTCTTATTTTACTTGGCCCACGTTTCTCCAACTTTCTTTATGGCCTTCCAGAGCTCAGAAAATTCTTCTATCCACTCCATGAATTCCCTTTAATTCTAGAGAGTATCTATGAATTTTCTTAGGCCACAACACTTCCTTTAAGCCTTGCATAAAAATTCATTTACTAAAATGCCCTTTTATCGGCATAATCAGCTTTTTAATTTATTAAAGCCATTCCACTGGTCTTTTGGTTACGAGACTAATTTTATAAATTAGTATAACCTTTTAACCATTTAACCTCATTTTTGTGTGCATTTTTTTAGGTCTCTCGCTATTTCAAATAATTACCTCGAACAATGTACTTTTACCGGCCATAACCTTATAAATTCCATTTAAGCTACCTCAAGGGTACTTTCATCTTTTCTCTTCACAAAGAGCCTTAGAATATTATTTCCTATTTTCTGGGATTTTCTTGGAATTCTCTGTATACTCTTTCATTTTTACCCCTGTTGGTCATAACTTTTTCAATTTACGGTTTAGTCCCTGCTTGGACTTAACTTCATACAATCCTCTCTTTGAGATTTCTAACTTAACCCTTGGCCTGTTTTTACTCTCTTTTCTCTTTCTCGGCCCTTGAGACTTTACTGGAGCCTCTAGCCTTGATTATACTTGAGCCCCTAAAAACTTTTATTTTACAGTTTAGTCCCTAAAACTGCTTTAATTTCCTTTCTTGTCTTTGGGACCTCTGCTAATAGGGGTTTGGTAGCCTATCCAATTTAGGCTATTTCTGGTACTTCTAGGCCCAAAAGTTGGGATGTTACACCTTGTGTACACCTTCGCTGTTTACTAAATAACCAAATAACTCCATTTCTACTTTGGAACCACATTTGATGGCCAAAAGGTTGAAAATTCTGAGTTTGAAAAAATTTGTTCTCAAGTTACTATTTGCAACAGCTCATAATTTGGCTAAACTTTGAAAACTCATAACTAATTTTAGAAACATTGAAATTGAGTGATTCTAAGTTCTATTAGAAGCTCTTTGGAATATCTTTTGAGAAAAAATAATTTCTGGATGAATTACCTTCAAATTTTAGCCTTGTTTTATTTTCAAAAAGTGCTGTTCATTTGGTCATTTTCTAATTTTTTTGTATTTTTTGCCTAAATTTGAATAGGCATAACTTCTTGGACAAATATCCGTTTGAGGCACATTACCAGTCATTTTAAAGAGAAAAATGAGATCTATTGATCTAAAAGGTTTTGTGATTCTCTCACTCGATTACTCATATTCACATTGGTCAAAGTTTTCTCTCAAATGGTTGACTTTTTTCCAAACTACCAATTCTTTACATAAATAAATCTCTAGCTTGGCATACCCATCAGTCAACCACATAATTGGTTTTAACAGTATATTTTAGCATATAATTGTATAAAGTTGTCACATATAGTCATCCATAAAAGATTAATTTACATTCCTCTACCAAAAAGCAAGAAAGGTTTTAAGCCATTAATCATTCATTTCTTCCTCATGCATTGGCTACTTCCTTGTCCCTTCCTTGTGACGCTGAAGGCCCTAGGTTTTTGTTGAACATAGGGTAAGATTCATAGGAATCTTGGTAGTATAGCATCACATTCACAATGTCACACAAGCAAAGCATTTTATGTTACACCTTACTTCTAGGATACCTTATGGTCCAGTTAGAATCACTTTTGACCACATTGGATGGTCTTAAACTCAAAATTTTCAGTCTGGACGTTACTTTTTGTAAAATTACTGTTTATTTGGTAAGTTCTAGATTTTCTATCCAACTTTGAAAATTCGTAACTAATTCTAGAAAAATCAAAATTGAGTGGTTCAAAATTTTATGAAAAGCTCTTTGAATGCTCTTTCAACTAAAAATAATCTTGTGAACCAATCCCTTGTGAATTAGTGCAAGAATTTTTGGAAAGTTACCGCTGTTACTTTGGTAAAACCAGATTTTAATCGTTAACTTTGAGAAATCACTAAAACTCGCACAGTTGTCCAATTCTAATGTGCTACCTATCGATTTGAAGCTCAGGACGTGATATATAACCATACCAAATTTTGTGATAAAATTTGTTTGATAAGGTATCCAAAATGCAACTCCAAGTTACGATCTACGTAGGGTTACAGCAACCAAGCAAGTATACTCACACAAAACGAAAAGATAATTGTTTCCATGGTTCATCATCACATTTACCCTTGCATTTTCAGCCTCTTCTTAGATGATTCAGCCCCTAGAATGTTAGATTACATTTGGAAGGAATGAGATTTCAAAGAAATCCCAATAGCAAGATTAACCAACTATAACATCAAGCATGCATCATCATTATGCATATCCATATTAGCTGCCATTGGAGAACTAATTCTATTATAATTGGGCAATCTCAAACATGCAAAAGCCAAGGCAATAAAATGCAAGGAGCAGCCACATCACAATTATCATAGTTTACCCACATAATAGCAAGCATCTATGCAATAATAAACAATGCAATGTCAATATTAGTAGTTAGCTAGATCTTACTACCTTGCTCTAAAAGCTCTTTGTTTCTTTACTCTTCTTCCTTTCCTCCACAATTGTCAAACCCTAAACATCACATTACACACAAGGGGCAGCCACATTACCACTCAAATCATACAAAAATCAATGGCAAAACTCAAGTAATCCCTTATCCTTTTTATCTTTGAATTTGGAGCTTTATTTTCCTTAATGTTAAAAATTCTTTCTTGGGTCAATCCTACATGATTTTTCATGTAGAATCCCATGGACTTGGATTTATGAAAAGAAATTTCTTTCCTAAAGAAACAGTGTTGGCCGAACCATAGGGGTCTTGAACTCTAAAATTACAACCTTGATTCTAATGCTTCCAATGCTTGTTCTTTAGTTTTACCCTATACCATTTTCCATTTTAAACACAATCAAAGCATCAAAACTATGAAAATATCATCTTGGGTTAAAGTTTTTATATTGGCCGAATAGTATCCCTTTTGAACAAACCATGAAATCTTTCAACAACAACTCAAAACCACTTGAAACAATCTTGATTTAAAGTATTCTAACTAGATTTAACAACAAAACCTCCTTCCCCTAACCAATGATCATTTTGGGCAGCATCAAACAAGGGTAGGAATAGATTTTCCAACCATCAAACTCAAGGAAACAAAGCAAGAAACAACTTAAGACAACCAATTAACCTTGAATCTTAGTTGGAAGATCAAAATGGCTAGCTTTTCTCTTGATTAGACCTCAAGAATCAAACTTGCAAGAGCTTCCCTCTATTTGGCCGAATGGGTACTCTTGAAAAGGGGGAGGAATATGTTTATTTAAGGGTAAAATATCTCAACCACCATCATGAATGCCATGCAAGGTGTCAAGTGCGTAGTCCCTCTTACAATCTCTTTCTTCATTAAGTAATTCCAAATGAAAATCAATTCCAAAAGTCAAGATCCTCTCTACTTGTGGCTTGACACATAGCAACTTGTGTGCCATTTAAAGTACAAGACTCTTTATCAGTGCACTTTTGCTTCGGGTTTAATTCCTTTTCTATAATTATAGTACTTTAGCCTTCGTAATTATTTTCTATCAGATTCATATCACATTCTTCTTATTTCTCTCTTCCCAAAATGTCCTCTTTTGCTAAAATCCCAAATTTCTACTACATTTAAAAAGAAAAACCATTTTCCTTTTCATAAGGGTTTTTCTACTTATCTTAAGAATTAGGGAATATCTTGAATATTTATGGGGCTCTTTTTAATCCCATCATTCCTTATAATTCTTGAGGATATCATATAAATTTTTTTGGAATTTTATTTTACTTCCACATATTTATTTGGAATTTTTCCAAATAAAATGCAATATTGGCCTAATTCTCCTTTAAATTCCCTTGTAAATTTTCTTCTAGGGGTAATTTGGGTATAAAATCACTTATACCCTATCATATAATTTTCAAGGCATATTATCCTTATTTTTCCTTAATTTCCTAAGGCTTGGAAATATTTTTTCATAATTATTTTTGGCTAATTTTTCTTAATTAGTCAATATTCAATAATTATTGAAAATTCAATAATTATTGTTTTCCATCATAATTTAAACTTTTTGAGCTTAGAATATTATCCAGGGACGTTTTCTCTACCTTCCATAATTATTTGCTAATTTTTGGGAATTTCTAACATATTTTTCCCCAAAATTCCATATTGCTTCCACTATTCTCGCCCTTAAATGTCCAGGGATTTCCTTACTCTTAATTATGAAATTTCTGGATGTGACATTTTATGCCACATGAATTTGCTAATACATACTTCCACTTAATGCACATGCCATGGAAAGGACATTACATACTTCTCATTCATAACACTCAACATTGTATAAGCCAAGGCATTACATGTATGGAGTTACACATCACATAACATCATCTTATCCACATCATAGTATAGAAACGTAACATAACATAAAACAATAAATACAATGCAATGTAATGTAATATTTAGAAAATAAATACTAGCTATCTCTTTCAAGCTTTGCCTTTTCTTTCAAGCTCTTCCTTTAGGCAATACATCTTCTTTTTTATGCTAGGCCTATTGATAACACAATAGAGCATCACAAATTATTATTTTATCCAAAGTATAATCAAATAGCCTTAATCCCCTTTTTCTTTGATTTTTAAGTTATTATTTCTAGCTTTGATTCCTTAATTCTCTTGGGTCATTCCTATATAATTTTTCATGTAGAATTCAAATATCCACTTAGATTTATGAAAATCCAATTTCTCCCTATTGATCTCACTTTGGTTGAAACATATACCCTTAGAAATCAAAATTTTCATTTTCAATTTTAATGCTTTCAAGCTTCCTTTCTTGGTGTTTCCCCACACTATTTTATCATTTAAGTATATTGGAAGTATCAAATTGAATCAAATCTAACTCTAACTCCATTTTCTTCTTTTGGTCGAATTGATTCTTAAGCATTGGAGTTGGATTTGCTTTCCAAAATTCAATCATAACCAATAATTTCTTATCCTTTTTTCGGTGTTTAATCAATGTTTCAAACCCTTAGCTAAATTTTTGCAATTTTTAAAAAATTTTGGCAGCATTTCCCCTTAGAGAATGGCCATCCTAATCAATATAAAATGACATAAAAACAGTCCACAAATAATCACAGAAGGCTTAGGAGCTTACCTTAGTGATTCCTTGAACTTAGCTAGACTTTCTCTCTCTAGAAATAGCCTTCTCTCTCTAAACTCAAGAGCAACAGTACCTCTCCTTAAATCCTCTCTTTGGCCGAAATGTGAATGGTGGAAGGCAGTATTTATAGAGCCTTGCTTTAGCTCTTAGCCCTTAAAGTTAGAAGAAATTACAAGGAGTAGGTAGAAAGATCTTACCCATTCATTTTTATCACATTACACATAGATAAAACCTAAGTTAGGAAGCTTGTGATCTTGTCGCTTGTCCATGTGATGTTATTAAAATGATGTTACTTTGCTTATGTCATGCTAAGATTATCATACTTTAACCTTGGTTAACTTTCTTTAATCCAAGATTACTCTTCCAAATTACCTTTTAGAGCTTTATTTTCTTTTCATTTCTAATTAAATATTTTTCTCCTTCTTGAGTCTCGCTTAGGCATTACTTTTTGCCCTAATGGGCTAAGGAATTTTGCAAAATTTTTTACTTCCTTAGTTATCCTTACATTACGCTGAGTACCGATACAGTACTGGATGAATTTTTTTTTGTATCCTATCAATTTTATTGCCTCAAAAAATTTCATCTCAACACATCATTAGCCTTCTCTTAAGTGCAGAAAAGTTTCATGATTTTTCTCAAAATTTAATTCCCTCAAGAATTCTCCAAATTCCATTTTTTCCAAAATCAGTGCCTTGCCGATAATAATTCTGCTTTAAATATTAGTAAAACTAACCTCCTCATCAAAAGAAGTCTAGAATAAGTTTATAAGTTATTATAATCCTCCAGGTATTTTTTCATATTTTTCTCAGAATTATTGAAGCCTCTAAATATTTTTCATAATAAATTTTGTTTACTATTACTCGGTATAACTAAAAATTCCTGTAAATATAGAAAATTATATATTTATTTATTTTCTTCCAATAATTCCTTTGGGGCCTCAAATATTGATCCTTGACCCTTAATTCTATTTTCCATGATTTTGTAGGAATTTTTGGGAATTTGTAACCTGATTACCCAATTAAGTCCTTTTTCAACTAATATTTCAAAATATCAGTCTAGCCACTATTCAAGTTTCAACTCAAACTTGTGAGGACTATATTTCTCTTACACTAACTGGCCCTCGATCTATTTAATTCCCTATTCTCAGGGTTATGATTTTCTAGGTTTTATATTTCCTTCCCCCTTAAAATAATTTCATCCTTGAAATTTATAACATATCTCATGTGAAAAGCTCTAGATACTTACTTCTCATTTTGTCTTCCTTCTCCCATGTGGCCTCTTCCAAGTTTGTATCCTTCTAGATCACTTTGACCAACATAATCGCCTTGTTCCTCAGCTGTTTGACCTTCTGATCTATAATCCACTCTAGTCATACCTCAAATGACAGATTGTCTCTTAACTCAATCTGGTCAGGTTTCATCACATGTTCGGGATCTGGATGGTACTTCTTTAACTGGAGGAAGACGTTATGCAACTGACTTAAATTCAGGGCTAGGGCCAGCCTATAGGCTATTGGTCCAACTTTAGAGAAGATTTGAAATGGTTCCACGTATTTTGGCATCAACTTTTTTGCCTTAATAGATCAACCTACGCCAGTGGTTGGAGAAACTTTTAGGAACACGTGATCTCCAACTTGGAATTCTAACGGCTTCCGCTTGTTATCAGCGTAACTTTTTGATCTGCTATGAGTGGTAAGCAACTTCTGCTTGATTAACTTTATTTGCTTGGAGGTTCAATCCACTATATCTTGACCCTAAACTTTTTGCTCACCAAGTTTTGTCCAGTAAATTAGGGATCTATACTTCCTCCCATACAGAGCTTCAAACAGGGCCAATTGAATATTGGAATGATAGCTATTATTGTAAGCAAACTCTACCAATGATAGGTACTCATCCCAGTTTTCTTTAAAATCCAAAACACATGCCCTCAACATATCTTTTAGTGTTTGGATCGTCTGTTCTGTCTGCTCGTCCATTTGCGAGTGATAAGCTATTCTGAAACTCAACATACAACCTGTTTGGCCAAGCGTTTAGAGGGTAATAAGCAGCTTTTTTTAAGCATAAACTTGATTGAAGAATTTGTGCTTTTTGGCTTGGTAATTGAGCAATTTAGCTTTTGTATGAAAAGCTACAATAAGCTATAAGATAAAAGTAACATCTTATGACTTATAGCTTTTGAAACATGGAGAGAGAAAATATTAAGAAATTTATTACCTCATTTGGTTCTTATTATAAGCCTCAAATAACTAATTTGTAGATAACAAAAATCAGTTAAAATTGTTAGAAATTGTGCCCTAGGGGCCAATCATTGTGTTATGAACATTGTTGAATTATGAATTTCTTAATTATGTTATCATATTATTTGCATGTTCATTGTAAAACCCTTAACCTTAAAACGTTATAATTCGTCATAAGACCACTACTATGGTAGAAAAAGAAAGATGTTACAACAACTACCATAGTAGAAAGAAATTGCGTAATTTTAGAAAAATTAACATTTAAAACTTGGTTCCATCTCAAACGCAGTTGCATACAACTATCATCATTCAATCGCAATCACTGGGCCTCCGAGCCTCCGGCTCGGGTAACAAAAGACAACAAAATTAGCCCATCCACATGGTTTCCAACCATGTAAATCCAAGTTCCATAATCAGTAAAAAGGGGCCTACGGCCCAATTAAAATAAGAAGAAGATACACTTCCTCCAGTTTACAAATAAACTGGGCAATCAAAATAGTTTAAAAGGACCCTAAACGTGGCAATATACAACTAGCCATACATCAACAAAGGCTAGAGGCCTAAAGCTAACCAAGCTCAAGCCTCTGCGTCTCTTCCCGAAGGCGCACGCCTAGAACTTTCACCTGAAAATATTGTAAACCACGGGGTGAGACAAAGTCCCAGTAACCAACCTTTCCAATACTAGGTACTACTAAATAGGTGCTCGTGAGGTGTCAAGTGGGGCAGTTCACAAATCATATATATATATTGATAGCCACAACAATTCATGCAAGTGCAATGATGCAATCCCATCAATCAAATCCCTCGCTTTGGGGGATTTTTCAGGAGCCGAACCCGGCCTATCCCTCACTATGGGGGACGTAAGGAGCCATAAAAGGCCTATCCCTCACTCTGGGGGACGTAGGGAGCCAAAAGGCCTATCCCTCACTATGGGGGACGTACTAAGCCAACCATCATGCATTAATGGAGGCCTTACCACGTGGTAGTAACAGACAAGACTCTCACCAATTCCCAATTAATGCATCATGCTCAAATCATAAGCAAAGAGTAACAATCATTTCACAATTAACCTCATTCAGTGGCATATCTTTCACAATTCCAAGATTCATTCATCATAAATCAAAACCCCACAAGACGGTTTTCCCTTTTTATATACAACATATAGTTTGAACACAATTACTATTTGGAGCACAAAACACAAATCTACTCACAATACCACAGAAGCAAGTACTAAGGATTGGAAAGTGGTTACCTCTCGCCTGAGTAAGGAATAACAATCAACAATGTGGCCCCGTGCACCACCAAGACTCACAACCGGTCTACACAAGCACACAAACATACAACCAACATATATTAGCTTTTAAACTAATAATGTGGCCAAAACAACACTTGGGGACACAAAATTCCTATCTTCCATCAAAACTCTACCCAACTCAAAGGGTATAACTATCAAAACAACACTCCAAAGTCCTCAAAGTCTATTAAAACATCAAGTCTCCTTCCAAGCATCAATTAGAGTTCAAACCTCAAGGACCCACTATAGGAATTCAACCTCCAACATCTCATTTGAGCAATTAAGGTTCCAACAACAAATCTAAACCGATTAAACATCCAATTTAACCCTCCTTAACATAACCCAATTCACAAAACTCAAAATCAATCTCTACATTATCATCCTCAATCCCAAATCATCCAATTCCATAAACCCTAGCTCCAAAAATTCAAGATTCTTTAAATCCAAGGAAACTACACCGATTAAACACTTAAACTAACCCAATGCAATCAATTAAACTCAAAACAATCGGTCAAAAACCTCAGTTCCAACACAACCTAGAAAATCCTAGGGTTTCACCATAATTCCTTATAGATTCCAAGAAATCCCAAGAAAGGAAGAAGATTAGAGGTTAAAATCACTTACTTGAGGTAATGGATCCTTAGAAATGCCTTTCCCAAGCCTCAACAACGAAACCCTAGCAGAGCTCCTCTCTCCTCCTCAGATTTTCTTATTTTTCGCACGCTGACTGCTCTCGCGAATTTATAGATTCGCGACCTTTCGCCGCGGCGAACTAATCCTGAGAGGAATTAGTCGCCTGAAAACCTGACTTCGCCGCGGCGAACCCCAATTTTCGCCGCGGCGAAAGCTTCCCGAGAGGAAACTCTCGCTCGCCCAGAAAACATTCGCCGCGGCATACCCCTACCTTCGCCGCGGCGAAACCTTCCCGAAAGAGAAGCCTCGCTCACCTGAACAACTTCGCCGCGGCGTCCCCTAGACTTCGCCGCTGCCAAACCTTCCCGAGAAGACACCCCCCTCTGAAACTCCCGGTGCGCCGCGGCGAAGAACATACCCTGAGAGGGGTACGTTCACCTATGCCTCCAACCAACCTCAAATCCAACCCAAACACCAAGATCAAGATTAAATCACTAATCTATCCTCAAAATCAACCCAAAAGAGGCCATTAAAACCCGATAAAACTCAGGATGTTACATTCATTGTGATGACTATCCTTGGATAACTCATGATTTTATCATAAATATCCCTGGTCGGTCATCTATATGGGAGCAGAGATGAAATAAGACCAGTGAAAGAGAGCCTTTTCTTGTCGTTCGCTTAGAGGTTCTCGCTCAAAAATTATCCAAGCTATGCAGTAGTGCAAACTCGGGTCGTTCTCTTTTGGGAGCCTAAATTAGATGTCTAAGTTAGATTAATGCTATGCAAAGTAATGAAAAAGGGGTTTTTGGTGTTTTTATCCATTAATGAAATGTTAAAACTAAATGCAATTAATTCAAATCTAAGTGACTATGTTTTTGGATTTTTCTAGATAGTAGTAATGAAGTGAAGTTAATGATATGTAATCTCTTGAATATAGCTTTGAAGCAATCATAGTTCAAAATAAGTATGGGAGTAGAAATCATCAAGTTTTCTAAATGAAACACCTTAAAGAACTCTTTAAGTCTAGGATCTTAATCAATGGTACCCATTTCATAAGATCCTATTAAGCTCACTTAGTGTGTGTATTAAGATTAATTAATGCACTTGGTTAAATGCAAGCCCAGATTAACTCAACAATCACACATTACCATGCAAGACAGAGAGTATCAAAAGAGTTGCATAAAAACATACATGTAACCACATGTATTGAAGCTCAAATTCAACACTAATAATCCAATACACAAGACAATCATCCAGAATTGATTACAACCATAATCAAAATAGTTCAGCCCAAATTTACAAATCCTAAGACCTAGAAATTCGTAAACAAAGAACTAGAACTTATAGATGAAGCTAACTCCCCTTTGAAGCTTTGTGAACTCATGCTTCTTCTACCATATTCAAGAGTTGAGAAGCTTAGCTAGTCATAACTCTTGAATCAACTCCAACCAGATATTGTTCTTCAGCCATGGTAGCAGCAGATGGAAGAAATGGAAATGGGATTAGGGTTTCTGAGGTGAAATGAGAGAAGAGGATGAAAGATACGTAGGTGGTGGCTGAATGATGGTCCTCTCCTGTCATCATACCCAAAATAGGGTTTCTAACCCGAAACTTACGTGCATGGGTCGGTTTTTGGGGATGGGTAGGTCAAAATTTCCCGAAATGGTCGGGTCTGAGATTTACTGCTCCGAGGGGTTCGCCGCGGCGAAGAATAGGTTCGCCACGGCGAAACATGGCAGAGACCTGCCTTCACGGATGGGATTTCGCCGCGGCGAAGTGAGATGTTGGCCGCGGCGAACCTAGGCAGAGGATCTTCTCTTGTTTCTTTTGCCTTGAGTTCTTCAATTCTGGCCCCAAATCTTTAGTGTCCTACAATAAAAAGTAACAAATTGAAGTATCAATTGTCCTAGAAGTTAATTGAATCCAATTAACAACCAATTATGACAATTTAATCCTCAAAATGACACTAACTCAAAGTAAGAACCATAAATCTCAGTTAAGCACAATTTTCACTTAAAAGGACCAGAAAGTATGACAAAATCATGGATAATGATATGAAAAGAAACTAATATTTTGAGCTCAATCAACCAGTATGACTTTGAAGATGTATAGAGATATAAATCAAAGTCACAGGCACATGTAAGAGTACAAGGTGTTGGACCGACCCGCTATGAGAGAGCTACATGGGTTAAGTCATAAGCTTCTCTCATATACAAACCATGTCACTGTGCCCTTTGACCTGAGATCATCATGGATTCCTACATGAGAAATGCTCAGCTTTGACCTAGTCAAAAGTCACTTTGACCGAGTGATCATAAAGACTATGTTTAGGCTTAGTGGTTTTTCATATGGAGGAATGTGAGTGGTCAAGATGGAATTTGTCCCTCACATTCGTAGAGAGATATTACTGGGCCCCTCGATGAGTGAGTCTGAGAAATGTATGGCCATACTATAATGGAAAGGTAGTTCCATTTCTATACTTAGACTACTCAGGGATCGAGAAAGTAACGGTCAGGAATAGGAGGATGACGTTCTCTATGCCTCATCCATGACCAAAATGTCGTGTGACAAAAGGGACGTGAAATGGTTGTATGAAAGGTTACATCGTTCGTCGATCCTCATATGATTTGGGTAGTCGTGATGTCTTGCTAGAGACCGCTTACAACTTGTGAGTCATTATAGTAAATGGCCCACTGCCAACTTCATATGGGCTTACAGGGTCGCACACAAAATAGCCCAACACGAGCTATGATGTCCAGATTCATTGAATCTAAGATATGTCCAGATTCAATGAATAATCTAGGGTGGACGTGTATATATATATATATATATATAAATTCATGTATATATATATTATGATATAAGAGATATTTATAAGATTTGATTTATAAGGATAAATTAAATCTCTATCACTTTTAAATTTAAAATTTAGATTGATATGATATCTTAGATTTGATTTATTGGGATAAATTAAATCTATATCAGTTCTAGATTGATATGGTATAATATAATATCTCAAATTTGATTTATTAGAATAAATCAAATATAATTCCGTCATATCTTTATTTTAAATTAAATGAATAGGTGAATTAAATCTGTGGGACGGATTTAATATAAACCATATTTATTTAATTGATTTCTTATCAGATTACGCAATATATGATATTGTATTAATTTCTGAATTAATTTAGGATTAATTCTGAAATCCAATATCCTTCATAATGCCGATAGCATCCTATATATTTGATATTTAGGAGCTAGGGTTTTAGGTGTGTGAGAGTGCAAAAGGTTTGCAGATAAGAAACGGACAAAATAGAAACGATGATGATGCATTCTCAGAAAAGCCCTAGAAGGACAAGAGGCGCTAGCATGTCGTTTGTGATTGGAACGCTGTTCGTGTAGATACTGGTAGAGGAAGCCAATATGAGTTGTTGACTTCTCACGAACAAAAGGGAGAGCATAGGCATCCTGAACGTCGAAATCCTCGAGCCACCAACGATTCGAATACCATAGGTAACACCTCTTACTACTTGACTTAAACACAATCGGTAGATCCGAGCAAGGGATTGAAAATTTTAAAGTTATTTTCCGCTACGTGTCTTTCAATTCCTTACAAAAATTAGTTAAAAGTAATAAATAAGTTAGAAATATACTTTTGTTTTTAAATATACTCCTGGAAATATACTTTTATTTTCAAATATGTTCTTATAATAAATATTAAAAAATAATAGAAAATATATGAGATCAATAGGAGCTTATAAATAATTTGGTAAAATTATTTTTTTTAATAATGTTTCATTATTTGTTAAAACTCATAACCATTTTGATAATTTTATAAACTGGTTACTTTTACTCAATCATACTTCAAACAACCTTTTATCAATATCACTTTTATAAACTAGCTTTTCTGAACTCTAATCCAAACACAATTTAGCTTATCCAATTTAGCTTTTACCCAACTTTATTTTTTCAGAAGCTACTTTTCTAATAAGTTAATTTTTTAATCGCTGATCCAAATGGACCCTTAGTTCCCATGGTTTCTTGTATCTTTTTCCAAAATCTGGACATAAACCTTGGGTCTCCGTTTAACACAATATTTTCTGGTACCTCGTGAAGTCTGATGATCTCCTTGACATATAAACCTTGGGTCTTCGTTCCCACAATGAAATTTGTCACATCCTGAAAATTTCATCTAGACATAAAGAGTTAAACACAGGGATGAAGGCCAGTATAGAAAATAGATAGAGGGATGAGACGACTTTTGATGTGGAACCCCAAAAGGACTTGGGCTGGCATTTTCAGAATTATCGGCCTAGGAAGGGCAAAACAGAAAAAATTAAGAAATATTTTAGAAAATTTCTAAAAAATGAGAAAACATAAGTTAGAGGTTTTAGGAACCTCGATGGAGGCTCTAAAGGTGAAAATCATAAAAAATGAATTATTACGGAATTTCTCGAATACAGAGGTTTTTTAGGAAAATAGTAGAGAATCAGAGGAAAATAATTATTTTAATTATTTAGAGACCTCAATAATTTGGAAAAATATGAACTAATTATCTAAATAACTATGAGAATTTATAAAATTAGTTTTAGGCCTTGGAAGCTTAGGACCTAATTTTAGGGAATTTATTTTTTTGTAGTTACACTAATAGAGGCCTAATAGGGACAAATTCAAATAAATAATTAGAGGTGAAGAAAAATTCTAAGAATTTTCAGATCATGTCCTGATATGAAAAAGGGATTTTTTATGAAGAGAAACAAATTGTTGGAGGCCTAGAAAAATTATTGAATGTTACTAGTGAATAGTAATCGATAAAGTTTCAAAATGGTCTGGGATTGTGATTTGGTTTGTGTAATATCTTAACTTTTTACCAAATTACCATCCAATTAGATGTAATTAGAATCAAATTGGATGGCCAAAAATTTGAAAAATTGAATTTTGAAAATTTTTGCTCATGGGTTACTATTCACAACAACCCACAAATGGGTCAAATTTTGAAAATTCATAACTAAATATAGAAAAATCAAAATTTAGTGATTCCAAGTTCTATTGGAAGCTCTTTGGAATATCTATTGAGAAAAAATTAAGTTCTAGATTAATTGTCTTCAAATTTGAGCTCATTTTTAATTTCAAAAACTACTATTCATTTAGTCAGTTTCCAGTTTTTCCAGTATTTTTGCCTAACTTTGGATAAGCATAACTTCTTGTACGATTATCTATTTGAGGTATATTACTACTCATTTTAAAGAGAAAAATATGATCTCTTGATCTGAAAAGTTTCATGAATTAATTTCCTCAATTGCTCTAATTCACACCGGTCAAACCTTCCTTTCAAATGGTTGACTTTTGTTCCTAACTATCAATTCTTTCCCTAATTACTTCTCTAACTTGGCATGCTAATTAAACAATCACATAGTTGATTTTAACAGCATACTTGGCCTATAATTGAATAAAGTAGCCATGTAAGATCATCACAAAATATTTAGTTACATACATCCTTAAAATGCATGAAATGATTCAAGATCATAAAGTACCATTGCATATAGAGTTCCTTCATACATTGACCACCTCCTTACTCTTTTCTTTTGATGTTGAGAGCCCTAGGTTTTTATTAAACATAGGGGGTAAGATTCACGGGAATCTTAGTAGTATAGCACCACATTCATAATGTCAACCAAGCAAAGTATTTTATGCTAAATGAACTTGCTAATGCTTACTTTCACTTAATGCATATACCATGAAAAGGATATAACATACTTCTCATTCATAATACTCAACATATCATAAGCCAAGGTATTACATGCATGGTATCATACCTTACTTATATCATATTTTAGAGTCCATTTAGAACCATTTCTGACCACTTTGGATAGCCTTAAGCTCATAAAAATATAATTTGGATGTTACTTTATGAAATTACTATTCACTGTACATTTTCTAGATTTTCAGGTCCAACTTTGAAAAATCATAACTAATTTTAGAAAAATTTTATAGAGGTGTTCCAAAATTCTAAGGAAATAAATTTTAATGCTCTTTAAGAGAAAAAATCTAATTGGATTATCTTTGGCCAATTCGTACAGTTTAATCAATAAAATTATTATTTATTTGGTAAAATCTGAAACTTTCAGATTCTGTGCCTCAACTTTTGAAATTTATATCTCCTTGTGTACACATCCAGTTAAGGTGATGTACCTCTCATTTTAGAGTTTTGGATGTGTACCATAGGCCTACCAAATTTCATGGCTTAATTCATTCATTTAGTAGGTCAAACTAGAGCTCAAAGCTGTTTGCTCTAGGACCTACGTTTTATCCCTTAACCACTCTCTACTTTAATTCTCTTTATTTCTTTGGCATACATAACATAGGTTTACTCTTTCCCATTCATTTTCATACATTTTCATTTATGCAATTAATATTATAATTAACTACATGACATCATTGACATCTATAAACATAATTTACAAATAGAAGAATTACACATTGAATGTTAATCTCATTCATTAACATCAATAATTCTCTACTTTCTTCTCCTTGCTTCTCATGTCATTATTGCCTATCATTGATTAACCTAAATGGTTGGTTAGGAAGGGGTAAGGTTCGGGAGAATCTCAGTAGCAAATATTACCACATATGTGCACAAAATGGATGCTGATGTATGGTATGTATTTTTTCATAAACTTATGTTAACTAGTGATATGCCATCATGTTTTATGCTTGGTATAAAAATGCATGGCCATGGAATCATATTGAAACAGCATTTTCAACAACAATAATCATGTCACAACATCATTCAAACATCAACAGATACAAACCAATACATAAGCATACCACATCAAGCACATAAAAGGGTAAGTTCACTATGTTGTACTTTAAGCTTTCCTCTTGCTTTTCCTTTGATTCCCTTGACTTTCCAACCATAATGGCTTTCAGTTAACATCAATAAATATCCTCTTGAATGTTTTAAGGTCCTAAACATAGTCACATTGATTAAACAATCCATTAGGACTAAGAGATTACATAAAGTTCAAGACTAACTCTCTTGAACTTAACCTTTCCTCTTAATTTTGGGTTGATGTTCTAGCTTTGTAAAAATTGTTTCCTTAGGCTAATCCTACAAATTTTGCCCAAGGAATCCAATTATCCACTTATATTTAACAAAATCCAACTCCTTACTCCCAATCTGTTTTGGCTGAATAGAGGAGGTAGAAAACCAAAAATCCCAACTTTGATTCTAATGCTTCCAACTTCACTTTCTTAACTTGTTTCCACATAATTTTCCATTTTAAATCCATTGAAAGCCTGAAAATTATCAAAAACACATCCTAAGGGGAAGATTGAGATCTAGTAATAGCATCAATTGTTACCAAAACATACAATCTTTCAATTATTATCATAAAACCATTTGAATCAAGCTATAACTGAAACCTTTCAACTACATTTAACACCAAAACTTCCTTTCCTAACCCTGTACATTTCGGCCATCACCTCATCTTAGGGGAGACAACATTTTTCAACCATCCAAACGAAGAAAACTAAGTAAGAAACAAAATAGAACAACCTATTAACCTTAGAAGCTTGGTTGATCAATGGTAGGTGTCTTCCCCTTGGTTGGAATTCAAGACACAAAATTGCAAGAGTTCCTGATTGAGCTCAAATTGTTTATACTATTTGATGACATTTTCTATGTTTTTGTTACACTTTTTAGCTCATTTTAATGATATTTGTGCTGAATTGAGATTGAGGGTCTTTGTTTTGAGTTAGTGTTATTTGAGGGTAAAATTGTCATACTTAATCATTAATTGCATTTAATTGATTTCTAAGACAATCGATACCTCAAACCATTTCTTTTTATTTCAGAACACTCAAGAAAAAGAGTCAAGAGTGAAAATCAAGGAAGTGCAGCACACAAGATGCAATGACGCCTCTGCCAGGTTTCGTCATGGCCAACTTACGTTTCGTTGCGGTGAAGAAAGGATTCTCCACTTAAAGATCCTTCTCGGCCAAGGTTCGCCGCGGCCAACTTCTATCTTTACCGCAGTGAAGGCACCACATCAGGTAGAAGTCTTCTTGGCTAATATTGGCCGCGATAAACCCATATCTTCATCACCGCAAACTCCTCGAATTAGCTGTAACACCTCATGTTTAAATCAATTAACTTTCCTTACGAAAGCATTTGGAATCACTTTTGAAGGCTACAATTGATGAAAAATCAAGTTTGAAAATTTTCATTTACGGGTTACTATTCAATGTCACCTTAAAATGTGACAAACTTCGAAAATTCGTAACTAATTGTAGAAAAATTGAAATTGAGTGATTCCAAGTTCTACAGAAAGCTCTTTGGATAAAATTTTGAGAAAAAATAGTTTCTGAACTGATTGCCTTGAAATTCGAGCTCAATTTCCTTTGAAAAAGTTACTGTTCATTTGGTCATTTTCGGATTTTTATTGTATTTTTTCCTAACTTTGGAAAGGCATAACTTTCTGCTCGGTTATCGGAATTGGGCAAACTACCCCTCATTTTAAAGAGAAACATCAGATCTCTTTGCTTGCCAAATATTATGAGCTAACTCACTCGTTTGATAGGTCAAACTGGAGCTACAAACTCACTGCTCCAGGACTTACGTTTTATCCCTTAACATCTCTTTAATTCTTTTTATTTCTTTGACATACATAACATGGCCTTACTCTTTCCCGTTCATGCTCATACACTTTTATTCATGCCATAAATATTATAATTAAATACATGGCATCATTGGCATCCATAACATAGTTCACAAAATAGTAGAATTATACATTTATCAACAGTCTCATCCATTAACAAGAATAATTCTCCGCTTACTTCTCCTTGCTTCTCATGCCATTATTGCCCATCATTGATTGACCTAAATGGTTGGTTAGGGAGGGGTGAGATTCGGGGGGGATCTCAGTAGCAAACACTACCCATAAGCATGCAAGACATAATGCACATGCATGACATGTTATAACATTAACACATGAATGCCATGGAAAGTAAGCTAAAGCATTTCATGCTTCCATAACATATTGCCAAGGCAAAACATAACATAAACTTGCAAACATAACTTTGCAAACATTTCATCATAGCTTAGTCACATCATGGCAACACAATCACATCATGCAAGCATACATATCAAGCACACAGTATAGGTAAGTTCACTACCTTGTAACATGGCTTTCCCCTTGCTTTTCCTTTGATTCCCTTGTCTTTCCAACCATGTGGACATTCGGTCAACATCACCAAACATCCTCTTGGATGTTCCAAAGGTCCTAAACATAGTCACATTGATCATACAATCCATTAGGACCACTAGATTACATAAAGTTCAAGACTAGCTTTCTTGAACCTCAACCCTTTCTCTTAGTCTTAGGGTTTTCTTTCTAACTTTTCTAACATAAATCTTATCATTTCCCATCCTTAAGATCCATTTCTTGTCAATTAGGACCACTTTAGATGGCCTTAGATTCAAGAATACCAAATCTGGAAATTTTGCTTCGCGGCTACTGTTCACGCAGAATTTCCAGAATTTTTGCTCAACTTTGAAAATTCATAATTAATTCTAGAAAAATCCAAATTGAGTGGTTCCAAGTCTCACTGAAAGCTCCTTAAGTTAAATTTAAGGGAAAAATAGTTTCAGGAACCAATTCTACATCGAACAGTACCGGAACTGTACGGAACTCGAAACTCTTCCAAAAGTTTAACACTGTTTCCAGATTTCAAACTCTAACTTTGAAAAATCACCATAAATCGTACACATATCCAAATGAAGTGTTCTACCTATGGATTTAAAGCTCACAGAGTGTACTTTAAGCATGAAAAAATTCAGAATCAGATACGCACAGTAACTAATCCGAAATAGGCATGAAATCAGGTGCTATAACCATCACATACCTTGTTTTAGAGTTTGATCTGGCTTGGAACCACTTGGCCTTTCTTTCTCCCTCTTCTTTCTCTCTCTAGAAACCATTTTGCAAGAGCTTCCCCATGGATTCCTTATGCTTGGACGAAATGGTAGGGAGGGGAGGGGGTATTTATAGAAAAACAGACTGAATCTGGACCGTTGATCTTAAAAATACTTGGCTCGATCTGGACCATCCATTTTCTCTTTTGATCTTACGGTGACAAGTGTCCTATGACATCATGCTTACCTCATCATGATGACATCATGCTTACATCATCAAGCCACATGTCTTTAATCCGATCGCACACGTGTCTTGCATCCGACCGTACACGTGTCTTCCATCTAGCCGTACACGTAATATTTTCTTTTTCTCATCTAACCGTACACTTGTCACTTTCATGTCCTTTCATCATTTATGGCATTAAAATAGGGAGAAAATAAATGGAAAATTCGTGCAAAAATATTTTCTTAATTATTTCTCCACCTATCAAGCCAATCTTGCACCGTATCGGATACTTTTCGGGTCCTGACTTACCCTGTACCACCAGGACATGTTCTGGCACTATTTTCTCATCTTAATTAAGTACATATATGGTGCTACCTTAGAGGATCAGAGGGAAAAATAATTAGCTCTACTGACAGGCTACTTAACCTTACTGAGTCATGCAGTAGAGATTTTACTATAACAGGTAGACAAAAGACTGTCTAAAATATTCCCATACTGCGTTCTGATTTTTATGCTGTCCATAAATATCTTCTGGTGACTCAGCATGATGACTCGTAGGTGTCATGATTACGCTTGATGACTCAGCATGCTGACTCAGCATCGTCATGATGGCTCTTAGATATTTTCTTTGGTTTTGTCTCCTATTTAGGGGACAAAATTATTTAATATTTGACTGGAGCATTTTATTCAATCCAGAGCTCCAAAAATTCATCCAAAAATATCATAAAATTCCTCATATTCTAGAGAAAATCTGTGAATTTTCTCAGGTCATAACTCAACCTGTAGCCCCACTTAAAAATCATTCTTTAAAATGCCCTTTTTCGGCACAACTGGCTTTTAAGTATTCTTAAAGCCATTTTGCTGGTCTTCTGGGGATGAGACTAATTTTATAATTTTCTATAGTCTCTTAGATCATACATCCCCATTTTACCATAATTTTTGAGGTTTTCTTATGACTCAAACAATTAAATCTACCTCTACATCTCAAATTGAGCCATAAACTTATAAATTCCTTTTAAGTTACCTCAGGGGTATTTTTGTCATCTCTCTTCACAAAAGAGCCTTATAATATTATTTCCCATTTTTTGGGATTTTCTTAGAATTTTCTAAGTACTTTTCATTTTTTACCCCTGATGGCCGTAACTTTTTGAATTTACGGTTTTGCCCCTGCTTAGGCTCAACCTCATAAAACAATCTCTTTGAGACTTCTAACTTAACCTTTGGTCTGTATCTAGCCTCTTTTCTCTTTCTGGGCCTTTGAGACTTTACTGGAGCCTCTAACTTTGATTACCCTTTAGCCCTTTAAAACCTTCACTTTGCAGTTTAGTCCCTAAAACTGCTTTAACTTCCTTTCTCATCTTTAAGACCTCTACTGAAAAGGGGTCTGGTAGCCTATCTCATTCAGGCTATTTCTAGTACTTCAGGGCCCAAAAATCGGGATGTTACATTAGCAACCCAGACCCGAACCATTTTCAGAAATTTTACCTACCCACTCTCATAAACCGACCCAGTACACCCCAATACTGGTTGAGAAACCTTATTTTCATGTAAGTGAGATCATTCACTCATACCATAACCCCCATCTTTGTTCTCTCTCATCTTTCTCTCATCTAACCCTAATTTCTTCTATTTTTGCACTGTCAAACCTCCACTATGGGAAGCTCAAATTCATTCCTAGTTGAGATGCTTTAGACTTCTATGTGTGGCTAGGTGTTTTCCTTCCTCTTGAAGGTATAACAATGGCTGGAGTTCAATGAGCTAAGAAGGGGAGTAGTTTAATCCTAGTTCAGCTATGAATTTATGAGTTTCTAGATTTAAGATTTGTATTTTTTAGTTGAACTACTTGATTATAGTTGTAATATGCTTTGGATTTTTATTTGTGTAGTGGATTGGTTATTGTAGAACCTTGAGCTTAAATATATGAAGTTTTATATATGTCAGTTGTAATCTTTTGACTCTCTCTACTCTGTTTTGATATTGAGTTGATTTTGATTGCATTTGACCTGTTGCATTGATCAATCTTTCTACACATACTAAGAGCATTTAACAGGATCTTGAGAAATAGAGTTCATTTATCAAGATTCTGGACTTAAAGAGTACTTTAAGGTTTATCATTTCGAAACTTAGTGATTTCTACTCCCATATCAATTGATTTTGAACTGTGACAGCCTGAGCACACTTTTAAGAGGAACTTCATCATTATTTGGTTATTGTCTACCTGCATACATTAATCATTTCCCTAAAATCCAAAAATATTTTGTTTATCATTCATTCAATTTACTTAATGATTTTCAAAAACCAAAACCCCCTGTTTATGTTCAAGTTTGCATTGCATGACATTTAAGTTAACTTAGGTCTATTTCGCTAAGGTTTTGTTTAAGTGAAATGACCCCAGGTTGCACCCTATAGTGCAATCCTTGGATCAAAATTTTGATTAAACCTCTAAGGTCTAGAACATGTTTGGAAAATCAATTCCCCCTCTAATCCTCATCTTAGCTGAAAATGTGAAGGAGGGAGGGTCTATTTATAGCTAAAACTTTGGCTTACACGAACCAAAATGCCCTTAGAAGCTAATACAAAGAGTAAGGGCAAACTTGGAAATTCAAGTAGACTTTTACATCATCATTGCATCACCTTCTTGCATCATCCTTTACATCACTCTTCTAGAAGGTGCTAGGTGTCAACAATTTCGTGGAGGAGAAGGGAGATTAAATCCTAGCCATTAGATCAAAACTTAATCCTTATGTTTCCTCCTAATTTACTTGGCTCTCGTTTCTCCGGCTTTCTTGCTGGCCTTCTGGAGCTTAGAAAATTCTTCTGTCTGCTCTAAAAATTCCTTTTACCTTTAGAGAAAATTTATGAATTTTCTCAGGCTATAACACTTCCTTTAAGCCTTGCATAAAAATTATCTACTAATATACCCTTTTATCAGTATAATTGTCTTTATATTTTATTAAAGCCATACACCGGCCTTTTGGTTGCAGGACTAATTTTATAAATTTGTACAACCTTTCAACCCTTTAACCTCATTCTTGCATATATTTTTTAAGTCTCTTGCTATTTTGAACAATTACCTAAAATAGTGTACTTTTTATCGGTTATAACCTTATAAATTCTATTTAAGTTGCCTCAAGAGCATTTTTATTATTTCTCTTCATAAAAGAGCCTTAAAATATTATGTCCCATTTTCTGGGATTTTCTTGGTGTGTTTTGAGATAATTACTCATGAGATTATCCTGCTCATCATACTCCTCACAGGATTCTATATTGCAATACAATTGCTTGACTACTTTAGGACAACATTCTCCTCCAATACTTAACCAGTTTGAGTAATATTTCAGAGGATCATCCAAATTCATTCTAATCTTTTTGTTGGTTCTCAGACTTTCCAAGTTCACAGATACTACAAGATAGAATTTTCTAGATGCAAAGTCAGCCTTAAATTTTGCCTAGTTGACATCTTTATCCAGATTTCCCACCAAAAGCTCAGATTCAGAAGTGATACCTTGAGTAGGTTGAGATACCCCTTTAGTGGTTCTCTGTTTCTTATGCCTTGGTTGTCAAGGTACTCGAATGTTTAAGGCCACATCCACAGCTTTTTGAACTGAGACCTCCTCATCAGCTTCGGTCTCTAATTCCTCAGTTACCACTGGCAACTTTGACTTGGACCTTGGAGACCTCCTTTACGGTTGCTCAGTGCTTCCGACTTGACTTTCTCTAATCTTGAGCACTCCTTTCTTTTTCGAGGAATCATCCCAAACCTTAGGTCTGTATCGTTTCTTTGTAGCTGTCTGACCCTTTTCTTACGACTGTACAAGCCTCTTGGAGCTTTCTTCTTGATCATTACCAGCTTGTTTAACTCTCGCTATTTCGCGTCTTACAGGAGAAATTTGAGTGAATGTTTGATGTTTTGTGGATTTGGGAGATTTGGCAGTGATCAAAAGAGCTTAGGGAGTAATTTCGAGTGGAAGGGAACCACTAATTTAATGAAACAGTGAATTTTAGACCGCTGCGCAAAAGCAGGGGAAGAGTTTTATCGAGCTAGGGTTTTGAAACTTTTTCAAAATTTGAATGTTATAAACACTAAATTTATCAATCAATGAGTAATCGATCAAGTGTTTGAAAATAAGAAGAACACTTAAGAACACTGAAGGCAATTATCGATCAAGTTATCGAACAATGAATTATCGATCATTTATCAATAAATGTTAATTAAAAATGTGTACCTGGTTTGGTTTATCGATCATTTGATTGATTAACAGTTTATCGATTACCTTATCAATAATTCTTACCCATTTGACTGATTTGTCTGAAATCCTCATTACTCTTGATGGATACGTTGATCGATAATTGAGTGATCAATCAGCTTATCGATAACACTCCTTCCAACTTCTTTCTTTTGCTCCATATACCTTATTTATCGATCAGTTTGATCAATAAATCAACCCTTCATTACAGCATGATTATCGATGTCTTCATTGATCATTCCTTACTCTGTTTGCCTTTGCTTTTCCATGACAAAACAAAGATTCTTGCAAAACAAATTTCTATACACTCTGATAATTAAGTTGTCTTCTAATCATCAAAACTTTAAATCTAAATGCTTAAAATAAAGGAATAATATGAGATTTCTTACAACTCATTGGGATTTACTATTCCCAATTCTCTTCTAAAGTAATTGAACTTTTGTTGGTTGAGAGGCTTCGTGAAAATGTCTGCTATTTGATATTCTGTGGGAATGAATTCTACCTTCACATCTTTCCTTTGAACACGGTCCCAAATGAAGTTATGTTGACATCAATGTGCTTGGTTCGGGCATGGTGAACTAGATTCTTGGATAAGCTTATTATGCTCGTGTTGTCACACAGAATTGGAATCTCCTTCAAGTTAATTCCCAAATCTTGTAGTTGCTATTTTAAAACCATAAAATCTGAGCACAACAGCTGGCAATGACAACATATTCTGATTCTGTAAAGGATATTGCCACAGTATTATGCTTTTTCCTTGACCATGAGACAAGACATCCTCCTAGAAATTGGCATTGTCCACTGGTACTCTTTTTCTGTCTGTCTTATAATCTCCATGATCAGCATCTGAGTATCCTATTAGATATTCTGCTTCTTTCTTCAAATACCATATTCCCAATTTTTATGTTTTGACAAGATATCTGAGAATTCTCTTAACAGCTTCTTCATGTGATTCCTTGGGGGCTGATTGGTATCTTGACACATATTGAATTGAATATCTGGTCTTAAACAGCTTTAGGTAGAGTCAATGACCTTGGGGGCTGATTCTTCTATATGTGGTTAGATTCACGTCTTGCCTTTCTCGTCTGCGTCAAGTGAGATTGAGCTCATAATATCTGGTCTTCACACTTTTTAGGTAAGTTTTCAATTATTTCTAGTAACTTGAGATGGTTCGTTGTATGTTTTTCTTTCTACTTGATTTGCAATCCCAGAAAAAAGTTCAATTCACATCATTGAGCATCTCGAACTATTGTATCTAAGTTGGCAACTCCTTGAGATACTTCGTCTGGGATATGAATATGCCGTTTCTCTTCTACTTGATTTGCAATCCCAGAAAAAAGTTCAATTCTCCCATCATTGACATCTCGAACTCACCTTGTATTAAGTTGGCAAACTCTTAATAGAGATCCTCATTAATAGCTCTGAATATTGATTGAACCCAATTATTCTATGTTATTTCATATCATTTTCAAGGTTTTTATTATTGATTTTTGGCTCTTTTTTGATATTAATTGTGCTTAATTTAGATCAAGAGTCCTTGATTTAAGTTAGTGTCTTTTTGAGGGTAAAATTGTCATAATTGGTTATTTTTTGTTTTCAATTGATTTCTAGGACAATTGATGCTTCAAATTGTTGTTTTTCATTATAGGACACTTGAGAATTAGAGCCAAGATTGAAGACCAAAGCATTACACAACATGAGAACTCAAAATATTGAATCTGGAATAGTTGGTTGCAGCAAAGAAAATACTGTGCTGTGGCAAAAAGTTTAAAAATGTGCATCAGTGACTATTCTAGAATAGTTCACCATAGCAAACTCTTAGAATTTCATTAAAGCTCCTTTCTGGAATAATTCGCTGTGGTAAACTTTTGAGTTCGTCGTGGCCAACTATCAAAATCTTACTGAAGCTCCTTTCTGGAATAGTTTAATGCGGCAAACTTTTGAGTTCACCGCGGCCAACTCCTTTGTATTAGCAACGTCATATTCGGATTCAAAATGCAAAAATAGACCCTCTACTCACATGATCCAACCTAGATTGACCCCTAAAACCCTTAGAAACCCTATTTTCGACCAATCACTCTATTCTATCATCTCAACATCTCTATTCTCTCATCTTCTTGCCTTTCCACCTCCATCTTCTTCCCATCCATTTCCTTTACCTTTCCTTCACTCTATCTTATTTTCTTCCACTCCCAGCTGCCATGGCTGACAAATTCACTTCGGTTAGAGCTTTTCTTGAAGCTATGGAGGGCTAGGGTTTATCAACTTTTGAAGATGGTGGAGTGGCATGAGTTTCTAGACTTCAAAGGGGAGTTTAGTTCAGTCTTCAGTTTTCTAGCTCTAAATTTATGATTTCCTAGGTCTAGGACTTATAAATTCTTAGTTGGACTATTAGATTGATACTGTAATTATTGGTTAATGGTTACATTTGTAGTTGGATTGATTAATGTAGAATTTTATGCTTAAATATATGTGGTTACATATATGCTTCTTTGTAACTCTCTTGATTCTCTCTTATCTTGCATGGTTGTGTTTTGATACTGAGTTGATAGTGGGTTACATTAAACTAATTGCAATAATCATTCTTAAATTGCACATTAGGGGAGCTTAACAATATTTTCATTAATGAAGTTCATTGATTTAAATATTGGACTCAATGAGTTATTGAGGTTGTTATTAAGAAAACCTAATAGATTTATGAAACTGCTAATATCTCAAGTGAACTATGATTGCCATTAAAACCATTCTCAAGAGATTTCCTATCATTCATTTCCATTCTATCATCATTATCCAAAAACACCATAAATGTGGTAGCTTAGGTTTGTTTTTATTGCATTTAGTTTAGTTACATTTCAATTTAATCTTAAAAATCAAACCCCCTTTCATTGCATTGCATGGCATTTAGTCTAGCTTGGTAATTAATAAAGGCTCCCAAAAGTGAAACGACCCGAGTTTGCACTATACTGCATAACTTGGATTTATTTTTGATTGAGAACCCCAAGGTGAATGACAAAAGGTCCTCATCAAATATAATACCATCCACGTAAATTTGAACAATTAAAAGTTCCTTTCTACTTCTTTTGATGAAAAGTGTAGCGTCTACTTTGCCTCTTTCAAAACCTTTTTCTATCAGAAAATTGCTAAGTCATTCGTACCAAGCTCTAGGAGCTTGTTTTAAACCATATAAAGCCTTTTCAGTTTGTAAACATGATCAGGGAAATTGAAATCTTCAAAACCAGGAGGCCGTTCAATAAAAACTTCCTCCAAAATATAACCATTCAAAAATGCACTTTTAACATCCATTTGATATTTTGAAATCTTTTATGCAAGCAAAGGCTAAAAGTACTCGAATGGCTTCTAATCTAGCTAGTGGTGCATATGTTTCCTCATAATCAATACCTTTTTCAAGATTATAGCCTTTCGCTACTAGTCTGCTTTGTTCCTGACAATTTGTATAGATTCATTGAGCTTATTTTTGAATACCCATTTGGTGCCTATGACTGGATGGTCATTCGGTCTGGGTGCCAACTCCTAAACTTGATATCTTTCAAATTGGTTCAGCTCTTCCTTCATTGATACTATCTAGAATTCATTAGATAGAGCCTCGTCAACATTGGTTAGTTTAATATGTGAAATAAATACAGAGAAACGCACTTCATTGAACACTTGTCTTTGAATTTTGACCCTTCATTGACTTCACCAATGACTTGTTCCAAAGGATGATTTCTGTTATGTCTCCAAGCTTTAGGCTGTTCTAAATTTTCTTGAGAAAGAGGTTTATTTGAATTATCTTTGTTTTTTAAAGACTCTTTGAAAGTACCTTATTTGAAGATTTGTTCAAATTCAATTTTTCAAAATTTTGAATGATCTCAGCATCATCATCTAAAGGTTTTAAAATCAACTCAGTTTCAACAAACACAACATGTATTGACTCTTCGATAGTGAAAATATGTTTGTTAAAAACTCTATAAGCTTTACTATGATTAGAGTAATTAAGAAATAAACCTTCATCAGCTTTAGGATCAAATTTACCAAGATTTTCTTTGTTGTTGTTGTGAACGTAGCACTTACTCTCGAAGATCTATAGATGAGCCAGGTTAGGCTTCCTTGCTTTGTATAGTTCATACTGAGTTTTCCTGAGCAGTGTTCTGACACAAGCTGTGCTCATTCCTTCGGCCTAAAACACTTGTGAAATCCCTTTCTCATTCAGCATTGCTCTTGCCATTTCTTTGAGTACTCTGTTCTTTCTTTCCAAAAGTCCATTTTGTTGAGGAGTTCTTGGTGCTGAGAAATTGTGATCTGTTAGTGGTAGTCTCACCCGAGAGAGGGTGAATTGGGTGAGTTATAAAAATTTTAACCAAATTGAAACAATGAAATTATTAAAAATAGAGAGCTTAGAGTTAGAAAGATTTTACCGCAGATCAAAGACACTGGATTTATACTAGTTTGGTCTTAACCACTTGACCTACATCCAATCCTCAGAACACCCCTGAGATTTTCACTATGGTCGAAGGTTAACTGGGCTCTTGGTGCCTCAGTATAGGAATTGATTTCTCAATCACTCCCTTTTACTACAATCCTACTCAAGAGTCCACACTCATTGAGTTACACTCAAAAAGTGATTAAAGATGATGTATCAGTCTTTCTCACAGAGTAAATGAATGTGAAACACTCAAGCTCAGTAAAGAGAAAAACAAAGTATTGAATGCAACGGTAGGAGTTTTTGCAGGAGGTAGTTCACGTATTCAATTTTGCATTCAATGCTTCTTCACGCATTTTATAGTTGGAGAAGTTTAATAACCGTTAGACAAAGGGCTTCTAGCTATTGAGAGTTCGGTTGCGTGTTTTTCCAGTTGCAACAGTATTTGCCATTAATGCTTCTAACATGGTAGGTTAGTTAAATAAACTGTTGAGCTTGCTTTGCATTCTGTATCAATACTTCAATCTAATAAGTTTTTCATTTAGAATAAAGCTCATGAAGATAACTAATCAAATGATAATAATATTCATATGGTAGATGAGAAGGGAATTAATCAAACATCAAATCCAACTATGAATTGAACATCCTTAATCGAAGTCATGATCGATAACTGGTTTATTGATTGTGTTATCGATTAATTAAGATGAAAGAATTCAAAACAGATAACTATGTTTATTGATCAAGTTATGGATTAACTTGTGATTGATCAAGTGATCGATAAATGAAAAGAGTGACTTGAGAAAGATCATCTAGAGAAAAAGGCTCAAGGTCACCTATGATTTTGAATCCCTTAAAATAGAGAATTAAGATAAACAGTAAGGCAGAGAAAAGCTTAAAAAGAAATATTCAAAAGATTTTTGAATTTCACTGTAGCTTCTAATTATTGAAAGAACTGGATTATTGATCGACTAAGTGATCAAAAAATGTTTGATCAATCAAGTTATCGAAAAAGTAACTTCCAAGTAAGAAAACTAATATTGTAAGAAAATTAGTTTTCTTTTCTGTTAATGATACAAATTCATTATGGGAGTAAAGGAAGGCTCATTAGGAAAGAAAAATTGATAAGAAAGTGTTAAAGATCTGACAAAAATTAATTTGGAAGCTCAGATCACTGATATAGAAAAAGACAAAGCAATTTCGGTATAAAAAGGGAGCTGAAAAAGGTGAAAAAGACACATCTTTTACTTGGCTCTCATTGTGCCACTTGTCAAGCTAGGAATGGAGAGGATTTTGACTTATAAAATCTATTTCTTTTTGAATTAAATAAAGGAAAGAGAAAATGTAAGAAGTAACTATAGCTTGACAAATAAGCATTGTAATTTCCTTGAACTTGGGTGGCAAACAATTAAGGCTTGGCTTATAAATAGCCATCTCTCCCTCTCACAAGAGCACATTTTCGGCCAAAGGGGGGAAACTCTTGCAAATTATTTTCTTGAAGTGCAATCAAGGAGAAGCTTGAAGATTTGATCATACAAGGCTGCATCCAAGGTTAGTTTGATGTTCTACCTTGTGTATTGATTAGTTTCCTTGAGTTTTGTGGTTGAAATTGGTGGTTCCTCCTTGGTTGGGATGCTGGCTTAATTGTGTGTGTTTAGGGGAGGGAGAATATGATGTTAAACCTAAGTAAAATGCGTTGATTACAAGTTGTTTCAAGAGGTATTACATGATTATAGAATGAAATTCATGGTAAGGAACCCTATGTTATGTTTCACCCAAAACAGTAAATTTGCCCTAGGATGAGATTTTTGCCCTAGGATGAGATTTTGCATGTTTTAATGCTTTCATTGGCTTTAAAATGAAGTTTTGTGTATGGTAAACCTAAGCCATAAGCATTGGAATGCATTAAAATGAAATTGGATGTTGAAGGGCTATAATCACCCCTATTCGGCCAAGTCAAGATCTCTAGGGAGGATATGTGTTTTTCAAATTCTAAGCTTATATTTGAGTTCTACATGAAAAATTATGTAGGATTGACCTAATGGGATAATTTTTAGGTTGATGGAAATCAATTAAAAAAAATTCAAGAATAAATGGGTTAAGGGTTTCTTGAATTCCAAGTCTTGTTTATGAATGATAGTTGTGATGTATGGTTGCCCTTTTAAAATGTGACTTTAGGCATTGACATTTGTGGAAGAAAAGACAAAGATCAAGAGGCAAGGAAAGCATTGGAAGAAAGGTAGCAAGATTTAATTAACTTTAATGTTAATTGTTGCATTGATTGCTATGAAATTTCATGTGTTATTATGTGGTTGAGCTAAACGATGATGATGATGACTGTGTAGCTATACTCCTTGCTTTAAGTGCCTTGGCTATTGCATGTTAGAGTGCTACATGTATAAGGTTAAGTAGTTCCCTATTAATAGCAAAAGGTTGGAATGCTTGTGATTGATGCATGCTTGATGTTATACTTGATTTTCTCTTGCTACTGGGATTTCTTTGAAATCTCATTCCTTCCAAATGTAACTCTTTTCCATAAGGGCTGAACCATCGAGAAGAAGGGAGTAATTGGAGAAAGCTCATGTTATATGCATGTTGAATTATAGTTTCATTTTGGGAATTGTATTGGAGTTTATGATGCTGTAACTCTGTTAAGGTAGTGAGATTGTGACTCTGTTTTGAATATGTTATCTACTTGGATGATCATGATATTTTGTATGATTAAATAACACTCCATGAGCTTTATATTGATAGGTAGCACGTCTTAAATGGATGTGTGTACGATTTTTGGTGATTTTTCAAAGTTAGGGCTAAAATTCTGGAAAACAGTTTTACCAATTGGAACAGTAGTAGCTTCCACAAAAATCTGGCACTGATCCTTAAGAAATTGGATCATGAGATTATTTTTCCTTGAAAGAGCACTCAAAGAGCTTTCCATAGAATTTTGAAGCACTCCGTTTTAATTTTTCTAGAACTAGTTACGAATTTTCAAATTTGGACAAAAAATCTGGATTTATCAAGTGAACAGTAATTTTACGAAATCAGCGTCCAACTTAAGAATTTTTGAGTTTAAGACCATCCAAAGTGGTCAAACTTGGTTCTAATTGGACCCTAAGGTATCCTAGATGTAAGTTGTGACACATTGAGGTTGCAGAACTTGGTGAAGTTGTGGTTTCAGTCATGAGGGGCTAGATCTTCATTCGTTGATGTTCAATGAAGCCAATCTGAGTTCTTGAAGCTACAATTGGGAGTTTTTTCTACCTTAATCTTAGTTTGACTCTCTACATTCATAGATTCTAGTTTCTAATGTTTAGATCTGTGACTTGTGATTGTACAGAGGTGTAATTCGGTTATTTTACATTAAGACTAAGATTTGGATTGTATTATGCACTCTAAGTGTTTGAATCTCTTGATTGACCGGTTAGGCTTCTAACATTGTTAATTAAGGAGTAAAATGCCTTTTGCTGAGTATAATCCACATTAGGCATTTAGATGAGTTTGATGAGTTAGGGTTCTAGCTTATTGAATTCATTATTTGTAGAAGGTCTTCACAAACTGAATTTAATAAAGGAATTGAAACTCAATCAAAATAAGAACTAAAGATGATTGGTGGACTTGATCATCAAGGATAATTCATACATTTCATTCATTTCACTCATTAAATACAGAAATTACAAAGAGTTTAGATAGTCTTACTTTAGGTTTTGGTATAGTCACTGGTTATACAAACACTTCATACATCATACTTGGTTAATTTGATATTTGTGAGAGATTACTAAGACATTCATATGTTCCTCAAGAGATCGACATTTAGATTAGTGCCTCTTTATTGCATTTAGCTTAGTTTTATTTGATAGTCTAATGACAGGGCTTTATCCAATTTGGTGCCGTTGCTGGGGAACCTAGCTATTTGGTAATCGTGTGTCTAAATATCATCTTTGACTGAGTTTTATTGCATCTTTCTTTATTTGTGATTTTTTGTTTACAAGAACATTTTCTGAAAAATCTGAGAAATATTTTGGAGTATTGTTGTTCTTTGATTTGTCTAGTGTTCTTGCTTGTGTATCTCCTGAAAAATTATTGTTGGATGTTATCTTGGTGAATTGGGAAGTGGTAGTGTTAAAAACTAATTGAATTCTGATCTATTCTGCATTAGAAAATCAATTATGTCACCTTTCACCATGGTAAAGTCTGCTATTCGCTATGGTGATCTCCACAAAAAAGAAGGAAATTTGATTCAGCCAAGTTTCGATGCGGCATACTGTACCCTTCATCGCAACCAAGTTCCCTACTGTAAAAAATTTTAGGGACTGTTCTGACTTGTCTTTCATAGTATTCTTTGAACTTTTGACATTCTCTAGAATGTCTTAAACTGCTTTTGACTTGTATCTAATGATTCTTTGATCAGTTTATTCAATTCTTGATTCTTGAAAATTGAATTGTTGTTGGGTGCCTAATTGCTTAAAGTGTTCAAGTATTGTATGAAGGAAAGATTACTTGAGAGTACTAGTGGTTTACATTTTGAACATCCTACACCTTTTACACCTCCATTTTCACTGCATTCTGAATATTCTTGTGATTCCTTTGAGTTTTCTCAATCTGATTCTTCACTTGGTAATTACAGAGACCATCATTTTGTCATGGATCATAATAATATGCCTAAAGGTAATGAACCACCTAGGATTAATGAAGTACATAGAGATGAGGAAAGGCCTAATCTGAATAATAATGGACAAGAGCAACAAGTTGAAAATAATAGAGCTAATGTTAGGCATAGAAGCATAAGAAAAATGAATTCTTCTAATATTGATTATAATTCTTATGGCTTCTACAATTTTAATGCTGATTTTGAATTAAAAGGAGCTTTAATAATTGCTTTACATAAATTTCATGGCAATGTAGGAGAGAATCCACATAGGCATCTCCAAAACCTTTACATGATATTCTCTTCCATGAAGCCTCGCAGAGCCCATCTTGATGATGTACTGTGTAACATCCTGATTTTTGGACCTAGAAGTATCAGAAATAGCCTAAATGAGATAGGCTACCAGACCCCTTTTTAGTAGAGGTCCTAAAGATGATAAAGAAAGTTAAAGCAGTTTTAGGGACTAAACTGCAAAGTGAATGTTTTAAGGGGCTAAAGGGTAATCAAAGTTAGAGGCTCCAGTAAAGTCTCAAAGGCCCAGAAAGAGAAAAGAGGCTAGATATAGACCAAAGGTTAAGTTAGAAGCCTCAAAGAGATTGTTTTATGAGGTTGAGCCTAAGCAGGGGTAAAACCGTAAATTCAGAAAGCTACGGCCATCAGGGGTAAAAATGGAAAGTACTTAGAAAATTCTAAGAAAATCCCAGAAAATAGGAAATAATATTCTAAGACTCTTTTGTGAAGAGAGATGATGAAAATACCCCTGAGGTAACTTAAAAGGAATTTATAAGTTTATGGCTCAATTTGAGATGTAGAGGTAGATTTAATTGTTTGAGTCATAAGGAAACCTCAGAAAATTATGGTAAAATAGGGATGTATGATCTAAGAGACTATAGAAAATTATAAAATTAGTCTCATCCCCAGAAGACCAGCAAAATGGCTTTAAGAATACTTAAAAGCCAGTTGTGCCCAAAAAAGGCATTTTAAAGAATGATTTTTAAGTGGGGCTATAGGTTGAGTTATGACCTGAGAAAATTCATAGATTTTCTCTAGAATAGGAGGAATTTTATGATATTTTTGGATGAATTTTTGGAGCTCTGGACTGAATAAAATGCTCCAGTCAAATATTAAATAATTTTGTCCCCTAAATAGGAGACAAAACCAAAGAAAATATCTAAAAGCCATCATGACGATGCTGAGTCAGCATGCTAAGTCATCAAGCGTAATCATGACACCTACGAGTCATCATGCTGAGTCACCAGAAGATATTTATGGACAGCATAAAAATCAGAACGCAGTATGGGAATATTTTAGACAGTCTTTTGTCTACCCGTTATAGTGAAATCTCTACTGCATGACTCAGTAAGGTTAAGTAACCTGTCAGTAGAGCTAATTATTTTTATCTATGCTCCTCTAAGGTGGCACCATATATGTACTTAATTAAGATGAGAAAATAGTGTCAGAACATGCCCTGGTGGTACAGGGTAAGTCAGGACCCGAAAAGTATCTGATATGGTGCAAGATTGGCTTGATAGGTGGAGAAATAATTAAGGAGATATTTTTGCACGAATTTCCATTTATTTTCTCCCTATTTTAATGCCATAAATGATGAAAGGACATAAAAGTGACAAGTGTACGGTTAGATGAGAAAAAGAAAATATTACGTGTACGGCTAGATGGAAGACACGTGTACGGTCGGATGCAAGGCACGTGTGCGGTCGGATTAAAGACATGTGGCTTGATGATGTAAGCATGATGTCATCATGATGAGGTAAGCATGATGTCATAGGACACTTGTCACCGTAAGATCAAAAGAGAAAATGGACGGTCCAGATCGAGCCACGTATTTTTAAGATCAACGGTCCAGATTCGGTCTGTTTTTCTATAAATACCCCCTCCCCTCCCTACCATTTCGTCCAAGCATAAGGAATCCATGGGGAAGCTCTTGCAAAATGGTTTCTAGAGAGAGAAAGAAGAGGGAGAAAGAAAGGCCAAGTGGTTCCAAGCCAGATCAAACTCTAAAACACGGTATGTGGTGGTTATAGCACCTGATTTTATGCCTATTTCGGATTAGTTACTGTGCGTATCTGATTCTGAAATTTTGCATGCTTAAAGTACACTCTGTGAGCTTTAAATCCATAGGTAGAACACTTCATTTGGATATGTGTACGATTTATGGTGATTTTTCAAAGTTAGGGTTTGAAATCTGGAAACAGTGTTGAACTTTTGGAAGAGTTTCGAGTTCCGTACAGTTCCGGTACTGTTCGGCGTAGAACTGGTTCCTGAAACTATTTTTCATTTAAAGTTAACTTAAGCATCTTTCAGTGAGACTTGGAAGCACTCAATTTGGAGTTTTCTAGAATTAATTATGAATTTTCAAAGTTGAGCAAAAATTCTGGAAATTCTGCGTGAACAGTACCCGCGAAGCAAAATTTCCAGATTTGGTATTCTTGAATCTAAGGCCATCTAAAGTGGTCCTAATTGACAAGAAATGGATCTTAAGGATGGGAAATGATAAGATTTATGTTAGAAAAGTTGGAAAGAAAACCCTAAGACTAAGAGAAAGGGTTGAGGTTCAAGAAAGCTAGTCTTGAACTTTATGTAATCTAGTGGTCCTAATGGTTTGTATGATCAATGTGACTATGTTTAGGACCTTTGGAACATCCAAGAGGATGTTTGGTGATGTTGACGGAATGTCCACATGGTTGGAAAGACAAGGAAACCAAAGGAAAAGCAAGGGGAAAGCCATGTTACAAGGTAGTGAACTTACCTATACTGTGTGCTTGATATGTATGCTTGCATGATGTGATTGTGTTGCCATGATGTGACTAAGCTATGATGAAATGTTTGCAAAGTTATGTTTGCAAGTTTATGTTATGTTTTGCCTTGGCAATATGTTATGGAAGCATGAAATGCTTTAGCTTACTTTCCATGGCATTCATGTGTTAATGTTATAACATGTCATGCATGTGCATTATGTCTTGCATGCTTATGGGTAGTGTTTGCTACTGAGATTCTCCCGAATCTCACCCCTCCCTAACCAACCATTTAGGTCAATCAATGACGGGCAATAATGGCATGAGAAGCAAGGAGAAGTAAGCGGAGAATTATTCTTGTTAATGGATGAGACTGTTGAATAATGTATAATTCTACTATTTTGTGAACTATGTTATGGATGCCAATGATGCCATGTATTTAATTATAATATTTATGGCATGAATGAAAGTGTATGAGCATGAACGGGAAAGAGTAAGGCCATGTTATGTATGCCAAAGAAATAAAAAGAATTAAAGAGATGTTAAGGGATAAAACGTAAGTCCTGGAGCAGTGAGTTTGTAGCTCCAGTTTGACCTATCAAACGAGTGAGTTAGGTCATAAGATTTGGCAAGCAAAGAGATCTGATGTTTCTCTTTAAAATGAGGGGTAGTTTGCCCGATTCCGATAACCGAGCAGAAAGTTATGCCTTTCCAAAGTTAGGCAAAAATACAGTAAAATCCGAAAATGACCAAATGAACAGTAACTTTTTCAAAGGAAATTGAGCTCGAATTTCAAGGCAATCAGTTCAGAAACTATTTTTTCTCAAAATTTTATCCAAAGAGCTTTCTGTAGAACTTGGAATCACTCAATTTCAATTTTTCTACAATTAGTTATGAATTTTCGAAGTTTGTCACATTTTAAGGTGACAATGAATAGTAACCCGTAAATGAAAATTTTCAAACTTGATTTTTCATCAATTGTAGCCTTCAAAAGTGATTCCAAATGCTTCCGCAAGGAAAGTTAATTGGTATAAACATAAGGTGTCACATTTTTGGTATCAGAGCAAATGGTTCTGGCAACCAGAACAAATTTAAAATTTAAAATTTTTATGCTCTGAATTTTGAGGAAAATAATTTAAACTGTTCATTAATAAATTTATTTGGTCATTTGGATTACAGAAAGCTTAGGTGTTTTCTCTGAAAGAAATAGACATGGAAGAGAAGTAAGGAATGATGGAGAGTAACCTGAGAAATAGGTAGTCGTTGCTAAGAGACTCCCCCTCAGGAGAGGAATGGTTGAGCTGAGAGAGCTTGACCAAGGAATGAGTTAAAGTTGAAAGGCGTCTCCAGAGGGTAATGGCTAAGAGTTTGGTAAGCCAGTAAAGAATAGGAGTCTAGATCCAAATAAGGAAGCAGGGTGACAACCTAGCCTCGGGTGATTGGTTAAAGGTGCCTGACTGGAATGTCACACAACGGAGGTGTTTTAATGGTCAATGCCTGTTGTGTAATATGGTCAGTTTATGATTAGCATATGACCATAGAAATGAATGGTTAAGGGTACAGTAAGCCAGTCAAAGGTATAAGTCAATGCCCTAGTAAGGGAACTGAATGTCAACCTGTACCTTAAGTAATCGATGTGACCTCGATAGAGGCAAGGTAATAGGATGAGATGTTTGAGGTTTGTTCAAATCCCTGAATAGAGGTAGAAATCCCTAAGGGATAGTGAACCAAGAGGGACAAAGATTAGATGATAATGAATGAAGGGTCAATGATGACCTAGGTGTCAGACCTAGATACCACACAACAAAGTGATTGAATATTCACTGTGTAATGTGATGAGAATATGGTGATCAATACCTGACCATAAGAATAATTGGTCAAGAGGTAAAGAAAGTTAGAAAGAGTAAAGTGAGGCAAGATCCATCTTGAGGATAGAGATGAAAGGAAATGAATAAAAACATGATAGTGGATGGTTGCATTGGGAACTAATGAACAGAGAGAGATAAGCAAGTTCCTAGTAATACCTAGAGCTCGATGATGCTTAGATACATGATGATGTTAGGGACTAAACAATATTCTTTTATGTCCCTAAGTCATCTGAGAGCGTGCAACCATGGTACTTAGGCCATTAAGGAATCTAAGAAATGAGATTCCTATAGATAGATGCCACTGCCTATAAGATCAAGTAATCTAGTGGAGAGGCTCCCTTTAATGGGGATATGGTATTCGAGGAGTGTACCCTAGAAGAGATTGCATATAAGCGAAGTCTTGACCATGAAGTACCTCTCTAAGATTGGGGAATGGTTCTCTAGATCAGAGTGACGCTGCTCTAGTAAGAGTAAGCTATCCTCTGAAGGAATGAAACAGAAAGTAAGTGGTTGAGTTGACGATGCTCTAGTCGAGCAATCTGTCCTCCCACAGAAAGAGTAGAAGCAGCCGAGGCAAGGCACAGGACGGACCTTACCCCAGAGAGAGAGAGTGAAACTGGTTAAGACAATAGAAGCGTGATATGCAAACAGATGCTCTTTGAGCTTAACAGGGTACTACGAGATACTGAAGGATAATGAGAATGTGATGATATAAGTCCTCTCCCGAAGCTGTCCAAATTGTTAAGAGACAGAAAGGACTACAGAATCCTAAGACAAGGCAAGCTGGCATTGATACAATGGCAAGTTAATGAGCTCTAGAGATGAGCCAGTGCCTAGAAATTCGAAAGGCACAAAGAAAGAAAGTGGCCTAAGGAAGCTAAAACTAAGGGCTAAAGAAATATGGAAAGGCTAAGAATTCCAAGAGTTGACAGAAAGGATTGAGTAAGGCCTAAGAAGACAATACTGATATCTGTGATCAGTCTTGGGGAATAATCAGTCAAGTTACTAGCTGAGTGGAGGTGACTTATTTTATTACTCAACTCTATGGTCTAGAGTCTCCTAGAGATCCTAAGATGGTTCAGATTGATGATAGTATTCTAGGGTCATGATGGATCCTGAAAAGGCTTATGGTAGAGCGCAGTAGCTCCCAAGGTCGTGAAAGACCAAGCCTAAGAGAAAGTGTCTGAGCCATAAGGGTAAGAGTACAGTACCTCTTTGGGAAGACGATGACCAGAGATGAGTTTAAGATAGTGAAATCTCCTTCAGCGGTGGACTAATATAGAGAGAGTACCCTTGACTTGTTCCAGACACCTTTATTGTTGATTAGACTGAGCTCAATTCTGTTCTAGTCAATGAAGAAAGAAAGGAGATATGCCCTTAAAGTAAAGAGGAATGGCAAGGTATACAGCAAAGAATAGATAAAGGTTGTATTAAGAGAACCCAAAATGCCATGGTGTAGTAAAATACCATGAAGACAGGCACACTGTCATGGTATTATTATGAAAGAATGAGCCTAAAGGAGAGGAAGAAGGTGAGCAGTGGTGACAAAATGCTTAAAAGCAAAGGCCATGCTCATGTAAATGACAGAAAAGTATAGAACGACAAGTTATGTAAGTATGGAGCCATGGTTGAAACCTGAAAATGAGTATAATGAAAAGTTGAAGAGGTCAAAATTTAGTGGGGATATTCTCCTTAGTTAACCTCTCATTAAGGGTAAGAATAGAGGTTTGACTCGGAATTTCGAGGACGAAATTCTTTTGAGAGGGGGAGAATTGTAACATCCTGATTTTTGGACCTAGAAGTATCAGAAATAGCCTAAATGAGATAGGCTACCAGACCCCTTTTTAGTAGAGGTCCTAAAGATGAGAAAGAAAGTTAAAGCAGTTTTAGGGACTAAACTGCAAAGTGAATGTTTTAAGGGGCTAAAGGGTAATCAAAGTTAGAGGCTCCAGTAAAGTCTCAAAGGCCCAGAAAGAGAAAAGAGGCTAGATACAGACCAAAGGTTAAGTTAGAAGCCTCAAAGAGATTGTTTTATGAGGTTGAGCCTAAGCAGGGGTAAAACCGTAAATTCAGAAAGTTACGGCCATCAGGGGTAAAAATGGAAAGTACTTAGAAAATTCTAAGAAAATCCCAGAAAATGGGAAATAATATTCTAAGACTCTTTTGTGAAGAGAGATGATGAAAATACCCCTGAGGTAACTTAAAAGGAATTTATAAGTTTATGGCTCAATTTGAGATGTAGAGGTAGATTTAATTGTTTGAGTCATAAGGAAACCTCAGAAAATTATGGTAAAATGGGGATGTATGATCTAAGAGACTATAGAAAATTATAAAATTAGTCTCATCCCCAGAAGACAGCAAAATGGCTTTAAGAATACTTAAAAGCCAGTTGTGCCCAAAAAAGGCATTTTAAAGAATGATTTTTAAGTGGGGCTATAGGTTGAGTTATGACCTGAGAAAATTCACAGATTTTCTCTAGAATAGGAGGAATTTTATGATATTTTTGGATGAATTTTTGGAGCTCTGGACTGAATAAAATGCTCCAGTCAAATATTAAATAATTTTGTCCCCTAAATAGGAGACAAAACCAAAGAAAATATCTAAAAGCCATCATGACGATGCTGAGTCAGCATGCTAAGTCATCAAGCGTAATCATGACACCTACGAGTCATCATGCTGAGTCACCAGAAGATATTTATGGACAGCATAAAAATCAGAACGCAGTATGGGAATATTTTAGACAGTCTTTTGTCTACCCGTTATAGTGAAATCTCTACTGCATGACTCAGTAAGGTTAAGTAGCCTGTCAGTAGAGCTAATTATTTTTATCTATGCTCCTCTAAGGTGGCACCATATATGTACTTAATTAAGATGAGAAAATAGTGTCAGAACATGTCCTGGTGGTACAGGGTAAGTCAGGACCCGAAAAGTATCTGATATGGTGCAAGATTGGCTTGATAGGTGGAGAAATAATTAAGGAGATATTTTTGCACGAATTTCCATTTATTTTCTCCCTATTTTAATGCCATAAATGATGAAAGGACATAAAAGTGACAAGTGTACGGTTAGATGAGAAAAAGAAAATATTACGTGTACGGCTAGATGGAAGACACGTGTACGGTCGGATGCAAGGCACGTGTGCGGTCGGATTAAAGACATGTGGCTTGATGATGTAAGCATGATGTCATCATGATGAGGTAAGCATGATGTCATAGGACACTTGTCACCGTAAGATCAAAAGAGAAAATGGACGGTCCAGATCGAGCCACGTATTTTTAAGATCAACGGTCCAGATTCGGTCTGTTTTTCTATAAATACCCCCTCCCCTCCCTACCATTTCGTCCAAGCATAAGGAATCCATGGGGAAGCTCTTGCAAAATGGTTTCTAGAGAGAGAAAGAAGAGGGAGAAAGAAAGGCCAAGTGGTTCCAAGCCAGATCAAACTCTAAAACACGGTATGTGGTGGTTATAGCACCTGATTTTATGCCTATTTCGGATTAGTTACTGTGCGTATCTGATTCTGAAATTTTGCATGCTTAAAGTACACTCTGTGAGCTTTAAATCCATAGGTAGAACACTTCATTTGGATATGTGTACGATTTATGGTGATTTTTCAAAGTTAGGGTTTGAAATCTGGAAACAGTGTTGAACTTTTGGAAGAGTTTCGAGTTCCGTACAGTTCCGGTACTGTTCGGCGTAGAACTGGTTCCTGAAACTATTTTTCATTTAAAGTTAACTTAAGGATCTTTCAGTGAGACTTGGAAGCACTCAATTTGGAGTTTTCTAGAATTAATTATGAATTTTCAAAGTTGAGCAAAAATTCTGGAAATTCTGCGTGAACAGTACCCGCGAAGCAAAATTTCCAGATTTGGTATTCTTGAATCTAAGGCCATCTAAAGTGGTCCTAATTGACAAGAAATGGATCTTAAGGATGGGAAATGATAAGATTTATGTTAGAAAAGTTGGAAAGAAAACCCTAAGACTAAGAGAAAGGGTTGAGGTTCAAGAAAGCTAGTCTTGAACTTTATGTAATCTAGTGGTCCTAATGGTTTGTATGATCAATGTGACTATGTTTAGGACCTTTGGAACATCCAAGAGGATGTTTGGTGATGTTGACGGAATGTCCACATGATTGGAAAGACAAGGAAACCAAAGGAAAAGCAAGGGGAAAGCCATGTTACAAGGTAGTGAACTTACCTATACTGTGTGCTTGATATGTATGCTTGCATGATGTGATTGTGTTGCCATGATGTGACTAAGCTATGATGAAATGTTTGCAAAGTTATGTTTGCAAGTTTATGTTATGTTTTGCCTTGGCAATATGTTATGGAAGCATGAAATGCTTTAGCTTACTTTCCATGGCATTCATGTGTTAATGTTATAACATGTCATGCATGTGCATTATGTCTTGCATGCTTATGGGTAGTGTTTGCTACTGAGATTCTCCCGAATCTCACCCCTCCCTAACCAACCATTTAGGTCAATCAATGACGGGCAATAATGGCATGAGAAGCAAGGAGAAGTAAGTGGAGAATTATTCTTGTTAATGGATGAGACTGTTGAATAATGTATAATTCTACTATTTTGTGAACTATGTTATGGATGCCAATGATGCCATGTATTTAATTATAATATTTATGGCATGAATGAAAGTGTGTGAGCATGAACGGGAAAGAGTAAGGCCATGTTATGTATGCCAAAGAAATAAAAAGAATTAAAGAGATGTTAAGGGATAAAATGTAAGTCCTGGAGCAGTGAGTTTGTAGCTCCAGTTTGACATATCAAACGAGTGAGTTAGGTCATAAGATTTGGCAACCAAAGAGATCTGATGTTTCTCTTTAAAATGAGGGGTAGTTTGCCCGATTCCGATAACCGAGCAGAAAGTTATGCCTTTCCAAAGTTAGGCAAAAATACAGTAAAATCCGAAAATGACCAAATGAACAGTAACTTTTTCAAAGGAAATTGAGCTCGAATTTCAAGGCAATCAGTTCAGAAACTATTTTTTCTCAAAATTTTATCCAAAGAGCTTTCTGTAGAACTTGGAATCACTCAATTTCAATTTTTCTACAATTAGTTATGAATTTTCGAAGTTTGTCACATTTTAAGGTGACAATGAATAGTAACCCGTAAATGAAAATTTTCAAACTTGATTTTTCATCAATTGTAGCCTTCAAAAGTGATTCCAAATGCTTCCGCAAGGAAAGTTAATTGGTATAAACATAAGGTGTCACATACTGAGTAAAGCCTTCTTATTTCCTATGGAAGGGAAAGCTAAGGAATGGCTGCATATGTTACCTCAACATTTTGCAATACTTTTATGGGAGCAATTGAAGAAGCAATTCTTGGAAAAGTATTTTTCCTACTTCAAGGACAGCTAGAATAAGGAAAGAGATCTATAGTGTTCAACAAGGGATTGGAGAAAACCTATATGAATGTTGGACAAGATTCATAGCCTTCCTTGCCAAATGCCCACATCACCAAATTTCTCAACCACATTTGGTTTAATATTTCTATGATGGATTACTAGATCAACAAAAGTCAACCATTGATATTGCTACTGGTGGTTCTTTAATTGATTTGACTTCTCAAGGCGCATAGGATTTGTTAGAAAAGATGGCTGCAATAATCAACAGTTTGGAGTTAGAGATGCTGCTCAAGTACATGGAGTAGGGGCTTGGCAAACTAATGAAATTTTGAACAAGTTGGCTATTCTAAGTGATCAAATGGTTTGTATGCAAAGGGCCATGCAAACTCAATAAAGCGACCAAGTTAAAGCCCTACATACTTCTCCTATAACTCAAGCTCTTTTTCCTACCAATGTGATGTGTCTAGTAGTCCTATGCACACTACTCCTAATTATCCCTCCATGATTGAATCTAAAGAGGTAGCTGCCATGAACTTTCAACGACCTAACCAATTCTCCCAAAATACTTACAACAATGGTTGGAGAGGAGATTTCGTATTTGAGTGGAGTGGCAATGATAATAGAGGATTTCAAGATGGTCAAGGCAAGGAAAATATGTATAGAGGTGCTGGAAATTCTCAAGGATAGTTCGGGAATGCCTCTATGGGAAATTATGTTGGACTATTTATAACAAGAGAGATCCCAATTCAAGAACCAAATAGGGAGGGCACTTTATTAAAGATGATGAGCAAGCTATATGACAAGATGGAGCAACTTGAGGTTAGAAACAACAATCTCCAAGCCTTTGTTACTCAAATGGAAAACTTTAAAAGTGAGCAAGATGCTAAGAAAGGAGACTTACCCCCCAATGCTATTACTAATCCCCAAGGCCTAAATGCTATAAGCTTGAGGAGGGGCAAGCTGGTTGGGAAGAAAAATGAGGAAAGTGAAGATGAAGATGTAGAAGTTATTTTTGATGAAAGTTTGCAATTCCAAGAGCTAATTTCACATCTCAATTTTAGACCTAGAAGCCCTAGGAGTAGCTTAAAGAAGGTAGGCTACCACCTTTGAACAGAAGTTCCAAAGATGAGAAAGGAAGTCAAAGCAGTTTCAGGGACTAAACTGCAAAATAAAAGTTTTCAAGGGCTGAAGTATAACCAAAGCTAGAGGCTCCAATAAAGTCTCAAGGGCCCAGAAAGAGAAAAGAGGCTAGATACATGCCAAATGTTAAGTTAGAAGCCTAAAAGAGATGGTTTATGAGGTTGAGCCCAAGCAGGGGCAAAACGGTAAATTTAGAAAGTTACGGCCATTAGGGGTAAAAATGAAAAGTATACAGAAAATTTCAAGAAAATTCTAGAAAATGAGAAATAATATTCTAAGGCTCTTTTGTAAAGAAAAATGATGAAAAAACCCCTGAGACAGCTTAAATAGAATTTATAAGGTTATGGCCGGTAAAAAGCACACTGTCAGAGGTAATTATTTAAAACAGCAAGAGACCTCAAAAATGTATGAAAAAATGAGGTTAAATGGTTGAAGGTTGTACTAATTTATAAAAATAGTCTCATAACTAGAAGACTAGTGAAATGGCTTTAATAAAATATAAAGTCGATTATGCCGATAAAATGGTATTTTAAAGAATGATTTTTAAGTGGGCCCTATAGGATGAGTTATGCCTTGAGAAAATTCATAGATTTTTTCTAAAAGTAAAAGAAATTTTTGGAGTAAACAAAATAATTTTCAGAGCTCCAAAAAGCTGGAAAGGAACCCTGAAAAATAAGAGCTAAGTAAATCAAGAAAAATATCTAAGGAAAAGACAAAAGTAATGATGGCTCATTAATGCACCATGTGAGCCTCGAAAAATAAGAGCTAAGTAAATCAAGAAAAATATCTAAGGAAAAGACAAAAGTAATGATGGCTCATTAATGCACCATGTGAGGTAATCATGACACATGTGATGGCATTAAATAGGAGATAAGGGGTAGTGGAATGAGACAAAACTGATGTGACAAATATATCAGTGCTCCAGGAGACTAGAATTGAGAAAGGGGACCCGTAAAGTGCATTGATAAGGTGTAAAGGTACACTTGCTTTTTACTTGGTCTATATTGCGCCACTTGTCAAGCCCTAATATTGTTTGAAAACTTAGTTAAATGTCCAGGGATAAAGCTTGATTGATCACGTTATGTGAAAATAGAATATTCAGAAGTTTGGATGATCGATCATTTCATTGATAATCAAATAATCGATCAGGTGATTGAAAACATAACTTAGAATAGTAGGTGCAGTGAGATAATAATGATGATCATTTGATTGATAAATCACTAATCAATCAATTGATCGATTAGGGAACCAGACAACAACCTTCAATAAAAATATATCGATAATCCAGTGAGTTATTAAGCAAAGATCGATCAGGTTATCAATAAATCTCTTATCGATAAAGTGATTGATAAATAATGAATGAAACAATATAGAACTTAAGTGGAAGAGCTTTACCATTTATCTGTCTTCTCATTGATAACTTATTTATCGATCACATGATCGATAAACTCTTACCAAAATTATGTCTCTTTATCTGTCAATTGTTTAGTCATCTAATTATCGATCAAGTGATCAATAATTTTCTGTAAACTTCTATACCAAATAGTGTTAACAATGATCGATCAATTGATCAATCAACATATAAAATTTGAATTATCTATCATTTTATCGATCAAACTTAGGCCCAACTTTCAAGCAAACAGAGACATTTTATCTGACACTTAATGAATTATCTTTTGATCGATCACCATCAGGTGATCAATCAACATAGTAAACCAGAACATACTTGATTTGTTATCATCAAAACCTTAAATCTAACATTCTCCCTATTTTTAATGATGACAAAACACAGGTGTAAGATTAATCATATTTTATTAGATAAGAATGTAAATTAAATCAAGAATTCAGTAAAAGCTCATGACAGATAACAATATTCAGCAGTAAATATCAAGCTGTCAAAAATTAATAGAAATGTGCAACTGATAATGTTTAAATACTATCAAAGTTCAAATTACACACCAAAATGCAGTTTACATAACAGAAGACATAATAAAAACAGAAGAACTAAACATATTCCTTCTCTCCTTTTTTGTCAGCATCAGAATGTGGGAAAGAAGTAGAGACAGTAGGCAAAGTAATGGGAATAGGAAGAGGGGGAAGCTAAGGAATTGGAGAAATAGCCTGAGAAATAGATACAAGAGTTAGACGAGGAGTAGGTTGAGGAACAGTGATGATGGCTAAAGTGGATAGAGTGGGAGAGGATGTGATAGGGATAGAAGGAGAAGCAGGTGTGGGAGAGGTAGAGATAAGTGAGGAAGATGGTTCAAGAACAGGATGAGGAGGAGAGTGTGGATGAGATAAGAGATCCTCAAAGCTGAAGGTGGTGCTTAGGGCAGAGAAATTATTGTAGAGAGAGGCTACCATCCCTTTGAAATTTCTGGGAGACCTCTTTTTCCAAGATTACCATGGCTTGACAATGAAGATCTAATATCTTGGAAAGTCCATCAAATTTCTTGTCTGAAATTTCCCATAGTGTTTGGCCGTGGCATATACTCTTTTCTCAAACTCTTATAGCTCAGTTTGGAATATATTCTGAATGGTGTTGCCATAACATGAGCGGCCAAAGGTTTGAGAGGGTTCTACAGAAGATTCAGCTTCATCCCAGCCGTTTAAAGTACTGGTCATTGGCTGTTTTCTTTTCTCTTTCCTTGCTAATTTTTGTGAAGACCGAAAGGGCACTGGAATCTTTATTTTATTGAGCTGGTTAACGCCAAATGCAGGAACCTTCACTTTGACTTCTCCAAGCTCGAAGGGTGCAATGTTGTTTACTTGGAGAAAGTATGTGACTAGCTGAGGATAGGGGATGTGTATGGATTTGGACTTATTGAGTATGAAATCCTTCATCTCACTGTAGATCAAGGCTCTAATATTGATTTTCTCTCCACTAATTATTCTAGCCAACAGTAGATAATCATCCTGGTTTAAGTGTGAGAAGCTGCCAGACTTATTTACCATGCTCCTTGAATAAATATAGTGGATTATTCTATAATAATCACACATTTGTTTTGGTGGGAAGTTCAACTCTCTTGGATAGCTGTCACTTTGCATCAGAATCTTGTATGCTTTTATGTCATTTATGTCCCATCCTCTGACATATTCTAGATTCTCCAGAAGTTCATTTATCTTAGCAGAAGTGAGAGTAATGGTTCTGCCTCTGAGCTTTATTGTGAGATAATTATTCACTAAATTATCTTGGTCATCATACTCTTTTACAGATTCCATAGTGGAGTAAAATCTCTTGACCACTTTAGGGCAGTATTCACCACTAATACTCATCCAGTTAGAGTAGTGTTCCAAAGGGTTACTCAAATCCAATTTGATTTTCTCATTCTTTTTCAAGCTGTCCAGATCTACTGAGACCACAAGACAAATTTTTTGAGTTGCAAAATCAGCTTTGAACTTTAACATGCTCACATCTTGATCTAAGTTTCCAACCAAGAATTCAGATGATTCAGAAGGTATACCTTGGGCAGACGGCTATTGAGATGTCACATCCAGTAATATGGCATTTAGGAATAGGAATATTCCTAAATAACTAAGGGTCAAAAATGACAAGGAGAAATAGAAGAATTTTGGTGGAAAATAATTATTATAGCTTTCCAAGCCAATTATGAAAAGTTTGACTAATTAAAGAAAATTGGTTAAGAATAATTATGGAAAAATATTTTCAAGCCTTAGAAAATTAAGGAAAAATAAGGACAATATTCCTTGAGAATTATATGGGATTATAAAATTAGTTTTATGACCAAATTGCCCTTAGAGAAATTACAAAGGAATTTAAGGGTGATTTAAGCTAGTTTAAGGTCCTTTATTTGGAAAATTCCAAATAAATATTTTTAAGGAGGCTAAAATCCCAAGAAAATTCCTATGATATCCCAAAGAATTATAAGAGATTATAAAATTAAAAGAATACCTTTAAGTATCCAAGATTTTTCCCAATTCCTTTGAAAAGTGGAAAAATCACTAAAGAGAAGGCAATTAGTTTTCCTTTTATTTAATTATTGGGAAATTAAATTTGAGACAAAAAGGCAATTTAGGAAGATAAAAATGAGGAGAATAATTTATGAATCTGACAGAAAATAATTACAGAGGCCAAAGCATTATAATTATAGAAAAGAAATTAAACCTGGAGTCAAAATGCACCGATAAAGCAATACTAGAGTCTTACAATTCGAATGGTTCACATTTAGCCATGTGTCAAGTCTCTAATAGATGGTAATTAAAGCTTTCCAAGTATCAAGCCACCAATGGAGAGGATCTTGACTTTGGAATTTAATTACATTATGATTTAAGTTAATTAAGATAGAGGATTAAGACTAAGTAAGCATTTGACACTTAGCAAATCATTGATGATGGTTGGTGGGATATTTTGTGAACATTAATGAGCTTTTCCTCCCCCATAATCAAACCTCATTTCGTCCAAGGCAAGAAGAGAAGGGAAAAGAGAGAACTTGAAGGGAAATCAAGAGAAAAGCAAGCATATTTGACCTTCCAACCAAGATCCAAGCTTGGTAAGTTGTTCTAAGATGTTCCTTGCCTCGTTTTATTGATTTGTATGGTTAGAAAAATCACTTCTTGTCCCTTCTTGTTGCTGGCCGAAATGGGTATAGTGTAGGGAAGGAAGTTTTGTTGTTCAAACTTGCTAGAACATCTCAAAACATGATAGATCCTAGTGGTTTAGTGTTGTTTTGAGAAGTTTTTCATGGTTGAACTCCAAGAGGTATGGTTCGGCCAAAGTAAGATATGGACCCTAGGATGTGTTTTTCAAATTTTTGATGCTTCTATTGTGTTTAAAATGGAAAATAGTGTAGGATAAACCTAAAGAACATGTGTTAGAAGCCATAGAATCAAAGTTGTAATTTTTGAAAAGTGAACCATAGTGGTTCGGCCAAGCTAAAACTGAAAGAAGGAATTTTATTCTATTAAATCCAAGTAGATATTTGGAATCTACATGAAAAATCATGTAGGAAGGAGTCAAGAGGGAATTTTTAGGGTTTATGGAAACCAACTCTAAAAATTCAAGAACAAAGATGGAAGCTTTAAGGGGTTTAGGAGTTATTTGAGTTATGCTATTGATTTTTATGAGGAATGGTTGATGATTCTTGCTGCCCTTTTTGTGGATTTTCATGTTAGGGTTTGGCATTTGTGGAAGCAAGAAAGAAGAACAAGAAAATCAAAGAGCATTGGATTAAGGTAGTAAGATTTAATTGACCTTAATGTTGAGTGTTGCATTGATTGCTATGCAATTTCATGTGCTATTATGTGATTTAACTAAATGAAGATGATGATGATGATTGTGTAGCTATACTCCTTGCTTTATGTGTCTTGGCTATTGCATGTTAGAGTGCTACATGTATGAGGTAAAGTAGTTCCCTATTAATAGCAAAAGGTTGGAATGCTTGTAATTGATGCATGTTAATGTTTTGGTTGATTGATCTTGCTATTGGGATTTCTTAAAATCTCATCCCTCAAATATAATCTAACATTTTAGGGCCTGAAACTTCCAAGAGCAAGCTGCAGATTGGAGGCTAAATTATGGTGTCATACCATAAAAATTCGTGTACTTTTGGTTATCTATAAATACCAATGGTTGGTGCTGTAATCTCTAAGCAGGATGTCAGTTTAGAGCCACGTTTTATTTAGTTACTGAATGAATTTCTACATGAAATTTAGTATTCTTAGAGTTGACATCGTGAGATTCAAATTGATAGGCAGCATGTTAAAAATGGCCAACTACACGATTTTTAATGATTTTTCAAAGTTAAGGTTCAGAATCTGGAAAAAGGATTTTTGCCAATTGGACAGAGGTGAATTTCACAAAAACCTGATGCTTTTTCCAATGGAATTGGTTCATAAGATTATTTTTCCTTGAAAAATAATTCAAATATGTTTTTATAGAATTTCAAACCACTCCATTTTGATTTTTCTAAATTAAGTTATGAATTTTTGAAGTTGGGCCAGAAAAATGGATTTTTACCTGATGAACAGTAAAAATCCGAAAATCAGCATTTTTCATGAATTTTTGAGCCCAAGACCATCCAATGTGGCCTAAAGTGGTTTTAATTAAACCCTAAGTGGATCCAATAGTAAGGTGTGACATGAGACACACACTCTCCTGTTCTCTATTTCTTGTGCCATGGTTGTTTGGGGATAGGAATTCGTAATGCAACCTCTACAGCTTTCTGAACTAAAGTTTCATGATCAAATTCTATTTCAGATTCTTCAGTCACAACTAGCAACTTGGATTTTAAGCGTGGAGACCGCCTCTGTGGTGTAGGTTGCCTAGTTCCTTTGGCTTGGCTTTCTCTAATTTTAAGTACTCCCTTTTTCTTTGAAGACTCTTACCTCACTTTGGGTCTATATCTCTTTTTCGTTGAAGGTGTAACAATCTTTTTGGACTAGGTTTACTTTTCAGTGTTTTCTTCTCGGTCACTTCTAGGTTGTTTGACCCTCACCATTTTCTGTTACACTAAAGGATTATGAGAGATTGATTAGTGAAATGAGTGTTTGAAGTGTTTAGTAGTGATCGAGAGGGCTTAAGGAGTGATTTTTGAGTGGACTGATGCGAGAGATTTAATGGAACAGTGAGTTTTTGAACGTTACATGAAACAAGGGTGACAGTTTTATCGAGCTAAGGCTACATTTTCCAAAAACTGAACATTATAAACACTAAATTTATTGATCAAGTTATCGAACAATGAATTATCAATCACGTTATCGATAAATGTTAAGTAAAAGTGCATACCTGGTCTGGTTTATCGATCATTTGATCAATTAACAATTTATTGATCAGCTTATCGATAATTTTTACCCATTTGCCAGATTTGACTGAGATTCTTCATTATTGTTGATTGATGTATTGATTGATAATGGAGTGATCGTTCAGCTTATCAATAATTTACCTTCCATCATCTCTGGTTAGTTCCATATTCCTTGTTTATCGATCAGTTGATCAATAACTCATGCCAATTCAATATATAGTTATCGATGTCTTTATCGATCATACCATACTCTATTCACCTCTGTTTTTTCACGACAAAACAGAGCTTCTTGCAAAACAAATTTCTATATACTCTGATGTTTAAGTTAGTCTTTTAATCATCAAAAGACTCAAATTAAAGAGATAATGTGAGATTTCTTACAGCTCATTGGGATTTACCATTTCTAATTCTCTTCTGAAGTAATTGAACTTCTGTTGATCAAGAGGCTTCATGAAAATGTCTACTATTTGATATTCAGTGGGAATGAATTCTACCTTCACATCTTTTTTTGAACATGGTCCCGAATGAAGTGATGTCAAACATCAATGTGCTTGGTTCGGGCATGATGAACTAGATTCTTAGACAGACTTATTGTGCTCATGTTGTCACACAGAATTGGAATTTCCTTCAAGTTGATTTCCAGATCCTGTAGTTGTTACTTTAACCAGAAAATCTGAGAACAACAACTGGCAGTGGCAACATATTCTGATTCTGTAGAGGATATTACCACAGTATTCTACTTCTTGCTTGACCATGAGACAAGGCATCCTCCTGAAAATTGACATTGTCTACTGGTACTCTTTCTGTCTATCTTATAGCTTCTATGATCAGCATCTAAACATCCCATTAGATATTCTGCTCCTTTCTTCGGGTACCAAATTCCCAAATTTTATGTTCCGACAAGATATTTGAGGATTCTCTTGATGGCTTCTTCATGTGATTCCTTGGGAGTTGATTAGTATCTTGCACACATTCCCACACTAAATTGGATATCTGGTCTGCTTACCGTGAGATAGAGTAGTGATCCAATCATTCCTCTATACTTTGTCAGATTCACGTCTTTGCCCTTCTCGTCTGTGTCCAGTGAGATGGTTGAGCTCATAGGAGTCTTTACACTCTTAGCATTTTCTAATCCATATTTCTTTAGTAACTCCTTGAGATACTTCATCTGGGATATGAATATGCCATTTCTCTTCTACTTGATTTGCAATCCCAGGAAAAAGTTTAATTATCCCATCATTGACATCTCAAATTCACCCTGCATTAACTTAGCAAACTCTTGACAGAGATCCTTATTAGTATCTCTGAATATAATATCATCCACATAAATTTGAACAATTAACAGTTCCTTTCTACTTCTTTTAATGACAAGTGTAGCATCCACTTTGCCTCTTTCAAAATGTTTTTCTATCAGGAAATTGCTAAGCCGTTCATACCAAGCTCTAAGAGCTTGTTTTAAACCATATAAAGACTTTTTCAGTTTGTAAACGTGATTAGGGAAATTGGAATCTTCAAAACCAGGAGGCTGTTGTTAGATATGATTAGTTTTGATGATGTTAAATAATAGAGCAAAAAGTTTACATAAATTATTTATCTCATATTTTGACTAACTATCATACTTAATATCTTGTGTAGTTTCCTCAAGAAAAGAAAGGAGTTATTATGTTGCACTTTGAGTTATGGAGAATGATCAAGAGGAAGAAGAAGAAGAGAGATTGAGAAAAGAAGAACTTGCAAGATCAAATGAAAATATCAAGATTCAAGTTTATAGATTTGATGTTAAATGTTGCTATACTCAATCAGAAGTTTGAATGGCTCAGTCGGAAGCGAAAATATACAATCGGGAAGTTATACCATCATATATTGAGTCACCCTTCATATAAACATGGAAAATAAGCTTCAGAGGTGATTTTCATGGGCAATTATCGATCACTTGATCGATCATCCATTTATCAATCAAGTTATCGATAAAATACATCCTCTGTTATGCTCTGTTCTTCGTTCAGCTCTGACATAGGTTCGGTATTTCTTCAATATCTCTCAAACCACAAATCCGTTTGAGGTGAAAATTAATTCATATGAAACTAGACTCAGAATACGGTTCATGGACACCAAAATCAACTTCAAAGAGTTTCATATGAGGGAGATATGTTGCTCGAAACATTGCAGTAAGGATTAACGCCTTGATTCCGACCTTTAGTCATTGTGATGAAGATAACTTTTCAACCACAACGAATTTTGGGATGATTCTTGTTGCATTAGAAAGTAGACTCAAAGAGCTTTCTGGGGATAGGTCATTTGCAAAATTTGGAGTTGAATTGGAAGATTTATGATCACCCAAAGTTGACCTTCGTTTTGCTGGAATCAGACTTCGAATTTATTGAGGCAAAGACCAGAAGTTCTACACTGAACGATTAAGTTCTCAAGCAACATGCTACTCAAACATGTTATTGAGTAAAAGCTCTAGAAGAGATGAAGAAATGAAAAGCCATTATCATATGTTACTCGAGCCTGATCAAGCGACTACATACTCATCGAGTTACTGGTACTATCTCCTCAATTCTTCTCTTCTATCTTCATACATATTATTAAGGTTTTATCAGTAACATGTTGGATAAATGATTTTTGGATAATGTTATAGATGAATATGTTTATCGATCACTTGATCGATAACTCTCAAGTTTTATCGATCACGTGATAGATAATTTAGTCTGCTCAATAACTTGCTAGATTGATCGATCAACTAATCCATCATTGGTATAGCTGCTTAATATAAGATGTTGCAGGAAATAATCGATCACTTAATCGATCAGACCTTTATCGATAACTTGTTCGAATATTACATGTCTTCTTACTCGATATAGTGCTCTGTCAAAACCATTTTATTCAAAATCTTTTATCGATCAATTGATCGATCAAACATTTATTGATCAAATGATCGATTATTATCTTCACTGCATTAACTTATGTTGAATCATTTTTTCGATCACCTAATCGATCATTGATTTATCGATAAAATGATCGATCATCCGATTTCCTAAAACTCCTGTTTTTACATAACGTGATCGATAATCAGTTTCTTTACCTTACAGGATTAAATCTCTGTTTTTCATTTTATCGATCACTTGATCGAATATTCATTGATCGATCACCTGTTCGATTAATCCACATAGTCTGTGTTTTTCACTGAATATATTCTTACTCATTGTTTATCGATAACCTTATCCATCATCCATTTATCGATAATTTGTTCGATCATCAATGACTGAAGTTTCATTTCTGTAGCACTTGGATTATCGATAACCTGATCGATCAACAAGTATTCGATCACTTGTTCGATCATTGTACAAGTTCATTTCATAACAGCATTTCACGATGATTTCAAAATCTTTTATCTTTTTATCTTCAAGCTTTTCTCAGCCTTCCTTTTACACATAACTCTCTATTAAAAGGATACGAAGGCAAAAGTAACTTGAAAAGGTTTATTCTTGCATAAATCATTTTTGGGTCACTGTATTCATGCTTCATAATTTATCGATCATTCGTTCGATCATCATATGATCCATAATCTATTCGATAATTGCATCTATCTGCTATATCTTTTCTTCATGTAATTAATCGATAATATAATCGATCAAAGCTTTATCGATCAAGACATCGATCAAGTAAGTTCATCTTACTTTCTGAATATCTGAATATCTGATGACTGATTCCATGTTTTCCAACTTATTGTTTCTAAGATTATCGATACTTATCACTTGATCTGAGGAAGATTATTTCAGATAAAGAGCCACAACGAATTTATGAGGTGAAGAATCGACTTTCGTCAGAAGCTTCCAACGGCTAGTTTCAACGGTCATATTCTTCAAGCCAAACGGGAAGAAAATGCTCAACGGTCAAGTACCCAACATCATCCATAAATAGAAGAGTATTCAAAACAAGAAAAAAGAGAAGAGTCCGAGCTTACAACATCAAATGCTAAAATGCCGAATCAATATATTCTCATTTAGAGCTCCGAGAGAAAACTCCCTATCTCTGTATTTCATACTCTAAAACTTATGTATTCGTGAGATAGAGAGGAGAGTTTCCAAAAAGTGCTTAAGACTCATCTATCACTTCTTTGAGAGAAGAAATATTCAATCTTCCTTATCATTATCAGATTGTATCCCTACGGTGTGTAAGGAGGAGTTTTTACCTCAGTGTGAGGTTGCTGCTGAATAGACTGGTTAGTCTAAAAAAATTGTAAGTGGCATCACAAGTGCCCGGATCAAACTTGTGGTTGTAGTGGTTCTCAAGTACCCGTGTTAAACTTGAGGGAGATAGTCGATTGAAAATCTCAGGGCGAGCCTGGGGACTGGATGTAAGTCAGTGAGGACCGAACCAGGATAAATCACAGTTTGCATCTTCTCTTCCCTTACCTCTTTATATTTCCAGCTAAACCATTTTACTACTGTGATTATGCTTACCTCGATTCATTGTTTTTTATACTCAGAATTTCTTATGAATTTCATTACATTGTGAAAAGATTTTTATTTTTAATCAACACCCAATTCACCCCCCCTCTTGGGTGTTCAGCCATTCCAACAGCTGTTTGATAAAAACTTCTAAAATATAACCATTCAAAAATGCACTTTTAACATCCATTTGATATAATTTGAAATTTTTTATGTAAGCAGAGGCTAAGAGTACTCGTATGGCTTCTAATCTAGCTTCTAGAGCATATGTTTCCTCATAATCAATACCTTCTTCCTGATTATAGACTTTAGCTACCAGTCTGGCTTTGTTCCTGATTATTTGTGCAGATTCATCGAGCTTATTTTTTAATACCCATTTGGTTCCTATGATTGGATGGTCATTAGGTCTAGGTACCAACTCCCAAACTTGATTTCTCTCAAATTGGTTTAGCTCTTCCTGTATTGGTACTATCTAGAATTCATCGAATAGAGCCTCATCAACATTGGTTGGTTCAATATGTGAAATAAATGCAGAGAAACGCACTTCATTGAATACTTGTCTCCAGGTTTTGACCCCTTCATTGACTTTACCAATGACTCATTCCAAAGGATGATTTCTATTATGTCTCCAAGCTTTAGGTTGTTCTAAATTTTCTTGTGAAAAAGGTTCATTTGAATCATCCTTGTTTTCTAAAAATCTCTTCTGAAGGTACTTTATTTGAAGATTTGTTCAAATTCAATTTTTCAAAATTTTGAATGATCTTAGCATCATCATCTAGAGGTTTTGAAATCGACTCAGTTTCAGCAAACACAACATGTATTGACTCTTCAATAGTGAACATACGTTTGTTGAAATCTCTATAAGCTTTACTATGATTAGAGTATCCAAGAAATAAGCCTTCATCAGCTTTAGGATTGAATTTACTGAGATTTTCTTTGTTGTTGTTGTGATCTTAGCACTTGCCCCCAAAGATCTTAAGATGAGCTAGGTTAGGCTTTCTTCCTTTGTACAGCTCATACAAAGTTTTCACGAGCAGTGTTCTGATGTAAGCTTTATTGGAAATATAGCAAGCTGTGCTCATTGCTTCAGCCCAGAACACTTGTGAAATCCCTTTCTCATTTAGCATTGCTCTTGCTATTTTCGTGAGCACTCTGTTCTTTCTTTCCACAGCTCCATTTTGTTGAGGAGTTCTTGGTGTTGAGAAGTTATGATCAATCCCATGCTCATCACAATAGTCCGCGAATTTATTGTTCTCGAATTCTCCTCCATGCTCAGACCCTGATTGACACAATAGAAATACCTTTCTCATTTTGAAACTTTTTGGCAAAAATGATAAATGCGTTAAATGTCTCATCTTTAAAGGAAAGAAATAGAGTCCAGGTGAATCTCGAATAGTCATCAACTATCACAAAATTATACAAGTTTCTACCAAAACTTTTGACTCTTGATAGACCAACCAAATCCATATGAAGCATTTGGAGTGGTCTTTTGGTTGAGACTGTCTTCTTTGATTTGAACGAGGACTTTGTTTGTTTACCCTTGTGACAAGCATCACAAATAATATCATGTTCGTATTGAATTTTAGGTAAACCGATAACCATGTCCCTTTTTGTTAATTTTGAAAGTTGATTTATGTTAACATGTGCAAGACGTTTATGCCAAAGCCAACTTTCCTCCTTTTTGCTAATAAAACAATTTTTAGAAAGTTTTGAATCAATTTAAATAGTATAACAATTACCGTCCCTTAGAGCTCTCAATTTTATGTTCAATTCTTCCTTTTTAAGTGGCAAATCATCTTTGCTTATGACTAGGCATTCCTCTGAATTGAAGATCACCCAGTTGTTTTTGTCGTACTCTGATTAACACTAAGCAGGTTGTGACATAAACCTTCTACATAGTACACATCTTCAACCTTCATCCCTTTGTCACTTCCTATTTCTCTGATTCTAGCAGTTCTTCCAGATTGTTTGCCATAGAAGCTCACTTTGCCTCCTTCTCTTGGTTTGAGTGATGTGAACTTCTCGGTATCACCCGTCATATGTCTGGAGCATCCACTGTCGATGTACCATTTATTTGTTTTGGATGCTTTGAGGCATACCTGCAGTAACATAATCACGTTTTAGGTACCCATGCCTTCTTGGGTCCTTTTTGGTTAATATGGATTGTCCAAGGCACATAAGTACCTTTGGGCACCCATTTTAATGTCTTGCAAGTTCCTTTCTTCTTGTGATGACAAGAAGAGGTTGTATGACCTTTACAGTTGCAATAAGAACATAGTGCAAAAGGATTAGATGAATGATCAGCATTTCTAAAAAAGGTAAGATACAACCGACCACCACTTTTCTTCTTTCCTTTCCTCTTATCTTAAGTAGGGTCATATCCTATTCTTGTTTTATCCATCGAGCACCGTTGGGCTCCAAGAATTACTTTGAGCATTTTACTGCCCCTATTGAATTTTTCCAATGTTTTTGTGAGCTCTTCGGCTTTTTTTTTTGTTCTGCTTACATTCTATGCATACTGGAGGTATGGTGTCTGATTGCTTCGCTTGCTGTTCCTCCAAAAGCTTTATTTTTTTCTTGGAGCTTACCAACTCCTTTGTAATTCTTACTAATTTTGAATGTAATGTATTGTATTCAAATTGTAATTCATCATAAGAAGGTTCAGAAGTGATTACCTCATTTGTCTCTGAATCTTCGTCTTTTTGAGCCACAAGACAGATGTTCACTATTTCTTCATCTTCTTCTGAGGAATTGTCTCCCCAGATTGACATCACAAAGGCCTTCTTCTTTCTGAACTTTTCTTTCTTCTTGTCTTTATCTTTCATCTTGGGCAGTTGAGGATACTCTGCTTTGATGTGTCCCGGCTTTTTGCATTCAAAGCAAATGATTAGATCCTTGGGCTCGTTTTGAGATGTGGAGGCTTTACGTTTTGATTGAAACCTCTTTCAAGCTTTGTTTCTATAGAATTTCTTGAACCTTCTAACTATAAGACCTATTTCATCATCTTCTAGGTCCTCTTTGTTGTTATCTTCACTTTCTTGAGTTCTGAGAGTGATGCCTTTGCAATTTTTTCATTTATCTCCTTTTTGTATTTTTGCTTGCTCTCATACTCTGATAGACTCCTGAATAGTGCTGTGACAGAGCCAATTGATTCTCCCTTCGTTTCTCAATGGCTATTACTTTCGGCTCCCATTCCTTTGTGAGACCACTTAAGATTTTCCTTACTTGATCTTCTTGACTACACTTCTTTCTGAGTACAGTGAGGTGATTTATGAGGTATGAGAATCTAAATTCCATGTCTCGGATGCTCTCTCCATCTTTCATTCTAAACAGTTTGAATTTTGTGGTGAGAGGTTGATTCTGCTTTGTTTTACACTGGTTGTTCCCTTATGAGCAATCTCTACTGCCTCTCATATTTCCTTTATAGTTTCCAAACTAGAAACTCAGAAATATTCTTTTTGGCTAAGTGCATAGGTTAGTATGTTGATAGCTTAATCGTTTAATGTAACCAGCCTCTTGTCTTCTTTATTGAAATCTCTTGGACTCTTACAAACTTGTTGACCATCTTTAGTTTTCATTGGAATGTAGTTTCCATGTTCAATCACGTCCCATAAACTATACTCAGTAGCTTTGATGAATATCTTCATCCTCATCTTCCAGAAGGTGTAGTTTTCTTTGTTGAAGCCAGGTGGCTTTGATGTTAAACATCCTTCGAGTAGCACACTATCTTTGAAACCTACCATGGATCTCTCTTTGGACTTTAAGTCTTTACTGAAGAGACCTGCTCTAATACCAAATATTAGTGGCAGTCTCACCCAAGAGGGGGTGAATTGGGTGAGTTATAAAAACTTAAGCGTATTGAAATAGTAAAATAAATAAAAATAGAGAGCTTTGAGTTAGAAGGATTTCACCGTAGAGCAAAAACACAGGATTTATACTCGTTCGATCTTAACCACTTGACCTACATCCAGTCCTTAGAACACCTTTGAGATTTCCACTATGATCCCAAGATTAAAGGGCTCTTGGTGCCTCAGTACAGTAATTGATTTCCTCAATCACTCTCCTTTACTACTCATAAGGTTACAATCCCTCTTAAGAGTCCACACTCTTGAGTTACTCTCTGAAAATGAGTAAAGTAGGTGTATCAATCTCTCTCACAGAGTAAATAAATATGAAACACTAGAGCTCGATGAAAAACAGAGTATTAAATGGAACAGTAAATATTTCAGAAGAGGGTAGCTCGTGTATTCAATGACTTATTCAATGATCTTCGCGCCTTCTATAATTGGAAAAGTTTAATTAACCATTAGATTGAAGAGCTTTTAGCCATTGGAAGTTTGGTTGTGTGTTTTCCTAGTTGTAATGGTATTTGCCACTAATTCTTCTGACACGGTAGGTTAAGGGCTACTAAATATCTATTGAGCTTCGTATCCTGTAACAACACTTGAAACTAATAAGTTTTTCTTTCAGAATGAAACCTATGAAGATAACTGATCAAATGGTAATAATAAACTTCATGTGGCAGTTGGAAAGGGAATCAATTAATCACCAAATGCATTAAACATGAACTGGACATCCTTGATCAAAGTCATGATCGATAACTGGTTGATCGATCAAGTTATCGATTAATCAAAGTGAAAGAATTTGAAACAGACAAGTATATTTATTGATCAAGTTATGGATTAACCATTGATCTATCGAGTAATCGATAAATAAAAAAAGTGACCTTTAACAGATTAAGCAGGAAAAGGTTTAAGATCACCTATGGCTTTAAATCCCTTAAAATAGAGAATTAAGATAAACAGGAAGGCTGAGAAAAGCTTAAAGATAAAAATATAAGAGATTTTGAAATCATCGTGAAAAGCTTGTTATGAAATGAACTTGTTCGTTGATCAAATTGATTGAAAATTGCTTGATCGATCAAGTTATCGATAAAGCTAAGTAAGAGGGAAATAGATTATGAACATTTTTAATCGAACATTTTATCAATAAATGAATAATAGATAAACTGATCAATAAAAGGTCAAGAAAAGTAATCCACATTGAAATCACAGAAAGTATAATGTTCGAGTATCTGATTGATTAAGGATTGATCGATCAAGTGATCGATAGAATATTGTTTGAAAAACTTAGTTAAATATCTAGAGATGAAGTTTGATCGATCACGTTATGTGAAAACAGAATATTCAGAAGTTTGGATGATCGATCATTTCATCGATAATCAAATGATTGATCAAGTGATTGAAAACATAAAATAGTAGGTGTAGTGAGATAGTGATGATCGATCATTTGATCGATAAATCACTGATCGATCAAGTGATCAATTAAGGAACCAAACAACAACCTGCAACAAAAATATATCGATAATCCAGTGAGTTATTAAGCAAAGTTCAATCAGGTTATCGATAAATCTCTAATTGATAAAGTAATTGATAAATGGTGAATGAAATAGAATATAACTTAAGTAGAAGAGCTTTATCATTTATTTATCTTCTCATCGATAACTTATTTATCAATCACATGATCGATAAACTCTTACCAGAATTATGTCTCTTTATCTGTCAGTTGTTTGATCATCTAATTATCGATCAAGTGATCGATAATTTTCTACAGATTTCTATACCAAACAGTGTTAACAATGATTGATCAACACATAAAATTTGAATTATCTATAATTTTATCGATCAAAATTAGTACCAAGTTTCAAGCAAACAGAGACATTTTATCTGACACTTGATGAATTATCTTTTGATCGATCACCACATAGTAAGCCAGAACATACTTGATTTGTTATCATCAAAACCTTAAATCTAACACAGGATAGTCCTCTGGTACCACAACTGCTACTACTGAGAAGGGAGGAGAGGATGTTGTCACAGAAGAGGAAGGAAGAGAGGAGGAAGATTGAGTATTTTGCTGCTAGGAGTCTTTTGTTATTTGTTTTTATGTTTTTCTTTTGTTCTTGAGTTCTTGCAACAAACTCGATACTTAAAGTTACTCTTTGGCTATATTGAGACTCTTTTTCAATGAATAGTTTTGTTCTTTTTGCTTATCCTTGATTGCTACTATTCTTTTTTCCCCTTTTCCCTTTGACAGTGAGGACACAGCCATGTTTAAGTATAAGGGAGGGGCCTTTGTTGCTTGTTGCATTTGCTCTAGTGTTGCTTGATTATTTTAGAAAATTTTCGCTTAATTTTTTTTTTTGAAATCTAAACTTTCATCATCATTCTTTAGTTTTGAATTGATTTTGGATAGTGAATTACTATGAATTGGATCTTTTTTTTAGTGTGTTGATGCTTGTTGAAAAGGTTACTTGTCAAAATGTACCAGTCTTTGAAAATTTTTGTTTTAGTAGCTTTTTGTGAAGCCAAGTTGTGACCTCACTGTTTCAGATCACGACGTGAGATATGATTGTTGACAGGGGAAGACTCTTTGTGTCTTCAGGTCGTGACCTCACTGATTTCAAGTCGTGACCTCATACCTCAACCAACTTGGTGTTCTCTGTGACTTCAGGTCCCAATCTCACTATTTTAGGTCGTGACCTGGATCCATTTTCTGTGCATCCATTCCCTTCTCTTTGCTTTTTTATAATGCTATTGAAGAGAGCCTTTCGTCGTTCGCTTTGGGGTTCTCACTCAAAAATAAATCCAAGCTATGCAGTATAATGCAAACTCGGGTCGTTTCTCTTTTGGGAGCCTTAATTAAGTACCTAAGTTAGACTAAATGCTATGCAAAGTAATGAAAAGGGGTTTTTGGGTTTTTAACATTTAATGAAATGTGCCAAAGTTGAATGCAATGAAAACAAATCTAAGATATTATGTTTTTGGAGTTTTTAAAATAATAATGATGTAATGAAAGTGATTGATAGGAAATCTCTTGAAAATGGTTTTGTTGGCAATCATGGTTCACTTAAAATACTGGGATTTTCAAAATCCATTAGGTTTTCTTAAAAAGAACCTCATTAACTCAATGAGTCCAAAGCTTTCATTAATGAACTCATTAATGAAAACTTTGTTTAGCTTCCTTAATGTGTAAATTTGGAATGATCATGCAATTGGCTTAATGTAACACACAATCAACTCAGTACCCAAACACAACCATACAAGATAGGAGAGAATCATGAGAGTTACAATAAGCATATATGTAACTACATATATTTAAGCTCATAGTTCAACATCAATCAATCCAAATTACAAATGATAATCAGTAACCACTGATTACAGAATTAATCAAAGTGCTTAACTAAGACTTTACAACTCCTATACCTAGGAAATTATAATCACATAGCTAGAAACTAAAGATTAAAACTAAAACTCCTCTTTGAAGCCTGGAAACTCATGCTACTCCACCATCTTCAAGAGTTGAAAAGCTTAGCTCATCATAGCCTTGGAATCAGCTCCAACCAGAGGTAAATCTTTAGCCATAATGGTCAGGAGATGAAAGAAATGAAAGTGGATGAAGAAGAAATGCAGGAAAATGGAAGATGAAGGAGATGGAGATGGAGGATTAGGGTTTTGTGGGAGAGATGAGAGAAGATGATGATAGAAACATAAGTGGTGGCTGAATAATAAGGGTCTGACCTCACCATACCCAAGATAGGGTTTCTAACCCGAAAATTGCGTGTATGGGTCAGTTCCTGGGGGTGGGTAGGTCAGAATTTCCCGAAATGGTCGGGTCTGAAATTTGCTGATACGAGGGGTTCGCCATGGCGAAACATGGCTGATTGAGCTCAAGATATTATTATCTTTTCAACTCATTATCCATGATTTTGTGATACTTTCTGGCTCTTTTTAATGATAATTGTGCTTAATTTAGATTTAGAGTCCTTACTTTAAGATAGTGTCATTTTGAGGATTAAATTGTCATAATTGGTTGTTAATTGGATTCAATTGATTTCTAGGACAATTGATACTTCAATTTGTTGCTTTTTTATTGTAGGACACTAAAGATTGGGGCCAGAATTGGAGAACTCAAGGCAAAAGAAGCAGGAAAGGACCCTCTGCCTAAGTTCGCCGCGGCAAATGTCTTCCTTCGCTGCGGCGAAACTCATCTGTTGAAGCAAGGCTCTCTACCATGTTTCGCCACGGCGAACCTCTCGAATCAGCAAATCTCAGACTCGACCATTTCGGGAAATTTTGACCTGCCCAACCCCAAGAACCGACCCATGTACGCAAGTTTCGGGTTAGAAACCCTATTTTAGGTATGATGAGATCAGACTATCACTATTCAGCCTCCACCTACGTCTCTTTCATCTTCTTCTCTCATCTCCACCTCAGAAACCCTAATCCCATTTCCATTTCTTCCATTTGCTGCTGCCATGGCTAAAGAACAATACGTAGTTGGAGTTGATTCAAGAGTTATGACGAGCTAAGCTTCTCAACTCTTGAATATGGTGGAAGAAGCATGAGTTGAAGGAGCTTCAAAGGGGAGTTAGCTTCATCCATAAGTTCTAGTTCTTTATTTATGAACCTCTAGGTCTTAGGATTTGTAAATTTGGGCTGAACTATTTTGATTATGGTTGTAATCAATTCTGGATGATTATCTTGTGTATTGGATTAGTTAGTGTTGAATTTGAGCTTCAATACATGTGGTTACATGTATGTTTATATGCAACTCTTTTGATACTCTCCTTCTTGCATGGTATTGTTTGATTGTTGAGTTAATCTAGGGTTGCATTAAACCAAGTGCATTAATTAATCTTAATACACACACTAAGTGAGCTTAATAGGATCTTATGAGATGGGTGCCATTGATTAAGATCCTAGACTTAAAGAGTTCTTTAAGGTTTTCCATTTAGAAAACTTGGTGATTTTTACTCCCAAAATTATTTTGAACTATGATTGCTTCAAAGCCATGTTCAAGAGATTACATATAATTAATTTCCACTACATTACTACTATCTTAGAAAAATCCAAAAACATAGTAACTTAGATTTGAATTAATTGCATTTAGTTTTGGCATTTCATTAATTGTTAAAAACTCAAAAACCCCCTTTTTTCATTACTCTGCATAGCATTAGTCTAACCTAGATATCTAACTAAGGCTCCCAAAAGAGAACGACCTGAGTTAGCATTACTGCATAGCTTGGATAAATTTTTGAGCGAGAACCTCTAAGCGAACGATAACTAAGGCTCTCTTTCAAGTGGCGCCGTTGCCGGGGAGCCAAGAAATTGGTTCTCTAGGTTAGCTTGTGCTATTTGATTGACTTTTGAGGTTTTGATCTTTTTGGGTGGCATTTAGGTAGTTTAGTTGCATATTTGTTCATAGTATAGGTTTTCATCTTGCATAGCATTAAAATTTTTGGAAATAGAAACAAATATACTGATTTTCTTGATTTTCAGCATCTCTCACGTTGCATCAGTGGAGGCCAGTATCTGATAAGCATTATGTCAACTTTCGCTGCGGCTAACTGTTCGAATTACTGAGGAAATCCTTTCGGGACACTTTCGCCGCGGCCAACCTGTTCTTTCGCCACGGCCAACTCTTTGAAAAAACCAAAGGATTTCTCTCGGGATACTTTCACCGCGGCCAACCCCTGTTTTCGCCGCGGCCAACTCTTTGCAATCAGATACCTGGTCACCTCTGCCAACTTTCACCGTGGCCAACATATATTTTCGCCGCAACGAACCGTTCTGAAAATAATTTTAAAACTCACACTTTGCTTTTATCCGTGCATACATACTCATACCCACCCATACATACTCATACTCATCATTACACTTTTATACTCACCCATACACTTGCATTCATCACATTGCATACTTTTATTTGACTTTGTGTGCTGCAAGTCAATTTTGTTACTTTTTCTCTTTTAATACTTATTTTGCATGCCACGAAAAACCAAGCTTGTGCCCTATAACCCGGAGATTGAGAGAAGACTCACAGAGATAAGAAAAGAGAAAAGAGTCGGAGGGACAAGTGAGTTGGTGATTGAGCAAGAGAATATTTCTGTGGAATCTAGCCTATCTAGTAGTGAGAGTGAACCTTCTGACCAAGAGATAATGGCTGAATTACCACAAAACCAACCTCATCCTAACCCCAATGCCAACCAAGTAAGGAATGGAGGCAATGGAGGAAATGGTGAACAAGAGAGAGTGGGAGAAAATAATGGGAACCCTAGAAGAAGAACAATTAGGGAAGCCATCACATCTGATGTTAACTTTGACCCATTTACTGCTGCATGTCCAAACTTTGAAGTTAACTTTGAAATTAAAGGTTTATTGATTAACTCTCTCCCAAAATTCCATGGCTTGACAGGGGAAGACCCTTATCTGCATTTACAATCCCTTTCTATGGTCTGTCAGAGCATGAAGCCAGTAGGAGCATCCTTGGATCAAGTGCTGTGGAAAGTTTTTCATTTGTCATTGGAAGGCAAAGCTCACGAATGGTATATGAGCCTTCCGAGGCATGTGGTTGACGCATACCACAACTGGGGAACCTAAGGAAAGCTTTCTTGGAGAAATACTTTCCGGCTTCTCGGACTTCTTCCATGAGAAAGGAGATCTATTCAGCTAAACAAGACTACGATGAGTCTCTGTATGACTACTGGAATAGATTTCAAGACTTGCTCTTAAGATGCCCACACCATCAAATTCCTGATGAACAGCTGGTCCAATATTTTTATGATGGATTGAAGAACCAAGAGAAGGGTATGTTAGATGCTGCATCGGGAGGATCTTTGATAGACTCCACTGCTGAGGAGGCTTGGGATTTGATAAAGAAGATGGCCCTGAATCATCAACAGTTCAGTGCAAGAGATACTAGGGCGGTTAATGAATTGGGTACCTCTTCAGTGCACAGTAGGAGAATGGACGCTTTGGAATCAAAAGTCGATTCTTTGGGAAGCCAAGTGACATCTCAATTGTCTTTGATCACTGCTGAATTGAAGAATATGAGTGTGCATCGCCCATCCGCTCCTATGGACATTACAGCGCCTAGTTGTGAAACATGTGGATCAGTCATGCATATTTCTAGCGTTTGTCCAGGCCGATATGAGGAAGTGTCTGCAGTCTTCCAAGGCCGCTCAAATCAAAAGTGGGACCCCTACTCCAACACTTACAATGAAGGATGGAAATCAAACCCTCGACTGGGCTGGAGGAATGATGAGAGTAGACCTCCAAATAGATTTCAGAAGAGTGGAGGAGCTGGTCCATCTTCAAACCAGTTCCAAAACCAATCTCAAGCCTTGGCGGTCCCACCTAAGGATGAAACAAATCAACTCCTACAAAATATGATGGCTTTAATGAAGGAAGAAAGGGCTGCCAATGCTACTTAGTTCAACTCCTTAGCCTCACTAATTTAACAAGACTCATCTAAGAATGATGCTAGATTTAGTGCTTTGGAAAAGAGAATGGAGCAATGGGAGACTAAATCTGAAAACATTAACTCCTATGTGACTCAGTTATCCAACAACATGAGTGAACAACAAGCCAGGAGCAGTGGCACGATCCCCTCCAACACGGTTATCAATCCTAAGGGCTTGAATGCTATCACCCTTAGGAGTGGGAAGCAAGTGAAATTCAGAGAAGAGGAGGATGAAGTGATAGAAGAAGAAATTTTGTGTGATGAGCAGCCACAAGAATCTTCAAAAGTGAAGCAATCTGAAAGCTCAAAGGAGAAGAGGTTGAAGCTGAAAGAAGCCTCAAAACAACATGATGGCAAGGGGACAAATGTGGAATCTGAGCCAAGCAATCATGAAGCCTCAAGCAAGGAAGGTAAGGAGGTAAACATCAATGAACTACCTTTTCCTAATGCTTATTTGAAAAATGTGAAAATGGGTAAGGAGAGGCAAGATCATGAGTTGCTTGAGACATTTAGGAAAGTAGAAGTGAATATACCCTTGCTTGACCTAATTAAAAAGATTCCTAAGTATGCTAAGGTCTTAAAAGATTTATGTACTCAAAAGAGGAGATTTAAACCTAATGAAAGAGTCCAATTACCCTCTAATGTGTCTGCTTTGTTTAAACCCCAAATTCCTATAAAGTGTCAAGACCCTGGATCTTTCACTATCCCTTGCACTATAGGAAAGGTTACTATAGGGGGAGCCTTGTTAGATCTAGGTGCAGCCATTAATGTCATGCCTAAGTCCGTATACACCTCTCTAGGAGTCAAGACTCTTAAGTCTACCACTGTTGTGCTCCAACTAGCTGATAGGACTATTAGGTATCCTGAGGGCATTATTGAAGATATTTTAGTCCAAGTTAAGGGATTGGTGTTTCCTGCTGATTTTTATGTGCTTGACATGTCTTCTGAACGTGTGAATGATGCTACACTCATCCTTGGTCGACCTTTCTTAAGGACTGCTAATACCATGATTAGCATGAAAGAAGGCACCATCACTATGGAGGTGGGTGATAATAAAGTTTCTTTTAACATGTATGAAGCAATGAAACATCCTTATGAGGACTATTCACTTTTGGGGGTTAACATGATAGACATTGCTGTTAAGGATGCAAACACTGAAGTTGAATTGAAAAACGACTCTTTCTATTCTGATATTTATAATGATGAATCTAATGATGAGGATGAATCCATTTCTTCTTTTTCATCTCTTTATTCTACACCTTCTTCTTGCTCATGTGGTGGACAAGTTACATGCCTCGATTGCACTGTGTTTAACTGTATGCTTTCCATTCCACATGCATTTTCTGTTTCCTCCCTTGACTCCAAAGTAGACTTTGATTCCTCTGTTATCAATGATAATTCCCTTGGGGAAAGGTTTTCTGTTGATATTTCAGATCTGGAGGAAGAAGTTATGGAGAAGTATCTCTCCAAGGCGGTTGCTGTAGATCAACTAGAAGTTGGTTCAATGCTTGGAGAGGAAGCTATCTGCAAGGTTGAGGAACTCTCACTGGTTGAAGAAAAGGGGAGTAATCTTTTCTCTCTTGAACTTCATAATTTGATTCCCTCTATTGTGCAACCACCCACTCTTGAGTTGAAACCCCTACCCCCTACTGTGAAATATGCTTTTCTAGAGTCTGATGAGCGATTACCAGTCATTATAGCTAACTCCCTGTCTAAGGTTGAGGAAGAAAGACTCCTTACTGTTTTGAGAGAGCATAAGAGGGCTATTGGGTAGACTTTAGCGGACATTCCTGGAATTAGTCCAGCCATTTGCACACATAGAACCTTGCTTAGTGAAGGTTCAAAATCAGTGAGACAACCCCAAAGAAGACTAAACCCCTTGATTCTTGATGTGGTTAAGAAGGAAATTACCAAACTTCTAAGTGCTGGGATCATCTATCCCATATCTGATAGTGAGTGGGTTAGTCCAATACATGTAGTGCCTAAAAAGAGTGGGGTTACTGTTGTTAGAAATGATAGGGATGAGCTTATTCCTACAAGAGTGCAGAATTCCTGGCGTGTGTGCATAGATTATAGAAAACTCAATGATGCTCCATGGAAAGATCATTTCCCTCTTCCTTTCATAGACCAGATGCTTGAGAGGCTTGTAGGCAAATCTCATTACTGTTTCCTAGATGGTTTCTCTGGGTACTTTCAAGTACCTATTGCACCAGAGGACCAAGATAAAACCACTTTCACATGCCCTTTTGGTACCTTCGCATATCGTAGGATGCCTTTTGGGTTATGTAATGCTCCAGGGACTTTCCAACGTTGTATGATGGCTATATTCTGTGAATTCTTAGAGGAATGTATGGAAGTCTTTATGGATGATTTTACTGTTTATGGTGGGTCTTTTGATGATTGTCTTGCTAGTCTTGAAAAAGTTTTAAAAAGATGCATTGAAAAGAATCTGATCTTAAATTTTGAAAAATGTCATTTTATGGTCAATGACGGGATAGTTCTAGGACATTTGATTTCTAAAAAGGGAATTGAAGTTGATAAAGCTAAGATTGAGGTTATATCTTCTTTGCCTTATCCTGCTTGTGTTAAAGATATTAGATCATTTTTGGGTCATGCGGGATTCTATAGGCGGTTTATAAAAGATTTTAGCAAGATTGCTTTACCTCTCTCAAAGCTTTTACAAAAAGATGTGAAATTTGATTTCGATGATTCTTGTAGAGTTGCTTTTGATGATTTGAAATCTAAACTCATTTCTCCTCCTATTCTTGTTGCACCCAACTGGATCATGCCCTTTAAAATTTTATGTGACGCTTCTAATTTTGCTGTAGGAGCTATGTTAGGCCAGAGGGAGGATAAGCTCTCAAGAGTCATTGCTTATGCTTCGAAAACACTGGATGCAGCTCAAGTCAACTATACAACAACAGAAAAAGAGCTATTTGCAGTTGTTTTCACTTTAGAGAAGTTTAGACCTTACTTGTTAAATTCTCATGTGACTGTTTTCACTGATCATGCAGCTGTTCGCTATCTTCTCAAGAAACCACAATCGAAGCCAAGATTGATTAGGTGGACATTACTTCTTCAGGAATTTGACATTGAAATCAAGGATAGAGCAGGGGCTGAGAACCATGTAGCCGATCACTTAAGTAGGCTACCGGATGATACACGGGGAGTAGACTCTTCTGAACTCACCTGTGATTCCTTTCCTGATTCAGTATTATGTGCCTTAGCTGTTAAAGAACCTTGGTATGCGCATATTGTTAATTATCTTATAACTAGACTCACCCCTCCTTTCATGTCTAAATTCCAGGCACAAAAACTTCGAAGCGAATCGAGACACTACATCTGGGATGCCCCTCACTTATGGCGGATATGTAGTGACCAAGTTATAAGAAAGTGTGTGCCTAGTGAAGAGTTTGAGTCTATCATTGCAGCTTGGCATTCAATGGTTTGTGGTGGTCATTTCAGTGCAAGGAGAACATCTAGGAAAATTCTAGATTCTGGTTTTTATTGGCCAACCCTTTTTAAAGATTCTTATGATTTTTGTCGGTCCTGTGACAAATGTCAACGTTTTGGAGGGTTAGGTAAAAGACATGAAATGCCTCAACAACCTTTATTGTTTTGTGAAATTTTTGATGTGTGGGGAATTGATTTCATGGGTCCCTTTCCTCCGTCCTTTGGTTTTATATACATTCTTCTAGCTGTTGATTATGTTTCCAAATGGATAGAGGCTGTACCTACTAGAAAAGATGATGCCCAAGCGGTTTCTAAGTGTAACATCCAAAGTTTTAGGCCTAGAAGTACCAATAATAGCCTGAATTAGATAGGCTATCAGACCCTTTTTAGCAGAAGTCCCAAAGATGAGAAAGGAAGTCAAAGTAGTTTCAGGGACTAAACTGCAAAGTAAAAGTTTTAAGGGGCTAAAGTGTAATAAAGTTAGAGGCCCCAGTAAAGTCTCGAAGGCCCAGAGAGAGAAAAGAGACTAGATATAGGCCAAAGGTTGAGTTAGAAGCCTCAAAGAGAGGATTATATGAAGTTAAGTCAAACCAGGGACTAAACTGTAAATTCTGAAAGTTATGACCAACAGGGGTAAAAATGGAAGAGTACGAAGAGAATTCCAAGAAAATCCTAGAAAATGGGAAATAATATTCTAAGGCTCTTCTATGAAGAGAAAAGATGAAAATACCCCTGAGGCAGCTTCAACAGAATTTATAAGGTTATTACCGGTAAAAAGTATACCATGTGAGGTAATTATTTAAAATAGCAAGAGACCTCAAAAATGTATACAAAAATGAGGTTAAATGGTTGAAAGGTTGTACTAATTTATAAAATTAGTCCCGCAACCAAAAGACTAGTGGAGTGGCTTTAATAAATTAAAGAGCCGGTTTTGCCGATAAAATGGCATTTTGGTAAATGAATTTTTATCCAAGGTTTAAAGGAAGTGTTATGGTCTAAGAAAATTCATAGATATTCTCTAGAATTAAAGAGAATTTATAAAGCAGACAGAACAATTTTCTGAGTTTCGAAAGGCCATAAAGAAAGCCGGAGAAACGTGGGCCAAGTAAATTCGAAGGAAGCTTATGAAACAAGTTTGATCCAACGGCTAGGATCTAATCTCCCATCTCCTCCACCACTTTCATGACACTTGGCATCTTCTAGAAGGTTGAGGTAAGCATGATGTAATAAGATGATGCAATGATGATGCAAAAGTCCACTTGAACTTCCAAATTTGCCCTTACCCTTTCTATTAGCCACCAAGGGCATTTTGGTCCATTCAAGCTAACTTTTTTGGCTATAAATAGAGCCTCTTCCCCTTCATATTTTCAGCCAATATGAGTTTAAGAGGGGAAACTCTGCCAAAACTTAGAGAGAAAAACGTAGGGGTGAAGGCCAAGAAGAAGGAACAAAGTTCAAGCTTCAAGATCAAGGTATGTGGTGGCTGTAGCATCTGATTTGATACCTATTTCGAATTAGTTACTGTGTGTATATGATTCTGAAATTTTTCATGCTTAAAGTACACTCTGTGAGATTTAAATCCATGGGTAGAACACTCCATTTGGATGTGTGTACGATTTATGGTGATTTTTCAAAGTTAGGGTTTGAAATCTGGAAACAGTGTTAAGCTTTTGGAAGGGTGTCGAGTTCCGTACAATTCTGGTACTGTTCGGCGTAGAATTAGTTCCTGAAAATATTTTTCATTTAAATTTAACTTAATTATCTTTCAGTGAGACTTGGAAGCACTCAATTTGGATTTTTATAGATTTAATTATGAATTTTCAAAATTGAGCAAAAATTCTGGAGATTCTGCGTGAACAGTACCCGCGAACCAAAATTTCCAGATTTGATCTTCTTGAATCTAAAGCCATCTAAAGTGGTCCTAATTGACAAGAAATAGATCATAAGGATGGGAAATGATGAGATTTATGTTAGAAAAGTTAGAAAGAAAACCCTAAGACTAAGTGAAAGGGTTGAGGTTCAAGAAAGCTAGTCTTGAACTTTATGTAATCTAATGGTCCTAATGGATTGTGTGATCATTATGGTTATGTTTAGGACCTTTGGAACATCCAAGAGGATGTTTGGTGATGTTGACCAAAAGCTAACATGGTTGGAAAGTCAAGGGAGTCAAAGGAAAAGTAAGAGGAAGGCTTGAGGTACAAGGTAGTGAACTTACCTATTGTCATTGCTTGATATGGTATGCTTGTGTGTTGCCGTGTACATGTTATTTGCATGTTGTTGTGACATGTTTTAGCTGCTGTAATTGCTATTCATGATGAGTAGATTATGTCTCCATGGCCATGCATCAAGAAGTTAGCTTTGAGCATGCTAGTATGTCACTAATTAACAAGACAATAAACAAGTTGCGTGTAGTGCATGAGCATCCATCTAGCATGATTAATATGGTATTGTTTGCTACTGAGATTCCCCCGAATCTCACCCCCTTCCTAACCAACCATTTAGGTCAATCAATGATGGGCACTAATGGCATGAGAAGCAAGGAGAAGAAGTGGAGAATTATTAAGGCAAATGAATGATATTAATATTCAATGTATAATTCTCCTATGCTGTAAATTATGTTATGAATGCCATTACTTCAATGTATATGCTTAGGATGTTTATGGCATGAATGAAAGTATATGAGTATGAATGAGAAAGATTAAGCCCATGCTATGTATGTCAAAGAAATAAAAAGAATTAAAGTAAGGAGATATTAAAGGATAAAACGTAGGTCCTGAAGCAGTTAGTTTGAGCTTCAGTTTGACCTACCAAATGAATGAGTTAAATCACGAGATTTTGTAGACCTATAGTGCACATCCCAAGCTTCAAAATGAGTGGTAAATCACCTCATTTGGATGTGTATACGAAGAGATATGAATTTTCAAAGTTAAGGCGCAGAATCTGAAAAGTCCAGATTTTACCAAACGGATAGTAATCTTAATCCAATAAACTGTACGTTTTCCATGAGGATGAGTTCATTTGAGTATTTTTCCCTTAAAGACCATTGAAAGAGCTTTCTGTAGAATTTTGGAACACCTCCATATGATTTTTCTAGAATTAGTTATGATTTTTCAAAGTTGGACCTGTAATCTGAAAACTGGACAGTGAACAGTAATAATCCGAAAATTAACGTCCAAATTGAAATTTTTAAGCTTAAGACCATCCAAAGTGGTTTGGAATGGTTCTAAATGAATGCTAAGGTATTATATAAGTAAGGTGTGACATTTTTTGGTATCAGAGCAGAGGTTCTGGCATAGGAAGAAGAGAACTATCTGCAAGAATTTAGAAAAGCCCAGTTCAGGTTAGAGCTAGTAGTGGAATACTAGCTAAGGTCCAACTAAGGTTATGGATTGGAGGTGAATGCTCTAGGGAAAATAAGTAATAAGGATCTCTAAATGAAGTTGGGATCCTCTATTAGAAAGGTACAAATAAGATGATGATAAGGAGTTATACGCAGAGGAAGGTAGCCACTGTGTAAAGATAAAGAGACTTCCCTCTAAAGAGAAAGGGATAATGGCTCATAAGTTAGATAGAGGTATGAGTCTAAACCCTAGAAGAAAAAGGGTCAAGTGGCAACCTAAGTTAGATACAATTACTGTAGCCTTGATACAAGGTTAAGGCAACACGATCAAAGTAGTTATCTTTGATTCCTAAATAGATATAAAAAGGTCAGAAGAGCTAAAGATTAATTTCTGCCACTGGTAATCCCTGAGGATAAGGGAAAGCAAAAGTGCTAATGGCCTAGAGTTGTGAGCCAGACCCTTCCTTTATTGCTTGAAAGGAAGTAGTTGACTTAGTTGGGGATTACAGTGAGGCTAGGACATGGAAGTCCTTCAGGCAGTAGTTAAGGTTACGATAAACAAAGCTAAGTAAAACTAGCAGAAGTAAGAGAAAGTATGTTCGTCATGATGAACCAAAGAAAGTGGTGGCGAATAAGAATTCTGGTCATGACGAATAGAGATAGTGACTCACAGATACTGAGGTGGTATCTTGGCACGACTTGTTGGACTATGAGGTCCCTGAGAGTAAGACTGATAGAGCTCAAAGAGAGAGTAGTAACCACTATTTAAAAGCTATCAGATTCCCCCTCAAGAGGAAGAGTAATGATGAGTTGAACAAGATAGTTAGGGGTTGAGTCTATACACCACTAAGAGGGTGTAGTGGCCACTTAAGCTGAGCAAACTCTTAAAGCCTCGTTAGAGATGGGGCACTATGATAGAGTAGCTATCTCAAGTTCCTGAATAGATAAATAGGAACCTGGAGATAGTGAAGTCAAGGTAGATAACCCTAGTAGAATTCTTAAGGTTTAAAAAGAAGAGAAAGAGGTGAGAATGAGACAGATAGCCATGCGGGGAACTAGCATTATGAGATTGGCATGTTCTTGATGATGTTAAGAGATACTCAGTCACGTGGGTTTAGGTTGAGAGGCACCCTTTCCAAGGGATAAGTTCTTGGCTAGGAATCTTCCTAGAGAAAATGGGAATTGGTCCTCCATGTTAGAATTGATGTTGCTCAAGATGGAGCAAAATGCCCTATCCGATCAGGGAAAGGGAAGCAGCCGAGGCAAGGCAAGTGGAGTTGACCTTACCTAATGGAAGCACGACTAGCCAAGAATAAAGCTAGGGTTCAATGTCCTTGAGCTTAGCAGAGAAGGAAAAATAGAAAGAAAAAGAATCTCAAAAGTCCTCTCCCTATAACTTCCAGAAGCAACTGCGAACAGAGAAAGATGCTCCCTCTTGTAAGGATAAGATGTCCAGTTGGCATGCTATGGACATAGCAACCAATAAGAGCTTACACTCCTTGCATTAAAATGTCAGACATTATGCATGTTAGAGTATGCTCGTACTGAAAAGTAAAGTAGAGAAAAGAGAAGTTGCATAAGTCCTCTCTCTGTACCGTTTTAAAGTAGTAAAGGACGGTAAGAGCAGCTGGAAGAGTAAGAGAACTCCTAAGACAGATTGGCTTAGGCACCTAAAGAGACGAGTAGGTAGCCTAGGGAATTGACAGGAGGCTTAAGAAAATGGTATTGGTTCTTGGAACAGTTTTGGGGAATTATTAGTATGGTGATGAACTGAGTGGAGATGACTTCACTTAGTCCTATGGTCTAAGTCTCCCAGAGATTGGTACCTATTTGGGAAGATGAAGACCAGGGACAAGTTAAGGATATGGAAACTTCCTTCAGTTGTAAACCAGTACTAAGAGAGTACCCATGATTTCCTTCCAGATAACCTTATCATTAATTAAGCTGGATTCAATTTCCTTCCGATTAATAGAGGAAAGCCAAAGTTAGAGGAGTTGGAGCCATAAGACCTGGAAAAAGAGACATTCAGGCTAGCTCTAGATACAGGAAGAACTCTTGTGACACAAAGACAGACTGAGTATTGACAGGTAAATCCTTAAGATAAGGAGAGAGACAAGAATGTAAGCTGAACAGATATGGCTAAAGATAGAATAAGAAGGGCCTAAGATAGCAGGGTACTAGGGTTTGAGCCTATCAGCACTATTTAGTTAAGCGTGCTTAGGCGAAAGTAACCCAACGATAAGTAACTGTTGGGAAGTTCTTGTAGAGGTCCTGACTAAGGTATGAGCAGAGTATTGGTTCAAGTGAAACCCGATATTAAAAAAAAAAGCTAATTACAAAAGTAACGGGTTTCTAGGATTGGTCCAATTGAGATTATGATAGTGAGGTGTTTTCTTCAGGGGAAATAGATATAGAAGAGAAGTAAGAAATGACAGAGAGTAACCTGAGAGACAAGTAGTCGCTGCTATGAGACTCCCCCTCAGGAGAGGAATGGTTGGGCTAAGAGAGCTTGACCAGGGAATGAGTCAAAGTTGTAAGACGCCTCCTGAGGGTAATGGATGAGAATATAGTGATCAATACCTGACTAGAAGAATAATTGGTCAAGAGGTAAAGAAAGTCAGAAAGAGTAAAGTGAGGCAAGATCCCTCTTGAGGATAGAGATGAAAGGAAATGAATAAGAACATGATAGTGGATGGTTGCATTGGGAACTAATAGACAAAGAGAGATAAGTAAGTTCCTTGTGATACCTAGAGCTCAATGATGCTTAGATATATGATAATGTTAAGGACTAAAACGATATTCTTTTATGTCTCTAAGGTATCCAAGAGTGTGCAACCATGGCAATTAGGCCATTAAGGAATCTAAGAAATGAGATTCCTATAGATAGATGCCACTGCTTATAAGATCGAGTAATCTAGTAGAGAGGCTCTCTTTGATAGAGATATGGTATTCGAGGAATGTACCCTAACTGAGATTGCATGAGGAAAGTCTTGACCATGAAGTACCTCTCTAAGATTGGGAAGTGGTTCTCTGGATCAGAGTGACGCTGCTCTAGTAAGAGTAAGCTATCCTCTGAAGGAATGAAACAGAAAGCAAGTGGTTGAGTTGACGATGCTCCAGTTAAAGCAATCTGTCCTCCCACAGGAAAAGCAGAAGTAGCCGAGATAAGGCACAGGAGGACCTTACCCCAGAGAGAGAGAGTGAAACTGGTTAAGACAACAGAAGTGTGATATGCAAACAGATGCTCCTCGAACTTAGTAGGGTACTACGGAATACTAAAGGATAATGAGAATGTGATGATATAAGTCCTCTCCTGATGCTGTCTAAACTATTAAGAGACAGTGAAGACTACAGAATCCTAAGACAAGGTAGGCTGGCATTGATATAATAGGAAGTTAATGGGCTCTAGAGATGAGCCAGTGCCTAGGGATTCGAAAGGCACAAAGAAAGGAAAGTGACTTAAGGAAGCTAGAACGAAGGGCTAAAGAAATAGGGAAAGGCTAAGAATTTCAGGAGTTGATAGAAAGGATTGAGCAATGCCTAAGAAGACAATACTGATATCTGTGAGCAGTCTTGGGGAATAATCAGTCAAGTTACTAGCTGAGTGGAGGTGACTTATTTTATTACTCAACTCTATGGTCCAGAGTATTCCAGGGTCATAGTGGATCCTAAAGAGGCTTACGGTAGAGCGCAGTAGCTCTCGAGGTCATAGTAGACCAAGCCTAAGAGAAAGTAGCTGAGCCATAAGGGTAAGAGTACAGTACCTCTTTGGGAAGACGATGACTAGAGATGAGTTTAAAATATTGAAATCTCCTTCAGCGGTGGACTAATATAGAGAGAGTGCCCTTGACTTGTTCCAGACATGTCTATTGTCGATTAGACTAGGCTCAATTCTGTTCTAGTCAATGAAGGAAAGAAAGAAGATATGCCTTTAAAGTAAAGAGGAATGACAGGGTATACAGCAAAGGATAGATAAAGGCTGTATTAAGAGAACCCAAAATGCCATGGTATAGTAAAATACCAAGAAGACAGGTATACTGTCGTGGTATTATAATGAAAGAATGAGCCTAAAGTATAGGAAGAATATGAGCAGTGGTGACAAAATACTTAAAAGCAAAGACCATGCTCATCTGAATGACAGAAAAGTTTAGAACGACGAGTTATGTAAGTATGAAGCCCAAGGTGGAAACTCGAAAATGAGGTATAATGAAAAGTTGAAAAGGTCAGAGTTAAGTATAAGTAAGGATACTCTCCTCAGGTAACCTCTTATTAAGGGTAAGAATAAAGGTTTGACCCGAAATTTCGAGGACGAAATTTTTTTGAGAGGGGGAGAATTGTAACATCCAAAGTTTTAGGCCTAGAAGTACCAATAATAGCCTGAATTAGATAGGCTATCAGACCCTTTTTAGCAGAAGTCCCAAAGATGAGAAAGGAAGTCAAAGTAGTTTCAGGGACTAAACTGCAAAGTAAAAGTTTTAAGGGGCTAAAGTGTAATAAAGTTAGAGGCCCCAGTAAAGTCTCGAAGGCCCAGAGAGAGAAAAGAGACTAGATATAGGCCAAAGGTTGAGTTAGAAGCCTCAAAGAGAGGATTATATGAAGTTAAGTCAAACCAGGGACTAAACTGTAAATTCTGAAAGTTATGACCAACAGGGGTAAAAATGGAAGAGTACGAAGAGAATTCCAAGAAAATCCTAGAAAATGGGAAATAATATTCTAAGGCTCTTCTATGAAGAGAAAAGATGAAAATACCCCTGAGGCAGCTTCAACAGAATTTATAAGGTTATTACCGGTAAAAAGTATACCATGTGAGGTAATTATTTAAAATAGCAAGAGACCTCAAAAATGTATACAAAAATGAGGTTAAATGGTTGAAAGGTTGTACTAATTTATAAAATTAGTCCCGCAACCAAAAGACTAGTGGAGTGGCTTTAATAAATTAAAGAGCCGGTTTTGCCGATAAAATGGCATTTTGGTAAATGAATTTTTATCCAAGGTTTAAAGGAAGTGTTATGGTCTAAGAAAATTCATAGATATTCTCTAGAATTAAAGAGAATTTATAAAGCAGACAGAACAATTTTCTGAGTTTCGAAAGGCCATAAAGAAAGCCGGAGAAACGTGGGCCAAGTAAATTCGAAGGAAGCTTATGAAACAAGTTTGATCCAACGGCTAGGATCTAATCTCCCATCTCCTCCACCACTTTCATGACACTTGGCATCTTCTAGAAGGTTGAGGTAAGCATGATGTAATAAGATGATGCAATGATGATGCAAAAGTCCACTTGAACTTCCAAATTTGCCCTTACCCTTTCTATTAGCCACCAAGGGCAATACCAGAGCTAGGATAACTGGAAAGGCCACTCATTCTCAACTCATCAACGGGCCACGTTAGGACTCTCAGCTTTGAATACCAGAGCTAGGATAACTGGAAAGATTGTCACCAAACACTCCTTCATGGATCGTGGTCAGATTCTATTTTCTGATGCACAGGATCCTTTTAAAGAGGCAAGTGCAGAGCATACTCAGAATCTCTGGAGACAGAAGAAAGATATCATAAGTGAGGCTTTCAGAAGAAGAGAGAAATTTAGAGAGAACTCATGAGGAAAGCACACTAGTATTATACAAGGAAGTCGATACAACTCCTTCTGGGTGGATACCCAATTGCCAAAATCCTGCTTTAAGATCAGACTTGGAAAAGATTTTTGCATCTCTAAGATGGACTGTAAGTGAGCTGGGCTTTGGTAAAGGGAATTTGTCATCTTGAAGGAAAATATTAAGAGGCTTATAGTCAATGACTAACCTTTTCTTCCCTCTTTTGATTTCTGATCTTTTTTCAACATAGAATGCCTGGCAAGCCCAATTAGATTTTGTTGGTTCAATAAGGCCTTGTTTGAGAAGTGCAGTACATTCTTCTTTAGCGAGCTTGAGATCTTCTGGATTCATTCCTGGATGAGAGGCCTTTGTGGGGCTGATGTCTTCATTTTTCTTGAAGGGGAGTTTTATGAAAAACTCTTGGTTTTTCCATAATGGAAATGGATGAGAGAACTGTTAATGACTATCAGCACAAAATTTGAGAAGATGATCTCGAATATCTTCATATCCTGGTGGTGCCTGTTGGATCTCAAAGAGATTAGGAACTTCAGTATATGCACTAAAGAAATTTTTATATCTAATTCCTTTAGGCAGGACTTGAAGATTCCTAGTATGATTATAAGCATCAAATCCAATAAGAATGTCTTTTCCAGGGAGATCACTACCAAGAACTTTCATCCATAGGACACATCCTGGAAAGAATTGAATACCAATCTTCCTGCGAGTTATCCATTCAATCTTGAAGGGCTTTGAATCAGCAGTAAGGAAAAGTTGATCACAAGGGATCCATGCTTCAGGGGGAAGAATATCAAGATTCATGATGGTTCTGCATGCTCCAGTATCAATAAAGGCAATAACAGGAATTGGCTTTTCATATCTTCCTGGAAGGATATGAATTTTGACATTTGGCTTAAGAGTGACTCTGTTGTGTTCTGGCTGAGAAGCCACGGAACCAAGGAAAGGAGACGGATGCACAGGCTGTTCAAGGGAATATAAATACCCTTGAGGACTATCATCTTCTTGAGAAAAGGATTCAGAATCAGTTTCCTCATCCTCAAAGTAAGGAAGAATATATTGTGTTTCTTCATCTTGAGCATCTTGTTCTTCGATCACAGATTCTACATCTTCATCTTCATTGATCATGAGAACAGTCTGCAAATGTTCTAGCATTTTGACATCCTTTTTTGTCTTGTTAGGACAATTTTTTGCAAAATGCCCCTTTTTCTTGCATATGTAGCACCTGTCAGATTTCTTTGAGTAAGGTCTGCGCCTCCTGAAGTATCTCAGGAAAGGCTTTCTGGATCTTCTCCTGGAGTAAGAACCCTTTGGATATCTGAATCGACGATAGTGAGATTTTCTCTTGGTAGAACAAGAGCAATCTTTATCATCCTTGCACTTTATTTTCAGATGCTGTTTCTTGCATGCATGCCTGAGCTTTGACTGTCCTTTCAACATTCCTTTGAAGAACTTCTGTTGTTCACAGAGCTTATCCACAGTTGCTAATGCCAACTGATATATTTCTCCAATGGAAAAGTCAGCCATGTTTCTATGGAGTGCATTGATAGCTCTATGAAGTTCTGGTTGCAATTCATCTGGAAGAGAGGCAATGAAAGTATGCCTGAGATTGACATCATTGGCTCCTCCAAGCATGTAGTATTTTTCAGACATTCTCTGGAAATGTTTCTGCAAGTCTCTTTTGTCTAAAGAGCAGCATTTCATCTCAAAGTATTCTTGGCGATGCCTTTTGTTAATGATCTGGAAGTCACCAATGAATTCCTTATGAATGAGTCCTAGGAGAGTTCCTGCATTATCAACTCTGGCTGCTGCTATCTTCTGGTAATCGCTGAGACTTTGATACCATTCTCTTAATGTTCCTGTTAGTCTTGAGAGAAATTCTGTAAGAACTTCCTCAAGAGTTGCATCATGCCTGGCAAGCTGCAGGTCAATCCATGCTCCGAACTCATGGAGTCTGTCTCTCCATTTTTCCGGAGGGAGATCATCAAAAGTGAACCATGGACCTGTAGTAGGTTTATAGTCTGTTCTTCTTGGCTCAGGTGTTTGAGGAACAGATGGGTCTTCATCAATAGGATCTTCAACTGTGGGATCTGGCTGGACCATTGCTACTTTAGAGATATCAGCATGATATATCTCCGGATCAGAGTTAGAACTGTACTCAATAGAGGAATCAGATTCAGGTTCAGAGGTTCCATCTGTTGATGACTGATCTTTATCCACAGTTTGGAAAGTGGCTATGGTTTTGTTTGGATCTGCAACTTCTTTTCTTTTTTCTCTGTCTGGAGGAGGAATTTGTTTTGGTGGAGATGATGGTGGAGTTCTTATCACAACTCCTTGAGAGGACGGTGTTGGTTCAATAGGTTTAGTATATGAGGATGATGGGTAGAAAAGTCTTTCAGATGAAGGGAAATGAGGTGGTCGTACTGGAGGTTTGGGAGGAGGTTTTGGTTGGATGGGTGAAAGAGTTGGTTGTCGGGGTTTTCTCAATTGTCTTAAAATAGGATAAGACATTTTGAAAACCTTGCTGTAATCAGATTCTCTGGGATAAGAAGGAGGTGATGCTGGATATGTGGGGAGTTGAAAACTAGAGGGGTAAGATGGATAAGGGTCATAGATGGTTTGTGAATGATCTTTAGCTATATCTGACTCGATTCTTTGTAAATCCTTTCGGATTTGTGACAGTTCTTGCTCTTTCCTGGTAAACTCTGGTCCAATGTATCCCTTTTCGATAAATCTCTTCAGATCTGCATCCAGTTGATAAGCCTGAGAAGTTAGAGTCATATAAAGCTGTTTGACTTGATCAGAGACTTGGTCAAGCCTACTCGTCAGAGTATCAGTTCTGAGAGTCAGCAGGTCAAGCTTTGAATCAATCTTTGTCAGAGTTCTATTCTGGCCGATCGCATTCTGGGTCTGCCAGTTAAGAACTTCTTCTGCTGCTGAGACTGGTCTAGCTTCACCAGTAGGAGAGATTTCTGTTGGAACAGAGAAAGGTCTTGCTGTAACCTTTGTTTCTCTGTTGGTTCTTCTTTCAAGAGGAGGAAAATCCTGCTCATACGGATCCATCATTGCTATACACGGGATAGATTGTTGGATGACAGGAATCACTGGATCTGGCTTCTGTTTAGGGAGGAGATTTTCGTGACCTGTTTCCTTAAGCAGATCATATAGAGATAATCTGTTAGAAGGAACAGTAGAGACAGGAGCCTTCCAGCTTCTAGCTTTCTGCTTCGGACCATGATCATCATCATCATAGTGGTGATGGTGACGTCTGTGAGAACAAGGAGATGTATTCTTCTCCTTTCTCTTCTTTTTTATGGCATATCTGATGGGATAAGACCATCCATCTTCATTTTCATCGTCTGATGCTTCCCACCAGTAAGGTGTATCACACTCACAATCAGGATCACATTCTACTGGTGCATGATCCCAAATGAAATGGCCATTTATGTGAGACACATAACACGGCTTGGCATTCTGGTCTACCCAAGCAATTGGAGGGTCTCGCTTAGATGGGAGATAGGCTGGAGTGATTGTCAAAATACGTCCAGAAGGTACAGAAGAACCTTCCTGGCCCGGCTTGGTGAAGACAGTTTTGACTGTGCCATCTGGAAGTCTTTTTATTTCTGGAGGAGTAGAAGTATGAACATCCCTTTGAACACCATGAAAGTGTTTCTCATAGTTGGTGATCCACTCAAGAGGCATCAACTGAGCAAGTTCCTCTTTTGGGATCTGTCGAGGAATCTGGATGATGGAGGTATCATCAGCTCTATCAGAAACCACATAAAGAGCATCTTTAGTGGAATTTGGAAAATGAAGATCAAGAGCATGATTCTGGAGTCTATAAATGACTTGATGATGAAGAGTTGCTGCAATAGCTCTGGGATCTTGCTCTGCTCCAACTATCTGGACTTGGATTTTTAGTCTGTCCGTCAAGGTTGGATCTGAAAGCTTGATGTTGAAGTCTGGAGCCATAGTAAGAATGACACTACCGTTGCTAAGAGTGGTCAGTACAGCGCCAATCAAAGCATTACTGTAGGTAGTATAAGTAGTATCGACTAGAGCAACCTTAGCAGTGGCTGGGATTCCTTTTCTCCCATGGAGAGTAAGGATAAGACGTACAGCACCAATATGGAGATGAGTATAACCTTGAGCTATCCACTCATTGATCAAAGGTTGAGGTATATCAATATTGACGTACTGTTCAGAAGAAGAGGCAGGAAGACCACAGTTTTCTAGTCTGGTAGACTGGACAATTTCTTTGACATGGGGTCTTCGGGTGGAAATCAGGTTTCTAACATTTCTGGTGACACGGTTGGTACGGTGATAAAGACTGTAAGGACTGAGAAGAGGTAGATCTGTTTCCTGAACTCTAGCATCTTCAGGAAGATGATCTATCTCAACAAGGTTTTCTATTTTTCTGGAAAGAGTTCTACGAACAGAGGAAGGAAGTCTCTGTGGGATGAAGGAAGAAGAAAGGCGAACGGGTTCAAGGCTGTTTGAGGTTTCACTCATGATAAAGCGGTATCTTCTTACTTACCTTTACTAATGATATCTCACTTCCGTCGAGATTTTTGGCTATAAATAGAGCCTCTTCCCCTTCATATTTTCAGCCAATATGAGTTTAAGAGGGGAAACTCTGCCAAAACTTAGAGAGAAAAACGTAGGGGTGAAGGCTAAGAAGAAGGAACAAAGTTCAAGCTTCAAGATCAAGGTATGTGGTGGCTGTAGCATCTGATTTGATACCTATTTCGAATTAGTTACTGTGTGTATATGATTCTGAAATTTTTCATGCTTAAAGTACACTCTGTGAGCTTTAAATCCATGGGTAGAACACTCCATTTGGATGTGTGTACGATTTATGGTGATTTTTCAAAGTTAGGGTTTGAAATCTGGAAACAGTGTTAAGCTTTTGGAAGGGTGTCGAGTTCCGTACAATTCTGGTACTGTTCGGCGTAGAATTAGTTCCTGAAAATATTTTTCATTTAAATTTAACTTAATTATCTTTCAGTGAGACTTGGAAGCACTTAATTTGGATTTTTATAGATTTAATTATGAATTTTCAAAATTGAGCAAAAATTCTGGAGATTCTGCGTGAACAGTACCCGCGAACCAAAATTTCCAGATTTGATCTTCTTGAATCTAAAGCCATCTAAAGTGGTCCTAATTGACAAGAAATAGATCATAAGGATGGGAAATGATGAGATTTATGTTAGAAAAGTTAGAAAGAAAACCCTAAGACTAAGTGAAAGGGTTGAGGTTCAAGAAAGCTAGTCTTGAACTTTATGTAATCTAATGGTCCTAATGGATTGTGTGATCATTATGGTTATGTTAGGACCTTTGGAACATCCAAGAGGATGTTTGGTGATGTTGACCAAAAGCTAACATGGTTGGAAAGTCAAGGGAGTCAAAGGAAAAGTAAGAGGAAGGCTTGAGGTACAAGGTAGTGAACTTACCTATTGTCATTGCTTGATATGGTATGCTTGTGTGTTGCCGTGTACATGTTATTTGCATGTTGTTGTGACATGTTTTAGCTGCTGTAATTGCTATTCATGATGAGTAGATTATGTCTCCATGGCCATGCATCAAGAAGTTAGCTTTGAGCATGCTAGTATGTCACTAATTAACAAGACAATAAACAAGTTGCGTGTAGTGCATGAGCATCCATCTAGCATGATTAATATGGTATTGTTTGCTACTGAGATTCCCCCGAATCTCACCCCCTTCCTAACCAACCATTTAGGTCAATCAATGATGGGCACTAATGGCATGAGAAGCAAGGAGAAGAAGTGGAGAATTATTAAGGCAAATGAATGATATTAATATTCAATGTATAATTCTCCTATGCTGTAAATTATGTTATGAATGCCATTACTTCAATGTATATGCTTAGGATGTTTATGGCATGAATGAAAGTATATGAGTATGAATGAGAAAGATTAAGCCCATGCTATGTATGTCAAAGAAATAAAAAGAATTAAAGTAAGGAGATATTAAAGGATAAAACGTAGGTCCTGAAGCAGTTAGTTTTGAGCTTCAGTTTGACCTACCAAATGAATGAGTTAAATCACGAGATTTGGTAGACCTATAGTGCACATTCCAAGCTTCAAAATGAGTGGTAAATCACCTCATTTGTATGTGTATACGAAGAGATATGAATTTTCAAAGTTAAGGCGCAGAATCTGGAAAGTCCAGATTTTACCAAACGGATAGTAATCTTAATCCAATAAACTGTACGTTTTCCATGAGGATGAGTTCATTTGAGTATTTTTCCCTTAAAGACCATTGAAAGAGCTTTCCGTAGAATTTTGGAACACCTCCATACGATTTTTCTAGAATTAGTTATGATTTTTCAAAGTTGGACCTGTAATCTGAAAACTGGACAGTGAACAGTAATAATCCGAAAATTAACGTCCAAATTGAAATTTTTAAGCTTAAGACCATCCAAAGTGGTTTGGAATGGTTCTAAATGAATGCTAAGGTATTATATAAGTAAGGTGTGACACTAAGTTTCTTAAGTCCAACATTTTCTGTAGGTTTGGGATTCCAAGGGCTGTGGTGAGTGATAGAGGTACCCATTTTTGTAATAAGGTGGTAGATAACTTGTTTCCTAAATTTGGTGTCACCCACAAAGTCTCCACTGCATATCACCCCCAAACCAATGGCCAAGCTGAAGTGTCCAATCGAGAAGTGAAATAAGTCCTGGAGAAGATAGTCAAACCATCCAAGAAAGATTGGAGCCTAAGATTAGAGGAAGCATTGTGGGCCTACAGAACTGCCTATAAGTCGCCAATTGGAATGTCTCCTTATCGCTTAATCTTTGGCAAAGCATGCCATCTACCAGTAGAGTTGGAGCATAAGGCATATTGGGCAGTCAAACAATGCAACATGGATTTGCAATCTTCTGGGGAAGAGAGGAAGTTGCAGCTGCAAGAGCTAGAGGAGCTGAGATTGGAGGCTTATGAGAGCTCTAGACTTTACAAGGAGAAGACAAAATTGGTGCATGATAAGGGTCTCCTACGAAAGAACTTCAAGGTGGGAGACAAGGTACTGATGTTTAAGGCCAGATTCACATTTAAGCAAGGAAAGTTCAATACCCGTTGGGATGGGCCTTACACAGTCACAAAGGTGCATAATTTTGGAATGGTGGAGCTTTTCAATGAGGAAACTGGAGCAAACTTTAAAGTTAATGGCCATCAGTTGAAGCTCTACCATGAGAACCAAAAACCCCCTTAGCTCCCTGGTAGTTTCTTTCCTTCACTCATTTACATGCTTTTGCTTAATTATTAATCCTGTTATGTTTCATGCATTGTATGTTGAATGAGTGTGGGGGAGAAACCCTTTTCAGTAGGAAAGTAGCGTAGTTATAGTTAAATTCAATAAAAACCCCTGGAAGTTTTGATCTCTATCCTATCTTATTTTGTGCTTGATTGGTGCTTGTAATGAATTATCTGATTTAATTTGATTTGGGAAGTTCTTATGTGGTAAACTGCTTAATCATGGATTTCTTAAGCACCTTATGATCTCTTGATGCACTTTAAAGTTTTTGAAGTATCCAGCCTCATCTTTTGTTTGGTGTTGTGTTTCTCTGATGTTTAAGTGTTTTATGTTTCGTTCTGTGCTTTCTGTGACATTTTGCCGCGGCTAACTTACGTTTCGCTGCGGCGAAGTGGTTCGTTTTCTTGGTTGTTTCTTTCGGTGATGTTTCGCCGCAGCGAAAGTCACCAGTCTGCGTATGTTGCTCTCGGGAATGTTTCACCGCGGCGAACTTATGTTTGGCCGCGGCGAAACGTTCTTCTTTCTGTTGCTTTTCTTCTCGGGCATAGTTCACCGCGGCGAACATATAATTCGCCACGGCGAACGTGCCATTTCTGCGGTGAGCCGTTTCGATTTTTGCTGATTTTTTGAGTGGTTTTCCCATTTTGCCCCCCTTTCTGTCTAACCCATGCTTCTCTCCTGAGCCCCTTTTAGTCTCTTTGCACCCCCACTCCATTAAACCCCCTTCAACCTATTCCATTCTCTCAAAACCTCCTCAAAATCGTCGGCCCCTCTTGATTCAGCTCTTCATTTTCTCCCTCTCCATTCCTTCGAACCGCCGCTCACTTCTTCTTAGCACCCATCGACGCTGCTCCTCCCTTATCTCCCTCAACCCGTCGCCTTTTCCTATCTCTTCTCGTCTCCCTATTTTCAGTTCGGTCTCTCTCTCTTCCTCCTTTTTCTCACCGTGTGCGCTGGTTTTCCTCTCCCCCTTGGTATGTTTTTCTTTTCCCTTGTTCTTTCTTTTAGTTTAGTGTTGTTTAGTGGTTTATTAGTTTATTTGTTCTGGTATTGTGCTGTTGGGGTGGGTTATTTTGTGGTTAGTTTGTAGTTACGTAGCCTGTAGGTTATCTAATGATTCATAGTACATTGTGTTTTTATTTAATCTCTTTGCTTAATTTTGAAAATTTTTGGTCCTCTGAAAACCTATGAATCATTAACTAACCATTTGCTACTTTTTAAGTTGTAATTTTGGTTATTTCTGGGTAGTATAGGTTGTGGTTGTTTGTGTTGTGTTTAGTGTTCTTATTGTTTGTTGCTTCAGGAAAATGCCTCGCACCAAAAACCCTGAACCCTTACCTGTGTCTGATTCTGACTCTGACTCTGAGGGACCCGTATCTTATGATGACATCTATAAGCTAGTGGACAAGCGCCTCCTCCTTAGGGAGAGAGGAGAGACCCTTTCCCCTTGAACCATCAGACCATCCCTTTGTCCAAAGACTCCAGGAATCCCAAATGCTTGAATTGATTCGACCATAAGCAATGGGTAATGATGTCTTCGTCCGCCATTTTTACACCTACGCCCGCCTTCATGGCATGCTATCCATTCCCTTCCGTGACCAGCTTGTGAATTATTCTTTCACTGTTTATAACATAGCCAACCACTACCGGCTTCCTGAAGTCCGTCATTCCCAGTACTCACATTATCGCAATAATTATCCTTATGATGAAATTGTCCAGACCCTATGCCGGGATGGTGCCACTTGGCATCGTCCCCGCACTGCTGAGCTGTACTTGAAACGTTCTGATTTTCGGCCTGAGGTGAGGCCGTGGCTACACCTAGTCTGTAATAACATCTTGCCCACTTCCCATCTCCAGAACCTCCCTAAACGCCAAGCCCTTATTGTTTTTCTCCTCATGACCGGAAAATCTTTCAATGTAGCTGAAATTATCCAATCCGCCCTCCACGATTCCGTCAATACCAAAAAAGTCACCAATAGCATCATCTTTCCCCACCTTGTCTCTAACATTTTTCGCAAGTGCGGAGTTCCTTCATTTAATGATGACAGCTACTTCGAACCTGCACCTCTATTCCGGTATGAGCGCCTCAAACAGTCCACCATTGCACCCCACCCTCCTATCTATCCGGTTTACGATGTTAGTGCAAGCCAGGCAGCTGCTGAGCCAGCCAAGGAAGGCCAAGATGTTCCTGAGCCTCCCCAGCCAGTCACCTTAGACACACTTACAGCTGACATTGACGAGCTGTCTGAGGAAGTTCACCAGATACGCGTTACACTCCTTCGGGAGATTAAGCGGCAAAAGGACCGTGATGCACTGTATGAGCAAGAACGTCGCTACCGCCGCTGTATTGATGCTTTGATCGCGGATCGATTGAACTTTGCTTTACCGATTGAGGAGGAGGAGCCACAGAGCCGTATGGGTATGGACGGAGCAGGCACATCGGGTGCAGGACCGTCAGGATCCGGAGCAAATGATCCTGGGCAGCAGTTTTAGTTTTTCGTTTTTGTGTTTCTGTTGCTTTTTCTTGTTTTGGTTGTTCCGGTTGTTTTGTTGTTCTGAGGCTGGATAGTTTCTTTGGTTTTTAAACTTGTTCACATGGATGATTTCTGATTAGTTTGCTGTAATCTTTGTTCTCTTTTCACCCCTGTGCTTCCTTGCTCATATTTGCTGTCCCTGATTCCCATTGTTCACAAATTGAGGACAATGCTGTGTTTAAGTGTGGGGGAGGTCTATATTGTGGATTTTAGCAAATGCTTCTCGTGCGTCCATGCATTTTAGGTGATTTTGAGGTGTTTTTGAACTGTTAGATTGGTTTAATTGTGAATATTTTGAGTTTAGTTGCTGAAGAGTTGAAATTGCACAGGAATTTTCGCTTGCTACTAACCTTTACCGCGGCGAAGCTTCCTCTTTCATGAGTAATAAGTCATTTGGCCATACTTCGCCGCGGCGAAGCAGGGCCCTTCTACAGAGTTGGCTCTCTGTGAGCCTTCGCCCCGGCGACCCCCTTGTTTAGCCGCGGCGATCACCTTTCTAAAAAAAAAAATCAAAAAAAAAAAAAAAAAAAAAAAATTAAATAATTAATTCTTTGCAATTTCAACTGGTTTTCAGACATTCTTCCTGGCTTAGATTCTTCATACTCCTGCATCCCTTTTAAATTTATTAGAAAAGTTCAAATTGTAGTAGTGCTTTTAGAAAATTTTTCATGCTTTTAAATGAGGGTTGAACTTAGGCTAGTTATTCTCATGTTTTTGACAGATAGTAAATGATGATGTGCTTTGAAATTATGACTATGTGGTTGTTAACTCTTGAGATTGATTAATTGAGATTTGAGCCTTGTTGGAAGGATTTTTGGACCTAAAGTTATTAAATTGAGTGAATCTGCTTATTTCATATTTCTCTAGGACTTGTTTTAATTCTTAATCGAAGCTTAGCGAATCAATTTTTGTAAAAATGATAGAGGCATTCGATTTCATACCTGCATTTCCCAAACACAAACCCAATCATTTTACCATTGCAAGCCCCTTTGAGCCTTCATCTTGAGTACATGCATGCAATATTTTTGTAAAAAAAAAAAGAGAAGGAGAAGAGAGAGAGAAGTTGCTCCATACGGAAAAAAATATATATATATAAAAAAGGGGTAGAAAAGAAAAAGAGATATAAAAAAAAAAGAAAGGGATAAAGATATAAAAATTAAAAAAATAAGTAGCTTCTCTCCTAGTTTTTATTTAGATTAATTCTGTCTTAATAATTTGTATGTTTGTACTCATTTTCATTTTCATTCTCATTTCATTCATTCCGACTGACCCCCATTCCAAATTTTGACCCCTAAAAGTCCTCTTGATTTGCAAAGTTGTTTCTCATGGTGGAGAGGTAGAATTATTACAAGCCTATGGTAGAAATTGGATTGAGTAGACTTGGAGTGAAATAACCCTAAAGACAAGTGAGTTAAGAGTGAAACACTTATCCGTGAGATGGATCTTTCTTAATCAATCTTTTAAGTTAACTATCCATTGTGCTCATTTTCTTAGCATATCCTTGTTTACTGATGTCAACTCTGTGAGAATCTCTTACTAATCTTCTGCTTTCATCTTTAAGCATGGTAGTGTTTCTCTTTGTGCTAGTGTCACTTTGAATTATTCTTGAGCTTTGTCCAGGAGTACAAAGGTCTAAGTATGGGGGAATTTGATTGAGCTCAAGATATTATTATCTTTTCAACTCATTATCCATGATTTTGTGATACTTTCTAGTTCTTTTTAATGATAATTGTGCTTAATTTAGATTTAGAGTCCTTACTTTAAGATAGTGTCATTTTGAGGATTAAATTGTCATAATTGGTTGTTAATTGGATTCAATTGATTTCTAGGACAATTGATACTTCAATTTGTTGCTTTTTTATTGTAGGACACTAAAGATTGGGGCCAGAATTGGAGAACTCAAGGCAAAAGAAGCGGGAAAGGACCCTCTGCCTAAGTTTGCCGCGGCAAACGTCTTCCTTCGCCGCGGCGAAACTCATCTGTTGAAGCAAGGCTCTTTGCCATGTTTCGCCGCGGTGAACCTCTCGAATCAGCAAATCTCAGACCCGACCATTTCAGGAAATTTTGACCTGCCCAACCCCAAGAACCGACCCATGCACGCAAGTTTCGGGTTAGAAACCCTATTTTGGGTATGATGAGATCAGACTATCACTATTCAGCCTCCACCTACGTCTCTTTCATCTTCTTCTCTCATCTCCACCTCAGAAACCCTAATCCTATTTCCATTTCTTCCATCTGCTGCTGCCATGGCTGAAGAACAATACCTAGTTGGAGTTGATTCAAGAGTTATGACGAGCTAAGCTTCTCAACCCTTGAATATGGTGGAAGAAGCATGAGTTCAAGGAGCTTCAAAGGGGAGTTAGCTTCATCCATAAGTTCTAGTTCTTTATTTATGAACTTCTAGGTCTTAGGATTTGTAAATTTGGGCTGAACTATTTTGATTATGGTTGTAATCAATTCTGGATGATTATCTTGTGTATTGGATTAGTTAGTGTTGAATTTGAGCTTCAATACATGTGGTTACATATATGTTTATATGCAACTCTTTTGATACTCTCCTTCTTGCATGGTATTGTTTAATTGTTGAGTTAATCTAGGCTTGCATTAAACCAAGTGCATTAATTAATCTTAATACACATACTAAGTGAGCTTAATAGGATCTTATGAGATGGGTGCCATTGATTAAGATCCTAGACTTAAAGAGTTCTTTAAGGTTTTTCATTTAGAAAACTTGGTGATTTTTACTCCCAAAATTATTTTGAACTATGATTGCTTCAAAGCCATGTTCAAGAGATTACATATCATTAATTTCCACTACATTCTACTATCTTAGAAAAATCCAAAAACATAGTAACTTAGATTTGAATTAATTGCATTTAGTTTTGGCATTTCATTAATTGTTAAAAACCCAAAAACCCCCTTTTTCATTACTCTACATAGCATTAGTGTAACCTAGATATCTAATTAAGGCTCCCAAAAGAGAACGACCCGAGTTAGCATTACTGCATAGCTTGGATAAATTTTTGAGCGAGAACCTCTAAGCGAACGATAACTAAGGCTCTCCTTCAATGGCAGAGAGCTTTGCTTCGACAGACGATCACCGCAGCGAAAGCAGAAGTGTGCCGCGGCAAACTGAGGCAGAGGATCCTTTCTTGCTTCTTGTGCCTTGAGTTCTTCAATTCTGGCCCCAATCTCTAGTGTCCTACAATAAAAAGCAACAAATTGAAGTATCAATTGTCCTAGAAATCAATTGAATACAATTAATAACCAATTATGACAATTTTATCCTCAAAAAGACACTAACTTAAAGTAAGGCCTCTTAATCTCAATTAAGCACAATTATCATTAAAAAGGGCCAGAAAATACCACAAAATCATGGATAATGTAATGAAAAGATAATAATATCTTGAGCTCAATCAGCTATATAGAAGGACCTTTTTAAGCTACCTTTGTATGTTTTTCAAGCAAATCATTGTGTTTTTTATCTAACCTCATTGCATCAAATAGTTTTCTCAAAAACCATGCCTATCCTCGAGCTTTTAAGAATTTCGGATTTTGAAAATAATTTCTCCAAGACTTTATGGATACTCTTAAGATCCAAGTATGTTTCTTAAGTGATTATTTTGATCTTTTTAATCATCATCCTAAGGTTCTCTTTTGTGATTAGTGTCCTCATGCCTTGTGACTAATGCATATTGATTGAAACTTTTTGTATGAGCAGTTGAGATTTAAACCCTTGTTGGAAGGATATTCTTGAGCCTTAATTCCTAAATTGAGTAATTATTCATGCGGTTTACATTCTCTAGAACTTGTTTTAGCTCTTGGTTAAAATTACGTGTGCATTTATGATTTTGAATATGATAGAGGAATTCTTTTCTATGTCGTTTTACCCAAACACAATCTACAAACATCCATCCATTGTTTAATCCTTTTTATCCTTTACTTCTTTCATTTTATTTACCATCTCGGGTGTTTGAAATACAATTTTATTAGAGTTGATTTTATCTTGATAATTGAGATTTCCTAACCTTCATGGGTTTTTATTGGGAATTTTAGTTTAAAAAATGATGAAAAGAAAAAGAAAGAAAGAAAGAAAGAAAGAAAGAAAAGAAAAGTTTTAAAAAAAAGGGGGTTCATACACACCACACACACAAGCTATATCAACAAAATAAAGTTGAATAAAATATTCCCTTGGTGTATAAGGTTAACATTTGAACTTCTTTATCTAAGAATAGACGATATGTGACTCACATTACTTTAATTCTTCACACTCGATTTCACGATTTTTCCATTCCATCTAGCCTTTCCATCACTACAACCTTAAAAGTCCTCTTGATTCTTTACATGAATGCTAAATGGTAGTAAAGATTTTAGAGCTTTTACAAGCTTATAGTAGGGTGTTTGCTACTTGACTTTTGCATGAAAAGAATCCCAATGAGCAGAGATGAGTGAGTTAAACACTTACACCCTTTGAGCAAATCTCTAGTGTTCATGCATTTAGAGTCAAATATTGCACCTTGTATCTAATTACTTGGCATTGTTCATGTTATCATTTTTGCTTTCCTAAAGGATATTGATTGATCGGTTCTTGAGATCATTTTCGAGCATATTAGCTTCCTTGATTATGCCTGTACTTTCTTTGGAATTATTCAAGTCTTTGTTCAGGAGCACAAAGGTTCAAGTGTAGGGGAGTGATAGAACCTAATCTTCACACGGTTTTCTTAAGTGTTTTCTGATGTTTTGCAACACTTTTGCCCTCATTTTGCATGCATTGATATCCGTTTGATTATATTGATTCATGCATTGCATTCTACTGGTTTAAGGGTAAAAAATGATCATTTATCTCGTCTAAACTTTAATTGCCTTGATCTTTAATCAGTTTAATCTTTACAAAGCTCTTCGCTGTTATTTTTAGGCATTTGGAAGAGGATTTAAGACCTAAGACAAAGCATTGAAGGAACCACAAATTCATAAGAGCCAAAACGCAAGACTAGAGTGTTTCTGTGTCTCCAGGTCATGACTTGGACTCGTCACGATTTGGATGCTTTTACAATAAAGCTGTATGCTTTGGAGCTAGGTCAAGATTGAGTACCTTTGTGTTCCCAAGTCGCGACATGGCTTCATGAGGTCGTGACGTGGATTCATGAAGTCACGACCTCACTTTCTCAGATCACGACCTAAATGCATTTAGTAGAGCTGTGCATTTTGGGATAGGTTATTCTGCAACTAGACTTAGGGGAAGCAACCACCACGAAGAAAGAGCCTCCATGCTTTAAATTTGCAAGGATAGAAGCCTCAACCATATTCTCTTAAGACTCTATTGACCCCATACCTCAAACTTTCTTTTTTTTATTTCTCCACCATTTTTGTGATTTTAAACCGATTAAATCACTCCCACCATCTTTTTCTCCATTTTTCAAACCTCCTTTTTAGCATTACTCTTGGCTGAACATACCTAGAGCAATTACGACACGTTTGAAGACATGAGAGGCTAAATCATTAGCCTTTAGTGAAGGAGAACGAAGCTTGAGCTCAAGGACTTAATAGGGGAGTTCTTAGTCTAAATCTGTGCTTAAATTTGTGTTGAACATTTCTAGATTTAGGAATTTCTTCACTTATGTAAGACTTGATTGCATATTTGTAAATCTTATGTTTAGACTATTGTATTTGGATTGGATGCTATTTAATGTTGAATTATCTATTGGAATATATCAGTTTTGAATCCTTGTGGTCAGTTGATTATCAGTGATCATTGGTAATTAATTTGTTTACTTGGTATTTTGTGGTTGTTGATTGACATTCTTTAAGGGCATTTGCATCATCCATTCAATTATACTCTAAGTAGTCTTTAACAATGTTTTAAGAAGTGTTAATACTTTGATCAAAGTAAGTCTTCATTAATTAAAACATTAGACCCAAGTGATTGTTTGGGGTTTTTATTAGACTTAGAGATTTCCAAAACTCCAATATCAATTTTAGAGCAATGATAGCTAAGCCTTCATCATCAAGAGTCGATTTCATTATATTTTCCCATTTAATCCAAATCATTCCTTCATTTATTTAAAAGACCAAAAAAGATTTACTACTTTGCATTTTATCTATTTTGCACCACTGTTTTATAATTCAAACCCCCTTTTCTTTACCTAAATTAACGTGTTTTTGATAACCAATCTAGACTAGGATTTCTAATAAAGTGTTACACCTTACTATCGGTTTGACTTAGAGTTCAATTAAAACTATTTTAGATCATATTGAATGGTTTTGGACTCAATTTTATTACAAAAACGCTAATTTTAGATTTTCACTGTTCATCAGGTAAAAATTCAGTTTTTCTGGCCCGACTTTGGAAATTCATAACTTAATCTAGAAAAATCAAAATAGAGTAGTTCAAAATTATATAAAAAGCTCTTTGAATACTCTTTCAACGAAAAATAATCTTGTGAATTCTATTTGAAAAAGTGTCAGGTTTTTGTGAAAGTCACATCTGTCTTTTTGGTGAAAATCCTTTTCCCAGATTCTAGACCTTAACTTCAAAAAATCATTAAAAATCTTGTCGTTGACCATTTTTAACGCATTAGCTATCAAAATGAAGCTCAAAACGTGATATACAACCATGCAAAATTTCATGATTAAAAGCTGTCACACCTTACTTATATAATCTCTTAGAATCCATTTAGAATCCTTTTTTTACTACATTGGATGGTCTTGAGCTCAAAATCTCCTTTAGGACGTTACTTTTCCGAAATTACTGTGCAAATTTCAGATTACAGGTCCAACTTTAAAAAATCATAACTAATTCTACAAAAATCATATGGAGGTGTTTTAAAATTCTATGAAAAGCTCTTTCAATTCTCTCTAAGGGAAAAATACCCAATTGTACTTGTTCTTACCCAATTCATACAGTTTATTGGATAACAATTACTGTTTAATTGGTAAAATCTGGACTTTCCAGATTCTGTGCCTAAATTTTGAAAATTCATATCTCCTTGTGTACACATCCAAAAGAGGTGAATTACATCTCATTTTAAAGCTTGGAATATGTACTATGATTTTCCCAAAACTTGTGAATTAACTCATTCGTTTGATAGGTCAAACTGAAGTCCAAAACTAACTGCTACAGACCTACGTTTTATCCCTTAACTAACTTTTGCATTAATTCTTTTAATTTCTTTGACATACATAACATGGCTTACTCTTTCCATTCATACTCATGCACTTTTATTCATTCCATAACAAATAAAAACAATACATTGAATTGATGGCATTCACAACATAAATTTACAACATAGGAGAATTATACATTGAACATAATCTCAATCATTAACGTCAATAATTGTCCGCTTTCTTCTCCTTGCTTCTCATGCCATTAGTGCCCATCGTTGATTGACCTAAATGGTTGGTTAGGGAGGGGTAAGATTTGGAGGAATCTCAGTAGCAAACAATACCATATTAATCATGCTAGATGGATGCTAATGCACTACACGTAACTTGTTTATTCTCTTGTTAATTAGTGACATATTAGCATGCTCAAAGCTAACTTCTTGATGCATGGACATGGGGACATAGTATACTCATCATGAATAGCAACTACAGCAGCTAAAAATGTCACAATAACATTCATAATACATGTACATGGCAACACACAAGCATACAACATCAAGCAATGACAATAGGTAAGTTCACTACTTTGCATCTCAAGCTTTCCTCTTGCTTTTACTTTGACTCCCTTGACTTTCCAACCATGTGGGCATTTGGTTAACATCACAAACATCCTTGGATGTTCTAAAGGTCCTAACATAAACATAATGGTCATACAATCCATTAGGACCACTACAGATTAAGATTCCTCTTGAACCTCAACCCCTTTCTCTTAGTCTTAGGGTTTTCTTTCTAACTTTTATAACATAAATCTCAACATTTCCCATCCTTAAGATCTATTTCTTATCAATTAGGACCACTTTAAATGGCCTTAGATTCAAGAATATCAAATCTGGAAAATTTGGGTTCGCGGGTACTGTTCACGTAGAAACTCCAGAATTTTGCTCAACTTTGAAAATTCACCATAAATCGTACACATATCTAAATGAAGTGTTCTATCCATGGATTTAAAGCTTACAGAGTGTACTTTAAGCATGCCAAATTTCAGAATCAGATACAAAGAGTAACTTATTCGAAACAGGCATCAATCATCACATAATTCTTTCAATTTCCACATAGATCCACTTGAAACAACTTTTAATCAATGTGTTCTAACCAAGTTTAACATCAAAATCATCCTCCCTTAACTCCTATTAATTTCGGCCAACACCTTGCCCTAAGGGAAACTAAAATTTTCAACCATAAAAACCAAGATTCAAAGCAAGAAACAAGAGGAAACAACTTACTAACCTTAGATCTAAACTTGGTTGATCAAAGTAGGTGTCTTCCTCTTGATTTAAGCTTCAAGAATCAAAATTGCAAGAGTTTCCCCTAGTATTCTTCAGCTTGGCCAAAAATGTGAAGGAGGGAGGGTCTATTTATAGCCAAAAATTTGGCTTGAATGGACCAAAATGCCCTTGGTAGCTAGAAGGAGGAGTAAGGGAAATCTTGGAAGTTCAAGTGGACTTTTGCATCATCATTGCATCACTTTCTTGCATCATGCTTACCTCATTCTTCTAGAAGATGCCAAGTGTCACAAATGTGGTGGAGGAGAAGGAGATTATATTCTAGCTGTTAGATCAAAACTTAATCCTTAAGTTTCCTCCGAATTTACTTGGCCCACATTTCTCCAACTTTCTTTATGGCCTTCCGGAGCTCAGAAAATTCTTCTGTTTACTCTATAAATTCTCTTTAATTATCAAGAATATTTATGAATTTTCTTAGGCCACAACACTCCCTTTAAGCCTTGTACAAAATTCATTTACTAAAATGCCCTTTTATCGGCATAATCAACTCTTTAATTTATTAAAGCCACTCTACTGGCTTTTGGTTGTGGGACTAATTTTATAAATTAGTACAACCCTTCAACTATTTGACCTCATTTTTATACATTTTTGAGGTCTCTTGCTATTTTAAATAATTACCTCAAACAATGTACTTTTTACTGGCCATAACCTTATAAATTCCATTTAAGCTACCTCAGGGGTATTTTCATCTTTGATCTTCACAGAAGAGGCTTAGAATATTATTTCCCATTTTCTGGGATTTTCTTGGAATTCTCTGTATACTCTTCCATTTTTACCCCTGTTGGTTATAACTTTTTGAATTTACGGTTTAGTCCCTGCTTGAACTTATCTTCATACGATCATCTCTTTGAGATTTCTAACTTAACCTTTAGCCTGTATCTAGCCTCTTTTATCTCTCTGGGCCTTCGAGACTTTACTGGAGCCTCTAGCTTTAATTATACTTGAGCCCCTGAAAACTTTTACTTTGCAGTTTAGTCCCTAAAACTGCTTTGACTTCCTTTCTCATCTTTGGGACTTCTACCAGAAAGGGGTCTAGTAGCCTGTCCAATTTAGGCTATTTCTGGTACTTCTAAGCTCAAAAGTTTGGATGTTACAAAAGCATTAAGGAACTTAGTCAAAACAATGCTCAAAATTGGCAGTGTAGTTAGGTTTACAGCATTGTCCAAGCTGAATATTTACATAACCAAAAGTCTATGAATTTTTATGGTTAGCAACATAATTTAACCTTCAATCTGCAGCTTGCCCTTAGAAGTTTCAGGCCTTAAAATGTTAGATTTGCATTTGGGGGATGAGATTTTAATGAAATCCTAATAGCAAATTAACCAACTATATCATCAATAAGCATTATTATTATGCATAACCACAATAACTACTATTGGTGAACTAGCATGCTTATCATTTGGCAAACTCAATCATGCAAAGGCCAAAGCAAGAAAGTGCAAAGAACAGCCACATCATAATCAAGAAAGTTCATCCACATAATGGCAATTAATCATGCAATAATCAACAATGCAAGGTTAATGTTAATAGTTAGGTTGAACTTGCTACCTTGCTCTAAAGACTTGAGCTTTTTTTTTTTTTTTTCCTTCCCTTCACAAATGTCAAACCCTAACAAAACAAACCACAAAAGAGCAGCAAGATCATCACTAATCCACATAAAATCAACAATAAAACTCAAGAACTCTTAAACCCTTTTTAAAGCTTCCATCTTTGTTCTTGAATTTTTAGAGTTTTGTCTCTTAAACCCTAAAAATTCCTTCCTGACTTATTCCTACATGATTTTTCATGTAGATTCAAAATTTTTCTTGGATTTAAGAAAATAAACTCCCTCTTCTAGTTTCAGCTTGGCCGAACCATTAGGGTTCATTTTCTAAAACTTACAACTTTAGTTTTAATGCTTCCAACCTTTGTTCTTTAGGTTTATCCTACACCATTTTTCATTTTGAACACAATGGAAGCATCAAAACATTGAAAAACTCATCCTAGGGTTTAGCTATGGTCTTGGCCGAAACGGTCCTTATGAACACAACAAAGAAAACACTTCAAAAACAACCTACGACCACTAGTAACCACTAGGATCTATCATGTTTTGAAGTGTTCTAACAAGTTGGATCAACAAAACTTCTTGCCCTACCATATATATATATTTTCACCAACACAAGAAAAAGGGGAGAACCATGAATTTCTAACTATACAACTCAAGTAAACAAAGCAAGGCACAACTTAAAACCAAAAACTAACCTTAAACCCTTTTT